>NC_081180.1:143537907-144225600 GCF_029867415.1 Vicia villosa
TGATTTCTGACTTTTGCAGATGTAAAGCAGCAGCAATGACTTCAGGTTTTGGTTTTCTTTCTAAACCAGTGAAAGGTAATTGATCTCGGATTGGTAATCCAATTAATTCAGAGAATTCTTCCAAAGTGGGTACCAACTGGTAATCAGGAAATGTGAAGCAATGATGTTCAGGGTCGAAGAACTGGAACAGGACCCGTATCATGTCTTCTTCAAACTTTGAGGTAACCAAATGGAGTAGGTGACCATGCTTTTCAGTGAATTGAGCATTCCTGGGGAATTCTGCTACCAAGACTTTGAGTTCAGATGGCACCGTTGAGATATTGATTCGGATGTAATCTCTGGTGGCGGGAGCCATTACCTGCAAAAACAAAAGTAAACTCTTTGATCCTTGAAATGTGTAGTGAAAAATGATGTGTTTATGATGCAAACATGTGGCACACAAAAACAAATCAAACAATAGCCTTAGGTTTAAAGGCTTGCATGAGGTTGATAGGTGATACCCTCCCCTCTGAAGTTGAGTTGGTTGAAAACCTGTCCTAGAATAGTATTCGGGTTCTATGATCCTTGGAGACAACATCTCAATACGGCGCTCGGACGGCCGATCAAGAATATTCCTCGAGGATAACTAGCTTCGATCAATTTCAAAGCTAGCCACTTAATAGGCCACAAGTCAAGTTCAACTAAAAGGTTCTAAGACAAATTAGTGTTAATGACACTTCGGAAGCCTAATATACTCCTTGATCGCTTTCAAGGGACATCAGTATAAACCAAAGTATCACACTAACGATGACTACCAGATCAACCGTATCGGTACATGCCGTACAGTTTCCTTGGTCTATTGTCATATACTTAAGGTATCTCGAGATTCGGGTTAGAATCTTTCACACAAGCAAAGTACCCAAGCAAACCTGTGAAAAGTAAAGCAATCAGATCAAACATTTGAAAACATCGAAATGATCTATACTCTAAAGGTAACCCCTTTTGAAAACATTTTGAATTTGTATTCCCCAGCAGAGTCGCCAGTTCTGTGGACCGTCCTTTCGGGCCATACCCCTCCGTGGGTGGGATACGTGAACTGACTCTTTTTTTGTCGATCGGACGCTTTCGCGTCACTTTTGAAAAAGTTTACAGAGTCGCCACCGACCTTTTATTTTATCCAATGAAGGAAAGGTTTATAAAAGAAACAGAAAAAAGACCTTTGAGAGATTCTGGGTAAGGGGGTAGGTTATACAAAGGGAAGGTGTTAGCACCCTTTGTATCCATGGTTATCCATGGGCTCTTTAGTTTGCTTAGCTCATTTGCTTTACTTTTCAATTGATTCGGAATGCTTTACCTGTGTTTTTGAAATACCTTTGCAAATAGAATTTGTAATGATCCTTGTGCGGATATATACAAATGTTTGTTTATCTTTCGAAAGATGTTTTGAAAAGATCGTTAATTTTGTAATGATCCGTGTTTGGATGTATACAAAATATTGTCTTTTGGAAAATTCGTTTTAAAAAAAACAACAGTGTATGAGAATTTTGTTTGTTTTGATTTTGAGCAAGCAAACTAGGAGGTCTACCCTGAGTTAGGAGGTCTTTATCCTTGTTCCCTTTAAAAATCTATCCATTCGTCGGATATAAACAAAAGGTTCGATTTTGTACTCGAAACAGTAGAAATGTAACTTTGATTTTGAAAAGAGTGAAAAGGGATTACCCTAGGAGGTGCAAATGTGATTGTGATTGAATTCAGATATTTATCTTTGAAGTTAGTGATCTGACGGTTCAGTTTTATCTTTGACATACACGCAGTTTATATGGGTGCTGGAAATTAAAATGCGGAAATGTAAAGTGCAGAAAGTAAATCTACGCTATTACATCGATTGTGCGGGAAATGTAAACTAGCCTATTTACATGAATTTGACATCCTATACATTTATCTAGGAATTTTAAATTGCAAGAAATAAAAGGCATATTTTTGTATTTTTGTGATTTATTTTAAATATAATTAATGCATTATTAATTAATTTAAAATAAAGAAAAGATGGAAATATGATTAAACCTAGCAAATAAGTTTAAAAATATGTACAAAATGTTTGTTAATTGATTTTTAGAACAAAACTAATTTTTTTGTAATTTTTGAAATTGTTTTTGGATTTTTTAAGTTAATTAAAACATAATTATATAAATAATTACACAAATAATTAAAACTTAATGATAAAATTATCCTAAATATGTACAAAATTAGTTTATGATATATAAACAATATTTAACACAAAGAACAATTTTTTTTATGATTTTTTGATTGGTTAGAATAATTAAAAAGTAAATATATAAACATATACTAATTAATTATGTAAAATATTGAAATTATGAAGAAAAATAAAATATTTTTATTTCAGAAAATAATATATATTTTTAGAAGTCTAAAATATTTTTTGTGGAATTTTTTGGAATTTAAAACTATTTTTAATTATTTTTGCAATAAAAATAAAATAAAATAGAAAATATAAAAAGGATACTTATCAAGTGTGGAATTTGATGAAGGTGCATGGTGTGGTTGCATGTTTTGGAGCGTTGGATGGTAAGATTGATGAGATCAAGAGTCCAGATTTGTAGGTGCATGATATGATGGTAGGGAACATGTACTGAATTCAAGGAGAATTCAAACTTTCTGACTGGGGCCCACATGTGCACGCGTGGATGGGAGACTGGTTGACCTTCCAATGATGAAGAGCCACGTGAGCGGAGGGAAAAGTCAGCCTTGACTGACGAACCACGCTTGGACGCGTGGTCGTCTTCAACCTCCGTCTCATTCATTTTTTCAAACAGATAGCGGGGGTTTTAAACCCCCTCTATTTTTACGATAAATCATGCAGTTTTTTATAGCTTCTGAACCTGCAAAAAATACACGTTAGCAACACATGAAAGCAACCCAGATCCACTAAACATGAGGCCCTGAGTTCATTGGTGGTATTAGTTTCTTTGTTTGATGCTTGTAGCTATAGATTCGAAGGTATTAAAGTTTAAGCATGCATGAACATCCATTAATGGTGTTGAGTGATTCTCACGTGGGAACTATTATGTCAAGGCCCAGATCACCCATATATGTCCCCATAAACATGTTAGGATGGTTAGTTTGTATGGAAATTAATTGCAAATATGAAAACGAAAGTTAATGCATATATACATGAAGAACACTTGTATGCACTATACGACTCTCATGGGCCTATATTTAGAGTTCAATCTTACTCTATGATGTTTGATAAGATGATTAGAATGCTTGGTTTGTATTAATATTGATTGGAGAATTGAATTTGAATTTTACAAAGTTTTGAGATTTTTGGAGAATTTTTGTGATGAAGAAGGCTATGCTCTTGTTACAAATCGTGTCCCCCTTTCTTGCTGAAGTATGATGCTTCTTTTATAGCCCAAAGGCTGCTTGGAAGTGAAGCAAGAAGCTTTGTTGTCTTTGTTGAAAGTTTGATTTTTAAAATATTAAAAATCTTTGAATTGTTGACCAAGCTTGACTCCATTCAATGCTCTTGTCTTGGGCATCAATTTTCTGCAGAAAAATGAAGACTTTGGAGGTGTGTCATACTTGGAGATCAAGCCATCAATTATCCATGCAATTTCCTTTAATTTTAATCTTAAAGTAAGATAAAATTATGCAAAAAATGGCCAATAAAGATGTGGGCTTTGTCTTGGTCGTGGGAGGCCCATAGTAACATGGCAAAGATGTTTGGACCATAAAAACTTGGACTCATTTGGAAAAAAAACATTTTTGAGCAATGTTGATTTCATGCATTTTCCCAAAATTTAGCCAACTTCAACAAGGTGTAAATCCTTCAATTTTTGTCATATGAAGGAGATCTTGCACTTTTTGGAAACCTCAAAGAGTCCTCTAACCAATGTCTTTGGTCTCATATCAAAATGATTTTTGGTTCTCCTTGTGTGTCCATTTGAAAAAAGTGTCTTTTTGTTGACTTTGAAAATGACCTGTAATGTCTTTGGCCATATTTTTCAAATGGTGAATGCTATGACCATGGGATCAATTGCATTTGAAAGATAATTGAATTTCCTTCAAAATGAGCTTTGGTTGACATTTTTTGGATGAAGGATGAGAGAGTTATGATCAGTCAAAGTTGAGTTGACTTTTCAGGCAAAAACCCTAATTTTGAATTTTAGGGTTTTGTTGATTTTTGATCTTTCCTTGATGAATTGTGATCATCCAATGATCAAATGTTGAATCCTTTGACAAAATATGGACTTTGACAAAAAATTTCATTTTTGACTGTCAGTTGACTTTTTTGGTCAAACGGGTCGTCTGTTGACTGTTTGAGCTGCTGACGGTGCGTCTGAGTGAATTGAAGTTTGAAAATTTGTATGATGGTACTTTGAGATGTATGGATGTATATGAAATCCATTTGAGCTCTCAAAACTTGTTGCTCCTGTTAAAACAAGAAAAACCCTGATTAGGGACTGTCTGTATAGGAGGCAGTTAAGCGTACCTGATTTTTGTGCAGTGTTGAGTTTCTGCTAATCATGTGATATTCAGAAGACTTCTAACACAAAAATCTTGGAAATTTGAATTGTGAATGATTGATTTGATTGATTGTACAAATCACTGTGAATTGTACTGTCTGCAGTTTGTCTGTCAACCGACTGTTCGTGTACTGAAGCAGCAGTTAAAGTGAAAAATCAACCGTCAAAGTTAATTTTCTTTTTTTTTTTTTTTTTTTGTTGTTATTTTTGTTTTTGTTTGGTGTGAAGCATGAAAATTTATTTACATGACTTGTTAGAAAACAGAAACATAATAAATAACTGATATTTACGGTATGCGGGCAAAATTACCGATAATAACCTGAAAATTATTTAATGCACAGAAATAGAAATATTTGACTGGCAGAAAACACACAAAATATTATCTTAGTAACTAAGCAATATTATGACAAATAGTACAACATTTAATACTGACAGTACAAATATCACATACTATATTGAACAGTACGACGAATAAACGGTACATTTAAGAAATGAGAAATACGGCAAATTTTAAGAATGACGATTAATGACCCATGCTATGAACAATAACATGTAGATGATTGGGAGCATAACCATTGCAGGTCCACACTCCTCAGGACTGTGCAGGCAGAAGAAAGTTGTGATCACCGTAGCAATGGTGACGACTGTAAGAAGCAGTGTTTCTATCCATTTTGCCATTTTTGCTAGGGAAGAAGAAATGATGGATTATGAGGTAGGAATTTGAAAGATGATTTAGAGTTTGATGTGAGATTTGTGGGAAGAATGAGAGGTATTTATAGAATGGAAAGATGATAGAGACGTTGGGGAATGATGTGATTCCGTACAAAAGGAAATTTGAGTGGTAGTGAGATTTGAAAGAAAGTGTAAGGTATTGTTGGGAAAAGAGAGATGGATAGGATAAAGTTGAGATTTGAATTTGAAAGGATAGATTTGAAAAGATTTTGAAAATAATGGAATATAGCACAAAAGTTAGTGGGAAAACAAAAACAATTGTTACCAGTACAGTGTGAGTTTCCTGCTTTTGCGCCTGCAAAAAGATTTAACCCTGCATGAACTGTGTTAGTACTATTTATCTGTAAAATAAATAAATAGTATTTTGTGAAGTAAAGAACAGTATTTGGCGTTTGCGTAAGAATAAATTCCACTGTAAGCCAAGTTACTGTGTAAGAAAAATTCTGAAAACCAAGTTCTTCATATGTCAGGATATTTTGAAAAAATCCATGTTTATATGAGACTCTTAATTTTCATATTGAAACTTTCCTGAAAAAAAGAAGTGGGCAAATTTTGGGGTATAACAGTATAGAATATTTAACTAACTCTTAAATCAAGTTTAGTTTAGAATTGTATGAGAAAAGCCCTTACCTCTAAGTGCTTTCCTAACGATAATTCCGATGAATACTTTTCCGAAAGACACCAAAATAACACCAAAATAAGATGAGCGGTTTGTTAATGATGAATAATGAGAGCCTTTGGGTAGAAATATTGTATCTAGACTATAAGTTTGTTTTTTTGTGAAAAGTATGTAAATGGAGTACGTGGGATTTAAAATGTGAAGATTGAGTCAAGAGTGGAGGAAATTGTGCAACAACTTATATGAGTATTAACATCTTAGACACTCCAAAAGCCAACTACACGTTCTAAACCTTTATTCCCCACTCATTCCTATTTTATAGCTATACCTCAACAATTTTTGACCACCCATATTTCATCCTATTTGAAAGATATATTTATTATTATTATTATTATTATTATTATTATTATTATTATTATTATTATTATTATTATTATTATTATTATTATTATTATTATTATTATTATTATTAATTAGCACCTAAAAATAAAACTAACCATCACCCACCCACACGTATTACCTTTCTCCTATTTCTTCTTTCTTTTTTTTTTATTATTTTTTTTATTTTCATAAACCACCATCTCATCACCCTTACTAATTTTACTACCATTCACATATTTATTAAAAATATATATATTAAAAATACTTTTACATTTATAAAATTATTCAGATAATAAAATAATAAATATAATAATTAAATTATACATATAAAATATTTATTCAGAAAATAATAAAATAAATAAATGTATTGTATATAAAATACTGGGATGTTACATATAGCGTCGGTGTCATGCTCTGATATTGTAACACTGGGGGAACGCTAGCTTAGATTTGATGATGATACTCTATGTTGTTGTTATTGGAGTAATTTTGTGAGATATTGCATAGATGATGTTATGCTTATCTGTTGATTAATGTTCCGCTGTATAGAAACATGATTTTGTTAAATGGATGGTTTGCCCCTAAGTGAAGCATGACAATTGATTTATGATAATTTGTTTTAAATTGAATTGTGACACCCTTGTTTTCATGTTTTACTCTGAATTATTTTATTAATTTCCGCGGGGTTTAGAAGGGTGTTACAATAGTGGTATCAGAGCAGGTCGGTCCGTCCGGCCAATTGTTGAGTCAGTTGAGTTGCACGACGGTTGAATACTGTCGGCATATTATCCCTTGGTATGCGACATGTGAGTGAATCACTGTCGGTACTTTGTTGTTTGTTGTGGAAGTTGGTTTGAAACAAGTGGGGGTGAAGCTTCGCTTCTCAGTTATGTTTCATTTGTAAGATGATTGATTCAGTCGGCTGTTGTTGGCAACAGTGCAAGCATTGTTGGAGTTGTTGTTTTCCGAATTGAAGGTGACTTGGAATTAAGACTTCACTGGGAATTGAGTTGGAACATCTTGAAGGAAGATGATTAGAGGTAATTGACAGTATTGTAATAGAAGGAAATTGGAAAGTTGCGATGTGTCAGCACTACTGGTGTACTGCGAAGATGTCAGTTGAGTAGCTTTACGTCTCGGAAGAGATTCAGCTGCAAGTTTGCAAAGAGGATTGCTGTCGTAATGTTCCAGAAATCGCACTTCGGCGATAGGATGTGTTGCTCAAGTCATAAGAATGTTTGGAAGCGAAGAGATACGATAAGTGGCTGTTTGGAGTGTGATAGAGTTGAAGAGAATGAGTTTTGGAGAGAGATTTTCGTAAGCAAAACGCAGGAAAATTGCTGAATAGCTGCGGAACTTCGAAAATTCATAACTGGAGTTCTGGACATCCGAATTGAGTTCCGTTTGAACCGTCGGAAAGCTAAAAAGATGAACTTTGTGATAAAAATGGTTGCAGCAGCTGTAACATAATTAATTGTGACAGGATGACGTTGGAAGGAGGCGAAGTTACGGTTACTCTTGTTCTTATAACTAGACTTGTTTATTGGTACTGCACGGGATGTCAGTGTCAGTGTAGAATGGATCGAAGGAATAATTAGAAGGTTTGTTGAGGAGTAATTTTAAGGATTGAATTTACCAATTGAGGAGTTTTGGATATATCGTATAGAGTGTCGCTGCATGATGTCAGTGTTGCATTTTCTGGCAATGATTGGAAAATTCATATCTTGAGTTCCGAGTGTCGGATTAATGTGCCGTTTGAACCTATGAAGAGGAGAGATTATGTTCTACATTATGGGAGAGTTATAAATACAGTAGAGGTGATCCTATGAGAAGATATTCTGAATTCGGTTAAGGAAGCGTGAAATTTGTTGAATAGGAATGCCTACTACCGTGATTATTCAAAACGAAGTTGAGTAAGACATGTTGTTGATGAATAAGTCGATGAGATATTCGGTAATAAAGATGATTTGAATACCGATGGATTTTAGCAAGGATTGAATTAGTAGCAAAGATGGAATAAACTTTAGAACTCTTGGAATCGTATTTGTGATGGCAAAGTGACGATAAGTATAAAGGAAGAATTTTAGAGGATTTCTGACACCTATTGAATGTGAGGAAGACTTTGTTGAGATGTCGAGTGGAATGATAATTGGGCACAAAAGATGTCATAAAATTTGGAGTAGGACCACGAGTTATGAATGTTGTCTTGGTCTTGCAGGTTAATTGTATGGTTTAAGATTCAAAGTGTTTTGTGATTATAAGAGTGAAGTACCTCTTTGATCAGAAAGGGCTTAATATGAGGCGGCAGAGATGATTAGAGTATTTTCTAGGATTAGGATTTTGGTTTGAATTACCATCCTAATTAGGAAAATGTTGTGCTATTGTGTTGCGTAAGAAGTCTTTAAATATGTCGGTGCTAATGATGAATGAGTTGGATTTAATTGGACAATTTTGAGACTTGAGTTGGTATGTGAAGGCACTTCTAATAGTGTTAGCTTGGGTATGCTAAAGATGACTAGCGGTATTTTTGACGAGATTAGAAAAGGTCAGGAAGATGACGTTGAGTTGATCGATAGGTTGACTTTGAATTACCAAGGTAAAGGCGGTGAATTCAGAATCGACGAGAACGGTGTAATGAGGTTGAGTGATTGGATTTGTGTAACTGATGTTTTGAGCTTCAGAAGAATATTCTAGAAGAAGGACACTATAGTGAATTATTGAACTATGACGATGATAATGAGTTTGAGTGCAAACCCGGAAAGGACACTGTTATGTAGTAACAACGGTTTATGCTTAAATATGATTTTTAACTATCTATTGACAAATTGAGGACTTGATCACCCTTAATCTCTTGTTGGTAGTAGACGGAAATCATATAAATGAGATGAACTTGTTTTGTTACCTTAATGGTATAAGATGTGATGAATACTAAGCCGTGAGAATAATCACTCACTATGTTGTGTGGACTTATGAAGAGGTGAATATGGAAGAGTGCGACATGATGGGCAAATGACTTAAGACGGGTAATCAGAGTCGCGCAGCGAAAATACGATGTGGAGTAGTGTTATGAGTACTACTTATGGGAAGTAAGGAATTAATATGTCGGAAGCCTACATAGAGAATATGTATTGATCTATATGTTGGATTTAGAATCCAGTGGATGTAAGGATGTCGTGTCGAAGAATTATAACTCTTTTGAATAATTTCCGAGATGATGAATATGTCATTACGGTTGTACGTAGTTAACGAGTATGTATTCGGCGAAATTAAAACGAAGGATTGATAATATATGATGCTATAATAATTTTGTGCTGTTATTGAGGTGATATTGTAAATTCCATATATAATGAGGAATTACACTCTATGAAGGACGGAGTTGATTTGATTCTTAGTAGAGAGCGTGACTTAGTTGAGCTATTTTGTAAGCAATGGTATATTGAGGCTGATGAGTGTGTACTTGTTCTGATGGTTAGGATGTTTACGTAGAGGAAGTAAATCAGGAATTGGTTTTCGTTGGATGCGAGTAAGGATTGCTAAATGGTAGATTAGTACCATGAATGATGAAGAATGATTCTTGAAGCGAATGAGTAAAGAGAGTCGGAATCGGGTAAAACTCAGAAATCTATTTGGTATAGATGATTGTGATGAGTAGTCAGAGTAGTGCGGAAAAAGTGGAATGTAACGTGTTGGATAATTACTGGTGTGACTTAAGAGGAGCCAGATAATTGGAATTCAATGGTATAGGAATATGAGTATTGAGTTTCTTGAAGGAAGCGGTTGGTGAAAAGTGTAAGTATTACCTTATCGCTCAGATGGAAAAGCGTGTCTAAGGTTGGTATGTTCGGTAGAAGGGATCCATTACTGTATTGTTGATCAAGTGTGATCATACTATAAATTGTGTAATTGTATTACTCGATTGTTGAGCGTATTGTATAGGTTGTACCTCAATGTTCTGTTGTTGTTAACCTTTTGGAGATATAGCGAGTGGTATATTTTTGGATAGCCAAATGCGACGTAAGAACTGGGATTTGAATGCATGAAACACGTTTCCTGTTGGTTATGTCAGATGGATTTTTGGGGATTGACTGATGGTAATGTTAATTGAGAGCTGGAGACTCAGGTAAAGGACTCTTATACGAGCCGAATACTTGAGGTATGTTTTCGAGGACGAAAACTCTTTTAGTGGGGGAGAGTTGTAACACCCGATATTTTCTAATTTTAATTTAATCAGAAATTAAATTATTATTTAGAATTATTTGGTATTTTGTTGAATTATTGGAGAATTATGGATTAAGGGCCAGTGGGCTGGAATGGTGAGATTAGTAGTATGGGGGTGCTAAGTGAGTAAGCCCGTTACTAATTATTTTATGTTTTCATAAAATAAAGGAAATAAGGAAAATTGGGAAAAAGGAAAAAGGAACGTGAAAAGAAGAGCAGAGGAGATGAGAGATTAGAAAGCTGATACGTGAAAGAGGAACAGAAGAGGAAAGGGCTAATCAAGATCTTTGGCTAAGGTAAGGGGGGACTCTTCCAGTTAATATCTTTTATCGTATTATAGATAATAGGACTGATTTAGATGCATTGTTTGTGTCAATTGGTTATATGATGGATTGGGGTTTTGGGATGATTTTGAGGGGAATTGTATGATTTGATGAATTGTATGATTATATGATTGTTATGATGATTAAATGATCCTCTTTGTGTGTTATATTTGTGTTATAACATGTATGTGGCTGATATGGTGGTATTTGAGGTTCATAACATAACTTGGTTTGGTTTTGGGGATTTTGGGGTAAATCCCGTAATGCTGTCAAATGCGATGAAAGCTCTGACTTTCGCCAGTTCGCGCCGCGAAGGTAGGTGCGCGCCGCGAAGGCGTACTTGTTTTCTCGCATCGCGCCGCGTGCATAGGTTGGCGCCGCGAACGTGTTTGTGTGCTTCAGGTCGCGCCGCGAACTGTGGTTGCGCTGCGTGCTGTAGCGATAACTGTTTTCTTGTAAAAAGTTAAAGATGTGTAACTTTCAAAC
The DNA here is from genome assembly GCF_029867415.1 of Vicia villosa. Classification (NCBI taxonomy): domain Eukaryota; kingdom Viridiplantae; phylum Streptophyta; class Magnoliopsida; order Fabales; family Fabaceae; genus Vicia; species Vicia villosa. The sequence goes on from NC_081180.1 coordinate 143,549,193, forward strand.
CGTAAGTCCGTTTTAGACGCCGTTTTGGACGTTGTTCCTTAAATTGAATGTTCTACCATATGAAATGAATAAAACAATAACAACTTGATTTTATTTTAAAAAGTATCATTTTCTTCAAATGTGGTTTATTCTGGTTTTGCATAGCTGATGAGGTGCAATGGTTGTTGTGTGCATAATTGAATATGTGCAATGATGTATGTTGTGATAATGTGGTTGCTTCTGTTAATTGTGAAAATGGGTGTTGTTCATGGTAAATATGGTTATCATGTGTTTTGAGGAATGATGAGGTAAATACTCTGTCGTTGATGAGTTGCTTGTTGTACTTGGTACAAGATTGTGAGGGGTGTTATTGTTGTTGCACTGTATAATGAATGATTTACCTGTTATGATGTTGTGGTTGTAATTGGTGTTTGTTATACATATATTGTTGATGTAAAATATGTATTTATTGTGGTTGAGAAATAGCATAACTGTGTATGGCTATTGATTATTCTGGTGGTTGATGATTATGACATTTGGTTGATTTATGTGGGTGATAAGCATGTTATGGTTGATACATGCATTCATAATCATTATGTGGCTGATCCTTGACGATGGTGGATCAGTGGTAGCTAATTCCCATTGTGTGGAATTAGTGAGTGGGTGTTGCCGTATCCTTGACGATGGTGGATCGGTGAGATGGGTTATCCCAGATTTTGGTACCACATGCATATAGTTGCATTTGCATTAGGCTACTTGTGTTATTATAACATGAATGGAAGATTGTCCAATGTTATAATATGTGATGATTGTGTAATGGTTATGATTTGTTTGGATGAATTATGGTGTTGTCTCTTGGTAATGTATTCTATTTGTTGGTGTGTGTTGATGAGTACTTCCTGACAATCTGAATATAATGAAATTGGATGAATAATGTGACTATGATGTGTTATTGTTTATGATTCGATAACATTTGTTAATTGTGAATGAGACTCACCCTTACTGTTGATATTTTCAGATTGAGGATAGCGGCTTTTGGCTCGGTGAGGATTAGCTCATGAGTCAGTTTGTTTAGTATAGCGTCGGTGTCATGCTCTGATATTGTAACACTGGGGGAACGCTAGCTTAGATTTGATGATGATACTCTATGTTGTTGTTATTAGAGTAATTTTGTGAGATATTGCATAGATGATGTTATGCTTATCTGTTGATTAATGTTCCGCTGTATAGAAACATGATTTTGTTAAATGGATGGTTTGCCCCTAAGTGAAGCATGACAATTGATTTATGATAATTTGTTTTAAATTGAATTGTGACACCCTTGTTTTCATGTTTTACTCTGAATTATTTTATTAATTTCCGCGGGGTTTAGAAGGGTGTTACAATAGTGGTATCAGAGCAGGTCGGTCCGTCCGGCCAATTGTTGAGTCAGTTGAGTTGCACGACGGTTGAATACTGTCGGCATATTATCCCTTGGTATGCGACATGTGAGTGAATCACTGTCGGTACTTTGTTGTTTGTTGTGGAAGTTGGTTTGAAACAAGTGGGGGTGAAGCTTCGCTTCTCAGTTATGTTTCATTTGTAAGATGATTGATTCAGTCGGCTGTTGTTGGCAACAGTGCAAGCATTGTTGGAGTTGTTGTTTTCCGAATTGAAGGTGACTTGGAATTAAGACTTCACTGGGAATTGAGTTGGAACATCTTGAAGGAAGATGATTAGAGGTAATTGACAGTATTGTAATAGAAGGAAATTGGAAAGTTGCGATGTGTCAGCACTACTGGTGTACTGCGAAGATGTCAGTTGAGTAGCTTTACGTCTCGGAAGAGATTCAGCTGCAAGTTTGCAAAGAGGATTGCTGTCGTAATGTTCCAGAAATCGCACTTCGGCGATAGGATGTGTTGCTCAAGTCATAAGAATGTTTGGAAGCGAAGAGATACGATAAGTGGCTGTTTGGAGTGTGATAGAGTTGAAGAGAATGAGTTTTGGAGAGAGATTTTCGTAAGCAAAACGCAGGAAAATTGCTGAATAGCTGCGGAACTTCGAAAATTCATAACTGGAGTTCTGGACATCCGAATTGAGTTCCGTTTGAACCGTCGGAAAGCTAAAAAGATGAACTTTGTGATAAAAATGGTTGCAGCAGCTGTAACATAATTAATTGTGACAGGATGACGTTGGAAGGAGGCGAAGTTACGGTTACTCTTGTTCTTATAACTAGACTTGTTTATTGGTACTGCACGGGATGTCAGTGTCAGTGTAGAATGGATCGAAGGAATAATTAGAAGGTTTGTTGAGGAGTAATTTTAAGGATTGAATTTACCAATTGAGGAGTTTTGGATATATCGTATAGAGTGTCGCTGCATGATGTCAGTGTTGCATTTTCTGGCAATGATTGGAAAATTCATATCTTGAGTTCCGAGTGTCGGATTAATGTGCCGTTTGAACCTATGAAGAGGAGAGATTATGTTCTACATTATGGGAGAGTTATAAATACAGTAGAGGTGATCCTATGAGAAGATATTCTGAATTCGGTTAAGGAAGCCTGAAATTTGTTGAATAGGAATGCCTACTACCGTGATTATTCAAAACGAAGTTGAGTAAGACATGTTGTTGATGAATAAGTCGATGAGATATTCGGTAATAAAGATGATTTGAATACCGATGGATTTTAGCAAGGATTGAATTAGTAGCAAAGATGGAATAAACTTTAGAACTCTTGGAATCGTATTTGTGATGGCAAAGTGACGATAAGTATAAAGGAAGAATTTTAGAGGATTTCTGACACCTATTGAATGTGAGGAAGACTTTGTTGAGATGTCGAGTGGAATGATAATTGGGCACAAAAGATGTCATAAAATTTGGAGTAGCACCACGAGTTATGAATGTTGTCTTGGTCTTGCAGGTTAATTGTATGGTTTAAGATTCAAAGTGTTTTGTGATTATAAGAGTGAAGTACCTCTTTGATCAGAAAGGGCTTAATATGAGGCGGCAGAGATGATTAGAGTATTTTCTAGGATTAGGATTTTGGTTTGAATTACCATCCTAATTAGGAAAATGTTGTGCTATTGTGTTGCGTAAGAAGTCTTTAAATATGTCGGTGCTAATGATGAATGAGTTGGATTTAATTGGATAATTTTGAGACTTGAGTTGGTATGTGAAGGCACTTCTAATAGTGTTAGCTTGGGTATGCTAAAGATGACTAGCGGTATTTTTGACGAGATTAGAAAAGGTCAGGAAGATGACGTTGAGTTGATCGATAGGTTGACTTTGAATTACCAAGGTAAAGGCGGTGAATTCAGAATCGACGAGAACGGTGTAATGAGGTTGAGTGATTGGATTTGTGTAACTGATGTTTTGAGCTTCAGAAGAATATTCTAGAAGAAGGACACTATAGTGAATTATTGAACTATGACGATGATAATGAGTTTGAGTGCAAACCCGGAAAGGACACTGTTATGTAGTAACAACGGTTTATGCTTAAATATGATTTTTAACTATCTATTGACAAATTGAGGACTTGATCACCCTTAATCTCTTGTTGGTAGTAGACGGAAATCATATAAATGAGATGAACTTGTTTTGTTACCTTAATGGTATAAGATGTGATGAATACTAAGCCGTGAGAATAATCACTCACTATGTTGTGTGGACTTATGAAGAGGTGAATATGGAAGAGTGCGACATGATGGGCAAATGACTTAAGACGGGTAATCAGAGTCGCGCAGCGAAAATACGATGTGGAGTAGTGTTATGAGTACTACTTATGGGAAGTAAGGAATTAATATGTCGGAAGCCTACATAGAGAATATGTATTGATCTATATGTTGGATTTAGAATCCAGTGGATGTAAGGATGTCGTGTCGAAGAATTATAACTCTTTTGAATAATTTCCGAGATGATGAATATGTCATTACGGTTGTACGTAGTTAACGAGTATGTATTCGGCGAAATTAAAACGAAGGATTGATAATATATGATGCTATAATAATTTTGTGCTGTTATTGAGGTGATATTGTAAATTCCATATATAATGAGGAATTACACTCTATGAAGGACGGAGTTGATTTGATTCTTAGTAGAGAGCGTGACTTAGTTGAGCTATTTTGTAAGCAATGGTATATTGAGGCTGATGAGTGTGTACTTGTTCTGATGGTTAGGATGTTTAAGTAGAGGAAGTAAATCAGGAATTGGTTTTCGTTGGATGCGAGTAAGGATTGCTAAATGGTAGATTAGTACCATGAATGATGAAGAATGATTCTTGAAACGAATGAGTAAAGAGAGTCGGAATCGGGTAAAACTCAGAAATCTATTTGGTATAGATGATTGTGATGAGTAGTCAGAGTAGTGCGGAAAAAGTGGAATGTAACGTGTTGGATAATTACTGGTGTGACTTAAGAGGAGCCAGATAATTGGAATTCAATGGTATAGGAATATGAGTATTGAGTTTCTTGAAGGAAGCGGTTGGTGAAAAGTGTAAGTATTACCTTATCGCTCAGATGGAAAAGCGTGTCTAAAGTTGGTATGTTCGGTAGAAGGGATCCATTACTGTATTGTTGATCAAGTGTGATCATACTATAAATTGTGTAATTGTATTACTCGGTTGTTGAGCGTATTGTATAGGTTGTACCTCAATGTTCTGTTGTTGTTAACCTTTTGGAGATATAGCGAGTGGTATATTTTTGGATAGCCAAATGCGACGTAAGAACTGGGATTTGAATGTATGAAACACGTTTCCTGTTGGTTATGTCAGATGGATTTTTGGGGATTGACTGATGGTAATGTTAATTGAGAGCTGGAGACTCAGGTAAAGGACTCTTATACGAGCCGATTACTTGAGGTATGTTTTCGAGGACGAAAACTCTTTTAGTGGGGGAGAGTTGTAACACCCGATATTTTCTAATTTTAATTTAATCAGAAATTAAATTATTATTTAGAATTATTTGGTATTTTGTTGAATTATTGGAGAATTATGGATAAGGGCCATTGGGCTGGAATGGTGAGATTAGTAGTATGGGGGTGCTAAGTGAGTAAGCCCGTTACTAATTATTTTATGTTTTCATAAAATAAAGGAAATAAGGAAAATTGGGAAAAAGGAAAAAGGAACGTGAAAAGAAGAGCAGAGGAGATGAGAGATTAGAAAGCTGATACGTGAAAGAGGAACAGAAGAGGAAAGGGCTAATCAAGATCTTTGGCTAAGGTAAGGGGGGACTCTTCCAGTTAATATCTTTTATCGTATTATAGATAATAGGACTGATTTAGATGCATTGTTTGTGTCAATTGGTTATATGATGGATTGGGGTTTTGGGATGATTTTGAGGGGAATTGTATGATTTGATGAATTGTATGATTATATGATTGTTATGATGATTAAATGATCCTCTTTGTGTGTTATATTTGTGTTATAACATGTATGTGGCTGATATGGTGGTATTTGAGGTTCATAACATAACTTGGTTTGGTTTTGGGGATTTTGGGGTAAATCCCGTAATGCTGTCAAATGCGATGAAAGCTCTGACTTTCGCCAGTTCGCGCCGCGAAGGTAGGTGCGCGCCGCGAAGGCGTACCTGTTTTCTCGCATCGCGCCGCGTTCATAGGTTGGCGCCGCGAACGTGTTTGTGTGCTTCAGGTCGCGCCGCGAACTTTGGTTGCGCTGCGTGCTGTAGCGATAACTGTTTTCTTGTAAAAAGTTAAAGATGTGTAACTTTCAAACCGTAAGTCCGTTTTAGACGCCGTTTTGGACGTTGTTCCTTAAATTGAATGTTCTACCATATGAAATGAATAAAACAATAACAACTTGATTTTATTTTAAAAAGTATCATTTTCTTCAAATGTGGTTTATTCTGGTTTTGCATAGCTGATGAGGTGCAATGGTTGTTGTGTGCATAATTGAATATGTGCAATGATGTATGTTGTGATAATGTGGTTGCTTCTGTTAATTGTGAAAATGGGTGTTGTTCATGGTAAATATGGTTATCATGTGTTTTGAGGAATGATGAGGTAAATACTCTGTCGTTGATGAGTTGCTTGTTGTACTTGGTACAAGATTGTGAGGGGTGTTATTGTTGTTGCACTGTATAATGAATGATTTACCTGTTATGATGTTGTGGTTGTAATTGGTGTTTGTTATACATATATTGTTGATGTAAAATATGTATTTATTGTGGTTGAGAAATAGCATAACTGTGTATGGCTATTGATTATTCTGGTGGTTGATGATTATGACATTTGGTTGATTTATGTGGGTGATAAGCATGTTATGGTTGATACATGCATTCATAATCATTATGTGGCTGATCCTTGACGATGGTGGATCAGTGGTAGCTAATTCCCATTGTGTGGAATTAGTGAGTGGGTGTTGTCGTATCCTTGACGATGGTGGATCGGTGAGATGGGTTATCCCAGATTTTGGTACCACATGCATATAGTTGCATTTGCATTAGGCTACTTGTGTTATTATAACATGAATGGAAGATTGTCCAATGTTATAATATGTTATGATTGTGTAATGGTTATGATTTGTTTGGATGAATTATGGTGTTGTCTCTTGGTAATGTATTCTATTTGTTGGTGTGTGTTGATGAGTACTTCCTGACAATCTGAATATAATGAAATTGGATGAATAATGTGACTATGATGTGTTATTGTTTATGATTCGATAACATTTGTTAATTGTGAATGAGACTCACCCTTACTGTTGATATTTTCAGATTGAGGATAGCGGCTTTTGGCTCGGTGAGGATTAGCTCATGAGTCAGTTTGTTTAGTATAGCGTCGGTGTCATGCTCTGATATTGTAACACTGGGGGAACGCTAGCTTAGATTTGATGATGATACTCTATGTTGTTGTTATTGGAGTAATTTTGTGAGATATTGCATAGATGATGTTATGCTTATCTGTTGATTAATGTTCCGCTGTATAGAAACATGATTTTGTTAAATGGATGGTTTGCCCCTAAGTGAAGCATGACAATTGATTTATGATAATTTGTTTTAAATTGAATTGTGACACCCTTGTTTTCATGTTTTACTCTGAATTATTTTATTAATTTCCGCGGGGTTTAGAAGGGTGTTACAATAGTGGTATCAGAGCAGGTCGGTCCGTCCGGCCAATTGTTGAGTCAGTTGAGTTGCACGACGGTTGAATACTGTCGGCATATTATCCCTTGGTATGCGACATGTGAGTGAATCACTGTCGGTACTTTGTTGTTTGTTGTGGAAGTTGGTTTGAAACAAGTGGGGGTGAAGCTTCGCTTCTCAGTTATGTTTCATTTGTAAGATGATTGATTCAGTCGGCTGTTGTTGGCAACAGTGCAAGCATTGTTGGAGTTGTTGTTTTCCGAATTGAAGGTGACTTGGAATTAAGACTTCACTGGGAATTGAGTTGGAACATCTTGAAGGAAGATGATTAGAGGTAATTGACAGTATTGTAATAGAAGGAAATTGGAAAGTTGCGATGTGTCAGCACTACTGGTGTACTGCGAAGATGTCAGTTGAGTAGCTTTACGTCTCGGAAGAGATTCAGCTGCAAGTTTGCAAAGAGGATTGCTGTCGTAATGTTCCAGAAATCGCACTTCGGCGATAGGATGTGTTGCTCAAGTCATAAGAATGTTTGGAAGCGAAGAGATACGATAAGTGGCTGTTTGGAGTGTGATAGAGTTGAAGAGAATGAGTTTTGGAGAGAGATTTTCGTAAGCAAAACGCAGGAAAATTGCTGAATAGCTGCGGAACTTCGAAAATTCATAACTGGAGTTCTGGACATCCGAATTGAGTTCCGTTTGAACCGTCGGAAAGCTAAAAAGATGAAATTTGTGATAAAAATGGTTGCAGCAGCTGTAACATAATTAATTGTGACAGGATGACGTTGGAAGGAGGCGAAGTTACGGTTACTCTTGTTCTTATAACTAGACTTGTTTATTGGTACTGCACGGGATGTCAGTGTCAGTGTAGAATGGATCGAAGGAATAATTAGAAGGTTTGTTGAGGAGTAATTTTAAGGATTGAATTTACCAATTGAGGAGTTTTGGATATATCGTATAGAGTGTCGCTGCATGATGTCAGTGTTGCATTTTCTGGCAATGATTGGAAAATTCATATCTTGAGTTCCGAGTGTCGGATTAATGTGCCGTTTGAACCTATGAAGAGGAGAGATTATGTTCTACATTATGGGAGAGTTATAAATACAGTAGAGGTGATCCTATGAGAAGATATTCTGAATTCGGTTAAGGAAGCGTGAAATTTGTTGAATAGGAATGCCTACTACCGTGATTATTCAAAACGAAGTTGAGTAAGACATGTTGTTGATGAATAAGTCGATGAGATATTCGGTAATAAAGATGATTTGAATACCGATGGATTTTAGCAAGGATTGAATTAGTAGCAAAGATGGAATAAACTTTAGAACTCTTGGAATCGTATTTGTGATGGCAAAGTGACGATAAGTATAAAGGAAGAATTTTAGAGGATTTCTGACACCTATTGAATGTGAGGAAGACTTTGTTGAGATGTCGAGTGGAATGATAATTGGGCACAAAAGATGTCATAAAATTTGGAGTAGGACCACGAGTTATGAATGTTGTCTTGGTCTTGCAGGTTAATTGTATGGTTTAAGATTCAAAGTGTTTTGTGATTATAAGAGTGAAGTACCTCTTTGATCAGAAAGGGCTTAATATGAGGCGGCAGAGATGATTAGAGTATTTTCTAGGATTAGGATTTTGGTTTGAATTACCATCCTAATTAGGAAAATGTTGTGCTATTGTGTTGCGTAAGAAGTCTTTAAATATGTCGGTGCTAATGATGAATGAGTTGGATTTAATTGGACAATTTTGAGACTTGAGTTGGTATGTGAAGGCACTTCTAATAGTGTTAGCTTGGGTATGCTAAAGATGACTAGCGGTATTTTTGACGAGATTAGAAAAGGTCAGGAAGATGACGTTGAGTTGATCGATAGGTTGACTTTGAATTACCAAGGTAAAGGCGGTGAATTCAGAATCGACGAGAACGGTGTAATGAGGTTGAGTGATTGGATTTGTGTAACTGATGTTTTGAGCTTCAGAAGAATATTCTAGAAGAAGGACACTATAGTGAATTATTGAACTATGACGATGATAATGAGTTTGAGTGCAAACCCGGAAAGGACACTGTTATGTAGTAACAACGGTTTATGCTTAAATATGATTTTTAACTATCTATTGACAAATTGAGGACTTGATCACCCTTAATCTCTTGTTGGTAGTAGACGGAAATCATATAAATGAGATGAACTTGTTTTGTTACCTTAATGGTATAAGATGTGATGAATACTAAGCCGTGAGAATAATCACTCACTATGTTGTGTGGACTTATGAAGAGGTGAATATGGAAGAGTGCGACATGATGGGCAAATGACTTAAGACGGGTAATCAGAGTCGCGCAGCGAAAATACGATGTGGAGTAGTGTTATGAGTACTACTTATGGGAAGTAAGGAATTAATATGTCGGAAGCCTACATAGAGAATATGTATTGATCTATATGTTGGATTTAGAATCCAGTGGATGTAAGGATGTCGTGTCGAAGAATTATAACTCTTTTGAATAATTTCCGAGATGATGAATATGTCATTACGGTTGTACGTAGTTAACGAGTATGTATTCGGCGAAATTAAAACGAAGGATTGATAATATATGATGCTATAATAATTTTGTGCTGTTATTGAGGTGATATTGTAAATTCCATATATAATGAGGAATTACACTCTATGAAGGACGGAGTTGATTTGATTCTTAGTAGAGAGCGTGACTTAGTTGAGCTATTTTGTAAGCAATGGTATATTGAGGCTGATGAGTGTGTACTTGTTCTGATGGTTAGGATGTTTAAGTAGAGGAAGTAAATCAGGAATTGGTTTTCGTTGGATGCGAGTAAGGATTGCTAAATGGTAGATTAGTACCATGAATGATGAAGAATGATTCTTGAAGCGAATGAGTAAAGAGAGTCGGAATCGGGTAAAACTCAGAAATCTATTTGGTATAGATGATTGTGATGAGTAGTCAGAGTAGTGCGGAAAAAGTGGAATGTAACGTGTTGGATAATTACTGGTGTGACTTAAGAGGAGCCAGATAATTGGAATTCAATGGTATAGGAATATGAGTATTGAGTTTCTTGAAGGAAGCGGTTGGTGAAAAGTGTAAGTATTACCTTATCGCTCAGATGGAAAAGCGTGTCTAAAGTTGGTATGTTCGGTAGAAGGGATCCATTACTGTATTGTTGATCAAGTGTGATCATACTATAAATTGTGTAATTGTATTACTCGGTTGTTGAGCGTATTGTATAGGTTGTACCTCAATGTTCTGTTGTTGTTAACCTTTTGGAGATATAGCGAGTGGTATATTTTTGGATAGCCAAATGCGACGTAAGAACTGGGATTTGAATGTATGAAACACGTTTCCTGTTGGTTATGTCAGATGGATTTTTGGGGATTGACTGATGGTAATGTTAATTGAGAGCTGGAGACTCAGGTAAAGGACTCTTATACGAGCCGATTACTTGAGGTATGTTTTCGAGGACGAAAACTCTTTTAGTGGGGGAGAGTTGTAACACCCGATATTTTCTAATTTTAATTTAATCAGAAATTAAATTATTATTTAGAATTATTTGGTATTTTGTTGAATTATTGGAGAATTATGGATAAGGGCCATTGGGCTGGAATGGTGAGATTAGTAGTATGGGGGTGCTAAGTGAGTAAGCCCGTTACTAATTATTTTATGTTTTCATAAAATAAAGGAAATAAGGAAAATTGGGAAAAAGGAAAAAGGAACGTGAAAAGAAGAGCAGAGGAGATGAGAGATTAGAAAGATGATACGTGAAAGAGGAACAGAAGAGGAAAGGGCTAATCAAGATCTTTGGCTAAGGTAAGGGGGGACTCTTCCAGTTAATATCTTTTATCGTATTATAGATAATAGGACTGATTTAGATGCATTGTTTGTGTCAATTGGTTATATGATGGATTGGGGTTTTGGGATGATTTTGAGGGGAATTGTATGATTTGATGAATTGTATGATTATATGATTGTTATGATGATTAAATGATCCTCTTTGTGTGTTATATTTGTGTTATAACATGTATGTGGCTGATATGGTGGTATTTGAGGTTCATAACATAACTTGGTTTGGTTTTGGGGATTTTGGGGTAAATCCCGTAATGCTGTCAAATGCGATGAAAGCTCTGACTTTCGCCAGTTCGCGCCGCGAAGGTAGGTGCGCGCCGCGAAGGCGTACCTGTTTTCTCGCATCGCGCCGCGTTCATAGGTTGGCGCCGCGAACGTGTTTGTGTGCTTCAGGTCGCGCCGCGAACTTTGGTTGCGCTGCGTGCTGTAGCGATAACTGTTTTCTTGTAAAAAGTTAAAGATGTGTAACTTTCAAACCGTAAGTCCGTTTTAGACGCCGTTTTGGACGTTGTTCCTTAAATTGAATGTTCTACCATATGAAATGAATAAAACAATAACAACTTGATTTTATTTTAAAAAGTATCATTTTCTTCAAATGTGGTTTATTCTGGTTTTGCATAGCTGATGAGGTGCAATGGTTGTTGTGTGCATAATTGAATATGTGCAATGATGTATGTTGTGATAATGTGGTTGCTTCTGTTAATTGTGAAAATGGGTGTTGTTCATGGTAAATATGGTTATCATGTGTTTTGAGGAATGATGAGGTAAATACTCTGTCGTTGATGAGTTGCTTGTTGTACTTGGTACAAGATTGTGAGGGGTGTTATTGTTGTTGCACTGTATAATGAATGATTTACTTGTTATGATGTTGTGGTTGTAATTGGTGTTTGTTATACATATATTGTTGATGTAAAATATGTATTTATTGTGGTTGAGAAATAGCATAACTGTGTATGGCTATTGATTATTCTGGTGGTTGATGATTATGACATTTGGTTGATTTATGTGGGTGATAAGCATGTTATGGTTGATACATGCATTCATAATCATTATGTGGCTGATCCTTGACGATGGTGGATCAGTGGTAGTTAATTCCCATTGTGTGGAATTAGTGAGTGGGTGTTGTCGTATCCTTGACGATGGTGGATCGGTGAGATGGGTTATCCCAGATTTTGGTACCACATGCATATAGTTGCATTTGCATTAGGCTACTTGTGTTATTATAACATGAATGGAAGATTGTCCAATGTTATAATATGTGATGATTGTGTAATGGTTATGATTTGTTTGGATGAATTATGGTGTTGTCTCTTGGTAATGTATTCTATTTGTTGGTGTGTGTTGATGAGTACTTCCTGACAATCTGAATATAATGAAATTTGATGAATAATGTGACTATGATGTGTTATTGTTTATGATTCGATAACATTTGTTAATTGTGAATGAGACTCACCCTTACTGTTGATATTTTCAGATTGAGGATAGCGGCTTTTGGCTCGGTGAGGATTAGCTCATGAGTCAGTTTGTTTAGTATAGCGTCGGTGTCATGCTCTGATATTGTAACGCTGGGGGAACGCTAGCTTAGATTTGATGATGATACTCTATGTTGTTGTTATTGGAGTAATTTTGTGAGATATTGCATAGATGATGTTATGCTTATCTGTTGATTAATGTTCCGCTGTATAGAAACATGATTTTGTTAAATGGATGGTTTGCCCCTAAGTGAAGCATGACAATTGATTTATGATAATTTGTTTTAAATTGAATTGTGGCACCCTTGTTTTCATGTTTTACTCTGAATTATTTTATTAATTTCCGCGGGGTTTAGAAGGGTGTTACAACAGTATCCTCAAACTCAACAACAGCTAAGGCTCCTCTACCTAGGTATTTGTAGCATTAGGGTAAGGAACAACACATAAAACAAACATTAGGTGAGAATACATATGTAAATGTTAATGGTGCATAAAACAACAAGGATGACTCAACAATATCATTTATTGATCGCACAAATAAATTAGAACAATAATCAATCACAATGTTATTATGTATGCAATGTATTCATCTCCTCTATTACAATGCATGTGATACCAATTTTCTTGAGAAGACTATTCTTTAGACTTTCTTCTTCCAGCATCATTTGAATTGTGAATGTCAGATGAGTTGTTCTGGACATTTGATCTTGGATTCCTGCCCATCTGTTTCATCACCTTGTTAAATTGTCTCCCAAGAAATATTATGGCGTTGGATATTCCTTCTTTTGAATCCATGTCACATTCTTCCCTACCACCTTCAGTGTTAGCAACAAAAGCTATGCTTTTGTTCTTCTTTTCAGCTTTATCATTGATGCTCAACTCATACGTCTGAAGAGATCCTACTAGATCATCCAACCTCATTCGGTTAATATCTTGAGCTTCTTCAATGGCAGTCACCTTCATGTAAGACCTCTTTGGAAGAGACCTGAGCACCTTTCTTACCAGTTTTTCTTCTAGTATCTTTTCTCCTAATGCACTGGACGCATTATCTATCTCAAGAACATTCATATGAAATTCATGAATACTTTCATCATCCTTCATTCTTAGACTCTCAAACTGAGTGATTAGTAGCTGAAGTCTTGACATCTTCACTTCAGATGTGCCTTCATGAGCAGTTTTGAGAATTTCCCATGCGTCCTTGGCAACTTCGCATGTGTTCACCCACCCGAAGATGTTCTTGTCAATTACATTAAAGATGGCATTCAGGGCTTTAGAATTTCCAAGAGCTAGTTCATCCTCTTCTTTGTCCCAGTCTTCTTGAGGCTTTAGGAAAGTAGCGGTTTGTTTGTCTGCTCTTATAACAACATGATGCTTCCATCCTTTCAAGACTGCCTTCCAAGCCCGACTGTCTATGGATTTCAAGAAAGATACCATACAAGGTTTCCAGTAGTCATAATTGCTTCCATCCAGAACTTGTGGTCTGTTCAAAAATCCTCCTTCCATGTCCATCGTACCAGAAAGTAACCTCCCTAGATCTCACAAAGATATGTGATGTTGAATGAGATGTCATGACACAAATATCTGTTGATAATGATTATGGAACAAGACTGCAACAGTAATGAAGATAGTGCATAAAGATAAATAACACAAGGAATTGTTTACCCAATTCGGAACAACCTTCCTACTTTGGGGGCTACCAAGCCAGGGATGAAATCAATATCCGATAGTATTAATTCGAAGCTAAACAGTCCCAGTTTACAACTCCTCACTTAATCACCACCCTTCCTATGACTTATACCTAAGACTCAGCTAGGTATGAGGCCCTCCTCAAACCCCCTCAATCACAACACCCTGTGACAAACAACACAAACAATAAACAGTAGAAGACACTCTTCCAAAACACACAATTCTCAATGCTTAAAAGCTTATGAGAATGACACTACTCTCCTTGCTTAACAACTTCGGAGATTAAACCAGCATTCAAGACCTACAGGTTTGTGAATGCACACATATGGAACTTACAGCACAACTAACAAAATAATGATTCTTATAACCCTAAAAATACAACTACCAGTTCCACTTAAAACCAGGTATAGGCCAGTCTATTTATAGCATTAGTATTGACTGAATTAGGCCTAAAACCGCAACAAGGAGGCTGCACATAGTTTGTTGCTTGATCTCCAAGAAAATAGGTTTTCTATCCAGTCTTTCCTAAATTGTCTCCAATTATGGAGATTGTGAAAACCACCAAATATCTTTAATTGAATCAATCTTGGATGCACATCAGCTAACCGAATATTCCATAATATTTTGTAGCTAATAAAACAATTGATATACTTGACAGATCAGCTCCAGCTCACACGCCTCAATAAACACGATGTCATACCTGCAATGTTATGACATCTTGTTCAACATGTTGAAACCTGAATGATATTGCTTTATATTCAACATGTTTCAACCAGGTTGGTTTTACCAAAATGCTTGCCAATCTTAGAGAAACTACAAAAATTAAGATCTCAACTCATATTCAACAAAAACAGAATACTCGTATCTCATACTCAACAAAGTTCCTCTTTGAACCCATCAATTTCACAATGAAAGGTAACCAATGTAATTCCTCTCTGAATTACTCAATTCAAATATATTATACAATTGCAACTTAATAATTATATAAATATTTACAAAAACATATTGTTATGCACAAACATATCAATACAGAAAAAAACATGTCAGAGTTACTCAATTCTAACTCTAAACACCTCATAAAGCATTACTCTACGAATTCGACAACTCAAGATTAATTCTTTTGGCTGGCGGCCTTAGTAAAGTAATAATATAACTCTAAACAAATTAAAAACAACTCTGACAACTTAAACATGTTAGAGTAACTTAAAATAAATAAAAAATGACTCTGATCAACTAAAAAACATCTTTGACAACTCTATGGCTACTCTAGTAACTTTATTGACAACTCTGCCATGATAAAAAATAACTTATTTTATAATTCAAAAAATTCATTTTTAATTATGACTCAAAACTCACCAAATAACTGCGAAAATTCACCGCAATTAAAATTTACTCGAAAACTCGCCGAATACGACAACAGACTCGAAAATGCCGACCTGTCACCTGTCGAACTGCTGCTGACCCGCAGCTCTCCCATGGTTGTTGTTGCTCGATGTTGTCGTGTTTTGACGGAGTGGTTGGGTTGTTGGTATATGGACATATTTCTATAAAGGAGACCGGATTTATTCGCTGCTCTCACAAATCTATATTTGATGATCATCAACCTACAAGCTATTTTTTGTTTTACAATTGAGTTTCACGTCCTTATGTGAGTTTGCTGAATTATGTTTATTGTGTGTTTGCTCAAGATTTATGTGAGTTCGCTGAATTATGCTTGTTGTGTGTTTGCTCAGGATTTAGAAAGTGATTTGTTTTATTTATTCTTTGAAATTTCTCTATATCACATTTAAGTTGTTTTTTAATCGAGCCAGATTTCATGTCCCTCTAGTCATTTCTACTATCCTCTTTCTATTTGAGATTTTTTTTACAGACCTCACTATGGGGAGAACCTCCAGCAAAAACCCAAAAATACCCCTACTTCAAAAATGCATTTTCGAAGTAATTATTTTTTCGAGATTTATCCAGAATTCAGAGATGCATCTCCAAAAAAAATTGGGATTTTGGTTATTTCAGAGATGCATCTCCGAAACACCAAAAGAATTAGGATTTTGATTAATTCGGAAATGCATATCCGAAAAAATCCTCAAAAAATGGTTAGAGGTTTTTTCGGATATGCAAATCCGAAAAAATTCCCAAAAAATTATTTTAATAATTAATTATGAAAAAAAATCATTTTTCAATTTAGCTTAAAAAATTAAAAGAAAATTTTGTCTTAATTTTATTTAATGAATAAATAAATTATATATTTAATTTTATATAATTCAAAATTTTGTTATGAAATTAGAATATTTTTAATTTATATAAGTTAGTAAAATAATTTTTAACTTTAAAATTGTTGAGGAAATTTTGAAAATTAAAATAATTTTATATAAGTGAGAATATATTTGTTTATAAAATGATTTTTTATAACTATAAAATTGTTTTTGAAAATTAGTTTATAAAATAACTTCTTTTATGTATCATAAAAAAATAGAAAATAAATATCTTTTTTATTATTATTATTATTATTATTATTAATTTTTTATATAAAAATAAAATGTTAATTTAAATATTTATTGAGTTAATATTATTAGTAATATATCTTAATTATAATGATATATATTTAATAATATATTTTAATTAATACAATTAATTATACTATTAATAGTATTGATTCACTTTGATTTTAAATTTTTAATAATTATTGAATTTTTTCGGAAATGCATATCCGAAACATTCAAAGACTAAAAATTGAAATATTTCGGATATGCATCTCCGAAGGCACCCCTCTCTAAAAAAAGTTGATTTCGGAAATATATCTCCGAAAACTTTTTTTTTTGGTGTTTTCGGATATACATCTCTGAAAACACTTTTTTTTATGTTTTCGGAAGTGCACTTTCGAAATCAACTTTTTTTCAGAAAAAAGTGATTTCGGAGATGCATATCCGAAATATAGGAGTATTTTAGAAATTTTTCCGCGGATTTTTAAGAAGGTAGAGGGTCTTTAATGAATTTCTCTTCTATTCCAATCTAATTAGGTGTTACAGACTCATTTTCGGGTGCAATTACCGTGCATAGATAAAAATCTATGCACCAAGCATAGATTATTATGGACCCTTGGATTATTGGATCAAATTCTAGACATCAATTGTTATTACTCAATACTCAATACTCACCACTCAATACTTAATACTCAATACTCAATACTAGATTAAAAACATGATCCAATGGCTTATTTAGGCTTATGCATGGTACATAAGTAAAATCCTTATGCATATTAGCCAAATCCCTCATTTTCTGTATCATTCGTATCTAATTAGGTATTGCACAATAATAATAAAAAATATTTATTTGAAAAAAATACTAAATTTACTAAAACAAAGTATGTTAAAATAAATTAGTTATTGATCAATTATTCAAAAATTAATTACATATAAATTAAAAATTAAATTAAATAGGCTGCAAATCCTACGTGATTGGTTTTTTTGTTGTTGAAGGAAGCTACATATTAGAAACCCTCACGAGAAGCAATACCCTAAACATGGCTAAGAGTCTATATGTTTTAAATCCCTACTACTCTTCTGCTTTGACAAAACATTTAATGTGCCCCAAATTTAATTAAAATTTGAATTAAAAATTATGATTAACTACATATGAAAAAGAGCATAGAAATTAAATCCATTGATGGTATAATATATTTTGGTTGAAAAAAGCAGAAAGTTTACTCTATTCAAGAATATGAAATCTAACCCCAAAAAAAAAAAACAATAATAACAATCATACTAATCGGTTAAAAATTAATCAATATTCTTAGCAATCCCCACACTTTAACATCTTCATTATTCTTCCGTTTTCGAAACAGCAGTTGAATTCTTCAACTCTTTACCTTTTTCAATTTCTTGTGACTCGTTATCGTTGAGTAAAAGGTGCAACTTGCCATTAACTCTAAATGACCAAATGTCAAGTTTTTGATGCTCTTTAAAATTATTTTTCAACAAAACAGGTGTCCAACCAGGATGAAGATTATAAATACTAGTACTCGTCATGTCCCACTTCTTCAAAGACAGTGAGAACTCGTTAAAACAAGGATCTAGCACAGTCACTTTTAAACCAAACGGTTTTCCTTCTTGATCCCTTGTTTTTAAGGATGTTTTTTCTATTTCTGTGAGAAAATCGGACTTGATTTGTGAAATTGGCATTGAAAGACGATTGTTGTTAGGGTTGAGATCAGTTTTATACAATTCCTTGCACATGATATATTTAATATCACTACCATTCAACACTTTGATCATGTTATTAACATGATTAGGCAATTCTGGTGGCGGTGATAGCACAGTTTCTTTCTTGCGAATTATTGGTTTTCTCTTAATTGTGGACTTTGATTTCACTCTTCTTCCTCCATCAGACATGATATCTTCGTTACTTGAACGACACCTTTTTTTGTCATTGACTTCTACTCTTTTCACTCTACTTTGTGAAATAAGAAGGAGATTTGCTTCTTGACACACAATGTGATTGATTTTCTCTATTTGTGCTAACTCATCTTCGGTATAAAATTGTGGAGACTCTTGAGATAACACTCTATTCAAAGAAAAATGAGATAGTGGATCAAATTTCTTTTCCATTGTTTTCAACTTTTGCATATATGCATTGATCTTCTCAATAGCCATAGCTTTCTTTTGCATCATAATTTCTGGATTTTGTAACTCTGCAGTGTTCTTCTTCATGGACATTGGTTTCTTTTCTTGTTCCGTAATGTGTTGATAAATATTGTGATTTTAAGTGTTGATCAAGTGTGTATTTATAATGATTATGAAGATCTAAAATTAAAAACTGAATCATATAATATCTTATCATATATCGCAATTTAAAAAAGATTTGATCCAAAAATCTCGATAATCTGTTACAATGAATTTATTTTGTTCTATTGAGCTATTTTTTTAATTTTAAATAACTATCGTTAGATAATTTCTGTTACAATGATATATTTCAATTCTCCTTTATAATAGGCTAAATTTTGTTTAAAAAAAAAAAGTTAATCTTAAATCTTAAATTTTTTCAACCAATACGTGTGACATAATTTTAACACTGAATTTTTTGAACACTTAGTTTATTTTGAAATACAAGTAAAATTTTCTACTAAATATTTATCTCTTTTACTTTCCATTCCGTTTTTGTACTTTTTATTCCCCTAAATTTTATCAAACTCCTAAATAAAAATAATAGGAGTTAATTATATCAACTTTGTATATAAAATGTTTTAAATTAATAAATTTTTGTTACAATAATTAAAATAATTATTTATTATTATGTTTATATATTTATAACATTTGATTATTTATTATTAATATTATTATTATTATTATTATTATTATTTAAAAACTGAATTTCTATTTATAATTATTTTCAGTTTACATTTATATTTATATTTAGCAGACAACCATCACTATTCTTAATTTTAACAAATTCCCTCTACATTTTTCGAGTCATCCTCAATCAAATGAGATACTTAAAAACATTCATATTTAAATTTAAACCGATTTAAATAAAAAGTTGAAAATTGTAAAATTTTTAATAGTTTTATTTGGATTCTCTTTTATAAAAATCATTTAGATCAAGTCAAATTTTGTACTGATTTTCAAATTTGATTTAAACCGAACCGCATAAATATTATACTCGTAAAACTACATCAGTGATAACTTTACCATCAAAGAGCAATAATGTCTCAGTTAGATGCTCTATGAATTGTATATCCCTTTCTCTTTGTGATCATCGCCTTATGTAGTAAATCTTACTAGGGTGGCGAATGGGCATATGTCCGCCTCGTTTACAAAAAAAATGTGTGTGTGTGTGTGTATGTGTGTGTGTGTGTGGGGGGGGGGGGGGGGGGGGGGTAGAGATATCAACGAGGAAGGGAATGCTCGGAGGATGCTTCCCTGCTCCCCGCCCCACTCTCAATTTATTCTCCATCCCCAATCTCTGCCACAGGAGAATATTTCCCCCCATCTCCACAGATCCCTATGGAGATTAATGGAGATCGATTCTTAAGAAAATTTCTATACTTTTTGATCAAAACTATGACATTAGTATTTCGTTAATACCATATATTTAAAGAGTAATTACCATAATCACAGTGAACAAAGAGAGTGACTGTTCTGATGATAAAGAGAACAAAAAGGATGATGAATGGAGGAGACAAAGATAATGGAGACAAGAAAATGAGGAGACGGTGTGTATATTTTATGTATTGGATGCACTTTCTAGAGTTAGGTACTTGGGTAGTGAGACAATACATTATACAATAACACATAAAAATAAAATGTTACACTAATGACTCTTGATTTTCTAATACATTAATATTTTTATGTAAACTTTTTTAATTATATTATTATACAATATACAAAATATAAAAGTTAAATAATATGGTGGGAGTCGGGAAATCCACGGGGCGGAGGGTACTTTCCCAATCCCTGCCTCAAAGTTTCATTTATACCCTACTTATAAACATAGTATCTACCTAGATATAAATAATAATACCGACTTACAGATGGATTTCTTATACAAACACAAGTATATATTTAAAATTAGCATGTATCAAAATGGCTACAAAATCATAGCCAG
Source organism: Vicia villosa (assembly GCF_029867415.1). NCBI lineage: Eukaryota > Viridiplantae > Streptophyta > Magnoliopsida > Fabales > Fabaceae > Vicia > Vicia villosa. The sequence goes on from NC_081180.1 coordinate 143,569,846, forward strand.
AAATATAATATCTGATATGTTTCATCCTTGTCATGCCACAATTTTGTTCAAATTAATTTATTATTGAGCTAACTAGCTTTATTCTATTTTGTTCGAAATAAAATTTCAGTTTTGCAGACAGACCTGTAGAAGCAATTTTCAATCACGCGTGAAATTAGCGGGCGGAATTTTTTTAGTTTGGACTTGCACCGAACAGTTTTACTAAACCACGACACACTTAGGTCATTTTGGTGTACTCATTTAATTTTTCCAAATTTGCGCGCATTCGCATTTTATACATTCGTAGCCTTTTTATCCGAGTATTTTTAATTGTAATTTTGATCTGAACCGGTCTATTATAGAAATTTATTGCACGTAATTTAACTCGGTGGATTTATTTTATTTTTCGGCCATGCGCGCACTCACATTTTATTTGCTTCGGTTCATTTTGGTTCTTTTTTTTTATTTGAAAAAATAAAAACAAAAATATTATTTTGTGTTAGTTTATTTATCCTTTTAATTTTGGTTTAGATTGACAAAGCAATAATTAAATTAATAAGGGCAAATGGGTCATTTGAGTGTACACCAAAAACGCTAAAGGTGAGTATTTAAGGAATTATGGAAATTAAGATGCAGACAACCAATAGACTCGGCCTCTAAATTCATTCTACCAATCAAAATCAGTTTAAAAAAAATAGAAAAGAAAGAAAAATAAAAAAGGAAAAAAGGGAAGAGAAAAGAAGATATTTTCTTCTTCATCGTGACTACGCTCACACTGAAACCAATATGCATCTCTTCCTTTCCACATCATTTCTGACATCCTTCCACTAGAAGCAACCTTCCTTTCTTTTGTACCCCAAATTTTGACTCTGCGATCCCACCTCAATTTGAGAATAGTATGATCATAATTATCATCATCATCATCATCATTGTTCATATGTCATTTACTAATCGAAAATATACAAAAAAAGATTTGTGTTTTGCTTGTTGCTTATTTCCCAAGGTAGGTGACTGATCAAGGAGACTCAGGCAAATTAGGGTGTTGATGCCCACAAAGGAGCTTAAACATTTTCATATGCTCAAGTGATTCCCCTCATCAAAATCCAAGTCCAAGAGTGGTTCAATTCAAGAATAACAACTTCCAATTTCATCTGGTGCACAAATTAGGGCTTTTGACCTTATTCATCTGGGGAGTTGACTTTTAATCCTTACATGGTTCCATATCTCAAAACATGATTCAAGAATCTCCAATGCCTAATTATAGTCCACTCATGTCATTCATTTGATTGGAAGAGCTTGATTCAATTGATATTTACAAGAATACAATTCATTTGGAAAAAGTCAACTGTCCAAGACTACCTTTGACTTTTGAGAAATTTGGTCAACCATGGACTTTTGAAGATCAAAATCATGAACATATGGTTATTAAATTCATTTGATTAAAGAAAATCAAGAAAATCAATCATGAATCAAAAAGTCAACAAAAGTCAAAATTGAAAAACTTAGAATTTTCTGTGTTTTATGCATATAAGGCACCAATTTGGAACATCAAGATCCAAGAGGAATTTGGAAAAACTTCCAACATGAAAGTTGTAGATCTTGTTCAAAGCTACAACTTTGTAACAATAACTTTTTCCCAAAAAATGCATCATTTGAGAGTTATGGGCTCATGAAGATCTGTCCAACACTGGGCAAATTTTTCAAGGTTAAAAACCTAGTTTTCTTCCAACTTCATGACAACTTTTCACTAAGATCCAAACTGATTTTAAAGAAACTTCCAAAAAGTGAATTACAATCCTTGATTCAAGCTTTCCATAGAAACCATTAGCACAAAATTCCAATGCTTGAGTTGAGAGAATCGGATTTGGGAAGATGGCACCATGACCCTTGAAACCAAGTCATGAACATGAAAGTTAAGGTGCAAGATTATCCAAATCTGCAAGATCAAAGAATTACATGTCCTCTAACTTGTTCAAGCCACCATAATCAGAAGATTACACTCTTTTGAGCTATAATCCAAGTGTTTCAAGCATTATCCAATTGTTCATTCCATTTTTAGCAAAAAGTGGTGACTTCCATTTTGAAAAAGAAGCTTTAATCACAAACATAAGTACCATTGAGCCACTACATTGTTGCTTCTGATCCAAAAGCATTTTAAACTCAGCAAGCAACCTCTTATGATGCAGAAAAGGCTCTCCCAAGCATGCTTAAAGTTGGTACTTCACCATGTGAACCATAACTTTCATGTTCCTTCACCAAGAATTAAAGTGGGATAACTTGAACATGTGATCACCAAACCTGATTCCTTCACCCACAAACCCGAATTGTGGCCTATAAATAGAGGGTTTTTCCTCTTGCAACAGACACACCTTAATTTTCAAACTCACCCTCTCATCCAAAAATCTCAAAATTGGTCATTTGCATAAACTGGATCATTTTGAATTCTAAGCGTGTTCAGTGTCAAACAAGCATTCAAACATCATCCATACACTTCATAGAAGCTATAGCAACCCTCACATTGCATCTGTAACCACAGTTTCACTACCCTCCATTTTTAATTTCACCATTTGCACATCGATTCGAGTTGAGCTACACAAGCTATCTTAGACTCTTTTGAGCATTCAAACACATAATATACCACCTATAGAAGCTTTCCAAACACTATTTTCACATCTGTAATCACAGAATCAACATCCACCATATGCATTTGGCTCAGTTGCAGTTGAGGTCGGGGAAGAAGTTTTAGGAGGTCTCAATCCATTCTAAGCACATTAATACATTCCTTGAGGGTTAGGGAAGCTATCTGGATCATTAAACGAGATCTGTTATACATTGTTTACTAACCCATATGCATGAGATATTATCCATCCATCATCACATCATATTCATTCACACATGCAATGATCTTGAGGTATGATATCCTTTTGTCCATCACCATTTATATTTGAGTCTTATACATTGATCTCTTTGTTATACTCACTTTTTTACATTTATGATACACATGTTATCACACACATCACTTGAGGTATTCATGATTGATTGCTTAAGTTGTTGCTAAATATTCAAAGGGATGGGAATGGTATTGACTACAAAATGTCAAGGTACTCAATCTCTCTTCCAAACTCTTTTACTTTATGCTTAGTATTGTTAAATCTTTGCACCCCAGTTATTTTAAAATGGTTTTGTATTATCAAAGCTCAACCCTTTTAAACTCAACCCTTGGTTTTGTATTGTTAAAGCTCAACCAACTTCTTTTAAAACCAAACCTTGCCTTGTATTGTTAAAGCTTGGCATATTTTATAAAAACTTGTTAAGTATTGTTAAAGCTTAACATTTTAAAAAACCCATTGAGTATTGTTAAAGCACAACACCCAAAAAGAATTTTTCCACTTGGCCTTTTATTTTCCTTTTAAGAGGAACTACAAAAGCTCTGACTTCCTTATTGCACTTAAGGGGTATGTAGGCCTAAGATGCTATATCTTATCGAGCTCACTTTTAAAATCTTCTTTTCCCATCCTCCCACTCTATTTAAACAAACAAAAAAACAAAGGCATTTTATGACAATAATAAATAATAAAAAGGTTCCTACGGAGTACCGTAGATGTGAGGGATGCTTAAAACCTCCCCTTGCATAAAAAACCCTCCGTACCCAAATCTCTGATAAGTTTATTAGTTTTGATTTTAAAAACATCTATGGATTTTATTTTGCTCTTTCTCCTATTTCCTTTGGAAACAATAAAGCGCGGTGGCGACTCTGTTTAAAATATGAGTTAAGTCAATCAATGGCTTTAGTCTCACAAATTTCCCCGCTACACTTTCCACCTCTAAACCCACCAGTGAGCTCCCTCTAACGTCTTATTCCACCACCCATTTTTACTTTGCTTCAACTCAATCATGCCACCTCCTTCAGATCACCAACTATCGTTACCTCACCTTCCTTGTTCATAAAATTTCGATCCCTACTACCTCACTCTTCATCCGCCTCTCAACAACATCATTATCACCACCACAAATCCCCTTCACCTCCCTCTCACCATACTCTCATAAACAGTTCCAACAAACAACCTTCTTATTTCGACTGAAACTCTTTCACATTCACCACAACCAACCTTTACCATTCACTTCTGATCTCCAACACTTAATAAATGAACCCCTACCGTGAAACCATCGACTTCAACTCCAACCTCACTGATCCACAAACCTGCAACCGTGAAACACATCACCATCAATATTTGGTTCAAAATTGCACAACATACTCCCTCCTCCGCCTACTCTATTCCGTTTCAGATCCACCATTCCCTCACATGTCTTCTCTGTATTTCCCATAACATACACAATTTCATAGCATCCTGATCAAGGTTGTAAAAAACGGTTGCATTCGCGACGCGATTTTGTTGTGATCGGGTCGGTACAGGTGTGGTGGTGCTGATTGCGGTCGTCGCGATATGAATTAACCATAATTTCTTCTTGAATATGAAAATGGTGATAATGGTATCAGTATTGGCATCTTCCAAAACCGTTTGGTCGCAGCTGTTTTCGCGATCGCGGACCATTTTTTAAAACCTGATCCTGATTTTGTTTTCATCAATTGTTCATCAGGTTTTTTGCAGGTCCAATAAGTTTGGTTCATTTTCTATTCAAAAAGTTGGTTGATTCTGCATATTTGGTTCCAGATTTCAGGACTGGCTTTCAGTTTCGCTTAAGTTGCATTTCACTTCTGGGATTCTGATTAAGTCGAGTATTTATGTATTTCTATATTTGTTTAATTTCTTTGGACATTGTTGGACTCTTGTTTGTAATTATGTAATGTTGTTGTAATAATATAAACATATGTTCGTGGTTGTGCTAGTTTATTTTTACTTCTAACATGTCAAAACTGGACTGAGCTTTGAAAACGTGTTAGCAACATCGTACGACTACTTGCGACGCGTTAAGCCTTTATGTGACAATTCGTGTGTGATGCTATTTCTTATGTTAACTTAATATTGCGAATCTTGTATACTTTTTAATTCGATTGGGATGAGCGCATTTTGGCGTTAGCAACTTACTGGTTTCTATGTATTTACGTGTGGCATTTTGCATTTCGTTGTTGTTGCGTTGCATTATATCTTTTCTTTACGTTTCACACGATCTGTTGCGTTACGCTATGTTTGTTCCTGCACGTTAACTCAATTCGCTCAATTCACGTTACCTTTCGTTATGTTATGCCTTTCGTTATGCCTTTTTGTTATGTTATGCCTTTCTTTATGCTATGATTTTTGTTGTGTTAACTCCTTTCGCATCAATACGTTATCAATTGAGAAGGAAAGAATAACATCACGCTAACACTCTTTCATAAAACCAACTAAATAGGTCTTATTGAGTACAATAGATGTGAGGGGTGCTAATACCTTGCCCTTGCATAATCGACTCTCGAACCCTAATTTGGTTGAGACAATCATTTTTTATTCTTTTAAGGGCTCAAATGATATTTTCCCTAAACTTCGGTGGCGACTTGGTTGTATTTTTATTGTTTCTTACATTAGGGAATTTTTGACGCTGCGACAGCTGGGGATAAAATCTCTTAAGCGGGTCCACCCTATTTTAGTTTGTGTTTGTGATGATTTTTAGCGTGTTTATTTATTTCCTTTTATGCTTCTTTATCTTTATGTGCTTTCATTAGTGTATATTCAACTATTGTATAATCATGTATGGTATGGTTAGAACTTTTTGGTTATTGGCACATTGTGAGGAAATGTTATATACTTGAGTTCGAGAAAAACCTAAGCTTAAGATGGTGGTTGTGTAGTGTTGGCCTTCGAGGCGTAGGACTCGCTTGGTTGTCACAAAGATCCCACCTAGAGTAGATCCTCTTGAAGGTATTATTGTATAATGAGTAGTCATTATGGCGGTAATATTTTCAAATAGGGTTCGTGAATCTTGGGACCTTTCGTCTAGAACCTTGAACTTGTTGTTAGGAGTCAATGGTTGTGTAGTATTGACCTTCAATTGCATCCTCTCTTTGCAGACATCATATAGTGTCGAAGAAGTAGTAGAATCTTACAGAGGTTGTTACTCTCGAACCATCAAAACATGGAAGTCACATCCCTTTCAACAAAAAATAAATCAAACAAACAAATGTCATACAAGTTGTTCCAAAAATAAAAAAATCATTTAACTATTATTTTATTGAGTCAATTTCCATTAGTTTTCTAACTATTATTTTTATTATTAATTTTTAATTAATTGAGTCAGCAGTCAAGTTCAAGGGTCCAAGTCCGCAAACCTTAAATTCACGCCTAACCCAATCGTTTCAGATCAAAGTGCTAAAAATAGATTGAATCAAAATTACACAAATTGAAATAAAATATTTGCATTAAGTTTCATTGAGACAAATATTATACAAAAAGCCCCAAAAACTTTTTAACCTAATTGAATCAGATTACATCACTAACAAAGTCACACCCAATCTTTCCTAACTTAACAAATCATACATTAATCTTTAAAACTAATTCTAACAGTATAAATAAAAAACCTAATGAACAGAAAAAAGGGACTACAAATTTGACTCAAAAGAAATCCTAAAGTTGTTGCTCTTCACATCGAAGAACAACAGCAACTAAACCCTAAAAAGCTCCAACCCTTTTCATCATCCTTGCATTAATCCAGTAGTACCTCACAAAAAAAAGAAGAGAGAATAAGACAAAGAAGAAGTAGGGAAAAAACATAAAGGAGAAAATAAGTAGAAAGGGACAAAGTTTTTACCTTTGCACGTTTAGCTTTGCTCATCGGGGGAAATCCCGCTCCCATAGGTTGGTCCTTATATACTTTTCTTTTGTGTTCCTATTTTTACTTGTATGTTTAGGCTTTGTTGCTTACATGTGTATTAGTGTTTTTGTTATTGGATCGCTGCTTAAGTCTAGGATTTGTTGCGGGGCGATTTGGGTTTTGATTTTTTGTTTTATGGATTTGAGGACCCAATTGGGGTTTAGATCATAATGACCCAATTGGACCTTATTGACTCATCATGGAGCTTGAATCTCACAGATCCAACACCTGCAATCTTGCAAGCCTTGTTGTTTCCCAGCAATACTGATCCACCATCTTGATCACATAATTCCTCGAACAAGTCTTTGTTTGGAGTCATGTGCCAAGTGCAACCTGAATCCATAATCCACTCCTTCTTAGAGTCACTGCTTGAAACCACAAGAACATCAGATGATTCGAAATCATCTTGAACAATGGCAGCGTTGCCATTATCCTTACCTCCATGATATTTCAGGCGTTCAGGGCACACCTTTCTTGTGTGACCCTCCTTCTTACAATGGTAGCATCGAATGCCAGATGCTTCGCCACCGTAAGACTTCGACTGGCTTTTGCCTTTCTTCTTGTCAAACTTACCATCCTTTCGTAAGAGTTTTCCTTTAACGGCCAAACCTTCGCCAACAGTCGAAGGTTTATGCTCCTTTCGTTCATTCAAGTCCTTAGAGTACAAGGCTGATTGAACTTCTTCAAACGTCAAGGACTCCCTTCCATACAAGAGAGTTTCTTTGAAGTGAGCATGTGATCGAGGCAAAGAACACAATAGTAACAGCGCTTGATCTTCATCATCGATCTTCACATCAATATTTTCAAGATCAAGAATCAGCTTGTTGAACATATCCAACTGCTCAGCCAATACTTTGTCTTCAATCATCTTGAATGAATACAAAGCTTGCTTCAGGTAGAGTCGATTTACCAGCGATTTGGTCATATACAAACTTTCAAGTTTCACCCATAACCCTGATGCCGTCGTCTCCTTTGATACCTGCCGGAGAACCTTATCACCAAGGCTCAACAGAATTGCGCTGTGTGCTTTCTCGATCATAGTTGTCTTCTCCGCTGCCGTTAATGCAGCATTCATGGCTGCCTCTCCCTTCAACGCTTCCAAACAACCCTGCTGAACCAGTAGGGCTTTCATCTTCAAGCGCCACAGACCGAAATCATTCACTCCGGTGAACTTTTCAATCTCATACTTTGTTGAAGGCATCTTCTCCACGCTCACCGCACCAATTTGTTGTGAATTGAATACCAAGAACAAAGTATAATAGGGAATTAGGGAGGAGAAGAAGAACACAATATTTGGTTATAACTGCTATTCTTTTACTTTCTCTTAAAACAAGATTACAAGTTTACAAGAATAACAAATAACCTCTCTCACCCTAAATTAGGATTTGCAGCTTAGCAATGATGAGAGACTAGTATGCTATTTATAATAAAACCTAACATACTAACTAATGGGCTTTTTCAGCAAGGCTCATTACACAAGCCAACTTAATAAACAAGCTAACTTAACAAATTAGGGTTTAAACACTAAAACCTAATTTAACATGCTAACAACCCTAGCATCTTCGACATCTGCATGCTAGACCCATCTTCGACTACAGCATGCACACTTCGACACCAGCATGTGAACAATCCTTCGACTTCATGCTTAACTCTGTCGAACTGTCGAACCAAGAAGCTACCCTTTGACAATACTAGAGTTCGATCCAATATCTCACAAATCTCCACCTTGGACCTAACTCTACAACGTCAAGGAACAAACTAGCTTTCTGCATGCAGCTTTATCAACTGCATACAGTGGAAAAACTTGCAACTCGGCAATGTCTTGGTGATCATATCAGCAGCATTGTCTTCAGTCGAAACCTTCAGCACTTGGACTTCTCCACGCTCGATTACTCCTCTGACGAAATGCAGCCTCACATCAATGTGCTTAGTTCGCTCATGATAGGCTGAATTCTTCGACAGGTGTATTGCACTTTGACTATCACATTTAACAGTGATACCTCGACCTTGAAGTTTTAGCTCCTTTGCAAAACCTTCAAGCCACAATGCTTCTTTCACAGCTTCAGTTAGGGCAATATACTCCGCTTCAGTGGTTGATAGAGCAACAACCTTCTGAAGTGTTGCTTTCCAACTAATTGCAGTGCCAAACATAGTGAAAATATATCCAGAAATAGATTTTCTAGAATCCATACAACCTGCATAATCAGAGTCGACATATCCTTCTATTACTGCTTTACTATCTTCACCCAAGGCTCCACCATAAATTAGAACTCTATTCAGAGACCCATTTATGTACCTTAAAATCCACTTCAATGCTTGCCAGTGAGCCTTTCCAGGATTCGCCATGTACCTGCTTACAAGACTGACTGCGTAAGCTATGTCGGGTCTAGTACAGACCATAGCATACATCAAAGAACCAACTATATTAGCATATGGGATGCTATTCATATAGGCTCTTTCGACATCAGTACTGGGACACTGATCAATACTCAGCTTGAATTGAGGGTTTGTTGGAGTCACAACTGGCTTCGAATTCGACATACCAAACTTTTCAAGAATCTTCCGTAGATATGCCTCTTGAGATAGGCATAACTTCGACTTCTTTCTATCTCTTCGAATGTCAATTCCAAGAATCCTGGAAGCAGCTCCCAGATCCTTCATATCGAACTCCTTATTGAGTTCAGCCTTCACCCTCATCACATCTTCGACACTGTTGCTTGCTATGAGAATATCATCCACATAAAGCAACAAAATAACAAATGAATTACCAGGTCGAAATCTGAAGTAAACGCAGTGGTCGAACTGACTTCTAATGAAACTTATGCGTGCCATGAACTTGTCGAATCTCCTATTCCACTGTCGAGGAGATTGTTTCAGCCCATACAAAGATCTCTTTAACTTGCACACATAATCTTCCTTCCCCTTTTCGACATACCCTTCAGGTTGCCTCATCAGGATCGTTTCATCTAGATCACCATACAAGAACGCAGTCTTCACATCCATCTGTTCCAGTTCAAGATTGAACTGTGCCACCATGGCAAGCAACATTCGAATGGACCTATGCTTCACAACAGGAGAAAACACATCATTGAAGTCGACACCTTCTTTCTGAGTGAAACCCCTTGCAACTAACCTTGCCTTGTATCTTTTCGACGTCACTCCTTCAATTCCTTCCTTAACTTTGAAAATCCATTTACAGCTGACTAACCTTGCCCCAACAGGTTTCTTGATCAGTTCCCAGGTATGATTATCATGAAGAGATTTTATCTCATCATCCATGGCCTTCAGCCATTCAGTCTTATTTCGACTCCTCATAACTTCCTTATAGTCTCTAGGTTCTTCGTCTAGAACCTCACTTGCAGAGATTAAGGCATAAGCTATAAGATCTGCATATCCAAGTCTCTGAGGTGGCTTGATGACTCTTCTCGACCTATCTCTCGACAATAGGTAGTCATCGTCAGTTTCCTCAACTTCAGCATCTTCTGCTTCTTCTTCGACTTCATCTGGGATATGCAATTCAGCATCAACATGCTCCACCTCAACAGGAATCTCTACTTGTTCCAGCTCTTCGTCAGATGTTTCTGTACTTCGACCAACATCATCAGTTTTCTTAAAAGCCATTTCAGCTTCATTAAAAACTACATCTCGACTGGTGATACACCTCCTGTGACCTGGCTCTAGGCACCATAGACTATAAGCTTTGACTCCATCAGGGTATCCCATGAACATGCATTTCAGAGCTCTAGGTTCGACCTTGTCTTGCCTAATGTGAGCATAGGCTACGCAGCCAAATACTCTCAGTTTGTCGAGATCTGGTGGATGTCCCGACCAAACTTCTTCAGGTGTCTTCATATCTAACGCTGTCGAAGGACATCTATTTATCAGATATGTTGCTGTCGAAACAGCCTCAGCCCAGAACACCTTCTTTAACCCCGCACTAGTCAACATGCATCTGACTCTCTCCAAAATAGTTCGATTAAATCTTTCAGCCAAACCATTTTGCTGTGGAGTACCTGCAGTAGTTCTGTGCCTTGCAATACCAAAGGCAGCACAAAAATTGTCGAATGCCTCATTGCAAAATTCAAGGCCATTGTCGGTTCTCAACCTCTTGACCTTCCTGCCAGTCTGATTTTCAACCAGAGTCTTCCAACTTTTGAAATTCTCAAAAGTTTCATCCTTAGTCTTCTGGATGAATACCCATAATTTTCTGGAATAATCATCTACTATGGATAGAAAATACCTTGCTCCTGAATGTGATGCACACCTTGCAGGCCCCCAAAGATCAGCATGGATGTAATCAAGGGATCCAAGTGTTCTTTGTTTGCCTTTGTTGAACGTCACTCTGCAAGATTTTCCAAGTACACAGGGTTCACAAAACTTCAGCTTTTCGACTTTGTCTCCAACAAGCAGATTTTGTTTCCCTAATTCGACCAGACCCCTTTCACTGACATGGCCCAATCTCATGTGCCAGATTTCTGTCTTCGACAAAGGTTTCGTGGATACAACATTTGTCGAACCACTTACAACTTCAGCCTCAAGGGTATATAAGCCTTGTTTCTTCACGCCTCTCAAGACTTCCTTCGACCCCTTCATGACTCTTAGGATACTTTTCTCTCCTTGGAAAACATATCCTTTCTTGTCGAATTCACCAAGAGAAAGCAAATTTCTCTTCAAATCAGGAACATACCTGACTTCAGTCAACAACCTTATTGACTCATCATGGAGCTTGAATCTCACAGATCCAACACCTGCAATCTTGCAAGCCTTGTTGTTTCCCAGCAATACTGATCCACCATCTTGATCACATAATTCCTCGAACAAGTCTTTGTTTGGAGTCATGTGCCAAGTGCAACCTGAATCCATAATTCACTCCTTCTTAGAGTCACTGCTTGAAACCACAAGAACATCAGATGATTCGAAATCATCTTGAACAATGGCAGCGTTGCCATTATCCTTACCTCCATGATATTTCAGGCGTTCAGGGCACACCTTTCTTGTGTGACCCTCCTTCTTACAATGGTAGCATCGAATGCCAGATGCTTCGCCACCGTAAGACTTCGACTGGCTTTTGCCTTTCTTCTTGTCAAACTTACCATCCTTTCGTAAGAGTTTTCCTTTAACGGCCAAACCTTCGCCAACAGTCGAAGGTTTATGCTCCTTTCGTTCATTCAAGTCCTTAGAGTACAAGGCTGATTGAACTTCTTCAAACGTCAAGGACTCCCTTCCATACAAGAGAGTTTCTTTGAAGTGAGCATGTGATCGAGGCAAAGAACACAATAGTAACAGCGCTTGATCTTCATCATCGATCTTCACATCAATATTTTCAAGATCAAGAATCAGCTTGTTGAACATATCCAACTGCTCAGCCAATACTTTGTCTTCAATCATCTTGAATGAATACAAAGCTTGCTTCAGGTAGAGTCGATTTACCAGCGATTTGGTCATATACAAACTTTCAAGTTTCACCCATAACCCTGATGCCGTCGTCTCCTTTGATACCTGCCGGAGAACCTTATCACCAAGGCTCAACAGAATTGCGCTGTGTGCTTTCTCGATCATAGTTGTCTTCTCCGCTGCCGTTAATGCAGCATTCATGGCTGCCTCTCCCTTCAACGCTTCCAAACAACCCTGCTGAACCAGTAGGGCTTTCATCTTCAAGCGCCACAGACCGAAATCATTCACTCCGGTGAACTTTTCAATCTCATACTTTGTTGAAGGCATCTTCTCCACGCTCACCGCACCAATTTGTTGTGAATTGAATACCAAGAACAAAGTATAATAGGGAATTAGGGAGGAGAAGAAGAACACAATATTTGGTTATAACTGCTATTCTTTTACTTTCTCTTAAAACAAGATTACAAGTTTACAAGAATAACAAATAACCTCTCTCACCCTAAATTAGGATTTGCAGCTTAGCAATGATGAGAGACTAGTATGCTATTTATAATAAAACCTAACATACTAACTAATGGGCTTTTTCAGCAAGGCTCATTACACAAGCCAACTTAATAAACAAGCTAACTTAACAAATTAGGGTTTAAACACTAAAACCTAATTTAACATGCTAACAACCCTAGCATCTTCGACATCTGCATGCTAGACCCATCTTCGACTACAGCATGCACACTTCGACACCAGCATGTGAACAATCCTTCGACTTCATGCTTAACTCTGTCGAACTGTCGAACCAAGAAGCTACCCTTTGACAATACTAGAGTTCGATCCAATATCTCTCAGTACCGAACCTCTATAAATATCTATTGCATATTTCTATTCCGTTATCTATTTATATTTCAATTATTTATCTTTCAATTATTTATCTTTCAAAATCAAACAATTTCATACTTTTGTGTTTATAGTCAAATCATTGGTTCTATATTTTGTTATTGGTCCTTAATTTAGGTCAGTTATGGTTGATTGGCATTATACTGTTGGCTAAAAATGGTTGTTGTTGCTCGACATTGTCGTGTTTTAAAGGAGTGGTTGGGTTGTTGGTATATGGACATGTTTCTATAAAGGAGGCCAGATTTTTTCGCTGCTCTCACAGATATATATTCGATGATCATCTGTATACAAGGTATTTTTTATTTACAATTGATTTTCACGCCCGTATGTGAGTTCGTTGAATTGTGCTTGTTATGTGTTTGTGTGATTGCTCAGGATTTAGAAAGTGATTTGTTTATTTATTCTTCGGGGGTTCTCTATATCACAGTTGAGTTGTTTTTTTTTTACTATGTCAGATTTCCGAAAAAAAAAATCGATCTTTTTGTCCAAAATATAAAAAGTTGACTTTTTGTCAAAAATATAAAAAGTCGACTTTTCTAAGAAAAAAAATGATTTTTTATCGAAAATATAAAAAGTCGAATTTTCCGGAAAAAATTGATTTTTTGCCGAAAATATCAAAAGTCGACTTTTTCGAGAAAAAACCAATTTTTTTATCGAAAAAATTGATTTTTTTGAAAGTATAAAAATCGATTTGTTATCGAAAAAACAAATTTTTTTCGAAATTATAAAAAATTCGAATTTTTTCGAAAATAAAAAATCATTATTTCCAAAATAAAAAAAAATCTGTTTTTTTTCAAAAAAAATAAAATAAAATATTTAATAAAAAATAAAAAAAATTAATTTATATGAAAAATATTTTATGAAAAAGTTTGGACCTTGAGGCCTTACTTAAAATTTAGGAGTCTTTATTTTAAAACCTACTTATTTTGGGACTCATTTACTTTTGATAATTTCTTTAAAGACCCCCTACCTTCCTGAAAATCTGTGGCAAAATTTTCAAAATGCCCCTATATTTCGGAGATGCATCTCTGAAATCACTATTTTCTGATAAAAAGTTGATTTTGGAAGTACACTTCCGAAAACACAAAAAAAAAGTGTTTTCGGAGATGTATTTCCGAAAACACCAAAAAAGGTATTTTTTCCGAAATCAACTTTTTATCAGAAAATAGTGATTTCATATCCGAAATATTCTAATTTTTGGTCTTGGAATGTTTCGGATATGCATTTCCGAAAAAATTCAATAATTATTAAAAAAATAAAATCAAGGTGAATCAATACAATTAATAGTATAATTAATTATATTAATTAAAATATATTATTAAATATATATCATTATAATCAAGATATAATAATAATAATAATAATAATATTAACCTAATAAATATTTAAACATTTTATTTTTATATAAAAAATTAATAATAATAATAATAATAATAAAGATATTTATTCTCAGTTTTTTATCATACATAAAAAAATTATTTTATAAACTAATTTTCAAAAACAATTTTATAGTTATGAAAAATCATTTTATAAACAAAATTTCTTAAACTATTTTAAAGTTAAAAATTATTTTACTAACTTATATAAATTAAAAATATTCTAATTTCATAAGTAAATTTTGAATTATATAAAATTAAATATATAATTTATTTATTTATTAAATAAAATTAAGATAAAATTTTCTTTTAATTTTTTTAAACTAAATGAAAAATGATTTTTTATCATAATTAATTATTAAAATAATTTTTATAATTTTTATTTTATTATTTTGAAAAACTATGTAATTTAATATTTATATTAAAATATGAATAAATAGTAAATAATTTTATCCTTATTTGATCTCTGTTATTTTAAAATTTTGTTGAATAATTATTAATGTATTTATTTTTATATAATCATAATTATTGTGTATTAGTTATAGTATTAGTAACTATTAATATGAAATTTATTTTTTAATTTTAATTGAAATTAGAATAGAAATATCAACCGTATAATTATCATTATCATTATTATTATTTATAACTTATAAATTATATCAATTTTATAATATATGAATTAATCAATATTCTAAAAAATTTAATTTTTGGAATATTTTCGGATATGCATATCCGAAAAAACCTCTGACCATTTTTTGGGGTTATTTTGGATATGCATTTCTGAATTAATCAAAATCTCAATTTTTTTGCTGTTTCGGAGATGCATCTCCGAAATAACCAAAATTCCAATTTTTTTCGGAGATGCATCTCTGAATTCTAGAAAAATCTGGAAAAAAATTACTTCAGAAATTCATTTTCGAAATAGAGATATTTTTTAGTTTTAGCTGGAAGTTGTCCATCTGTAAAGAAAATCTCTTACTCTTAAACATTTATGCCCCTTATATTTTGAGAATGTTAAATATTACCCTAGCGCTTTAAATTTTCCTCTAGTTATTTTCTATCAATAGGTGTTACAGATGATGATTGACTCACTTTCTATCATTCCTAATCGTACCTAAAATATAGTATAGCTGCTTAAATAATAATAAAAAAATTATTTGAAAAAACTACTAAATTTACTAACTCAAATTATGTTAAAATAAATTAGATATTAATCAATTATTCAAAAACTGATTACATATTAATTAAAAATTAAATTTAATAGGATGCAAATTCTCCTTGATGGAATGCAACAAAGATTAATATGTTTTATGGCTAACAGTTTATATGGTCTAGAATCTATTTTTCAAAGAAACAAGAACAAATGCATCAAAGATAGTCTCTTAAATCAATTATCCACTAACGTCATGAATGACCTCTTTCAGCAATCCACATTTTTATAACTACAAAATCCGATAACTTATTATTGTTTTTAAATCCCTACTCTTCTGCTTTGACAAAACACTTAATGTGCCCCAAATTTAAATGGAAAATATTATAATTAAATTTTAAATTAAAAATTAAAAATTAAAAATTAAAAATTAAAAATTATGATTAACTACATATGAAAAAGAGCATAGAAATTAAATCCATTGATGGTAATATGTTTTGGTTGAAAAAAAACAGAAAGCTTACTCTATTCAAGAATATGAAATCTAACAAAAGAAACGATAATAACAACCATATTAGTCTTGAACGAAGCATACATATAACTCAACACAAGCCTATGGGCATAAAAAATTAATCAAAACTCTTAGCAATCTTCACTTCATTATTCTTCCGTTTTCGAAACCGCAGTTGAATTCTTCAGCTCTTTACCTTTTTCAATTTCTTGTGACTCGTTATCGTTGAGTAAAAGGTGCAACTTGCCGTTAACTCTAAATGACCAAATGTCAAGTTTTTGATGCTCTTTAAAATTATTTTTCAACAAAACAGGTGTCCAACCAGGATGAAGATTATAAATACTAGTACTCGTCATGTCCCACTTCTTCAAAGACAGTGAGAACTCGTTAAAACAAGGATCTAGCACAGTCACTTTTAAACCAAACGGTTTTCCTTCTTGATCCCTTGTTTTTAAGGATGTTTTTTCTATTTCTGTGAGAAAATCGGACTTGATTTGTGAAATTGGCATTGAAAGACGATTGTTGTTAGGGTTGAGATCAGTTTTATACAATTCCTTGCACATGATATATTTAATATCACTACCATTCAACACTTTGATCATGTTATTAACATGATTAGGCAATTCTGGTGGCGGTGATAGCACAGTTTCTTTCTTGCGAATTATTGGTTTTCTCTTAATTGTGGACTTTGATTTCACTCTTCTTCCTCCATCAGACATGATATCTTCGTTACTTGAACGACACCTTTTTTTGTCATTGACTTCTACTCTTTTCACTCTACTTTGTGAAATAAGAAGGAGATTTGCTTCTTGACACACAATGTGATTGATTTTCTCTATTTGTGCTAACTCATCTTCGGTATAAAATTGTGGAGACTCTTGAGATAACACTCTATTCAAAGAAAAATGAGATAGTGGATCAAATTTCTTTTCCATTGTTTTCAACTTTTGCATATATGCATTGATCTTCTCAATAGCCATAGCTTTCTTTTGCATCATAATTTCTGGATTTTGTAACTCTGCAGTGTTCTTCTTCATGGACATTGGTTTCTTTTCTTGTTCCGTAATGTGTTGATAAATATTGTGATTTTAAGTGTTGATCAAGTGTGTATTTATAATGATTATGAAGATCTAAAATTAAAAACTGAATCATATAATATCTTATCATATATCGCAATTTAAAAAAGATTTGATCCAAAAATCTCGATAATCTGTTACAATGAATTTATTTTGTTCTATTGAGCTATTTTTTTAATTTTAAATAACTATCGTTAGATAATTTCTGTTACAATGATATATTTCAATTCTCCTTTATAATAGGCTAAATTTTGTTTAAAAAAAAAAAGTTAATCTTAAATCTTAAATTTTTTCAACCAATACGTGTGACATAATTTTAACACTGAATTTTTTGAACACTTAGTTTATTTTGAAATACAAGTAAAATTTTCTACTAAATATTTATCTCTTTTACTTTCCATTCCGTTTTTGTACTTTTTATTCCCCTAAATTTTATCAAACTCCTAAATAAAAATAATAGGAGTTAATTATATCAACTTTGTATATAAAATGTTTTAAATTAATAAATTTTTGTTACAATAATTAAAATAATTATTTATTATTATGTTTATATATTTATAACATTTGATTATTTATTATTAATATTATTATTATTATTATTATTATTATTATTATTATTATTATTATTATTATTATTTAAAAACTGAATTTCTATTTATAATTATTTTCGATTTATATTTATATTTAGCAGACAACCATCACTATTCTTAATTTTAACAAATTCCCTCTACATTTTTCGAGTCATCCTCAATCAAATGAGATACTTAAAAACATTCATATTTAAATTTAAACCGATTTAAATAAAAAGTTGAAAATTGTAAAATTTTTAATAGTTTTATTTGGATTCTCTTTTATAAAAATCATTTAGATCAAGTCAAATTTTGTACTGATTTTCAAATTTGATTTAAACCGAACCGCATAAATATTATACTCGTAAAACTACATCAGTGATAACTTTACCATCAAAGAGCAATAATGTCTCAGTTAGATGCTCTATGAATTGTATATCCCTTTCTCTTTGTGATCATCGCCTTATGTAGTAAATCTTACTAGGGTGGCGAATGGGCATATGTCCGCCTCGTTTACAAAAAAAATGTGTGTGTGTGTGTATGTGTGTGTGTGTGTGTGGGGGGGGGGGGGGTAGAGATATCAACGAGGAAGGGAATGCTCGGAGGATGCTTCCCTGCTCCCCGCCCCACTCTCAATTTATTCTCCATCCCCAATCTCTGCCACAGGAGAATATTTCCCCCCATCTCCACAGATCCCTATGGAGATTAATGGAGATCGATTCTTAAGAAAATTTCTATACTTTTTGATCAAAACTATGACATTAGTATTTCGTTAATACCATATATTTAAAGAGTAATTACCATAATCACAGTGAACAAAGAGAGTGACTGTTCTGATGATAAAGAGAACAAAAAGGATGATGAATGGAGGAGACAAAGATAATGGAGACAAGAAAATGAGGAGACGGTGTGTACATTTTATGTATTGGATGCACTTTCTAGAGTTAGGTACTTGGGTAGTGAGACAATACATTATACAATAACACATAAAAATAAGATGTTACACTAATGACTCTTGATTTTCTAATACATTAATATTTTTATGTAAACTTTTTTAATTATATTATTATACAATATACAAAATATAAAAGTTAAATAAAATGGTGGGAGTCGGGAAATCCACGGGGCGGAGGGTACTTTCCCAATCCCTGCCTCAAAGTTTCATTTATACCCTACTTATAAACATAGTATCTACCTAGATATAAATAATAATACCGACTTACAGATGGATTTCTTATACAAACACAAGTATATATTTAAAATTAGCATGTATCAAAATGGCTACAAAGTCATAGCCAGAAATATAATATCTGATATGTTTCATCCTTGTCATGCCTCAATTTTGTTCAAATTAATTTATTATTGAGCTAACTAGCTTTATTCTATTTTGTTCGAAATAAAATTTCAGTTTTGCAGACAGACCTGTAGAAGCAATTTTCAATCACGCGTGAAATTAGCGGGCGGAATTTTTTTAGTTTGGACTTGCACCGAACAGTTTTACTAAACCACGACACACTTAGGTCATTTTGGTGTACTCATTTAATTTTTCCAAATTTGCGCGCATTCGCATTTTATACATTCGTAGCCTTTTTATCCGAGTATTTTTAATTGTAATTTTGATCTGAACCGGTCTATTATAGAAATTTATTGCACGTAATTTAACTCGGTGGATTTATTTTATTTTTCGGCCATGCGCGCACTCACATTTTATTTGCTTCGGTTCATTTTGGTTCTTTTTTTTTATTTGAAAAAATAAAAACAAAAATATTATTTTGTGTTAGTTTATTTATCCTTTTAATTTTGGTTTAGATTGACAAAGCAATAATTAAATTAATAAGG
Source organism: Vicia villosa (assembly GCF_029867415.1). NCBI lineage: Eukaryota > Viridiplantae > Streptophyta > Magnoliopsida > Fabales > Fabaceae > Vicia > Vicia villosa. The sequence continues at coordinate 143,589,438 of NC_081180.1, forward strand.
GCAAATGGGTCATTTGAGTGTACACCAAAAACGCTAAAGGTGAGTATTTAAGGAATTATGGAAATTAAGATGCAGACAACCAATTGACTCGGCCTCTAAATTCATTCTACCAATCAAAATCAGTTTAAAAAAAAATAGAAAAGAAAGAAAAATAAAAAAGGAAAAAAGGGAAGAGAAAAGAAGATATTTTCTTCTTCATCGTGACTACGCTCACACTGAAACCAATATGCATCTCTTCCTTTCCACATCATTTCTGACATCCTTCCACTAGAAGCAACCTTCCTTTCTATTGTACCCCAAATTTTGACTCTGCGATCCCACCTCAATTTGAGAATAGTATGATCATAATTATCATCATCATCATCATCATCATTGTTCATATGTCATTTACTAATCGAAAATATACAAAAAAAGATTTGTGTTCTGCTTGTTGCTTATTTCCCAAGGTAGGTGACTGATCAAGGAGACTCAGGCAAATTAGGGTGTTGATGCCCACAAAGGAGCTTAAACATTTTCATATGCTCAAGTGATTCCCCTCATCAAAATCCAAGTCCAAGAGTGGTTCAATTCAAGAATAACAACTTCCAATTTCATCTGGTGCACAAATTAGGGCTTTTGACCTAATTCATCTGGGGAGTTGACTTTTAATCCTTACATGGTTCCATATCTCAAAACATGATTCAAGAATCTCCAATGCCTAATTATAGTCCACTCATGTCATTCATTTGATTGGAAGAGCTTGATTCAATTGATATTTACAAGAATACAATTCATTTGGAAAAAGTCAACTGTCCAAGACTACCTTTGACTTTTGAGAAATTTGGTCAAGAAAATCAATCATGAATCAAAAAGTCAACAAAAGTCAAAATTGAAAAACTTAGAATTTTCTAAGTGTTTTATGCATATAAGGCACCAATTTGGAACATCAAGATCCAAGAGGAATTTGGAAAAACTTCCAACATGAAAGTTGTAGATCTTGTTCAAAGCTACAACTTTGTAACAATAACTTTTTCCCAAAAAATGCATCATTTGAGAGTTATGGGCTCATGAAGATCTGTCCAACACTGGGCAAATTTTTCAAGGTTAAAAACCTAGTTTTCTTCCAACTTCATGACAACTTTTCACTAAGATCCAAACTGATTTTAAAGAAACTTCCAAAAAGTGAATTACAATCCTTGATTCAAGCTTTCCATAGAAACCATTAGCACAAAATTCCAATGCTTGAGTTGAGAGAATCGGATTTGGGAAGATGGCACCATGACCCTTGAAACCAAGTCATGAACATGAAAGTTAAGGTGCAAGATTATCCAAATCTGCAAGATCAAAGAATTACATGTCTTCTAACTTGTTCAAGCCACCATAATCAGAAGATTACACTCTTTTGAGCTATAATCCAAGTGTTTCAAGCATTATCCAATTGTTCATTCCATTTTTAGCAAAAAGTGGTGACTTCCATTTTGAAAAAGAAGCTTTAATCACAAACATAAGTACCATTGAGCCACTACATTGTTGCTTCTGATCCAAAAGCATTTTAAACTCAGCAAGCAACCTCTTATGATGCAGAAAAGGCTCTCCCAAGCATGCTTAAAGTTGGTACTTCACCATGTGAACCATAACTTTCATGTTCCTTCACCAAGAATTAAAGTGGGATAACTTGAACATGTGATCACCAAACCTGATTCCTTCACCCACAAACCCGAATTGTGGCCTATAAATAGAGGGTTTTTCCTCTTGCAACAGACACACCTTAATTTTCAAACTCACTCTCTCATCCAAAAATCTCAAAATTGGTCATTTGCATAAACTGGATCATTTTGAATTCTAAGCGTGTTCAGTGTCAAACAAGCATTCAAACATCATCCATACACTTCATAGAAGCTATAGCAACCCTCACATTGCATCTGTAACCACAGTTTCACTACCCTCCATTTTTAATTTCACCATTTGCACATCGATTCGAGTTGAGCTACACAAGCTATCTTAGACTCTTTTGAGCATTCAAACACATAATATACCACCTATAGAAGCTTTCCAAACACTATTTTCACATCTGTAATCACAGAATCAACATCCACCATATGCATTTGGCTCAGTTGCAGTTGAGGTCGGGGAAGAAGTTTTAGGAGGTCTCAATCCATTCTAAGCACATTAATACATTCCTTGAGGGTTAGGGAAGCTATCTGGATCATTAAACGAGATCTGTTATACATTGTTTACTAACCCATATGCATGAGATATTATCCATCCATCATCACATCATATTCATTCACACATGCAATGATCTTGAGGTATGATATCCTTTTGTCCATCACCATTTATATTTGAGTCTTATACATTGATCTCTTTGTTATACTCACTTTTTTACATTTATGATACACATGTTATCACACACATCACTTGAGGTATTCATGATTGATTGCTTAAGTTGTTGCTAAATATTCAAAGGGATGGGAATGGTATTGACTACAAAATGTCAAGGTACTCAATCTCTCTTCCAAACTCTTTTACTTTATGCTTAGTATTGTTAAATCTTTGCACCCCAGTTATTTTAAAATGGTTTTGTATTATCAAAGCTCAACCCTTTTAAACTCAACCCTTGGTTTTGTATTGTTAAAGCTCAACCAACTTCTTTTAAAACCAAACCTTGCCTTGTATTGTTAAAGCTTGGCATATTTTATAAAAACTTGTTAAGTATTGTTAAAGCTTAACATTTTAAAAAACCCATTGAGTATTGTTAAAGCACAACACCCAAAAAGAATTTTTCCACTTGGCCTTTTATTTTCCTTTTAAGAGGAACTACAAAAGCTCTGACTTCCTTATTGCACTTAAGGGGTATGTAGGCCTAAGATGCTATATCTTATCGAGCTCACTTTTAAAATCTTCTTTTCCCATCCTCCCACTCTATTTAAACAAACAAAAAAACAAAGGCATTTTATGACAATAATAAATAATAAAAAGGTTCCTACGGAGTACCGTAGATGTGAGCGATGCTTAAAACCTCCCCTTGCATAAAAAACCCTCCGTACCCAAATCTCTGATAAGTTTATTAGTTTTGATTTTAAAAACATCTATGGATTTTATTTTGCTCTTTCTCCCATTTCCTTTGGAAACAATAAAGCGCGGTGGCGACTCTGTTTAAAATATGAGTTAAGTCAATCAATGGCTTTAGTCTCACAAATTTCCCCGCTACACTTTCCACCTCTAAACCCACCAGTGAGCTCCCTCTAACGTCTTATTCCACCACCCATTTTTACTTTGCTTCAACTCAATCATGCCACCTCCTTCAGATCACCAACTATCGTTACCTCACCTTCCTTGTTCATAAAATTTCGATCCCTACTACCTCACTCTTCATCCGCCTCTCAACAACATCATTATCACCACCACAAATCCCCTTCACCTCCCTCTCACCATACTCTCATAAACAGTTCCAACAAACAACCTTCTTATTTCGACTGAAACTCTTTCACATTCACCACAACCAACCTTTACCATTCACTTCTGATCTCCAACACTTAATAAATGAACCCCTACCGTGAAACCATCGACTTCAACTCCAACCTCACTGATCCACAAACCTGCAACCGTGAAACACATCACCATCAATATTTGGTTCAAAATTGCACAACATACTCCCTCCTCCGCCTACTCTATTCCGTTTCAGATCCACCATTCCCTCACATGTCTTCTCTGTATTTCCCATAACATACACAATTTCATAGCATCCTGATCAAGGTTGTAAAAAACGGTTGCATTCGCGACGCGATTTTGTTGTGATCGGGTCGGTACAGGTGTGGTGGTGCTGATTGCGGTCGTCGCGATATGAATTAACCATAATTTCTTCTTGAATATGAAAATGGTGATAATGGTATCAGTATTGGCATCTTCCAAAACCGTTTGGTCGCAGCTGTTTTCGCGATCGCGGACCATTTTTTAAAACCTGATCCTGATTTTGTTTTCATCAATTGTTCATCAGGTTTTTTGCAGGTCCAATAAGTTTGGTTCATTTTCTATTCAAAAAGTTGGTTGATTCTGCATATTTGGTTCCAGATTTCAGGGCTGGCTTTCAGTTTCGCTTAAGTTGCATTTCACTTCTGGGATTCTGATTAAGTCGAGTATTTATGTATTTCTATATTTGTTTAATTTCTTTGGACATTGTTGGACTCATCGGGGGATCTTTTCATTTTTGAGCCACATTTTATCTTATAAATATAGGGTTTTCCCTCCTTTCATTTTACACTTGAAAAACGTATTCTAATACCGTTCTCTCACTCTCTTTTCTCTCTTTGTATTCCTTCACATTGCTTTAATCTCTTGAGAGTGAATTCTTTTATCTGTGAGGTGTTTGGATATGGTGTAAACGCATTATTGTAAAATTTCATTATGATAAATTTTTTGTTTGGTTGTGAGCTTAACCACTTGAAAAGATTTTGTTTTGTTATTGAGGCGAACATGTTAAAAACTTTATTGGGTTAGGATATCTTCGTAGTAGAAACTCTTAAGAAGGAGTTATTAGAGAAAAGAGTATGTCAAATCATTGTACCGAACCTCTATAAATATCTATTGCATATTTCTATTCCGTTATCTATTTATATTTCAATTATTTATCTTTCAATTATTTATCTTTCAAAATCAAACAATTTCATACTTTTGTGTTTATAGTCAAATCATTGGTTCTATATTTTGTTATTGGTCCTTAATTTAGGTCAGTTATGGTTGATTGGCATTATACTGTTGGCTAAAAATGGTTGTTGTTGCTCGACATTGTCGTGTTTTAAAGGAGTGGTTGGGTTGTTGGTATATGGACATGTTTCTATAAAGGAGGCCAGATTTTTTCGCTGCTCTCACAGATATATATTCGATGATCATCAGTATACAAGGTATTTTTTATTTACAATTGATTTTCACGCCCGTATGTGAGTTCGCTGAATTGTGCTTGTTATGTGTTTGTGTGATTGCTCAGGATTTAGAAAGTGATTTGTTTATTTATTCTTCGGGGGTTCTCTATATCACATTTGAGTTGTTTTTTTTTTACTATGTCAGATTTCCGAAAAAAAAATCGATCTTTTTGTCCAAAATATAAAAAGTTGACTTTTTGTCAAAAATATAAAAAGTCGACTTTTCTAAGAAAAAAATGATTTTTTATCGAAAATATAAAAAGTCGAATTTTCCGGAAAAAATTGATTTTTTGCCGAAAATATCAAAAGTCGACTTTTTCGAGAAAAAACCAATTTTTTTATCGAAAAAATTGATTTTTTTGAAAGTATAAAAATCGATTTGTTATCGAAAAAACAAATTTTTCTCGAAATTATAAAAAATTCGAATTTTTTCGAAAATAAAAAATCATTATTTCCAAAATAAAAAAAAATCTGTTTTTTTTCAAAAAAAATAAAATCAAATTTTTAATAAAAATAAAAAAAATTAATTTATATGAAAAATATTTTATGAAAAAGTTTGGACCTTGAGGCCTTACTTAAAATTTAGGAGTCTTTATTTTAAAACCTACTTATTTTGGGACTCATTTACTTTTGATAATTTCTTTAAAGACCCCCTACCTTCCTGAAAATCTGTGGCAAAATTTTCAAAATGCCCCTATATTTCGGAGATGCATCTCTGAAATCACTATTTTCTGATAAAAAGTTGATTTTGGAAGTACACTTCCGAAAACACAAAAAAAAAGGTGTTTTCGGAGATGTATTTCCGAAAACACCAAAAAAGGTATTTTTTCCGAAATCAACTTTTTATCAGAAAATAGTGATTTCATATCCGAAATATTCTAATTTTTGGTCTTGGAATGTTTCGGATATGCATTTCCGAAAAAATTCAATAATTATTAAAAAAATAAAATCAAGTTGAATCAATACAATTAATAGTATAATTAATTATATTAATTAAAATATATTATTAAATATATATCATTATAATCAAGATATAATAATAATAATAATAATAATAATATTAACCTAATAAATATTTAAACATTTTATTTTTATATAAAAAATTAATAATAATAATAATAATAAAGATATTTATTCTCAGTTTTTTATCATACATAAAAAAATTATTTTATAAACTAATTTTCAAAAACAATTTTATAGTTATGAAAAATCATTTTATAAACAAAATTTCTTAAACTATTTTAAAGTTAAAAATTATTTTACTAACTTATATAAATTAAAAATATTCTAATTTCATAAGTAAATTTTGAATTATATAAAATTAAATATATAATTTATTTATTTATTAAATAAAATTAAGATAAAATTTTCTTTTAATTTTTTTAAACTAAATGAAAATTGATTTTTTATCATAATTAATTATTAAAATAATTTTTATAATTTTTATTTTATTATTTTGAAAAACTATGTAATTTAATATTTATATTAAAATATGAATAAATAGTAAATAATTTTATCCTTATTTGATCTCTGTTATTTTAAAATTTTGTTGAATAATTATTAATGTATTTATTTTTATATAATCATAATTATTGTGTATTAGTTATAGTATTAGTAACTATTAATATGAAATTTATTTTTTAATTTTAATTGAAATTAGAATAGAAATATCAACCGTATAATTATCATTATCATTATTATTATTTATAACTTATAAATTATATCAATTTTATAATATATGAATTAATCAATATTCTAAAAAATTTAATTTTTGGAATATTTTCGGATATGCATATCCGAAAAAACCTCTGACCATTTTTTGGGGTTATTTTGGATATGCATTTCTGAATTAATCAAAATCTCAATTTTTTTGCTGTTTCGGAGATGCATCTCCGAAATAACCAAAATTCCAATTTTTTTCGGAGATGCATCTCTGAATTCTAGAAAAATCTGGAAAAAAATTACTTCAGAAATTCATTTTCGAAATAGAGATATTTTTTAGTTTTAGCTGGAAGTTGTCCATCTGTAAAGAAAATCTCTTACTCTTAAACATTTATGCCCCTTATATTTTGAGAATGTTAAATATTACCCTAGCGCTTTAAATTTTCCTCTAGTTATTTTCTATCAATAGGTGTTACAGATGATGATTGACTCACTTTCTATCATTCCTAATCGTACCTAAAATATAGTATAGCTGCTTAAATAATAATAAAAAAATTATTTGAAAAAACTACTAAATTTACTAACTCAAATTATGTTAAAATAAATTAGATATTAATCAATTATTCAAAAACTGATTACATATTAATTAAAAATTAAATTTAATAGGATGCAAATTCTCCTTGATGGAATGCAACAAAGATTAATATGTTTTATGGCTAACAGTTTATATGGTCTAGAATCTATTTTTCAAAGAAACAAGAACAAATGCATCAAAGATAGTCTCTTAAATCAATTATCCACTAACGTCATGAATGACCTCTTTCAGCAATCCACATTTTTATAACTACAAAATCCGATAACTTATTATTGTTTTTAAATCCCTACTCTTCTGCTTTGACAAAACACTTAATGTGCCCCAAATTTAAATGGAAAATATTATAATTAAATTTTAAATTAAAAATTAAAAATTAAAAATTAAAAATTAAAAATTATGATTAACTACATATGAAAAAGAGCATAGAAATTAAATCCATTGATGGTAATATGTTTTGGTTGAAAAAAAACAGAAAGCTTACTCTATTCAAGAATATGAAATCTAACAAAAGAAACGATAATAACAACCATATTAGTCTTGAACGAAGCATACATATAACTCAACACAAGCCTATGGGCATAAAAAATTAATCAAAACTCTTAGCAATCTTCACTTCATTATTCTTCCGTTTTCGAAACCGCAGTTGAATTCTTCAGCTCTTTACCTTTTTCAATTTCTTGTGACTCGTTATCGTTGAGTAAAAGGTGCAACTTGCCGTTAACTCTAAATGACCAAATGTCAAGTTTTTGATGCTCTTTAAAATTATTTTTCAACAAAACAGGTGTCCAACCAGGATGAAGATTATAAATACTAGTACTCGTCATGTCCCACTTCTTCAAAGACAGTGAGAACTCGTTAAAACAAGGATCTAGCACAGTCACTTTTAAACCAAACGGTTTTCCTTCTTGATCCCTTGTTTTCAAGGATGTTTTTTCTATTTCTGTGAGAAAATCAGACTTGATTTGTGAAATTGGCATTGAAAGACGATTGTTGTTAGGGTTGAGATCAGTTTTATACAATTCCTTGCACATGATATATTTAATATCACTACCATTCAACACTTTGATCATGTTATTAACATGATTAGGCAATTCTGGTGGCGGTGATAGCACAGTTTCTTTCTTGCGAATTATTGGTTTTCTCTTAATTGTGGACTTTGATTTCACTCTTCTTCCTCCATCAGACATGATATCTTCGTTACTTGAACGACACCTTTTTTTGTCATTGACTTCTACTCTTTTCACTCTACTTTGTGAAATAAGAAGGAGATTTGCTTCTTGACACACAATGTGATTGATTTTCTCTATTTGTGCTAACTCATCTTCGGTATAAAATTGTGGAGACTCTTGAGATAACACTCTATTCAAAGAAAAATGAGATAGTGGATCAAATTTCTTTTCCATTGTTTTCAACTTTTGCATATATGCATTGATCTTCTCAATAGCCATAGCTTTCTTTTGCATCATAATTTCTGGATTTTGTAACTCTGCAGTGTTCTTCTTCATGGACATTGGTTTCTTTTCTTGTTCCGTAATGTGTTGATAAATATTGTGATTTTAAGTGTTGATCAACTGTGTATTTATAATGATTATGAAGATCTAAAATTAAAAACTGAATCATATAATATCTTATCATATATCGCAATTTAAAAAAGATTTGATCCAAAAATCTCGATAATCCGTTACAATGAATTTATTTTGTTCTATTGAGCTATTTTTTTAATTTTAAATAACTATCGTTAGAAAATTTCTGTTACAATGATATATTTCAATTCTCCTTTATAATAGGCTAAATTTTGTTACAAAATAATAAAAAAAAATTAATCTTAAATCTGAATTAATTCTCCTTTATTCTAATGACTCAATTCAACATTTTATAAAGTAATGAAACAAAATCAACCTAAAATTTATATTTAAATTTTTTCAACCAATACGTGTGACATAATTTTAATACTGAATTTTTTGAACACTTAGTTTATTTTGAAATACAAGTAAAATTTTCTACTAAATATTTATCTCTTTTACTTTCCATTCCGTTTTTGTACTTTTTATTCCGCTAAATTTTATCAAACTCCTAAATAAAAATAATAGGAGTTAATTATATCAACTTTGTATATAAATTGTTTTAAATTAATAATTTTTTGTTACAATAATTAAAATAATTATTTATTATTATGTTTATATATTTATAACATTTGATTATTTATTATTATTATTATTATTATTATTATTTAAAAACTGAATTTCTATTTATAATTATTTTCAGTTTACATTTATATTTATATTTATTCTCAATTTATTGTCATTACAACTATATGAGTCATATATATATATATATATATATATATATATATATATATATATATATATATATATATATATATATATATATATATATATATATATATATATATATATATATATATATATTAAATGAATTTAGCAGACAACCATCACTATTCTTAATTTTAACAAATTCCCTCTACATTTTTCGAGTCATCCTCAATCAAATGAGATACTTAAAAACATCCATATTTAAATTTAAACCGATTTAAATAAAAAGTTGAAAATTGTAAAATTTTTAATAGTTTTATTTGGATTCTCTTTTATAAAAATCATTTAGATCAAGTCAAATTTTGTACTGATTTTCAAAATTGATCTAAACCGAACCGCATAAATATTGTACTCGTAAAACTACATCAGTGATAACTTTACCATCAAAGAGCAATAATGTCTCAGTTAGATGCTCTATGAATTGTATATCTCTTTCTCTTTGTGATCATCGCCTTATGTAGTAATTCTTACTAGGGCGGCGAATGGGCATATGTCCGCCCCGTTTACAAAAAAATGTGTGTGTGTGTGTATGTGTGTGTGTGTGTGGGGGGGGGGGGGGGGGGGGGTAGAGATGTCAACGAGGAAGGGAATGCTCGGAGGATGCTTCCCTGCTCCCCGCCCCACTCTCAATTTATTCTCCATCTCCAATCTCTGCCACAGGAGAATATTTCCCCCCATCTCCACAGATCCCTATGGAGATTAATGGAGATCGAATCTTAAGAAAATTTCTATACTTTTTGATCAAAATTATGACATTAGTATTTCGTTAATACCATATATTCAAAGAGTAATTACCATAATCACAATGAACAAAGAGAGTGACTGTTTTGATGATGAAGAGAACAAAAAGGATGATGAATGGAGGAGACAAAGATAATGGAGACAAGAAAATGAGGAGACGGTGTGTACATTTTATGTATTGGATGCACTTTCTAGAGTTAGGTACTTGGGTAGTGAGACAATACATTATACAATAACACATAAAAATAAAATAGTACACTAATGACTCTTGATTTTCTAATACATTAATATTTTTATGTAAACTTTTTTAATTATATTATTATATAATATACAAAATATAAAAGTTAAATAATATGGTGGGAGTCGGGGAATCCACGGGGCGGAGGGTACTTTCCCAATCCCCGCCTCAAAGTGTCATCGGGAGAATTTTTTCCTCCATCCCCGTCCGCGCGGGAAAAATATCTCCAACTTTGGTGCTCCAAACAGATAATCTCCACATGAATCTCCATTAACAGATGCAAATTGAAATCCCTAGTGGAGGCATAATTATATTATATTTAATTTCATTTATACCCTACTTATAAACATAGTATCTACCTAGATATAAATAAAAATACCGACTTACAGATGGATTTCTTATACAAACACAAGTATATATTTAAAATTAGCATGTATCAAAATGGCTACAAAATCATAGCCAGAAATATAATATCTGATATGTTTCATCCTTGTCATGCCTCAATTTTGTTCAAATTAATTTATTATTGAGCTAACTAGCTTTATTCTATTTTGTTCGAAATAAAATTTTAGTTTTGCAGACAGACCTGTAGAAGCAATTTTCAATCACGCGTGAAATTAGCGGGAGGAATTTTTTTTAGTTTGGACTTGCACCGAACAGTTTTACTAAACCACGACACACTTAGGTCATTTTGGTGTACTCATTTAATTTTTCCAGATTTGCGCGCATTCGCATTTTATACAATCGTAGCCTTTTTATCCGAGTATTTTTAATTGTAATTTTGATCTGAACCGGTCTATTATAGAAATTTATTGCACGTAATTTAACTCGGTGGATTTATTTTATTTTTCGGCCATGCGCGCACTCACATTTTATTTGCTTCGGTTCATTTTGGTTCTTTTTTTTTATTTGAAAAAATAAAAACAAAAATATTATTTTGTGTTAGTTTATTTATCCTTTTAATTTTGGTTTAGATTGACAAAGCAATAATTAAATTAATAAGGGCAAATGGGTCATTTGAGTGTACACCAAAAACGCTAAAGGTGAGTATTTAAGGAATTATGGAAATTAAGATGCAGACAACCAATAGACTCAGCCTCTAAATTCATTCTACCAATCAAAATCAGTTTAAAAAAAATAGAAAAGAAAGAAAAATAAAAAAGGCAAAAAGGGAAGAGAAAAGAAGATATTTTCTTCTTCATCGTGACTACGCTCACACTGAAACCAATATGCATCTCTTCCTTTCCACATCATTTCTGACATCCTTCCACTGGAAGCAACCTTCCTTTCTTTTGTACCCCAAATTTTGACTCTGCGATCCCACCTCAATTTGAGAATAGTATGATCATAATTATCATCATCGTCATCATCATTGTTCATATGTCATTTACTAATCGAAAATATACAAAAAAAGATTTGTGTTTTGCTTGTTGCTTATTTCCCAAGGTAGGTGACTGATCAAGGAGACTCAGGCAAATTAGGGTGTTGATGCCCACAAAGGAGCTTAAACATTTTCATATGCTCAAGTGATTCCCCTCATCAAAATCCAAGTCCAAGAGTGGTTCAATTCAAGAATAACAACTTCCAATTTCATCTGGTGCACAAATTAGGGCTTTTGACCTAATTCATCTGGGGAGTTGACTTTTAATCCTTACATGGTTCCATATCTCAAAACATGATTCAAGAATCTCCAATGCCTAATTATAATCCACTCATGTCATTCATTTGATTGGAAGAGCTTGATTCAATTGGTATTTACAAGAATACAATTCATTTGGAAAAAGTCAACTGTCCAAGACTACCTTTGACTTTTGAGAAATTTGGTCAACCATGGACTTTTGAAGATCAAAATCATGAACATATGGTTATTAAATTCATTTGATTAAAGAAAATCAAGAAAATCAATCATGAATCAAAAAGTCAACAAAAGTCAAAATTGAAAAACTTAGAATTTTCTAAGTGTTTTATGCATATAAGGCACCAATTTGGAACATCAAGATCCAAGAGGAATTTGGAAAAACTTCCAACATGAAAGTTGTAGATCTTGTTCAAAGCTACAACTTTGTAACAATAACTTTTTCCCAAAAAATGCATCATTTGAGAGTTATGGGCTCATGAAGATCTGTCCAACACTGGGCAAATTTTTCAAGGTTAAAAACCTAGTTTTCTTCCAACTTCATGACAACTTTTCACTAAGATCCAAACTGATTTTAAAGAAACTTCCAAAAAGTGAATTGCACTCCTTGATTCAAGCTTTCCATAGAGACCATTAGCACAAAATTCCAATGCTTGAGTTGAGAGAATCGGATTTGGGAAGATGGCACCATGACCCTTGAAACCAAGTCATGAACATGAAAGTTAAGGTGCAAGATTATCCAAATCTGCAAGATCAAAGAATTACATGTCCTCTAACTTGTTCAAGCCACCATAATCAGAAGATTACACTCTTTTGAGCTATAATCCAAGTGTTTCAAGCATTATCCAATTGTTCATTCCATTTTTAGCAAAAAGTGGTGACTTCCATTTTGAAAAAGAAGCTTTAATCACAAACATAAGTACCATTGAGCCACTACATTGTTGCTTCTGATCCAAAAGCATTTTAAACTCAGCAAGCAACCTCTTATGATGCAGAAAAGGCTCTCCCAAGCATGCTTAAAGTTGGTACTTCACCATGGGAACCATAACTTTCATGTTCCTTCACCAAGAATCAAAGTGGGATAACTTGAACATGTGATCACCAAACCTGATTCCTTCACCCACAAACCCGAATTTTGGCCTATAAATAGAGGGTTTTTCCTCTTGCAACAGACACACCTTAATTTTCAAACTCACCCTCTCATCCAAAAATCTCAAAATTGGTCATTTGCATAAACTGGATCATTTTGAATTCTAAGCGTGTTCAGTGTCAAACAAGCATTCAAACATCATCCATACACTTCATAGAAGCTATAGCAACCCTCACATTGCATCTGTAACCACAGTTTCACTACCCTCCATTTTTACTTTCACCATTTGCACATCGAGTCGAGTTGAGCTACACAAGCTATCTTAGACTCTTTTGAGCATTCAAACACATAATATACCACCTATAGAAGCTTTCCAAACACTATTTTCACATCTGTAATCACAGAATCAACATCCACCATATGCATTTGGCTCAGTTGCAGTTGAGGTCGGGGAAGAAGTTTTAGGAGGTCTCAATCCATTCTAAGCACATTAATACATTCCTTGAGGGTTAGGGAAGCTATCTGGATCATTAAACCAGATCTGTTATACATTGTTTACTAACCCATATGCATGAGATATTATCCATCCATCATCACATCATATTCATTCACACATGCAATGATCTTGAGGTATGATATCCTTTTGTCCATCACCATTTATATTTGAGTCTTATACATTGATCTCTTTGTTATACTCACTTTTTTACATTTATGATACACATGTTATCACACACATCACTTGAGGTATTCATGATTGATTGCTTAAGTTGTTGCTAAATATTCAAAGGGATGGGAATGGTATTGACTACAAATTGTCAAGGTACTCAATCTCTCTTCCAAACTCTTTTACTTTATGCTTAGTATTGTTAAAGCTTTGCACCCCAGTTATTTTAAAATGGTTTTGTATTATCAAAGCTCAACCCTTTTAAACTCAACCCTTGGTTTTGTATTGTTAAAGCTCAACCAACTTCTTTTAAAACCAAACCTTGCCTTGTATTGTTAAAGCTTGGCATATTTTATAAAAACTTGTTAAGTATTGTTAAAGCTTAACATTTTAAAAAACCCGTTGAGTATTGTTAAAGCACAACACCCAAAAAGAATTTTGCCACTTGGCCTTTTATTTTCCTTTTAAGAGGAACTACAAAAGCTCTGACTTCCTTATTGCACTTAAGGGGTATGTAGGCCTAAGATGCTATATCTTATCGAGCTCACTTTTAAAATCTTCTTTTCCCATCCTCCCACTCTATTTAAACAAACAAAAAAACAAAGGCATTTTATGACAATAATAAATAATAAAAAGGTTCCTACGGAGTACCGTAGATGTGAGGGATGCTTAAAACCTTCCCCTTGCATAAAAAAACCCCCGTACCCAAATCTCTGATAAGTTTATTAGTTTTGATTTTAAAAACATCTATGGATTTTATTTTGCTCTTTCTCCCATTTCCTTTGGAAACAATAAAGCGCGGTGGCGACTCTGTTTAAAATATGAGTTAAGTCAATCAATGGCTTTAGTCTCACAAATTTCCCCGCTACACTTTCCACCTCCAAACCCACCAGTGAGCTCCCTCTAACGTCTTATTCCACCACCCATTTTTACTTTGCTTCAACTCAACCATGCCACCTCCTTCAGATCACCAACTATCGTTACCTCACCTTCCTTGTTCATAAAATTTCGATCCCTACTACCTCACTCTTCATCCGCCTCTCAACAACATCATCATCACCACCACAAATCCCCTTCACCTCCCTCTCACCATACTCTCATAAACAGTTCCAACAAACAACCTTCTTATTTCGACCGAAACTCTTTCACATTCACCACAACCAACCTTTACCATTCACTTCTGATCTCCAACACTTAATAAATGAACCCCTACCGTGAAACCATCGACTTCAACTCCAACCTCACTGATCCACAAACCTGCAACCGTGAAACACATCACCATCAATATTTGGTTCCAAATTGCACAACATACTCCCTCCTCCGCCTACTCTATTCCGTTTCAGATCCACCATTCCCTCACATGTCTTCTCTGTATTTCCCACAACATACACAATTTCATAGCATCCTGATCAAGGTTTTAAAAAACGGTTGCAGTCGCGACGCGATTTCGTTGTGATCGGGTCGGTACAGGTGTGGTGGTGCTGATTGCGGTCGTCGCGATATGAATTAACCATAATTTCTTCTTGAATATAAAAATGGTGATAATGGTATCAGTATTGGCATCTTCCAAAACCGTTTTGTCGCAGCCGTTTTCGCGATCACGAACCATTTTTTAAAACCTGATCCTGATTTTGTTTTCATCAATTGTTCATCAGGTTTTTTGCAGGTCCAATAAGTTTGGTTCATTTTCTATTCAAAAAGTTGGTTGATTCTGCATATTTGGTTCCAGATTTCAGGACTAGCTTTCGGTTTCGCCTAAGTTGCATTTCACTTCTGGGATTCTGATTAAGTCGAGTATTTATGTGTTTCTGTATTTGTTTAATTTCTTCGGACATTGTTGGACTCTTGTTTGTAATTATGTAATGTTGTTGTAATAATATAAACATTTGTTCGTGGTTGTGCTGGTTTATTTTTACTTCTGACATGTCAAAACTGGACTGAGCTTTGAAAACGTGTTAGCAACATCGTACGTTTACTTGCGACGCGTTAAGCCTTTATGTGACAATTCGTGTGTGATGCTATTTCTTATGTTAACTTAATATTGCGAATCTTGTATACTTTTTAATTCGATTAGGATGAGCGCATTTTGGCGTTAGCAACTTACTGGTTTCTATGTATTTACGTGTGGCATTTTGCATTTCGTTGTTGTTGCGTTGCATTATATCTTTTCTTTACGTTTCACACGATCTGTTGCGTTACCCTGTGTTTATTCCTGCACGTTAACTCAATTCGCTCAATTCGCGTTACCTTTCATTATGTTATGCCTTTCGTTATGCCTTTTTGTTATGTTATGCCTTTCTTTATGCTATGATTTTTGTTGTGTTAACTCCTTTCGCATCATTACGTTATCAATTGAGAAGGAAAGAATAACATCACGCTAACACTCTTTCATAAAACTAACTAAATAGGTCTTATTGAGTACAATAGATGTGAGGGGTGCTAATACCTTGCCCTTGCATAATCGACTCTCGAACCCTAATTTGGTTAAGACAATCATTTTTTATTATTCTAAGGGCTCAAATGATATTTTCCCTAAACTTCGGTGGCGACTTGGTTGTATTTTTATTGTTTCTTACATTAGGGAATTTTTCACGCTGCGACAGAAGCGGGTCCACCCTATTTTAGTTTGTGTTTGTGATGATTTTTAGCGTGTTTATTTATTTCCTTTTATGCTTCTTTATCTTTATGTGCTTTCATTAGTGTATATTCAACTATTGTATAATCATGTATGGTATGGTTAGAACTTTTTGGTTATTGGCACATTGTGAGGAAATGTTATATACTTGAGTTCGAGAAAAACCTAAGCTTAAGATGGTGGTTGTGTAGTGTTGGTCTTCGAGGCGTAGGACTCGCTTGGTTGTCACAAAGATCCCACCTAGAGTAGATCCTCTTGAAGGTATTATTGTATAATGAGTAGTCATTATGGCGGTAATATTTTCAAATAGGGTTCGTGAATCTTGGGACCTTTCGTCTAGAACCTTGAACTTGTTGTTAGGAGTCAATGGTTGTGTAGTATTGACCTTCAAGATGTAAGACTTGTTGGGCATTATTTCAATCCCCAAAAATAAGGAGTTAAGGAGTTAATACCTAGTCAACCCCTTTGAGCCTAGAAGTTGGTGTTTCTTTCTGTATGAAAAACCTCTTTAATATTAACCAGGGGCAGGGTAGTTGTTTGGTTAATTTGACTGTGCTGTCAAATTTCAAGGGAAAGCATCCCATTTGAGTTTCAATTGCATCCTCTCTTTGCAGACATCATATAGTGTCGAAGAAGTAGTAGAATCTTACAGAGGTTGTTACTCTCGAACCATCAAAACATGGAAGTCACATCCCTTTCAACAAAAAATAAATCAAACAAACAAATGTCATACAAGTTGTTCCAAAAATAAAAAAATCATTTAACTATTATTTTATTGAGTCAATTTCCATTAGTTTTCTAACTATTATTTTTATTATTAATTCTTAATTAATTGAGTCAGCAGTCAAGTTCAAGGGTCCAAGTCCGCAAACCTTAAATTCACGCCTAACCCAATCGTTTCAGATCAAAGTGCTAAAAATAAATTGAATCAAAATTACACAAATTGAAATCAAATATTTGCATTAAGTTTCATTGAGACAAATATTATACAGAAAGCCCCAAAAACTTTTTAACCTAATTGAATCAGATTACATCACTAACAAAGTCACACCCAATCTTTCCTAACTTAACAAATCAAACATTAATCTTTAAAACTAATTCTAACAGTATAAATAAAAAACCTAATGAACAGAAAAAAAGGGACTACAAATTTGACTCAAAAGAAATCCTAAAGTTGTTGCTCTTCACATCGAAGAACAACAACAACTAAACCCTAAAAAGCTCCAACCCTTTTCATCATCCTTGCATTAATCCAGTAGTACCTCACAAAAAAAAAAGAAGAGAGAATAAGACAAAGAAGAAGTAGGGAAAAAACATAAAGGAGAAAATAAGTAGAAAGGGACAAAGTTTTTACCTTTGCACATTTACCTTTGCTCATCGGGGGAAATCCTGCTCCCGTAGGTTGGTCCTTATATACTTTTCTTTTGTGTTCCTATTTTTATTTATATGTTTGGGCTTTGTTGCTTACATGTTGTTATACCCCAAAATTTGCCCGCATCTTTTTTCAAGAAAACTTCAATCTAAAAATTAAGAGTTTCATATAATCTTGGATTTTCATATCCTGATTTATGAATACTTAGTTTTTAGAATTTTTTATACAGTATTTTGGCTCGCTGTTGGATTTATTCTTACGCAAACGCCAACTACTGTTTATTACTTCACACACGCTATTTATTTGATATTTATTTACAGATAAATAGTACTGACACAATTGGTACAGAGATAAATCTTTTGCAGGCGCAGAGTCCGGGATTCAGACTGTACTGGTAACAAGTAAATTATTACTAATTTTTTTGTTTCTCACTAACTTTTGTACTATATTCCATTATTTTCAAAATCTCTTTTCAAATCTCTTTTTCAAAAATCAAATCTTAACTTTATTCTACACATCTCTCTTTTTCCAACACTATCATACACTTTCTTTCAAATCTTTCTTCCACTCAAATTTTCCTTTTGTACGGAATCACTTCATTCCCCAACGTCTCTATCCTTCTTTTCATTCTATAAATACCTCTCATCTTTTCCATAAAATCTCACATCAAATTCTAACTCATCTTTCAAATTTCTACTTCATATTCATTCTCTCTTCCTCCCCGGCAAAATGGCGAAGCGGATGGAAACGTGTTTTCTTATGGTCATTACCATTGCTACGGTGATCATGTCCTTCTTCTGTCTGCATAGTCCTGAAAAATATGGACCTACGATGGTTACACTCCCGATCATCTATTTTCTGTTGGTCATAGCATGGGTTATTAATCGTCATTCTTAAAGTTTGCCGTATCTCTTATTTTCTTAAATGCACCGTTTACTCGTCGTACCGTTCATTATAGTATGTAATGTTTGTACTGTCAGTATTAAATGTTGTACTATTTGTCATACTGTTGCTTAATTATTCAGATAATATTTTGTGTGTTTACTGCCAGTTAAATATTTATTTTTCTGTGCATTAAATGATTTTCAGGGTTATCGGTAATATTGCTCGCGTACAGTAAATATTAGTTATTTATTATGTCTGTGTTTTTAACAAGTCATGTAAATAAACTTTCATCTTTCACATAAAACAAAAACAACAAAAAGAAAATTAACTTTGACTGTTGATTTTTCACTCTAACTGCTACATTAATACCTGAACAGTCAGTTGACAGTCAAACCACTGACAGTGCAATTCTCCGTGTTTTGTGCCATCAATCAAATCAAACTTTTGCATTTAAAAATTCCAAGGTTTTTGTTCTAGAAGTCTTCTGAATATCACATGATTAGCAGAGACTCAGCACTGCACAAAAATCAGGTACGCTTAACTGTCTCCTACACAAACAGTCCCTAATTAGGGTTTATTGTTTTTTTCAGGAGAAACAAGTTTTTGAGACCTCAAACGGATTTCATGGACCTCCATATATCTCAAAGTACCACCATACAAATTTTCAAACTTCAATTCACTCAGACGCACAGTCAGCAGCTCAAATAGTCAACAGACGACCCGTTTGACCAAAACAGTCAACAGACAGTCAAAAATGAAATTTTTTGTCAACATCCATATTTTGTCAAAGGATTCATCATTTGATCATTGGATGATCATAATTCATCAAGGAAAGATCAAAAATCAACAAAACCCTAAGTTTCAAAATTAGGGTTTTCTCCTAAAAAGTCAACTGAACTTTGACTGGTCATAACTCTCTCATCCTTCATCCAAAAAATTCAAACCAAAGCTTATTTTGAAGGAAATTCAATTATCTTTCAAATGCAATTGGTCCCATGGCCATTTGATTCACCATTTGAAAAATATGAATCATGACATTACAGGTCATTTTCAAAGTCAACAAAAAGACACTTTTTTCAAAAGGACACACAAGGAGCATCAAAAATCATTTTGACATGAGACCAATGACATTGGTTAGAGGACTCTTTGAGGTTTCCAAAAAGTGCAAGATCTCCTTCATATGACAAAAATTGAGGGATTTACACCTTGTTGAAATTGGCTAAATTTTGGGAAAATGCATGAAACCAACATTGATCAAAAATGTATTTTTTCCAAATGGGGCCAAGTTTTCATAGTTCAAACATGTTTAACATGATATAATGGGCCTCCCACGACCAAGACAAAGCCCACATCATTTTTATTCATTTTTGGTTTAATTTTATCCCATTTAAAATTAAATTGAAAATGGAAAATGGAAGGATAATGCATAGCTTAATTTCTAAGCATGACTCATCAAGGAATCAATCAAAAACTCTGCCCCAAGCCAAGTACAGCAGAAGGAGAGTGGAAAGTCAAGCCATGGTAGCTTAAATGCAAAGCCACATGTGTTGAAAAAGTTAAGAATTCAACAAAAGCACTTAATGCTTTCTAGCTTAGTTCTTAAGCACTTCAATGCTTATATAAGAGCTATAACACTTCAGTAGAAAGGGAGACAAGTTCAGAACCTAAGCATAGCTTGTAACATACTTGTATCAACTTGTTTTTTTTCAAGGAAATTTAAAATTCGAATTTTACATTCTAGCTTGTTTCAATTCAAACCAAACACTTAAACACAATCCTCAAGTATCATTGAACATAACCAGATCAGTTGCAAGCCTTGGAACATCCAGATACGACCACAAGACCTCACGGTTTGCTCGAAATAAAACTCACCAAAACCTCATAATACATGCATATTTAACAAGATGTAGACTCATATTTAAGTTTAGTTTGAGGTCCCAATCATTTCTGGAAACTTAATTGAAGTTTGAACACCTATACGAGGAACCACCATTTTAGGGTTCTTACTTTCAAATTTAGGGCTTTACAATTCATGCAAAATTACAAGCTCTAAATAGTACCATTAAACTCGCGTGAACAAGACGAACTAAATGATGGCATCGCGCCAAATTTATATTGTTGTTTGCTTGTATTCGCTATTTCCAACAGGTGTAAAAGGTTAGAGTTTTTACACCACCTGCAAATGAAAGGTGTAAAAGCCCCATCCTGAGGAAGAAGATGATGCGTGGCGTCCTCTGATTGGCTGGAGGGCGCGCGCGTGTTTTTAAACTAACCTTGGATTCAGTGTTTTGCAGGTACGTCACGTGGTATGGTCCCTCATGCTGGTGACCATCAGATCCGTCCACTCATCAATCCAACGCATCAGAATGAATCCCCATACCATGGACTTTATTTAATTACCACATCTGATTATCATCTTTATATTTTCTATTTTATTTTAATTTCTTCATAAAATTAATTAAAAATAGTTTTAAATATCCAAAAAATACACAAAAAATATTTTTAGGCTTCTAAAATAATATTTTATTTTCTGATATAAAAAATATTTTATTTTTCTTCATAATTTAAATATTTTGTATAATTAATTAGATAATATGCATATATTTACCTTTTAATTATTTTAACCAATAAAAAAAAAATCATAAAAAATTTGTTCTTTATATTAAATATTGTTTATATATTATAAACTAATTTTGTACATATTTACGATAATTTTCTCTTTAATTTTTAATTATTTGTATAATTATTTGTATAACTATGTATTAATTAACTTAATGATTTCAAAATCAATTTCAAAAATTCCAAAAAAATTAGTTTTGTTTTAAAATTAATTAACAAGCATTTTGAACATATTTTAAACTTAATTTTTAGGTTTAAATTTTATTTCCATCTTTTCCTCATTTTACTTAAATTAATCATGCATTAATTATAATTAAAATCAATCATCAAAAAAATCCAAAAATACTTCTTTTATTTTCTTGCAATTTAAATTCCTAGATAAATGTATAGGTTGTCAAATCCATGTAAATAGCGTAGTTTACATTTCCTGCACAATCGATGTAATAGCGTAGATTTACTTTCCGCATTTTACATTTCCGCATTTTAAATTCCAGCACATATAATCTGCGTGTATGTCAAAGATAAAATTGAACCGTTAGATCACTAAACTTCAAAGATAAAATATCTGAATCTAAACACAGTCACACTTGCACCTCTTAAGGTAATCCTTTTTCTCATTCTTTTCAAAATCAATCAAAATCAAATTCTACTGTTTCGAGTACAAAATCGAACTTTTGTTTATATCCGGTGAAAGGATAGATTTTTAAAGGAAATAGGATAAAGACCTTATAACTCAGGGTAGACCTCCTAATTTGCTTGCTCAAATCAAAACAAACAAATCTCTCATATATCATTGTTTTTCAAAACAAAACTTTCAAAAAAGACAATACTTTGTATATATCCAAACAAGGATTATTACGAAGTTAACGTTCTTTTTTTCAAAACATCTTTTGAAAGATAAAAACACTTTGTATACATCCGCACAAGGATCATTACAAAGTCAATTTACAAAGGTATTTGAAACCACATACGAGCATTTCAAGGCAATAGAAAAGTAATTGAAAACAAGTGAGCTAAGCAAATTAAAGAGCCCATGGATAACCATGGATACAAAGGGTGCTAACACCTTCCCTTTGTATAACCTACCCCCTTACCCAGAATTTCTTAAAGGTCTTTTTTCTGTTTCTTTTATAAACCTTTCCTTAATTGGATAAAATAAAAGGTCGGTGGCGACTCTCTGATTTTCAAATCCAAAAGCAGAAACAAAAAAGAGTCAGTTCGCGTATCTCTCCGCGAGAGGTATGGCAAAAAACTGAGGGCGACACATGTGTATTAGTGTTTTTGTTATTGGATCTCTGCTTAAGTCTAGGATTTGTTGTGGGGCGATTTGGGTTTTGATTTTCTGTTTTATGGATTTGAGGACCCAATTGGGGTTTAGATCATTATGATATATGGTTTAGGCTAGGTTTAGTTGGGTTTGATCTAGGTTTAGTGTGATTTTGAGCTTGATTAGGGTTAGCTCAAGGCCAAGGATGAAGGTTCATCTTCATCATGATGAACATGATGAAGAGATGAAGATTTCTAGGTAGGGTCTAAGATTGCAGGTTAGAGTTCTTCTTAATTAGGGTTAGGGTTCTTCTTCTAGTTAGGGTTCTTATTAATTAGGGTTAGGGTTCTTGATTTTTCTTAGGATTCATGTTCTAAACCTAGGGTTCTTGAGAGTTGGTTGAAGGTTTGTTTGAAGGTGGTGGCCCTAGTGGTGGTACTAGGGTGGTCTATAGTGAGGTATGGAAGACCAACCGACTAAAGCGATTTACGGCCGGTGGTCCATATACAGTTAAGGGAAAGTTTAGTAAGAGGATGAGGTAGAGATAAATGAGAGAGAGAGATAGATAGAGAGCGGGGAAGGGAAAATGGGCCCTCTTCTAAAGAATCTCCTTTAAATACTCATATCACTGAGATCCACTGGATTTGTATAATTTGACTCGCATCATGTACAGTACACACACACACACCCCATCCACTCAAATATCTAACCTTGTTTTTCTTTGTCTGTCCACCTCCCAGAGGGATGAGTTGTCATCATCAAAAATGGGGAGAGTGTGGATCTATGTACTTGCATCTATGATGTTTGCAACATTCTATTTGGTTTTAATGATGATAACACTCCAAAGTGAAGTATTCATCAGAAGCGTTGATCAAGTCCATCTGGTTTTGATGATGACAATACTATAAGGTGAAGTCATCATTTGATGTGGTGATCAGGTTATTAAGCTTAAAGATCAAGATATCAAAGCTTATCTAAGTGGTGATAAAGTTGTGTTTCTTGAAGATCAAAATATAAAAGCACATCGATGCGGCAACCAAGTGGTAATGCTTGGAGATCAAGAACTCAAAGCCTTTATTTGGAGGACAACATTTAATGTCAAGCAACGTTAGGTAGATACAATGAAGACCTCTGATCAAACCGTGAGTCTAATAAAGATATTTATCATGAAGATTTATCTCAAGCCTCATCAGGTAGAAGATTCAAGGTTCCAGTGAAGGGCTAAAGTCAAATATACATAGAAAGGGATCTTAAATCTCTATAGTTGTGAAAGACAGGAAGTGTGAAAGCTTGTCGTGTTTGAGTCGAGTGATCCGTGTCTGTAAATGTATAAGACTAGCTATCAAATTTACTAAGGCAAAACACGCACACACTCTTTAATGGTTGAAAAATATCTCTAATTTAATTAAAACAACCAGGAAATGTTATTTGCCTTGCTAGTACTAGCTAAAAAAAAATTAAATTATGAGTGTAGTTTACACTAAATAATCGATTAGCATTTTAGGCTTAAATGATTATTTCTTTTGTAGCACCTCATATTCAATTATTAAGTATTATGATCAATTAGTAATAACACATTTTATAAACCTTCCATTTTTGTACTGAATAATCAATTATTAGCAGGCTGATGGATCTTTTCATTTTTGAGCCACATTTTATCTTATAAATATAGGGTTTTCCCTCCTTTCATTTTACACTTGAAAAACGTATTCTAATACCGTTCTCTCACTCTCTTTTCTCTCTTTTTATTCCTTCACATTGCTTTAATGCTCTTGAGAGTTAATTCTTTTATCTGTGAGGTGTTTGGATATGGTGTAAACGCATTATTGTAAAATTTCATTATGACAAATTTTTTGTTTGGTTGTGAGTTTAACCACTTGAAAAGATTTTGTTTTGTTATTGAGGCAAACATGTTAAAAACTTTATTGGGTTAGGATATCTTCGTAGTAGAAAATCTTAAGAATGAGTTATTGGAGAAAAGAGTATGTCAAATCATTGTACCGAACCTCTATAAATATCTATTACATATTTCTATTCCGTTATCTATTTATATTTCAATTATTTATCTTTCAAAATCAAACAATTTCATACTTTTGTGTTTATAGTCACTTGTCCAACACATTGGTTCTATATTTTGTTATTGGTCCTTAATTTAGGTCAGTTATGGTTGATTGGCATTATACTGTTGGCTAAAAATGGTTGTTGTTGCTCGACATTGTCGTGTTTTAAAGGAGTGGTTGGGTTGTTGGTATATGGACATATTTCTATAAAGGAGGCCAAATTTTTTCGCTGCTCTCACAGATATATATTCGATGATCATCAGTATACAAGGTATTTTTTATTTACAATTGAGTTTCACGCCCGTATGTGAGTTCGCTGAATTGTGCTTGTTATGTGTTTGTGTGATTGCTCAGGATTTAGAAAGTGATTTGTTTATTTATTCTTTGGGGGTTCTCTATATCACATTTGAGTTGTTTTTTTTTACTATGTCAGATTTTCGGAAAAAAAAATCGATCTTTTTGTCCAAAATATAAAAAGTTGACTTTTTGTCAAAAATATAAAAAGTCGACTTTTCTAAGAAAAAAATGATTTTTTATCGAAAATATAAAAAGTCGAATTTTCCGAAAAAAATTGATTTTTTGCCGAAAATATCAAAAGTCGACTTTTTCGAGAAAAAACCAATTTTTTATCGAAAAAATTGATTTTTTTCGAAAGTATAAAAATCGATTTGTTATCGAAAAAAACAATTTTTTTTCGAAATTATTAAAAATTCGAATTTTTTCGAAAATAAAAAATCATTATTTCCAAAATAAAAAAATCTGTTTTTTTTCAAAAATAAAAAAAAATCAATTTTTTTATAAAAAATAAAAAAAAATCAATTTTTTAATAAAAAATAAAAAAATTAATTTATATGAAAAATATTTTGTGAAAAAGTTGGGATCTTGAGGTCTTAAAATTTAGGAGTCTTTATTTTAAAACCCTACTTATTTTGGGACTCATTTACTTTTGACAATTTCTTTAAAGACCCCCTACCTTCCTGAAAATCTGTGGCAAAATTTTCAAAATGCCCCTATATTTCGGAGATGCATCTCTGAAATCACTTTTTTCTGATAAAAAGTTGATTTCGGAAGTACACTTCCGAAAACACCAAAAAAAAGGTGTTTTCAACTTTTCTGATAAAAATGTGTTTTCGAGATCCATTTCCGAAATCAACTTTTTTTGAGAGAGGGGTTGCCTTCGGAGATTCATATCCGAAATATTCTAATTTTTGGTCTTGGAATGTTTCGGATATGCATTTCCGAAAAAATTCAATAATTATTTAAAAAATAAAATCAAGGTGAATCAATACAATTAATAGTATAATTAATTATATTAATTAAAATATATTATTAAATATATATCATTATAATCAAGATATAATAATAATAATATTAACCTAATAAACATTTAAATTAACATTTTATTTTTATATAAAAAATTAATAATAATAATAATAAAGATATTTATTTTCTATTTTTTTATTATACATAAAAAATTATTTTATAAACTAATTTTCAAAAACAATTTTATAGTTATGAAAAATCATTTTATAAACAAAATTTCTTAAACTATTTTAAAGTTAAAAATTATTTTACTAACTTATATAAATTAAAAATATTCTAATTTCATAAGTAAATTTTGAATTATATAAAATTAAATATATAATTTATTTATTTATTAAATAAAATTAAGATAAAATTTTCTTTTAATTTTTTTAAACTAAATGAAAAATGATTTTTTTATCATAATTAATTATTAAAATAATTTTTATAATTTTTATAGTTTTTATTTTATTATTTTGAAAAACTATGTAATTTAATATTTATATTAAAATATGAATAAATAGTAAATAATTTTATCCTTATTTGATCTCTTTTATTTTAAAATTTTGCTGAATAATTATTAATGTATTTATTTTTATATAATCATAATTATTGTATATTAGTTATAGTATTAGTAACTATTAATATGAAATTTATTTTTTAATTTTAATTGAAATTAGAATAGAAATATCAACCGTATAATTATCATTATCATTATTATTATTATTTATAACTTATAAGTTATATCAATTTTATAATATATGCATATCCGAAAAAACCTCTGACCATTTTTTAGGGGGTTATTTTGGATATGCATTTCTGAATTAATCAAAATCTCAATTTTTTTGGTGTTTCGGAGATGCATCTCCGAAATAACCAAAATTCCAATTTTTTCGGAGATGTATCTCCGAATTCTTGAAAAATCTGAAAAAAAATTACTTCAGAAATGCATTTTCGAAATAGAGATATTTTTTAGTTTTAGCTGGAGGTTGTCCATCTGTAAAAAAATCTCTTACTCTTAAACATTTAAGCTCCTTATATTTTGAGGATCTTAAATATTACCCCTAACCCTTTAAATTTTCCTCTAGTTATTTTCCATCATCTATTTAGGTGTTACAGATGATGATTGACTCACTTTCTATCATTCCTAATCGTACTTAAAATATAGTATAACTGCTTAAATAATAAAAAAAAATTTATTTGAAAAAACTACTAAATTTACTAACTCAAATTGTGTTAAAATAAATTAGATATTAATCAATTATTCAAAAATTGATTACATATTAATTAAAAATTAAATTTAATAGGATGCAAATTCTACTTGATGGATTTTTTTTTAAGGAAGTTACATATTAGAAACCCTCACGGGAGAAGCAATTCCCTAAACATGGAATGCAACAAAGATTAATATGTTTTATGGCTAACAGTCTATATGGTCTAGAATCTATTTTTCAAAGAAACAAGAACAAATGCATCAAAGAAAGCCACCAATGAATGCATACAAAAGATAGTCTCTTAAATCAATTATCCACTAACGTGATGGATGACCTCTTTCAGCAATCCACATTTTTATAACTACAAAATCCGATAACTTATGATTGTTTTTAAATCCCTACTCTTCTGCTTTGACAAAACACTTAATGTGCCCCAAATTTAAATGGAAAATATTATAATTAAATTAAAAATTATGATTAACTACATATGAAAAAGAGCATAGAAATTAAATTCATTGATGGTAATATGTTTTGGTTGAAAAAAAGCAGAAAGCTTACTCTATTAAAGAATATGAAATCTAACAAAAGAAACGATAATAACAACCATATTAGTCTTCAACGAAGCATACATATAACTCAACACAAGCCTATGGGCATAAAAAATTAATCAAAACTCTTAGCAATCTTCACTTCATTATTCTTCCGTTTTCGAAACAGCAGTTGAATTCTTCAGCTCTTTATCTTTTTCAATTTCTTGTGACTCGTTATCATTGAGTAAAAGGTGCAACTTGCCGTTAACTCTAAATGACCAAATGTCAAGTTTTTGATGCTCTTTAAAATTATTTTTCAACAAAACAGGTGTCCAACCAGGATGAAGATTATAAATACTAGTACTCGTCATGTCCCACTTCTTCAAAGACAGTGAGAACTCGTTAAAACAAGGATCTAGCACAGTCACTTTTAAACCAAACGGTTTTCCTTCTTGATCCCTTGTTTTCAAGGATGTTTTTTCTATTTCTGTGAGAAAATCATACTTGATTTGTGAAATTGGCATTGAAAGACGATTGTTGTTAGGGTTGAGATCAGTTTTATACAATTCCTTGCACATGATATATTTAATATCACTACCATTCAACACTTTGATCATGTTATTAACATGATTAGGCAATTCTGGTGGCGGTGATAGCACAGTTTCTTTTTTGCGAATTATTGGTTTTCTCTTAATTGTAGACTTTGATTTCACTCTTCTTCCTCCATCAGACATGATATCTTCGTTACTTGAACGACACCTTTTTTTGTCATTGACTTCTACTTTTTTCACTCTACTTTGTGAAATAAGAAGGAGATTTGCTTCTTGACACACAATGTGATTGATTTTCTCTATTTGTGCTAACTCATCTTCGGTATAAAATTGTGGAGACTCTTGAGATAACACTCTATGCAAAGAAAAATGAGATAGTGGATCAAATTTCTTTTCCATTGTTTTCAACTTTTGCATATATGCATTGATCTTCTCAATAGCCATAGCTTTCTTTTGCATCATAATTTCTGGATTTTGTAACTCTGCAGTGTTCTTCTTCATGGACATTGGTTTCTTTTCTTGTTCCGTAATGTGTTGATAAATATTGTGATTTTAAGTGTTGATCAAGTGTGTATTTATAATGATTATGAAGATTTAAAATTAAAAACTGAATCATATAATATCTTATCATATATCGCAATTTAAAAAAGATTTGATCCAAAAATCTCGATAATCTGTTGCAATGAATTTATTTTGTTCTATTGAGCTATTTTTTTAATTTTAAATAACTATCGTTAGAAAATTTCTGTTACAATGATATATTTCAATTCTCCTTTATAATAGGCTAAATTTTGTTACCAAAAAAAAAAGTTAATCTTAAATCTGAATTAATTCTCCTTTATTCTAATGAGTCAATTCAACATTTTATAAAGTAATGAAACAAAATCAACCTAAAATTTATATTTAAATTTTTTCAACCAATACGTGTGACATAATTTTAACACTGAATTTTTTGAACACTTAGTTTATTTTGAAATACAAGTAAAATTTTCTACTAAATATTTATCTCTTTTACTTTCCATTCCGTTTTTGTACTTTTTATTCCGCTAAATTTTATCAAACTCCTAAATAAAAATAATAGGAGTTAATTATATCAACTTTGTATATAAATTGTTTTAAATTAATAATTTTTTGTTAAATAATTAAAATAATTATTTATTATTATGTTTATATATTTATAACATTTGATTATTTATTATTAATATTATTATTATTATTTAAAAACTGAATTTCTATTTATAATTATTTTCTGTTTACATTTATATTTATATTTATTCTCAATTTATTGTCATTACAACTATATGAGTCATATATATATATATATATATATATATATATATATATATATATATATATATATATATATATATATATATATATATATATATATATATATATATATATATATATATATATATATATATATATATATATATATATATATATTAAATGAATTTAGCAGACAACCATCACTATTCTTAATTTTAACAAATTCCCTCTACATTTTTCGAGTCATCCTCAATCAAATGAGATACTTAAAAACATCCATATTTAAATTTAAATCGATTTAAATAAAAGGTTGAAAATTGTAAAATTTTTAATAGTTTTATTTGGATTCTCTTTTATAAAAATCATTTAGATCAAGTCAAATTTTGTACTGATTTTCAAAATTGATCTAAACCGAACCGCATAAATATTATACTCGTAAAACTACATCAGTGATAACTTTACCATCAAAGAGCAATAATGTCTCAGTTAGATGCTTTATGAATTGTATATCTCTTTCTCTTTGTGATCATCGCCTTATGTAGTAATTCTTACTAGGGTGGCGAATGGGCATATGTCCGCCCCGTTTACAAAAAAATGTGTGTGTGTGTGTGTGTGGGGGGGGGGGGGGGGGGAGGTAGAGATGTCAACGAGGAAGGGAATGCTCGGAGGATGCTTCCCTGCTCCCCGCCCCACTCTCAATTTATTCTCCATCCCCAATCTCTGCCACAGGAGAATATTTCCCCCCATCTCCACAGATCCCTATGGAGATTAATGGAGATCGAATCTTAAGAAAATTTCTATACTTTTTGATCAAAACTATGACATTAGTATTTCGTTAATACCATATATTTAAAGAGTAATTACCATAATCACAATGAACAAAGAGAGTGACTGTTCTGATGATGAAGAGAACAAAAAGGATGATGAATGGAGGAGACAAAGATAATGGAGACAAGAAAATGAGGAGACGGTGTGTACATTTTATGTATTGGATGCACTTTCTAGAGTTAGGTACTTGGGTAGTGAGACAATACATTATACAATAACACATAAAAATAAAATGTTACACTAATGACTCTTGATTTTCTAATTAATATTTTTATGTAAACTTTTTTAATTATATTATTATATAATATACAAAATATAAAAGTTAAATAATATGGTGGGAGTCGGGGAATCCACGGGGCGGAGGGTACTTTCCCAATCCCCGCCTCAAAGTGTCATCGGGAGAATTTTTTCCTCCATCCCCGTCCGCGCGGGAAAAATATCTCCAACTTTGGTGCTCCAAACAGATAATCTCCACATGAATCTCCATTAACAGATGCAAATTAAAATCCCTAGTGGAGGCATAATTATATTATATTTAATTTCATTTATACCCTACTTATAAACATAGTATCTACCTAGATATAAATAATAATACCGACTTACAGATGGATTTCTTATACAAACACAAGTATATATTTAAAATTAGCATGTATCAAAATGGCTACAAAATCATAGCCAGAAATATAATATCTGATATGTTTCATCCTTGTCATGCCTCAATTTTGTTCAAATTAATTTATTATTGAGCTAACTAGCTTTATTCTATTTTGTTCGAAATAAAATTTCAGTTTTGCAGACAGACCTGTAGAAGCAATTTTCAATCACGCGTGAAATTAGCGGGCGGAATTTTTTTAGTTTGGACTTGCACCGAACAGTTTTACTAAACCACGACACACTTAGGTCATTTTGGTGTACTCATTTAATTTTTCCAGATTTGCGCGCATTCGCATTTTATACAATCGTAGCCTTTTTATCCGAGTATTTTTAATTGTAATTTTGATCTGAACCGGTATATTTTAGAAATTTATTGCACGTAATTTAACTCGGTGGATTTATTTTATTTTTCGGCCATGCGCGCACTCACATTTTATTTGCTTCGGTTCATTTTGGTTCTTTTTTTTTATTTGAAAAAATAAAAACAAAAATATTATTTTGTGTTAGTTTATTTATCCTTTTAATTTTGGTTTAGATTGACAAAGAAATAATTAAATTAATAAGGGCAAATGGGTCATTTGAGTGTACACCAAAAACGCTAAAGGTGAGTATTTAAGGAATTATGAAAATTAAGATGCAGACAACCAATAGACTCAGCCTCTAAATTCATTCTACCAATCAAAATCAGTTTAAAAAAAATAGAAAAGAAAGAAAAATAAAAAGGCAAAAAGGGAAGAGAAAAGAAGATATTTTCTTCTTCATCGTGACTACGCTCACACTGAAACCAATATGCATCTCTTCCTTTCCACATCATTTCTGACATCCTTCCACTGGAAGCAACCTTCCTTTCTTTTGTACCCCAAATTTTGACCCTGCAATCCCACCTCAATTTGAGAATAGTATGATCATAATTATCATCATCATCATCATTGTTCATATGTCATTTACTAATCGAAAATATACAAAAAAAGATTTGTGTTTTGCTTGTTGCTTATTTCCCAAGGTAGGAAACTCAGGCAAATTAGGGTTTTGATGCCCACAAAGGAGCTTAAACATTTTCATATGCTCAAGTGATTCCCCTCATCAAAATCAAAGTCCAAGAGTGGTTCAATTCAAGAAT
This sequence comes from Vicia villosa, assembly GCF_029867415.1. NCBI lineage: Eukaryota > Viridiplantae > Streptophyta > Magnoliopsida > Fabales > Fabaceae > Vicia > Vicia villosa. Next base: position 143,621,601 of record NC_081180.1, read on the forward strand.
AACAACTTCCAATTTCATCTGGTGCACAAATTAGGGCTTTTGACCTAATTCATCTGGGGAGTTGACTTTTAATCCTTACATGGTTCCATATCTCAAAACATGATTCAAGAATCTCCAATGCCTAATTATAATCCACTCATGTCATTCATTTGATTGGAAGAGCTTGATTCAATTGGTATTTACAAGAATACAATTCATTTGGAAAAAGTCAACTGTCCAAGACTACCTTTGACTTTTGAGACATTTGGTCAACCATGGACTTTTGAAGATCAAAATCATGAACATATGGTTATTAAATTCATTTGATTAAAGAAAATCAAGAAAATCAATCATGAATCAAAAAGTCAACAAAAGTCAAAATTGAAAAACTTAGAATTTTCTAAGTGTTTTATGCATATAAGGCACCAATTTGGAACATCAAGATCCAAGAGGAATTTGTAAAAACTTCCAACATGAAAGTTGTAGATCTTGTTCAAAGCTACAACTTTGTAACAATAACTTTTTCCCAAAAAATGCATCATTTGAGAGTTATGGGCTCATGAAGATCTGTCCAACACTGGGCAAATTTTTCAAGGTTAAAAACCTAGTTTTCTTCCAACTTCATGACAACTTTTCACTAAGATCCAAACTGATTTTAAAGAAACTTCCAAAAAGTGAATTGCAGTCCTTGATTCAAGCTTTCCATAGAGACCATTAGCACAAAATTCCAATGCTTGAGTTGAGAGAATCGGATTTGGGAAGATGGCATCATGACCCTTGAAACCAAGTCATGAACATGAAAGTTAAGGTGCAAGATTATCCAAATCTGCAAGATCAAAGAATTACATGTCCTCTAACTTGTTCAAGCCACCATAATCAGAAGATTACACTCTTTTGAGCTATAATCCAAGTGTTTCAAGCATTATCCAATTGTTCATTCCATTTTTAGCAAAAAGTGGTGACTTCCATTTTGAAAAAGAAGCTTTAATCACAAACATAAGTACCATTGAGCCACTACATTGTTGCTTCTGATCCAAAAGCATTTTAAACTCAGCAAGCAACCTCTTATGATGCAGAAAAGGCTCTCTCAAGCATGCTTAAAGTTGGTACTTCACCATGCGAACCATAACTTTCATGTTCCTTCACCAAGAATCAAAGTGGGATAACTTGAACATGTGATCACCAAACCTGATTCCTTCACCCACAAACCCGAATTTTGGCCTATAAATAGAGGGTTTTTCCTCTTGCAACAGACACACCTTAATTTTCAAACTCACCCTCTCATCCAAAAATCTCAAAATTGGTCATTTGCATAAATTGGATCATTTTGAATTCTAAGCGTGTTCAGTGTCAAACAAGCATTCAAACATCATCCATACACTTCATAGAAGCTATAGCAACCCTCACATTGCATCTGTAACCACAGTTTCACTACCCTCCATTTTTACTTTCACCATTTGCACATCGAGTCGAGTTGAGCTACACAAGATATCTTAGACTCTTTTGAGCATTCAAACACATAATATACCACCTATAGAAGCTTTCCAAACACTATTTTCACATCTGTAATCACAGAATCAACATCCACCATATGCATTTGGCTCAGTTGCAGTTGAGGTCGGGGAAGAAGTTTTAGGAGGTCTCAATCCATTCTAAGCACATTAATACATTCCTTGAGGGTTAGGGAAGCTATCTGGATCATTAAACCAGATCTGTTATACATTGTTTACTAACCCATATGCATGAGATATTATCCATCCATCATCACATCATATTCATTCACACATGCAATGATCTTGAGGTATGGTATCCTTTTGTCCATCACCATTTATATTTGAGTCTTATACATTGATCTCTTTGTTATACTCACTTTTTTACATTTATGATACACATGTTATCACACACATCACTTGAGGTATTCATGATTGATTGCTTAAGTTGTTGCTAAATATTCAAAGGGATGGGAATGGTATTGACTACAAATTGTCAAGGTACTCATTCTCTCTTCCAAACTCTTTTACTTTATGCTTATTATTGTTAAAGCTTTGCACCCCAGTTATTTTAAAATGATTTTGTATTATCAAAGCTCAACCCTTGGTTTTGTATTGTTAAAGCTCAACCAACTTCTTTTAAAACCAAACCTTGCCTTGTATTGTTAAAGCTTGGCATATTTTATAAAAACTTGTTAAGTATTGTTAAAGCTTAACATTTTAAAAAACCCGTTGAGTATTGTTAAAGCACAACACCCAAAAAGAATTTTGCCACTTGGCCTTTTATTTTCCTTTTAAGAGGAACTACAAAAGCTCTGACTTCCTTATTGCACTTAAGGGGTATGTAGGCCTAAGATGCTATATCTTATCGAGCTCACTTTTAAAATCTTCTTTTCCCATCCTCCCACTCTATTTAAACAAACAAAAAAACAAAGGCATTTTATGACAATAATAAATAATAAAAAGGTTCCTACGGAGTACCGTAGATGTGAGGGATGCTTAAAACCTTCCCCTTGCATAAAAAACCCCCGTACCCAAATCTCTGATAAGTTTATTAGTTTTGATTTTAAAAACATCTATGGATTTTATTTTGCTCTTTCTCCCATTTCCTTTGGAAACAATAAAGCGCGGTGGCGACTCTGTTTAAAATATGAGTTAAGTCAATCAATGGCTTTAGTCTCACAAATTTCCCCGCTACACTTTCCACCTCCAAACCCACCAGTGAGCTCCCTCTAACGTCTTATTCCACCACCCATTTTTACTTTGCTTCAACTCAACCGTGCCACCTCCTTCAGATCACCAACTATCGTTACCTCACCTTCCTTGTTCATAAAATTTCAATCCCTACTACCTCACTCTTCATCCGCCTCTCAACAACATCATCACCACCACAAATCCCCTTCACCTCCCTCTCACCATACTCTCATAAACAGTTCCAACACACAACCTTCTTATTTCGACCGAAACTCTTTCACATTCACCACAACCAACCTTTACCATTCACTTCTGATCTCCAACACTTAATAAATGAACCCCTACCGTGAAACCATCGACTTCAATTCCAACCTCACTGATCCACAAACCTGCAACCGTGAAACACATCACCATCAATATTTGGTTCCAAATTGCACAACATACTCCCTCCTCCGCCTACTCTATTCCGTTTCAGATCCACCATTCCCTCACATGTCTTCTCTGTATTTCCCACAACATACACAATTTCATAGCATCCTGATCAAGGTTTTAAAAAACGGTTGCAGTCGCGACGCGATTTCGTTGTGATCGGGTCGGTACAGGTGTGGTGGTGCTGATTGCGGTCGTCGCGATATGAATTAACCATAACTTCTTTTTGAATATAAAAATGGTGATAATGGTATCAGTATTGGCATCTTCCAAAACCATTTTGTCGCAGCCGTTTTCGCGATCGCGGACCATTTTTTAAAACCTGATCCTGATTTTGTTTTCATCAATTGTTCATCAGGTTTTTTGCAGGTCCAATAAGTTTGGTTCATTTTCTATTCAAAAAGTTGGTTGATTCTGCATATTTGGTTCCAGATTTCAGGACTGGCTTTCAGTTTCGCTTAAGTTGCATTTCATTTCTGGGATTCTGATTAAGTCGAGTATTTATGTATTTCTGTATTTGTTTAATTTCTTTGGACATTGTTGGACTGTTGTTTGTAATTATGTAATGTTGTTGTAATAATATAAACATATGTTCATGGTTGTGCTGGTTTATTTTTACTTCTGACATGTCAAAACTGGACTGAGCTTTGAAAACGTGTTAGCAACATCGTACGACTACTTGCGACGCGTTAAGCCTTTATGTGACAATTCGTGTGTGATGCTATTTCTTATGTTAACTTAATATTGCGAATCTTGTATACTTTTTAATTCGATTGGGATGAGCGCATTTTGGCGTTAGCAACTTACTGGTTTCTATGTATTTACGTGTAGCATTTTGCATTTCGTTGTTGTTGCGTTGCATTATATCTTTTCTTTACGTTTCACACGATCTGTTGCGTTACGCTATGTTTATTCCTGCACGTTAACTCAATTCGCGTTACCTTTCGTTATGTTATGCCTTTCGTTATGACTTTTTGTTATGTTATGCCTTTCTTTATGCTATGATTTTTGTTGTGTTAACTCCTTTCGCATCATTACGTTATCAATTGAGAAGGAAAGAATAACATCACGCTAACACTCTTTCATAAAACTAACTAAATAGGTCTTATTGAGTACAATAGATGTGAGGGGTGCTAATACCTTGCCCTTGCATAATCGACTCTCGAACCCTAATTTGGTTGAGACAATCATTTTTTATTCTTTTAAGGGCTCAAATGATATTTTCCCTAAACTTCGGTGGCGACTTGGTTGTATTTTTATTGTTTCTTACATTAGGGAATTTTTCACGCTGCGACAGCTGGGGAAAAAATCTCTTAAGCGGGTCCACCCTATTTTAGTTTGTGTTTGTGATGATTTTTAGCGTGTTTATTTATTTCCTTTTATGCTTCTTTATCTTTATGTGCTTTCATTAGTGTATATTCAACTATTGTATAATCATGTATGGTATGGTTAGAACTTTTTGGTTATTGGCACATTGTGAGGAAATGTTATATACTTGAGTTCGAGAAAAACCTAAGCTTAAGATGGTGGTTGTGTAGTGTTGGCCTTCGAGGCGTAGGACTCGCTTGGTTGTCAGAAAGATCCCACCTAGAGTAGATCCTCTTGAAGGTATTATTGTATAATGAGTAGTCATTATGGCGGTAATATTTTCAAATAGGGTTCGTGAATCTTGGGACCTTTCGTCTAGAACCTTGAACTTGTTGTTAGGAGTCAATGGTTGTGTAGTATTGACCTTCAAGATGTAAGACTTGTTGGGCATTATTTCAATCCCCAAAAATAAGGAGTTAAGGAGTTAATCCCTAGTCAACCCCTTTGAGCCTAGAAGTTGGTGTTTCTTTCTGTATGAAAAACCTCTTTAATATTAACCAGGGGCAGGGTAGTTGTTTGGTTAATTTGACTGTGCTGTCAAATTTCAAGGGAAAGCATCCCATTTGAGTTTCAATTGCATCCTCTCTTTGCAGACATCATATAGTGTCGAAGAAGTAGTAGAATCTTACAGAGGTTGTTACTCTCGAACCATCAAAACATGGAAGTCACATCCCTTTCAACAAAAAATAAATCAAACAAACAAATGTCATACAAGTTGTTCCAAAAATAAAAAAATCATTTAACTATTATTTTATTGATTCAATTTCCATTAGTTTTCTAACTATTATTTTTATTATTAATTTTTAATTAATTGAGTCAGCAGTCAAGTTCAAAGGTCCAAGTCCGCAAACCTTAAATTCACGCCTAACCCAATCGTTTCAGACCAAAGTGCTAAAAATAGATTGAATCAAAATTACACAAATTGAAATCAAATATTTGCATTAAGTTTCATTGAGACAAATATTATACAGAAAGCCCCAAAAACTTTTTAACCTAATTGAATCAGATTACATCACTAACAAAGTCACACCCAATCTTTCCTAACTTAACAAATCAAACATTAATCTTTAAAACTAATTCTAACAGTATAAATAAAAAACCTTATGAACAGAAAAAAGGGACTACAAATTTGACTCAAAAGAAATCCTAAAGTTGTTGCTCTTCACATCGAAGAACAACAACAACTAAACCCTAAAAAGCTCCAACCCTTTTCATCATCCTTACATTAATCCAGTAGTACCTCACAAAAAAAAAGAAGAGAGAATAAGACAAAGAAGAAGTAGGGAAAAAACATAAAGGAGAAAATAAGTAGAAAGGGACAAAGTTTTTACCTTTGCACGTTTAGCTTTGCTCATCGGGGGAAATCCCTCTCCCGTAGGTTGGTCCTTATATACTTTTCTTTTGTGTTCCTATTTTTATTTGTATGTTTGGGCTTTGTTGCTTACATGTGTATTAGTGTTTTTGTTATTGGATCGCTGCTTAAGTCTAGGATTTTTTGTGGGGCGATTTGGGTTTTGATTTTTTATTTTATGGATTTGAGGACCCAATTGGGGTTTAGATCATTATGATATATGGTTTAGGCTAGGTTTAGTTGGGTTTGATCTAGGTTTAGTGTGATTTTGAGCTTGATTAGGGTTAGCTCAAGTCCAAGGATGAAGGTTCATCTTCATCATGATGAACATGATGAAGAGATGAAGATTTCTAGGTAGGGTCTAAGATTGCAGGTTAGAGTTCTTCTTAATTAGGGTTAGGGTTCTTCTTCTAGTTAGGGTTCTTATTAATTAGGGTTAGGGTTCTTGATTTTTCTTAGGATTCATGTTCTAAACCTAGGGTTCTTGAGAGTTGGTTGAAGGTTTGTTTGAAGGTGGTGGCCCTAGTGGTGGTACTAGGGTGGTCTATAGTGAGGTATGGAAGACCAACCGACTAAAGCGATTTACGGCCGGTGGTCCATATACAGTTAAGGGAAAGTTTAGTAAGAGGATGAGGTAGAGATAAATGAGAGACAGAGAGAGAGAGCGGGGAAGGGAAAATGGGCACTCTTCTAAAGAATCTCCTTTAAATACTCATATCACTGAGATCCACTGGATTTGTATAATTTGACTCGCATCATGTACACACACACACACCCCCCATCCACTCAAATATCTAACCTTGTTTTTCTTTGTCTGTCCACCTCCCTGAGGGATGTGTTGTCATCATCAAAAATGGGGAGAGTGTGGATCTATGTACTTGCATCTATGATGTTTGCAGCATTCTATTTGGTTTTAATGATGACAACACTCCAAAGTGAAGTATTCATCAAAAGTGTTGTTCAAGTCCATCTGGTTTTGATGATGACAATACTATAAGGTGAAGTCATCATTTGATGTGGTGATCAGGTTATTAAGCTTAAAGATCAAGATATCAAAGCTTATCTAAGTGGTGATAAAGTTGTGTTTCTTGAAGATCAAAATATAAAAGCACTTCGATGCGGCAACCAAGTGGTGATGCTTGGAGATCAAGAACTCAAAGCCTTTATTTGGAGGACAACATTTAATGTCAAGCAATGTTAGGTAGATACAATGAAGACCTCTGATCAAACTGTGAGTCTAATAAAGATATTTATCATGAAGATTTATCTCAAGCCTCATCAGGTAGAAGATTCAAGGTTCCAGTGAAGGGCTAAAGTCAAATATACATAGAAAGGGATCCTAAATCTCTATAGTTGTGAAAGACAGGAAGTGTGAAAGCTTGTCGTGTTTGAGTCGAGTGATCCGTGTCTGTAAATGTATAAGACTAGCTATCAAATTTACTAAGGCAAAACACGCACACACTCTTTAATGGTTGAAAAATATCTCTAATTTAATTAAAACAACCAGGAATTTTTTTTTGCCTTGCTAGTACTAGCTAAAAAAAATTAAATTATGAGTGTAGTTTACGCTAAATAATCGATTAGCATTTTAGGCTTAAATGATTATTTCTTTTGTAGCACCTCATATTCAATTATTAAGTATTATGATCAATTAGTAACAACACATTTTATAAACCTTCCATTTTTGTACTGAATAATCAATTATTAGCATTAAAAAGGCTGATGGATCTTTTCATTTTTGAGCCACATTTTATCTTATAAATATAGGGTTTTCCCTCCTTTCATTTTACACTTGAAAAACGTATTCTAATACCGTTCTCTCACTCTCTTTTCTCTCTTTTTATTCCTTCACATTGCTTTAATGCTCTTGAGAGTGAATTCTTTTATCTGTGAGGTGTTTGGATATGGTGTAAACGCATTATTGTAAAATTTCATTATGACAAATTTTTTGTTTGGTTGTGAGCTTAACCACTTGAAAAGATTTTGTTTTGTTATTGAGGCGAACATGTTAAAAACTTTATTGGGTTAGGATATCTTCGTAGTAGAAACTCTTAAGAAGGAGTTATTGGAGAAAAGAGTATGTCAAATCATTGTACCGAACCTCTATAAATATCTATTGCATATTTCTATTCCGTTATCTATTTATATTTCAATTATTTATCTTTCAAAATCAAACAATTTCATACTTTTGTGTTTATAGTCACTTGTCCAACACATTGGTTCTATATTTTGTTATTGGTCCTTAATTTAGGTCAGTTATGGTTGATTGGCATTATACTGTTGGCTAAAAATGGTTGTTGTTGCTCGACATTGTCGTGTTTTAAAGGAGTGGTTGGGTTGTTGGTATATGGACATATTTCTATAAAGGAGGCCATATTTTTTCGCTGCTCTCACAGATATATATTCGATGATCATCAGTATACAAGGTATTTTTTATTTACAATTGAGTTTCACGCCCGTATGTGAGTTCGCTGAATTGTGCTTGTTATGTGTTTGTGTGATTGCTCAGGATTTAGAAAGTGATTTGTTTATTTATTCTTTGGGGGTTCTCTATATCACATTTGAGTTGTTTTTTTTTTACTATGTCAGATTTCCGGAAAAAAAAAATCGATCTTTTTGTCCAAAATATAAAAAGTTGACTTTTTGTCAAAAATATAAAAAGTCGACTTTTATAAGAAAAATGATTTTTTATCGAAAATATAAAAAGTCGAATTTTCCGGAAAAAATTGATTTTTTGCCGAAAATATCAAAAGTCGACTTTTTCGAGAAAAAACCAATTTTTTTACCGAAAAAATTGATTTTTTTTGAAAGTATAAAAATCGATTTGTTATCGAAAAAAACAATTTTTTTTTCGAAATTATAAAAAATTCAAATTTTTTCGAAAATAAAAAATCATTATTTCCAAAATAAAAAAATCTGTTTTTTTTTCAAAAATTAAAAAAAAATCAATTTTTTAATAAAAAATAAAAAAATTAATTTATATGAAAAATATTTTGTGAAAAAGTCTGGACCTTGAGGCATTACTTAAAATTTAAGAGTCTTTATTTTAAAACCCTACTTATTTTGGGACTCATTTACTTTTGACAATTTCTTTAAAGACCCCCTACCTTCCTGAAAATCTGTGGCGAAATTTTCAAAATGCCCCTATATTTCGAAGATGCATCTCTGATATCACTTTTTTCTGATAAAAAGTTGATTTCGGAAGTACACTTCCGAAAACACCAAGAAAAAGGTGTTTTCGGAGATGTATTTCCGAAAACACCAAAAAAGGTGTTTTCGAGATCCATTTCCGAAATCAAATTTTTTTTGAGAGAGGGGTTGCCTTCGGAGATTCATATCCGAAATATTCTAATTTTTGGTCTTGGAATGTTTCGGATATGCATTTCCGAAAAAATTCAATAATTATTAAAAAAATAAAATCAAGGTGAATCAATACAATTAATAGTATAATTAATTATATTAATTAAAATATATTATTAAATATATATAATTATAATCAAGATATAATAATAATAATATTAACCTAATAAATATTTAAATTAACATTTTATTTTTATATAAAAAATTAATAATAATAATAATAAAGATATTTATTTTCTATTTTTTTACTATACATAAAAAAATTATTTTATAAACTAATTTTCAAAAACAATTTTATAGTTATGAAAAATCATTTTATAAACAAAATTTCTTAAACTATTTTAAAGTTAAAAATTATTTTACTAACTTATATAAACTAATAATATTCTAATTTCATAAGTAAATTTTGAATTATATAAAATTAAATATATAATTTATTTATTTATTAAATAAAATTAATATAAAATTTTCTTCTAATTTTTTTAAACTAAATGAAAAATGATTTTTTATCATAATTAATTATTAAAATAATTAATATAATTTTTACAGTTTTTATTTTATTATTTTGAAAAACTATGTAATTTAATATTTATATTAAAATATGAATAAATAGTAAATAATTTTATCCTTATTTGATCTCTTTTATTTTAAAATTTTGCTGAATAATTATTAATGTATTTATTTTTATATAATCATAATTATTGTGTATTAGTTATAGTATTAGTAACTATTAATATGAAATTTATTTTTTAATTTTAATTGAAATTAGAATAGAAATATCAACCGTATAATTATCATTATCATTATTATTATTATTTATAACTTATAAATTATATCAATTTTATAATATATAATATATGAATTAATCAATATTCTAAAAAATTTAATTTTTGGGATATTTTCGGATATGCATATCCGAAAAAACCTCTGACCATTTTTTGGGGGTTATTTTGGATATGCATTTCTGAATTAATCAAAATCCCAATTTTTTTGGTATTTCGGAGATGCATCTCCGAAATAACCAAAATTCCAATTTTTTCGGAGATGTATCTCCGAATTCTAGAAAAATCTGAAAAAAAATTACTTCAGAAATGCATTTTCGAAATAGAGATATTTTTTAGTTTTAGCTGGAGGTTACATCTATAAAGAAAATCTCTTACTCTTAAACATTTAGGCTCCTTATATTTTGAGGATCTTAAATATTACCTCAAACCCTTTAAATTTTCCTCTAGTTATTTTCTATCATCTATTTAGGTGTTATAGATGATGATTGACTCACTTTCTATCATTCCTAATCGTACCTAAAATATAGTATAGCTGCTTATATAATAAAAAAAAAAATTATTTGAAAAAACTACTAAATTTACTAACTCAAATTATGTTAAAATAAATTAGATATTAATCAATTATTCAAAAATTGATTATATATTAATTAAAAATTAAATTTAATAGGATGCCAATTCCACTTGATGGATTTTTTTTAAGGAAGTTACATATTAGAAACCCTCACGGGAGAAGCAATTCCCTAAACATGGAATGCAACAAAGATTAATATGTTTTATGGCTAACAGTCTATATGGTCTAGAATCTATTTTTCAAAGAAACAAGAACAAATGCATCAAAGAAAGCCACCAATAAATACATACAACTCGCGAGAGTGTGACGACTTCAGTTTAATATTGTCCTCTTCAAAGATTCGGCTGCAGTCAACCAAATCGACAAACCTACGAATCCTCTGGTATCTGATACCCTGTTTAATCTCATCACGGAGACCGTTTTCAAACTTAACACACTTCGAGAATTCACTAGCCTCATCATTATTGTAGTGGACATAATACTTTGCCAGCTCAACAAACTTGGACGCATACTCCGGCACAGTCATGTTACCTTGTGTCAGCTCCAAAAATTCAATCTCTTTCCTGCCTCTAACATCCTCAGGAAAGTACCTCCGCAAGAATTCTCTCTTGAACACAGCCCAAGTGATTGCAATACCTGCAGCTTGCAGTTCGTCCCTACTAGCCATCCACCAATCATCAGCTTCTTCGGACAGCATGTGAGTCCCATATCTCACCTTCAGATTTTCGTCACAATCAACCACCCGGAAGATCCTTTCAATTTCCTTCAGCCACTTCTGGGCGCCTTCGGGATCGTGAGTGCCTTTGAACAACGGAGGGTTGTTCCTCTGAAAACTATTCAGCTGCCTGTCAGCACCAATTCCAGCTCCATTGGCATTCCCTCCCAACACACCAGCAATCATACCGAGAGCCTCAGCAATCGCATCGTCGTTCCTTCCTCCTCTTCCGGCCATTGTTCTGCTAAATATCAAACAATATTTATTAGAACAAGAAGTATCGACAGTGTCAATCTTACACTAATCGCATACGAGGGGTCAACCGACACTAAGACTCTGACTCAAACGACCGACTATGCTCTGATACCACTATTGTAACACCCTTCTAATACCCCGCATAAATAATAAACAATAATCAGAGTAAACATGAAAAAGGGCATTACAACTTCCAATAATTAAACAATAATACTCATGTCATGCCATAAAAGAGAACGTCAACCAAATTTATTCAGATCATCATGTTTAACACAGCGGAATTATCTTTAACATCTGAATAACAAAACAGCCAAGTCACAGACTTAAAACATCAACATAAAAATCCATCCAAAATAAAAAGAGTTTAACAAGTAACTCTAGACGACGCCCCCAGTGTTACACGACCAGAGCATGACACGGACCCAACTGACCCTAACGAACTACTTGACGAGCTAGTCCTCACCAAGTACGAGAGCTACTCCTCAATCTGAAAAATAACAACAGTAAGGGTGAGTCTCATTCACATTTAACTAATGTTATAAGATATAGATAATAAAATATCATTTCACATGCCATTCACCCAATCAAAGTTATGATCAGATCCAAACCATACAATCAGTAAGCAAACAACCAAATTAACACATATTATAACATTGGACAATCTTCCATTCATGTTATAATAGCAAAACAGCCTAATGCAATGCAACTACATGCATGTGGTACAAAAATCTGGGATAACCCAACTCACCGACCAACCATCGTCAAGGATACGGTAACACCCACTCACTAATTCCACACAATGGGAATTAGCTACCACTGATCCACCATCGTCAAGGACCAGCCACATAATGATTATGAATGCATGCATCAACCATAACATGCTCATCACCCACATACATCGATCAATGTCATAATCATCAATAAAACACATATTTCATACCAACAATACATGTATAATAAACACCAGTCATAACCACAACATCATACAGGTAAGACATTCATTAGTGTACCTATAAGTATATCCCACCACAAACAAATAAGATCGGGTGTTTTAAAAATAATTCAAGCCACAACTCAAAATACCATTTGATTATATAAACTCACTATCCTTTCAATATACAATTGAGCCAGCTTCTCCATTGGATAATCCATTCTCATTGGTATAAAGTGAGCAGACTTTGTCAACCTGTCCACAATAACCCAAATAGCTTCACAATTCTTCGCCGTCCTCGGCAAACCTGAAACAAAATCCATAGATATACTATCCCACTTCCATTCTGGAATAAATAACGGTTGCATAGCTCCATACGGTTTCTGATGCTCAATCTTCGACTTCTGGCAAGTCAAACAAGCATAGACAAATTCAGCTATTTCCTTTTTCATTCCAGGCCACCAAAACAGCTTCTTTAAGTCATGATACATCTTGGTAGCACCAGGATGAATACCCAATCCGCTACGATGTCCTTCTTCAAGAATACTCTTCCTCAATTCGGCAATGTCAGGAACACAAACACGATTACCAAACCTCATTATACCATTCTCGTCGATTCTGAATTCACCTCCTTTATCTTGGTTAATCAGAGTCAACTTATCAACTAACTCTACATCAGTCATCTGACCTTCTCGGATTTCCTCAAGAATACTACTAGTCAGCTTTAGCATACCCAATTTAACACTGGTAGGAGTGTCTTCACATACTAAACTCAAATCTCAGAATTGCTCAATTAAATCCAATTCTCTCACCATAAGCATAGACATATGCAGGGACTTCCTACTCAATGCATCGGCAACAACATTTGCTTTACCCGGATGATAATTCAGTTCAAAATCATAATCCTTGAGAAATTCTAACCATCTTCTTTGCCTCATATTCAGCTCTTTTTGGTCAAAGAGATACTTCAAACTCTTGTGATCACTAAATACTTCAAACCTTGAACCATATAGGTAATGCCTCCACAATTTCAACACAAATACCACTGCTGCCAACTCTAAGTCATGAGTCGGATAGTTTCTCTCATGCACTTTGAGTTGTCTCGACGCATAAGCGACTACCTGTTGATTCTGCATTAGTACACCTCCTAATCCCGACAACGAAGCATCACAATAAACAACAAAAGGTTCCGCCGGATTCGGCAAAATCAAGATCGGCGCACTAGTCAACCTCTTCTTCAACTCTTGGAATCCTTCTTCACATTTCGAATCCCAAACAAAAGCTTGACCCTTCCTAGTCAACTTAGTTAACGGCAACGCTAACTTTGAAAAACCTTCAATGAACTTTCTATAGTAACCCGCAAGACCAAGGAAACTACGGATTTCGGAAACTGACTTCGGAGCTTCCCACTGAGACACTGCTTCTACTTTCGTTGGGTCAACGGCAATACCATCCTTAGAAATTACATGCCCAAGAAAGCTCACTTCATTTAACCAGAACTCACACTTTGACAATTTTGCATAAAGTTTCTTTTCCTTCAATAGTTCCAATACCACTCTAAGATGATCCGCATGCTCTTCTTCATTCTTAGAATATATTAAAATATCATCTATAAACACTACTACGAACTGATCCAGATAAGGATGGAAGATCCTATTCATATACTCCATGAAAACCCCCGGCGCATTGGTTACACCAAATGGCATCACTGTAAATTCGTAATGACCATACCTCGTTCTAAATGCCATTTTCTGAATATCGTCCGTCTTCACCCGAATCTGATGATATCCCGACCTCAAGTCAATTTTGCTGAACACACCCGCTCCAACTAGTTGATCCATCAAATCATCAATCCTCGGCAAGGGATACCGATTCTTGATAGTAACCTTGTTCAGTTGTCTGTAATCCACACACAACCTCATTGAACCTTCTTTCTTCTTCACTAGTAACACCGGTGCACTCCATGGTGAGACACTAGGACGAATAAATTTCTTCTCAAGTAACTCTTCCAATTGACTCTTCAACTCAGTCAATTCCGATGCCGACATACGATAAGGTGCCATCGACACAGGACTAGTTCCAGGAATTAATTCAATAGAAAAATCTACCTCCCTCTCTGGCGGTAATTCTCTTACATCTTCTGGGAAAACTTCCGGAAATTCACATACTACCGGTAAGTCATTACTCACCGCTTTCTTTTTCACTTCCATGGACGCAATCAACATAAACACGGCAGCTCCGTCCTTCATTGCTTTATCCACTTGTCTAGCCGTCAACTCTAAGTCCTCAACACTGACATCTTCAGGAAAAATAACCGTTTTCGTGAAACAGTTGATATGAACCCGGTTAAATTGCAACCAATTCATGCCCAGGATAACATCCAGTTGTTCCAACGGAAGGCACACTAAGTCCATTCTGAATTCTCTACCAAAAATATCAATTGGACAGTTCAAACAAGCAAACGAAATAGTCACTGAACCCAACGCATGAGTGTCAATGATCATACTTCCATTAATCTTAGATATTTCCAAATTCAGTCGTTTAGCACAATCCAATGAAATAAACGAGTGAGTTGCTCCAGTATCTATTATTGCAATTAAAGGAGTGCCATGGATAAAACACGTACCTTTAATCAACCGATCCTCTGGAGTAGTCTCTGAACCAGATAAGGCGAACACCTTACCACCCGCTTGATTCTTCCTCGGCTTAGGATACTTAGGACTAATATGACCTTCTTCCCCGTAGTTGAAACAAGTTACAGTGTTCCCTTTGCACTCAATAGCAATGTGACCTGCCTTTCCACATCTATAGCACTTCTTTTCCTCACTTTTGCACTCGTGAATGCGATGTCCAGGTTCTCCACACTTGAAGCACTTAATAGGGGCACTAGAGTCTCCCCCACTAGGCTTCTTCCAGCCTCCAGCTTTCTGGTTACCCTTACCATATGGCTTGCCACGATCCATATGCTTTTTCCCTTTCCTGTCGACTAACTCGCGAGAGTGTGACGACTTCAGTTTAATATTGTCCTCTTCAAAGATTCGGCTGCAGTCAACCAAATCGACAAACCTACGAATCCTCTGGTATCTGATACCCTGCTTAATCTCATCACGGAGACCATTTTCAAACTTAACACACTTCGAGAATTCACTAGCCTCATCATTATTGTAGTGGACATAATACTTTGCCAGCTCAACAAACTTGGACGCATACTCCGACACAGTCATGTTACCTTGTGTCTGTCGCACCCCAATTTTTGACCTACTATTTTTTACAATCCGTTACAATCCGTTTGTATCATTTTTGTTGCTTGTGTCCGTGTTAATAGTTAACCTTTTGTAAGGTCCATAGGTCCAGTCGCTTCGCTAATCTCGTCGTGTGTGGCTTGTGATCGATTTCTTACACCTTGTATATTTGTTTTCTGAGCATCATGTGTTAATTAGATTAATAGTTAATTTTTATTATTATCGGAATTAATATTTCCTTTAATAATTAAATTTATTAATAACTTAATTAACATTATGAACAATAATTTGCTTTTTTTTATCTTCTAATTAATTTTACATGTTTCTAAATAGAATTTGCATTTTTTTTATTATTATTTATTTACGTTTGTATTCATGTAGACCATTTAATTCTTAATTAATTTATTTCTCATAAAAAATAAAAAAAAAGGAAATTCAGCAGAATGTTTTTTTTATGAGTTCATCTTACAGTCTTTTTACAACAGAAAAATACAAAAAAATAAAAAATAATGGTCCTTCTTCATGTTCCTATCCCACGCCTCTGCATACTCTCTGCTCCCAGCCTACAAAACAGTCCAAAACCACAACAAACAAAGCTGCTCCAAGCCTCCAATTTGTCCAAAGCTTTCACCAAACTGGTTAAACAAAACCTGCATAGAAAAAGTAACAATTCAGATTACCAGAATTGTTCAAATTTCACCAAACTTTCCCCCCAAAACCATCTCAATTCTTCTATAAAAAACAACTCAGTAACACCATAAAAGGGGGAGGAACGATTTCAGAAACAAAAGGGCCACAAAATTTCAAACGAAATCACTCAAAAAACAATACACCTCAAAACCCCTGCCTCCATAACTTCACATACAGACCTCAAAACCAAAACACCCTACAACATCACTTAAACCAAAATCTTCACAGCATACCTGCATAAAACACTTCACAAAGCTTCATACAATCACTGAAACCTTCACAAACCTGTCACACATAACCAACATCAAAACCAAATCAGAGCTTTAGCTCGCATCGACGAAGCCTGCTCACTGATCAGCAACAAAACGCGACACCCTCAGAGTTGATTCAAACACGCACAACATACTCAGCATCACAGCAGATTCAGAAACACGGAAGAAGAAGCGCATAGAATAGGAGACGAGGCAAAGGCACATACCTGAAAAATCTCATTTGTGGTATTTTTGTTCTTGTTTGAATTTTCACGTTTTTTTGCATTTTTTCGATTTCATCTTGTATCATGTAATCTCTGGATTAATGAAAGATTGGGGCTTTAGGGTTCTGTTGGGATGAAGGGATTTTTGTTTGTTTGATTTGTTCTTGAACCTCCATCGAAAGAGAGGAGAGTCGATTTTTGTTTGTCGACGAGAGAATCGCGATAGTGAGATTGCGAGAGAGCGCGAGCGGGAAAGAGAGGGCATCAAACCGAAAGAAACAGAGAGTTTTTGTTGTTGTTGATGTGAGATAGAGACGAATCTATGGCAAGCTGAGAGAGATCTGAGAGAGAGGCCGATTGGTATTTGCTGGAGAAGGAGCCATGAGCGTTCCTCATTCTTTCGTTTAGGGTTTTTTAGACCAAAACCCAATTGTGTGTTAAATGGCCGGATCCGGGTTCACCTGGCCCAACCCGATCCGGCCCAAACTTATTATTTTTATTTTTTTAAAAATTTATTCTCCTTCTTTTTTCATGTCAATGTTATTGGGCCTAAACCCCATTTGATTCTTTTAACACCCCCATGTGAACGTATGAGTGGGGTTTATTTATTTATTTTATTTATTAGATTTTATTAAAAGACAAAAAAAAATATCTTGTTTAGATATATGTTTAGGATTTATCAAAAATATTTCAAAAATGATTCAAAAAATACTCTTTCTAATAGAATCGAGTTTTGAGATTTAATGGATGAATCAAGGAGGGTTCGTACGTACTTGTACGATTTGTCCTAAAAGTATTTGAATGATGGCCGTTAAGCTTTTATTCGATTACTTTGATTCCATTAAAGGCTCCATAAAATTCGACGCAATTCACCTTTCTTTTTCACAAAATGCTTTCTTTTAAACAATCAAATTATTTTAGTCTATAATGGAAAGAAGAGTTTGTACGTACTTGTACAATTTGTTCTTTAAACATTTAGGCGATGGCCGTTAAGCCTTTGTTTGGATGTTTAAAACTCCATTAAAGACTTCTAAAAACCCGATTTAGCAAATACTCTTTCAAGTATTTTAAGCGATGGCCGTTAAGCTTTTGTTTAAATACTTGGATCCAATTAAATGTCTTTCAACTCATCAAATCATCTTCATCACCTACGAGGAGGTTGTACGTACTTGTACAATTTTCTCTTTCAAACATTTGGGCGATGGCCGTTAAGCTTTTGTTTAAATGTTTGATTTCTCTTAACAAACAAACTTTCAATTCATTCACACCCTTTTGCATTCTAAAACACTTTTTTTCATAAAACGAGACACTTATTCAATTTCAATACGAACATACTTCCACATGTGAAGATCTAACATCTTCCACTCGAATGCGATGATGGCCAAAATCATGTCTTATCTTGATTTAGTTATCCATTCTTGTAGTGATATCATATCCATGTGCGCGTAGTATTTCCATTTGAAAGCGATCGAGTACCTCTCGCTAAAATCAATCAACAAAACATTTCGTAGTTTTAGCCCGAACTACGATGGCTCTGACTTTCCCATTGCACTAGGGAATACGTAGGCACAAGATGCAAATGTCTTGGCGAGCACAATAATAAAAAACCATTTTTTTGTTTCTTCCTTCTTTCCAACCTAATAAATAAATGCAAATAGATATAAGCTAACAATCAATCAAGAATAACTAAATGGGTCCCATCGAGTACGATGGAGGTGAGGGGTGTTAATACCTTCCCCTTGCTTAACCGACTCCCGAACCTAAATTTGGTTGCGACGACCATCTTATCCGTTTTCTTTTTATTCGTGGGTTTTATCGATATTTTCCCTTTCCTTTTTGGAATAAATAAAGTTCGGTGGCGACTCTGTTGTACTTCGAGCGCGCGAAAACGCGTCGAGTCACATTTTTTACCGCTACAGTGTCAGCTCCAAAAATTCAATCTCTTTCCTGCCTCTAACATCCTTAGGAAAGTACCTCCGCAAGAATTCTCTCTTGAACACAGCCCAAGTGATTGCAATACCTGCAGCTTGCAGTTCGTCCCTACTAGCCATCCACCAATCATCAGCTTCTTCGGACAGCATGTGAGTCCCATATCTCACCTTCAGATTTTCGTCACAATCAACCACCCGGAAGATCCTTTCAATTTCCTTCAGCCACTTCTGGGCGCCTTCGGGATCGTGAGTGCCTTTGAACAACGGAGGGTTGTTCCTCTGAAAACTATTCAGCTGCCTGTCAGCACCAATTCCAGCTCCATTGGCATTCCCTCCCAACACACCAGCAATCATACCGAGAGCCTCAGCAATCGCATCGTCGTTCCTTCCTCCTCTTCCGGCCATTGTTCTGCTAAATATCAAACAATATTTATTAGAACAAGAAGTATCGACAGTGTCAATCTTACACTAATCGCATACGAGGGGTCAACCGACACTAAGACTCTGACTCAAACGACCGACTATGCTCTGATACCACTATTGTAACACCCTTCTAATACCCCGCATAAATAATAAACAATAATCAGAGTAAACATGAAAAAGGGCATTACAACTTCCAATAATTAAACAATAATACTCATGTCATGCCATAAAAGAGAACGTCAACCAAATTTATTCAGATCATCATGTTTAACACAGCGGAATTATCTTTAACATCTGAATAACAAAACAGCCAAGTCACAGACTTAAAACATCAACATAAAAATCCATCCAAAATAAAAAGAGTTTAACAAGTAACTCTAGACGACGCCCCCAGTGTTACACGACCAGAGCATGACACGGACCCAACTGACCCTAACGAACTACTTGACGAGCTAGTCCTCACCAAGTACGAGAGCTACTCCTCAATCTGAAAAATAACAACAGTAAGGGTGAGTCTCATTCACATTTAACTAATGTTATAAGATATAGATAATAAAATATCATTTCACATGCCATTCACCCAATCACAGTTATGATCAGATCCAAACCATACAATCAGTAAGCAAACAACCAAATTAACACATATTATAACATTGGACAATCTTCCATTCATGTTATAATAGCAAAACAGCCTAATGCAATGCAACTACATGCATGTGGTACCAAAATATGGGATAACCCAACTCACCGACCCACCATCGTCAAGGATACGGTAACACCCACTCACTAATTTCACACAATGGGAATTAGCTACCATTGATCCACCATCGTCAAGGACCAGCCACATAATGATTATGAATGCATGCATCAACCATAACATGCTCATCACCCACATACATCGATCAATGTCATAATCATCAATAAAACACATATTTCATACCAACAATACATGTAGAATAAACACCAGTCATAACCACAACATCATACAGGTAAGACATTCATTAGTGTACCTATAAGCATATCCCACCACAAACAAATAAGATCGGGTGTTTTAAAAATAATTCAAGCCACAACTCAAAACACCATTTGATTATATAAACTCACTATCCTTTCAATATATAATTGAGCCAGCTTCTCCATTGGATAATCCATTCTCATTGGTATAAAGTGAGCAGACTTTGCCAACCTATCCACAATAACCCAAATAGCTTCACAATTCTTCACCGTCCTCGGCAAACCTGAAACAAAATCCATAGATATACTATCCCACTTCCATTCTGGAATAAATAACGGTTGCATAGCTCCATACGGTTTCTGATGCTCAATCTTCGACTTCTGGCAAGTCAAACAAGCATAGACAAATTCAGCTATTTCCTTTTTCATTCCAGGCCACCAAAACAGCTTCTTTAAGTCATGATACATCTTGGTAGCACCAGGATGAATACCCAATCCGCTACGATGTCCTTCTTCAAGAATACTCTTCCTCAATTCGGCAATGTCAGGAACACAAACACGATTACCAAACCTCATTATACCATTCTCGTCGATTCTGAATTCACCTCCTTTATCTTAGTTAATCAGAGTCAACTTATCAACTAACTCTACATCAGTCTTCTGACCTTCTCGGATTTCCTCAAGAATACTACTAGTCAGCTTTAGCATACCCAATTTAACACTGGTAGGAGTGTCTTCACATACTAAACTCAAATCTCGGAATTGCTCAATTAAATCCAATTCTCTCACCATAAGCATAGACATATGCAGGGACTTCCTACTCAATGCATCGGCAACAACATTTGCTTTACCCGGATGATAATTCAGTTTAAAATCATAATCCTTGAGAAATTCTAACCATCTTCTTTGCCTCATATTCAGCTCTTTTTGGTCAAAGAGATACTTCAAACTCTTGTGATCACTAAATACTTCAAACCTTGAACCATATAGGTAATGCCTCCACAATTTCAACACAAATACCACTGCTG
This sequence comes from Vicia villosa, assembly GCF_029867415.1. Taxonomy (NCBI): domain Eukaryota; kingdom Viridiplantae; phylum Streptophyta; class Magnoliopsida; order Fabales; family Fabaceae; genus Vicia; species Vicia villosa. The sequence goes on from NC_081180.1 coordinate 143,642,772, forward strand.
CCAACTCTAAGTCATGAGTCGGATAGTTTCTCTCATGCACTTTGAGTTGTCTCGACGCATAAGCGACTACCTGTTGATTCTGCATTAGTACACCTCCTAATCCCGACAACGAAGCATCACAATAAACAACAAAAGGTTCCGCCGGATTCGGCAAAATCAAGATTGGCGCACTAGTCAACCTCTTCTTCAACTCTTGGAATCCTTCTTCACATTTCGAATCCCAAACAAAAGCTTGACCCTTCCTAGTCAACTTAGTTAACGGCAACGCTAACTTTGAAAAACCTTCAATGAACTTTCTATAGTAACCCGCAAGACCAAGGAAACTACGGATTTCGGAAACTGACTTCGGAGCTTCCCACTGAGACACTGCTTCTACTTTCGTTGGGTCAACGGCAATACCATCCTTAGAAAATACATGCCCAAGAAAGCTCACTTCATTTAACCAGAACTCACACTTTGACAATTTTGCATAAAGTTTCTTTTCCTTCAATAGTTCCAATACCACTCTAAGATGATCCGCATGCTCTTCTTCATTCTTAGAATATATTAAAATATCATCTATAAACACTACTACGAACTGATCCAGATAAGGATGGAAGATCCTATTCATATACTCCATGAAAACCCCCGGCGCATTGGTTACACCAAATGGCATCACTGTATATTCGTAATGACCATACCTCGTTCTAAATGCCATTTTCTGAATATCGTTCGTCTTCACCCGAATCTGATGATATCCCGACCTCAAGTCAATTTTGCTGAACACACACGCTCCAACTAGTTGATCCATCAAATCATCAATCCTCGGCAAGGGATACCGATTCTTGATAGTAACCTTGTTCAGTTGTCTGTAATCCACACACAACCTCATTGAACCTTCTTTCTTCTTCACTAGTAACACCGGTGCACCCCATGGTGAGACACTAGGACGAATAAATTTCTTCTCAAGTAACTCTTCCAATTGACTCTTCAACTCAGTCAATTCCGATGCCGACATACGATAAGGTGCCATCGACACAGGACTAGTTCCAGGAATTAATTCAATAGCAAAATCTACCTCCCTCTCTGGCGGTAATTCTCTTACATCTTCTGGGAAAACTTCCGGAAATTCACATACTACCGGTAAGTCATTACTCACCGCTTTCTTTTTCACTTCCATGGACGCAATCAACATAAACACGGCAGCTCCGTCCTTCATTGCTTTATCCACTTGTCTAGCCGTCAACTCTAAGTCCTCAACACTGACATCTTCAGGAAAAATAACCGTTTTCGTGAAACAGTTGATATGAACCCGGTTAAATTGCAACCAATTCATGCCCAGGATAACATCCAGTTGTTCCAACGGAAGGCACACTAAGTCCATTCCGAATTCTCTACCAAAAATATCAATTGGACAGTTCAAACAAGCAAACGAAGTAGTCACTGAACCCGACGCAGGAGTGTCAATGATCATACTTCCATTAATCTCAGATATTTCCAAATTCAGTCGTTTAGCACAATCCAATGAAATAAACGAGTGAGTTGCTCCAGTATCTATTATTGCAATTAAAGGAGTGCCATGGATAAAACACGTACCTTTAATCAACCGATCCTCTGGAGTAGTCTCTGAACCAGATAAGGCGAACACCTTACCACCCGCTTGATTCTTCCTCGGCTTAGGACACTTAGGACTAATATGACCTTCTTCCCCGTAGTTGAAACAAGTTACAGTGTTCCCTTTGCACTCAATAGCAATGTGACCTGCCTTTCCACATCTATAGCACTTCTTTTCCTCACTTTTGCACTCGTGAATGCGATGTCCAGGTTCTCCACACTTGAAGCACTTAATAGGGGCACTAGAGTCTCCCCCACTAGGCTTCTTCCAGCCTCCAGCTTTCTGGTTACCCTTACCATATGGCTTGCCACGATCCATATGCTTTTTCCCTTTCCTGTCGACTAACTCGCGAGAGTGTGACGACTTCAGTTTAATATTGTCCTCTTCAAAGATTCGGCTGCAGTCAACCAAATCGACAAACCTACGAATCCTCTGGTATCTGATACCCTGTTTAATCTCATCACGGAGACCATTTTCAAACTTAACACACTTCGAGAATTCACTAGCCTCATCATTATTGTAGTGGACATAATACTTTGCCAGCTCAACAAACTTGGACGCATACTCCGGCACAGTCATGTTACCTTGTGTCAGCTCCAAAAATTCAATCTCTTTCCTGCCTCTAACATCCTCAGGAAAGTACCTCCGCAAGAATTCTCTCTTGAACACAGCCCAAGTGATTGCAATACCTGCAGCTTGCAGTTCGTCCCTACTAGCCATCCACCAATCATCAGCTTCTTCAGACAGCATGTGAGTCCCATATCTCACCTTCAGATTTTCGTCACAATCAATCACCCGGAAGATCCTTTCAATTTCCTTCAGCCACTTCTGGGCGCCTTCGGGATCGTGAGTGCCTTTGAACAACGGAGGGTTGTTCCTCTGAAAACTATTCAGCTGCCTGTCAGCACCAATTCCAGCTCCATTGGCATTCCCTCCCAACACACCAGCAATCATACCGAGAGCCTCAGCAATCGCATCGTCGTTCCTTCCTCCTCTTCCGGCCATTGTTCTGCTAAATATCAAACAATATTTATTAGAACAAGAAGTATCGACAGTGTCAATCTTACACTAATCGCATACGAGGGGTCAACCGACACTAAGACTCTGACTCAAACGACCGACTATGCTCTGATACCACTATTGTAACACCCTTCTAATACCCCGCATAAATAATAAACAATAATCAGAGTAAACATGAAAAAGGGCATTACAACTTCTAATAATTAAACAATAATACTCATGTCATGCCATAAAAGAGAACGTCAACCAAATTTATTCAGATCATCATGTTTAACACAGCGGAGTTATCTTTAACATCTGAATAACAAAGCAGCCAAGTCACAGACTTAAAACATCAACATAAAAATCCATCCAAAATAAAAAGAGTTTAACAAGTAACTCTAGACGACGCCCCCAGTGTTACACGACCAGAGCATGACACGGACCCAACTGACCCTAACGAACTACTTGACGAGCTAGTCCTCACCAAGTACGAGAGCTACTCCTCAATCTGAAAAATAACAACAGTAAGGGTGAGTCTCATTCACATTTAACTAATGTTATAAGATATAGATAATAAAATATCATTTCACATGCCATTCACCCAATCACAGTTATGATCAGATCCAAACCATACAATCAGTAAGCAAACAACCAAATTAACACATATTATAACATTGGACAATCTTCCATTCATGTTATAATAGCAAAACAGCCTAATGCAATGCAACTACATGCATGTGGTACCAAAATCTGGGATAACCCAACTCACCGACCCACCATCGTCAAGGATACGGTAACACCCACTCACTAATTCCACACAATGGGAATTAGCTACCACTGATCCACCATTGTCAAGGACCAGCCACATAATGATTATGAATGCATGCATCAACCATAACATGCTCATCACCCACATACATCGATCAATGTCATAATCATCAATAAAACACATATTTCATACCAACAATACATGTATAATAAACACCAGTCATAACCACAACATCATACAGGTAAGACATTCATTAGTGTACCTATAAGCATATCCCACCACAAACAAATAAGATCGGGTGTTTTAAAAATAATTCAAGCCACAACTCAAAACACCATTTGATTATATAAATTATTTGATTAGCTTCACTGTACTCGAAACGGCACCAAAATCCGGTTTACGGTTTAAAAGTTACATATTTTTAAACTTGTCAAAACGACCTGTCGCAACAACTAACAGCATGCGGCGCGGAACGAATCGTAACTACGCCTTCGCGGCGCAAACAAGGTTTCGCGGCGCGTAACGGGAAGGAACTACGCCTTTGCGGCGCAACCAAAGGTTCGCGGCGCATACTGAACACAACACAACTTCCTGGCCTTCTGCCAAGCAGTTCGCGGCGCCAACTCCTGGACGCGGCACCAACTGGCGATTTCCAGAACTCCGAATTGCAGAAAACAGCCTGCGATTTTGCCCTCCTTTCACCAATTCATCACCAAACCAATCCCATTCCAATCAGATTTCGCATACAGTGAAATAACACATATTATAACACATTTATAATACATTCAACCATCCAATTATCACCAATACGCGATCAATATAATCATTATGCATCAATCCTCCCAAAACCTAACACTTCTATAACCTAAGCACAACCCAATTGATACGAATAACACGATCAAATTCTATCATACTACCTATAATCCCATAATAGAAGATAAACGGAAGAGTCTCCCCTTACCTGAAGGTTGATTCTTCGCTCTTCCTCGCGTCGCACTTCTTCGCTCTTCTCCTCTTTTCACGTTCAGACTTCTTTTCCCAAAATGCTGTAACCCTCTCTATTCCACAACTCCTTCTATTTTAGGAAAATAAGCTTATCATTAGTAATGGGCTTCACCACTGACACCCCCCCTTCTACTACAAGCGACACTGGCCCATTAGCCTCATTATTTCCATTTTCCTCAGTTAACTCAAATAATTCTAATATTTAATCCAAAAATTAATTAAATTAAATAAAGAATTTTATGGGGTGTTACACAGTTGAGGTCGGGGAAGAAGTTTTACGAGGTCTCAATCCATTCTAAGCACATTAATACATTCCTTGAGGGTTAGGGAAGCTATCTGGATCATTAAACCAAATATGTTATACATTGTTTACTAACCCATATGCATGAGATATTATCCATCCATCATCACATCATATTCATTCACACATGCAATGATCTTGAGGTATGATATCCTTTTGTCCATCACCATTTATATTTGATTCTTATACATTGATCTCTTTGTTATACTCACTTTTTTACATTTATGATACACATGTTATCACACACATCACTTGAGGTATTCATGATTGATTGCTTAAGTTGTTGCTAAATATTCAAAGGGATGGGAATGGTATTGACTACAAATTGTCAAGGTACTCAATCTCTCTTCCAAACTCTTTTACTTTATGCTTAGTATTGTTAAAGCTTTGCACCCCAGTTATTTTAAAATGGTTTTGTATTATCAAAGCTCAACCCTTTTAAACTCAACCCTTGGTTTTGTATTGTTAAAGCTCAACCAAATTCTTTTAAAACCAAACCTTGCCTTGTATTGTTAAAGCTTGGCATATTTTATAAAAACTTGTTAAGTATTGTTAAAGCTTAACATTTTAAAAAACCCGTTGAGTATTGTTAAAGCACAACACCCAAAAAGAATTTTGCCACTTGGCCTTTTATTTTCCTTTTAAGAGGAACTACAAAAGCTCTGACTTCCTTATTGCACTTAAGGGGTATGTAGGCCTAAGATGCTATATCTTATCGAGCTCCCTTTTAAAATCTTCTTTTCCCATCCTCCCACTCTATTTAAACAAACAAAAAAACAAAGGCATTTTATGACAATAATAAATAATAAAAAGGTTCCTACGGAGTACCGTAGATGTGAGGGATGCTTGAAACCTTCCCCTTGCATAAAAAACCCCCCGTACCCAAATCTCTGATAAGTTTATTAGTTTTGATTTTAAAAACATCTATGGATTTTATTTTGCTCTTTCTCCCATTTCCTTTGGAAACAATAAAGCGCGGTGGCGACTCTATTTAAAATATGAGTTAAGTCAATCAATGGCTTTAGTCTCACAAATTTCCCCGCTACACTTTCCACCTCCAAACCCACCAGTGAGCTCCCTCTAACGTCTTATTCCACCACCCATTTTTACTTTGCTTCAACTCAACCGTGCCACCTCCTTCAGATCACCAACTATCGTTACCTCACCTTCCTTGTTCATAAAATTTTGATCCCTACTACCTCACTCTTCATACGCCTCTCAACAACATCATCATCACCACCACAAATCCCCTTCACCTCCCTCTCACCATACTCTCATAAACAGTTCCAACAAATAACCTTCTTATTTCGACCGAAACTCTTTCACATTCACCACAACCAACCTTTACCATTCACTTCTGATCTCCAACACTTAATAAATGAACCCCTACCATGAAACCATCGACTTCAACTCCAACCTCATTGATCCACAAACCTGCAACCGTGAAACACATCACCATCAATATTTGGTTCCAAATTGCACAACATACTCCCTCCTCCGCCTACTCTATTCCGTTTCAGATCCACCATTCCCTCACATGTCTTCTCTGTATTTGCCACAATATACACAATTTCATAGCATCCTGATCAAGGTTTTAAAAAACGGTTGCAGTCGCGACGTGATTTCGTTGTGATCGGGTCGGTACAGGTGTGGTGGTGCTGATTGCGGTCGTCGCGATATGAATTAACCATAATTTCTTCTTGAATATAAAAATGGTGATAACGGTATTAGTATTGGCATCTTCCAAAACCATTTTGTCGCAGCCGTTTTCGCGATCGCGGACCATTTTTTAAAACCTGATCCTGATTTTGTTTTCATCAATTGTTCATCAGGTTTTTTGCAGGTCCAATAAGTTTGGTTCATTTTCTATTCAAGAAGTTGGTTGATTCTGCATTTTTGGTTCCAGATTTCAGGACTGGCTTTCGGTTTCGCTTAAGTTGCATTTCACTTCTGGGATTCTGATTAAGTCGAGTATTTATGTATTTCTGTATTTGTTTAATTTCTTTGGACATTGTTGGACTCTTGTTTGTAATTATGTAATGTTGTTGTAATAATATAAACATATGTTCGTGGTTGTGCTGGTTTATTTTTACTTCTGACATGTCAAAACTGGACTGAGCTCTAAAAATGTGTTAGCAACATCGTACGACTACTTGCGACGCGTTAAGCCTTTATGTGACAATTCGTGTGTGATGCTATTTCTTATGTTAACTTAATATTGCGAATCTTATATACTTTTTAATTCGATTGGGATGAGCGCATTTTGGCGTTAGCAACTTACTGGTTTCTATGTATTTACGTGTGGCATTTTGCATTTCGTTGTTGTTGCGTTGCATTATATCTTTTCTTTACGTTTCACATGATCTGTTGCGTTACGCTATGTTTATTCCTGCACGTTAACTCAATTCGCTCAATTCGCGTTACCTTTCGTTATGTTATGCCTTTCGCTATGCCTTTTTGTTATGTTATGCCTTTCTTTATGCTATGATTTTTGTTGTGTTAACTCCTTTCGCATCATTACGTTATCAATTGAGAAGGAAAGAATAACATCACGCTAACACTTTCATAAAACTAACTAAATAGGTCTTATTGAGTACAATAGATGTGAGGGGTGCTAATACCTTGCCCTTGCATAATCGACTCTCGAACCCTAATTTGGTTGAGACAATCATTTTTTATTCTTTTAAGGGCTCAAATGATATTTTCCCTAAACTTCGGTGGCGACTTGGTTGTATTTTTATTGTTTCTTACATTAGGGAATTTTTCACGCTGCGTCAGTTGGGGATAAATCTCTTAAGCGGGTCCACCCTATTTTAGTTTGTGTTTGTGATGATTTTTAGCGTGTTTATTTATTTCCTTTTATGCTTCTTTATATTTATGTGCTTTCATTAGTGTATATTCAACTATTGTATAATCATGTATGGTATGGTTGGAACTTTTTGGTTATAGGCACATTGTGAGGAAATGTTATATACTTGAGTTCGAGAAAAACCTAAGCTTAAGATGGTGGTTGTGTAGTGTTGGCCTTCGAGACGTAGGACTCGCTTGGTTGTCAAAAAGATCCCACCTAGAGTAGATCCTCTTGAAGGTATTATTGTATAATGAGTAGTCATTATGGCGGTAATATTTTCAAATAGGGTTCGTGAATCTTGGGACCTTTCGTCTAGAACCTTGAACTTGTTGTTAGGAGTCAATGGTTGTGTAGTATTGACCTTCAAGATGTAAGACTTGTTGGGCATTATTTCAATCCCCAAAAATAAGGAGTTAAGGAGTTAATCCCTAGTCAACCCCTTTGAGCCTAGAAGTTGGTGTTTCTTTCTGTATGAAAAACCTCTTTAATATTAACCAGGGGCAGGGTAGTTATTTTGTTAATTTGATTGTGCTGTCAAATTTCAAGGGAAAGCATCCCATTTGAGTTTCAATTGCATCCTCTCTTTGCAGACATCATATAGTGTCGAAGAAGTAGTAGAATCTTACAGAGGTTGTTACTCTCGAACCATCAAAACATGGAAGTCACATCCCTTTCAAAAAAAAATAAATCAAACAAACAAATGTCATACAAGTTGTTCCAAAAATAAAAAATCATTTAACTATTATTTTATTGAGTCAATTTCCATTAGTTTTCTAACTATTATTTTTATTATTAATTTTTAATTAATTGAGTCAGCAGTCAAGTTCAAGGGTCCAAGTCCGCAAACCTTAAATTCACGCCTAACCCAATCGTTTCAGATCAAAGTGCTAAAAATAGATTGAATCAAAATTACACAAATTGAAATCAAATATTTTCATTAAGTTTCATTGAGACAAATATTATACATAAAGCCCCAAAAACTTTTTAACCTAATTGAATCAGATTACATCACTAACAAAGTCACACCCAATCTTTCCTAACTTAACAAATCAAACATTAATCTTTAAAACTAATTCTAACAGTATAAATAAAAAACCTAATGAACAGAAAAAGGGACTACAAATTTGACTCAAAAGAAATCCTAAAGTTGTTGCTCTTCACATCGAAGAACAACAACAACTAAACCCTGAAAAGCTCCAACCCTTTTCATCATCCTTGCATTAATCCTGTAGTACCTCACAAAAAAAAAAAGAGAGAATAAGACAAAGAAGAAGTAGGGAAAAAACATAAAGGAGAAAATAAGTAGAAAGGGACAAAGTTTTTACCTTTGCACGTTTAGCTTTGCTCATCGGGGGAAATCCCGCTCCCGTAGGTTGGTCCTTATATACTTTTCTTTTGTGTTCCTATTTTTATTTGTATGTTTGGGCTTTGTTGCTTACATGTGTATTAGTGTTTTTGTTATTGGATCGCTGCTTAAGTCTAGGATTTGTTGTGGAGCGATTTGGGTTTTGATTTTTTGTTTTATGGATTTGAGGGCCCAATTGGGGTTTAGATCATTATGATATATGGTTTAGGCTAGGTTTAGTTGGGTTTGATATAGGTTTAGTGTGATTTTGAGCTTGATTAGGGTTAGCTCAAGGCCAAGGATGAAGGTTCATCTTCATCATGATGAACATGATGAAGAGATGAAGATTTCTAGGTAGGGTCTAAGATTGCAGGTTAGAGTTCTTCTTAATTAGGGTTAGGGTTCTTCTTCTAGTTAGGGTTCTTATTGATTAGGGTTAGGGTTCTTGATTTTTCTTAGGATTCATGTTCTAAACCTAGGGTTCTTGAGAGTTGGTTGAAGGTTTGTTTGAAGGTGGTGGCCCTAGTGGTGGTACTAGGGTGGTCTATAGTGAGGTATGGAAGACCAACCGACTAAAGCGATTTACGGCCGGTGGTCCATATACAGTTAAGGGAAAGTTTAGTAAGAGGATGAGGTAGAGATAAATGAGAGAGAGAGAGAGAGAGAGATAGAGAGCGGGGAAAGGAAAATGGGCCCTCTTCTAAAGAATCTCCTTTAAATACTCATATCACTGAGATCCACTGGATTTGTATAATTTGACTCGCATCATGTACACACACACCCCCCCATCCACTCAAATATCTAACCTTGTTTTTCTTTGTCTGTCCACCTCCCTAAGGGATGTGTTGTCATCATAAAAAATGGGGAGAGTGTGGATCTATGTACTTGCATCTATGATGTTTGCAACATTCTATTTGGTTTTAATGATGACAACACTCCAAAGTGAAGTATTCATCAGAAGTGTTGATCAAGTCCATCTGGTTTTGATGATGACAATACTATAAGGTGAAGTCATCATTTGATGTGGTGATCAGGTTATTAAGCTTAAAGATCAAGATATCAAAGCTTATCTAAGTGGTGATAAAGTTGTGTTTCTTGAAGATCAAAATATAAAAGCACATCGATGCGGCAACCAAGTGGTGATGCTTGGAGATCAAGAACTCAAAGCCTTTATTTGGAGGACAACATTTAATGTCAAGCAACGTTAGGTAGATACAATGAAGACCTCTGATCAAACCGTGAGTTTAATAAAGATATTTATCATGAAGATTTATCTCAAGCCTCGTCAGGTAGAAGATTCAAGGTTCCAGTGAAGGGCTAAAGTCAAATATACATAGAAAGGGATCCTAAATCTCTATAGTTGTGAAAGACAGGAAGTGTGAAAGCTTGTCGTGTTTGAGTCGAGTTATCCGTGTCTGTAAATGTATAAGACTAGCTATCAAATTTACTAAGGCAAAACACACACACACTCTTTAATGGTTGAAAAGTATCTCTAATTTTACTAAAACAACCAGGAAATTTTTTTTGCCTTGCTAGTACTAGCTAAAAAAAATTAAATTATGAGTGTAGTTTACACTAAATAATCGATTAGCATTTTAGGCTTAAATGATTATTTCTTTTGTAGCACCTCATATTCAATTATTAAGTATTATGATCAATTAGTAACAACACATTTTATAAACCTTCCATTTTTGTACTGAATAATCAATTATTAGCATTAAAAAGGCTGATGGATCTTTTCATTTTTGAGCCACATTTTATCTTATAAATATAGGGTTTTCCCTCCTTTCATTTAACACTTGAAAAACGTATTCTAATACCGTTCTCTCACTCTCTTTTCTCTCTTTTTATTCCTTCACATTGCTTTAATGCTCTTGAGAGTGAATTCTTTTATCTGTGAGGTGTTTGGATATGGTGTAAACGCATTATTGTAAAATTTCATTATGACAAATTTTTTGTTTGGTTGTGAGCTTAACCACTTGAAAAGATTTTGTTTTGTTATTGAGGCGAACATGTTAAAAACTTTATTGGGTTAGGATATCTTCGTAGTAGAAACTCTTAAGAAGGAGTTATTGGAGAAAAGAGTATGTCAAATCATTGTACCGAACCTCTATAAATATCTATTGCATATTTCTATTCCGTTATCTATTTATATTTCAATTATTTATCTTTCAATTTTCAAACACTTTCATACTTTTGTGTTTATAGTCACTTGTCCAACACATTGGTTCTATATTTTGTTATTGGTCCTTAATTTAGGTCAGTTATGGTTGATTGGCATTATACTGTTGGCTAAAAATGGTTGTTGTTGCTCGACATTGTCGTGTTTTAAAGGAGTGGTTGGGTTGTTGGTATATGGACATATTTCTATAAAGGAGGCCAGATTTTTTCGCTGCTCTCACAGATATATATTCGATGATCATCAGTATACAAGGTATTTTTTATTTACAATTGAGTTTCACGCCCGTATGTGAGTTTGCTGAATTGTGCTTGTTATGTGTTTGTGTGATTGCTCAGGATTTAGAAAGTGATTTGTTTATTTATTCTTTGGGGGTTCTCTATATCACATTTGAGTTGTTTTTTTTTACTATGTCAGATTTCCGAAAAAAAAAATCGATCTTTTTGTCCAAAATATAAAAAGTTGACTTTTTGTCAAAAATATAAAAAGTCGACTTTTCTAAGAAAAAAATGATTTTTTATCGAAAATATAAAAAGTCGAATTTTCCGGAAAAAATTGATTTTTTGCCGAAAATATCAAAAGTCGACTTTTTCGAGAAAAAATTGATTTTTTTCGAAAGTAAAAAAATCGATTTGTTATCGAAAAAAACAATTTTTTTTCGAAATTATAAAAAATTCGAATTTTTTCGAAAATAAAAAATCATTATTTCCAAAATAAAAAAATCTGTTTTTTTTTCAAAAATAAAAAAAAAATCAATTTTTTAATAAAAATAAAAAAATTAATTTATATGAAAAATATTTTGTGAAAAAGTTTGGACCTTGAAGCCTTACTTAAAATTTAGGAGTCTTTATTTTAAAACCCTACTTATTTTGGGACTTATTTACTTTTGACAATTTCTTTAAAGACCCCCTACCTTCCTGAAAATCTGTGGCGAAATTTTCAAAATACCCCTATATTTCGAAGATGCATCTCTGAAATCACTTTTTTCTGATAAAAAGTTGATTTCGGAAGTACACTTCCGAAAACACCAAGAAAAAAGTGTTTTCGGAGATGTATTTCCGAAAACACCAAAAAAGGTGTTTTCGAGATCCATTTCCGAAATCAAATTTTTTTTGAGAGAGGGGTTGCCTTCGGAGATTCATATCCGAAATATTCTAATTTTTTGTCTTGGAATGTTTCGGATATGCATTTTCAAAAAAATTCAATAATTATTAAAAAAATAAAATCAAGGTGAATCAATACAATTAATAGTATAATTAATTATATTAATTAAAATATATTATTAAATATATATAATTATAATCAAGATATAATAATAATAATATTAACCTAATAAATATTTAAATTAACATTTTATTTTTATATAAAAAATTAATAATAATAATAATAATAAAGATATTTATTTTCTATTTTTTTATTATACATAAAAAAATTATTTTATAAACTAATTTTCAAAAACAATTTTATAGTTATGAAAAATCATTTTATAAACAAAATTTCTTAAACTATTTTAAAGTTAAAAATTATTTTACTAACTTATATAAACTAAAAATATTCTAATTTCATAAGTAAATTTTGAATTATATAAAATTAAATATATAATTTATTTATTTATTAAATAAAATTAATATAAAATTTTCTTCTAATTTTTTTAAACTAAATGAAAAATGATTTTTTATCATAATTAATTATTAAAATAATTAATATAATTTTTATAGTTTTTATTTTATTATTTTGAAAAACTATGTAATTTAATATTTATATTAAAATATGAATAAATAGTAAATAATTTTATCCTTATTTGATCTCTTTTATTTTAAAATTTTGCTGAATAATTATTAATGTATTTATTTTTATATAATCATAATTATTGTGTATTAGTTATAGTATTAGTAACTATTAATATGAAATTTATTTTTTAATTTTAATTGAAATTAGAATAGAAATATCAACCGTATAATTATCATTATCATTATTATTATTATTTATAACTTATAAATTATATCAATTTTATAATATATGAATTAATCAATATTCTAAAAAATTTAATTTTTGGGATATTTTCGGATATGCATATCCGAAAAAACCTCTGACCATTTTTTAGGGGGTTATTTTGGATATGCATTTCTGAATTAATCAAAATCTCAATTTTTTTGGTGTTTCGGAGATGCATCTCCGAAATAACCAAAATTCCAATTTTTTCGGAGATGTATCTCCGAATTCTTGAAAAATCTGAAAAAAAATTACTTCAGAAATGCATTTTCGAAATAGAGATATTTTTTAGTTTTAGCTGGAGGTTGTCCATCTGTAAAAAAATCTCTTACTCTTAAACATTTAAGCTCCTTATATTTTGAGGATCTTAAATATTACCCCTAACCCTTTAAATTTTCCTCTAGTTATTTTCCATCATCTATTTAGGTGTTACAGATGATGATTGACTCACTTTCTATCATTCCTAATCGTACTTAAAATATAGTATAACTGCTTAAATAATAAAAAAAAATTTATTTGAAAAAACTACTAAATTTACTAACTCAAATTGTGTTAAAATAAATTAGATATTAATCAATTATTCAAAAATTGATTACATATTAATTAAAAATTAAATTTAATAGGATGCAAATTCTACTTGATGGATTTTTTTTTAAGGAAGTTACATATTAGAAACCCTCACGGGAGAAGCAATTCCCTAAACATGGAATGCAACAAAGATTAATATGTTTTATGGCTAACAGTCTATATGGTCTAGAATCTATTTTTCAAAGAAACAAGAACAAATGCATCAAAGAAAGCCACCAATGAATGCATACAAAAGATAGTCTCTTAAATCAATTATCCACTAACGTGATGGATGACCTCTTTCAGCAATCCACATTTTTATAACTACAAAATCCGATAACTTATGATTGTTTTTAAATCCCTACTCTTCTGCTTTGACAAAACACTTAATGTGCCCCAAATTTAAATGGAAAATATTATAATTAAATTAAAAATTATGATTAACTACATATGAAAAAGAGCATAGAAATTAAATTCATTGATGGTAATATGTTTTGGTTGAAAAAAAGCAGAAAGCTTACTCTATTAAAGAATATGAAATCTAACAAAAGAAACGATAATAACAACCATATTAGTCTTCAACGAAGCATACATATAACTCAACACAAGCCTATGGGCATAAAAAATTAATCAAAACTCTTAGCAATCTTCACTTCATTATTCTTCCGTTTTCGAAACAGCAGTTGAATTCTTCAGCTCTTTATCTTTTTCAATTTCTTGTGACTCGTTATCATTGAGTAAAAGGTGCAACTTGCCGTTAACTCTAAATGACCAAATGTCAAGTTTTTGATGCTCTTTAAAATTATTTTTCAACAAAACAGGTGTCCAACCAGGATGAAGATTATAAATACTAGTACTCGTCATGTCCCACTTCTTCAAAGACAGTGAGAACTCGTTAAAACAAGGATCTAGCACAGTCACTTTTAAACCAAACGGTTTTCCTTCTTGATCCCTTGTTTTCAAGGATGTTTTTTCTATTTCTGTGAGAAAATCATACTTGATTTGTGAAATTGGCATTGAAAGACGATTGTTGTTAGGGTTGAGATCAGTTTTATACAATTCCTTGCACATGATATATTTAATATCACTACCATTCAACACTTTGATCATGTTATTAACATGATTAGGCAATTCTGGTGGCGGTGATAGCACAGTTTCTTTTTTGCGAATTATTGGTTTTCTCTTAATTGTAGACTTTGATTTCACTCTTCTTCCTCCATCAGACATGATATCTTCGTTACTTGAACGACACCTTTTTTTGTCATTGACTTCTACTTTTTTCACTCTACTTTGTGAAATAAGAAGGAGATTTGCTTCTTGACACACAATGTGATTGATTTTCTCTATTTGTGCTAACTCATCTTCGGTATAAAATTGTGGAGACTCTTGAGATAACACTCTATGCAAAGAAAAATGAGATAGTGGATCAAATTTCTTTTCCATTGTTTTCAACTTTTGCATATATGCATTGATCTTCTCAATAGCCATAGCTTTCTTTTGCATCATAATTTCTGGATTTTGTAACTCTGCAGTGTTCTTCTTCATGGACATTGGTTTCTTTTCTTGTTCCGTAATGTGTTGATAAATATTGTGATTTTAAGTGTTGATCAAGTGTGTATTTATAATGATTATGAAGATTTAAAATTAAAAACTGAATCATATAATATCTTATCATATATCGCAATTTAAAAAAGATTTGATCCAAAAATCTCGATAATCTGTTGCAATGAATTTATTTTGTTCTATTGAGCTATTTTTTTAATTTTAAATAACTATCGTTAGATAATTTCTGTTACAATGATATATTTCAATTCTCCTTTATAATAGGCTAAATTTTGTTACCAAAAAAAAAAGTTAATCTTAAATCTGAATTAATTCTCCTTTATTCTAATGACTCAATTCAACATTTTATAAAGTAATGAAACAAAATCAACCTAAAATTTATATTTAAATTTTTTCAACCAATACGTGTGACATAATTTTAACACTGAATTTTTTGAACACTTAGTTTATTTTGAAATACAAGTAAAATTTTCTACTAAATATTTATCTCTTTTACTTTCCATTCCGTTTTTGTACTTTTTATTCCGCTAAATTTTATCAAACTCCTAAATAAAAATAATAGGAGTTAATTATATCAACTTTGTATATAAATTGTTTTAAATTAATAATTTTTTGTTAAATAATTAAAATAATTATTTATTATTATGTTTATATATTTATAACATTTGATTATTTATTATTAATATTATTATTATTATTATTTAAAAACTGAATTTCTATTTATAATTATTTTCTGTTTACATTTATATTTATATTTATTCTCAATTTATTGTCATTACAACTATATGAGTCATATATATATATATATATATATATATATATATATATATATATATATATATATATATATATATATATATATATATATATATATATATATATATATATATATATATATATATTAAATGAATTTAGCAGACAACCATCACTATTCTTAATTTTAACAAATTCCCTCTACATTTTTCGAGTCATCCTCAATCAAATGAGATACTTAAAAACATCCATATTTAAATTTAAACCGATTTAAATAAAAGGTTGAAAATTGTAAAATTTTTAATAGTTTTATTTGGATTCTCTTTTATAAAAATCATTTAGATCAAGTCAAATTTTGTACTGATTTTCAAAATTGATCTAAACCGAACCGCATAAATATTATACTCGTAAAACTACATCAGTGATAACTTTACCATCAAAGAGCAATAATGTCTCAGTTAGATGCTTTATGAATTGTATATCTCTTTCTCTTTGTGATCATCGCCTTATGTAGTAATTCTTACTAGGGTGGCGAATGGGCATATGTCCGCCCCGTTTACAAAAAAATGTGTGTGTGTGTGTGTGTGGGGGGGGGGGAGGTAGAGATGTCAACGAGGAAGGGAATGCTCGGAGGATGCTTCCCTGCTCCCCGCCCCACTCTCAATTTATTCTCCATCCCCAATCTCTGCCACAGGAGAATATTTCCCCCCCATCTCCACAGATCCCTATGGAGATTAATGGAGATCGAATCTTAAGAAAATTTCTATACTTTTTGATCAAAACTATGACATTAGTATTTCGTTAATACCATATATTTAAAGAGTAATTACCATAATCACAATGAACAAAGAGAGTGACTGTTCTGATGATGAAGAGAACAAAAAGGATGATGAATGGAGGAGACAAAGATAATGGAGACAAGAAAATGAGGAGACGGTGTGTACATTTTATGTATTGGATGCACTTTCTAGAGTTAGGTACTTGGGTAGTGAGACAATACATTATACAATAACACATAAAAATAAAATGTTACACTAATGACTCTTGATTTTCTAATTAATATTTTTATGTAAACTTTTTTAATTATATTATTATATAATATACAAAATATAAAAGTTAAATAATATGGTGGGAGTCGGGGAATCCACGGGGCGGAGGGTACTTTCCCAATCCCCGCCTCAAAGTGTCATCGGGAGAATTTTTTCCTCCATCCCCGTCCGCGCGGGAAAAATATCTCCAACTTTGGTGCTCCAAACAGATAATCTCCACATGAATCTCCATTAACAGATGCAAATTAAAATCCCTAGTGGGGGCATAATTATATTATATTTAATTTCATTTATACCCTACTTATAAACATAGTATCTACCTAGATATAAATAATAATACCGACTTACAGATGGATTTCTTATACAAACACAAGTATATATTTAAAATTAGCATGTATCAAAATGGCTACAAAATCATAGCCAGAAATATAATATCTGATATGTTTCATCCTTGTCATGCCTCAATTTTGTTCAAATTAATTTATTATTGAGCTAACTAGCTTTATTCTATTTTGTTCGAAATAAAGTTTCAGTTTTGCAGACAGACCTGTAGAAGCAATTTTCAATCACGCGTGAAATTAGCGGGCGGAATTTTTTTAGTTTGGACTTGCACCGAACAGTTTTACTAAACCACGACACACTTAGGTCATTTTGGTGTACTCATTTAATTTTTCCAGATTTGCGCGCATTCGCATTTTATACAATCGTAGCCTTTTTATCCGAGTATTTTTAATTGTAATTTTGATCTGAACCGGTATATTTTAGAAATTTATTGCACGTAATTTAACTCGGTGGATTTATTTTATTTTTCGGCCATGCGCGCACTCACATTTTATTTGCTTCGGTTCATTTTGGTTCTTTTTTTTTATTTGAAAAAATAAAAACAAAAATATTATTTTGTGTTAGTTTATTTATCCTTTTAATTTTGGTTTAGATTGACAAAGAAATAATTAAATTAATAAGGGCAAATGGGTCATTTGAGTGTACACCAAAAACGCTAAAGGTGAGTATTTAAGGAATTATGGAAATTAAGATGCAGACAACCAATAGACTCAGCCTCTAAATTCATTCTACCAATCAAAATCAGTTTAAAAAAAATAGAAAAGAAAGAAAAATAAAAAAAGGCAAAAAGGGAAGAGAAAAGAAGATATTTTCTTCTTCATCGTGACTACGCTCACACTGAAACCAATATGCATCTCTTCCTTTCCACATCATTTCTGACATCCTTCCACTGGAAGCAACCTTCCTTTCTTTTGTACCCCAAATTTTGACCCTGCGATCCCACCTCAATTTGAGAATAGTATGATCATAATTATCATCATCATCATCATCATTGTTCATATGTCATTTACTAATCGAAAATATACAAAAAAAGATTTGTGTTTTGCTTGTTGCTTATTTCCCAAGGTAGGTGACTGATCAAGGAGACTCAGGAAAATTAGGGTTTTGATGCCCACAAAGGAGCTTAAACATTTTCATATGCTCAAGTGATTCCCCTCATCAAAATCAAAGTCCAAGAGTGGTTCAATTCAAGAATAACAACTTCCAATTTCATCTGGTGCACAAATTAGGGCTTTTGACCTAATTCATCTGGGGAGTTGACTTTTAATCCTTACATGGTTCCATATCTCAAAACATGATTCAAGAATCTCCAATGCCTAATTATAATCCACTCATGTCATTCATTTGATTGGAAGAGCTTGATTCAATTGGTATTTACAAGAATACAATTCATTTGGAAAAAGTCAATTGTCCAAGACTACCTTTGACTTTTGAGACATTTGGTCAACCATGGACTTTTGAAGATCAAAATCATGAACATATGGTTATTAAATTCATTTGATTAAAGAAGATCAAGAAAATCAATCATGAATCAAAAAGTCAACAAAAGTCAAAATTAAAAAACTTAGAATTTTCTAAGTGTTTTATGCATATAAGGCACCAATTTGGAACATCAAGATCCAAGAGGAATTTGTAAAAACTTCCAACATGAAAGTTGTAGATCTTGTTCAAAGCTACAACTTTGTAACAATAACTTTTTCCCAAAAAATGCATCATTTGAGAGTTATGGGCTCATGAAGATCTGTCCAACACTGGGCAAATTTTTCAAGGTTAAAAACCTAGTTTTCTTCCAACTTCATGACAACTTTTCACTAAGATCCAAACTGATTTTAAAGAAACTTCCAAAAAGTGAATTGCAGTCCTTGATTCAAGCTTTCCATAGAGACCATTAGCACAAAATTCCAATGCTTGAGTTGAGAGAATCGGATTTGGGAAGATGGCATCATGACCCTTGAAACCAAGTCATGAACATGAAAGTTAAGGTGCAAGATTATCCAAATCTGCAAGATCAAAGAATTACATGTCCTCTAACTTGTTCAAGCCACCATAATCAGAAGATTACACTCTTTTGAGCTATAATCCAAGTGTTTCAAGCATTATCCAATTGTTCATTCCATTTTTAGCAAAAAGTGGTGACTTCCATTTTGAAAAAGAAGCTTTAATCACAAACATAAGTACCATTGAGCCACTACATTATTGCTTCTGATCCAAAAGCATTTTAAACTCAGCAAGCAACCTCTTATGATGCAGAAAAGGCTCTCTCAAGCATGCTTAAAGTTGGTACTTCACCATGCGAACCATAACTTTCATGTTCCTTCACCAAGAATCAAAGTGGGATAACTTGAACATGTGATCACCAAACCTGATTCCTTCACCCACAAACCCGAATTTTGGCCTATAAATAGAGGGTTTTTCCTCTTGCAACAGACACACCTTAATTTTCAAACTCACCCTCTCATCCAAAAATCTCAAAATTGGTCATTTGCATAAATTGGATCATTTTGAATTCTAAGCGTGTTCAGTGTCAAACAAGCATTCAAACATCATCCATACACTTCATAGAAGCTATAGCAACCCTCACATTGCATCTGTAACCACAGTTTCACTACCCTCCATTTTTACTTTCACCATTTGCACATCGAGTCGAGTTGAGCTACACAAGATATCTTAGACTCTTTTGAGCATTCAAACACATAATATACCACCTATAGAAGCTTTCCAAACACTATTTTCACATCTGTAATCACAGAATCAACATCCACCATATGCATTTGGCTCAGTTGCAGTTGAGGTCGGGGAAGAAGTTTTAGGAGGTCTCAATCCATTCTAAGCACATTAATACATTCCTTGAGGGTTAGGGAAGCTATCTGGATCATTAAACCAGATCTGTTATACATTGTTTACTAACCCATATGCATGAGATATTATCCATCCATCATCACATCATATTCATTCACACATGCAATGATCTTGAGGTATGGTATCCTTTTGTCCATCACCATTTATATTTGAGTCTTATACATTGATCTCTTTGTTATACTCACTTTTTTACATTTATGATACACATGTTATCACACACATCACTTGAGGTATTCATGATTGATTGCTTAAGTTGTTGCTAAATATTCAAAGGGATGGGAATGGTATTGACTACAAATTGTCAAGGTACTCATTCTCTCTTCCAAACTCTTTTACTTTATGCTTATTATTGTTAAAGCTTTGCACCCCAGTTATTTTAAAATGATTTTGTATTATCAAAGCTCAACCCCTTGGTTTTGTATTGTTAAAGCTCAACCAACTTCTTTTAAAACCAAACCTTGCCTTGTATTGTTAAAGCTTGGCATATTTTATAAAAACTTGTTAAGTATTGTTAAAGCTTAACATTTTAAAAAACCCGTTGAGTATTGTTAAAGCACAACACCCAAAAAGAATTTTGCCACTTGGCCTTTTATTTTCCTTTTAAGAGGAACTACAAAAGCTCTGACTTCCTTATTGCACTTAAGGGGTATGTAGGCCTAAGATGCTATATCTTATCGAGCTCACTTTTAAAATCTTCTTTTCCCATCCTCCCACTCTATTTAAACAAACAAAAAAACAAAGGCATTTTATGACAATAATAAATAATAAAAAGGTTCCTACGGAGTACCGTAGATGTGAGGGATGCTTAAAACCTTCCCCTTGCATAAAAAACCCCCGTACCCAAATCTCTGATAAGTTTATTAGTTTTGATTTTAAAAACATCTATGGATTTTATTTTGCTCTTTCTCCCATTTCCTTTGGAAACAATAAAGCGCGGTGGCGACTCTGTTTAAAATATGAGTTAAGTCAATCAATGGCTTTAGTCTCACAAATTTCCCCGCTACACTTTCCACCTCCAAACCCACCAGTGAGCTCCCTCTAACGTCTTATTCCACCACCCATTTTTACTTTGCTTCAACTCAACCGTGCCACCTCCTTCAGATCACCAACTATCGTTACCTCACCTTCCTTGTTCATAAAATTTCAATCCCTACTACCTCACTCTTCATCCGCCTCTCAACAACATCATCACCACCACAAATCCCCTTCACCTCCCTCTCACCATACTCTCATAAACAGTTCCAACACACAACCTTCTTATTTCGACCGAAACTCTTTCACATTCACCACAACCAACCTTTACCATTCACTTCTGATCTCCAACACTTAATAAATGAACCCCTACCGTGAAACCATCGACTTCAATTCCAACCTCACTGATCCACAAACCTGCAACCGTGAAACACATCACCATCAATATTTGGTTCCAAATTGCACAACATACTCCCTCCTCCGCCTACTCTATTCCGTTTCAGATCCACCATTCCCTCACATGTCTTCTCTGTATTTCCCACAACATACACAATTTCATAGCATCCTGATCAAGGTTTTAAAAAACGGTTGCAGTCGCGACGCGATTTCGTTGTGATCGGGTCGGTACAGGTGTGGTGGTGCTGATTGCGGTCGTCGCGATATGAATTAACCATAACTTCTTTTTGAATATAAAAATGGTGATAATGGTATCAGTATTGGCATCTTCCAAAACCATTTTGTCGCAGCCGTTTTCGCGATCGCGGACCATTTTTTAAAACCTGATCCTGATTTTGTTTTCATCAATTGTTCATCAGGTTTTTTGCAGGTCCAATAAGTTTGGTTCATTTTCTATTCAAAAAGTTGGTTGATTCTGCATATTTGGTTCCAGATTTCAGGACTGGCTTTCAGTTTCGCTTAAGTTGCATTTCATTTCTGGGATTCTGATTAAGTCGAGTATTTATGTATTTCTGTATTTGTTTAATTTCTTTGGACATTGTTGGACTGTTGTTTGTAATTATGTAATGTTGTTGTAATAATATAAACATATGTTCATGGTTGTGCTGGTTTATTTTTACTTCTGACATGTCAAAACTGGACTGAGCTTTGAAAACGTGTTAGCAACATCGTACGACTACTTGCGACGCGTTAAGCCTTTATGTGACAATTCGTGTGTGATGCTATTTCTTATGTTAACTTAATATTGCGAATCTTGTATACTTTTTAATTCGATTGGGATGAGCGCATTTTGGCGTTAGCAACTTACTGGTTTCTATGTATTTACGTGTAGCATTTTGCATTTCGTTGTTGTTGCGTTGCATTATATCTTTTCTTTACGTTTCACACGATCTGTTGCGTTACGCTATGTTTATTCCTGCACGTTAACTCAATTCGCGTTACCTTTCGTTATGTTATGCCTTTCGTTATGACTTTTTGTTATGTTATGCCTTTCTTTATGCTATGATTTTTGTTGTGTTAACTCCTTTCGCATCATTACGTTATCAATTGAGAAGGAAAGAATAACATCACGCTAACACTCTTTCATAAAACTAACTAAATAGGTCTTATTGAGTACAATAGATGTGAGGGGTGCTAATACCTTGCCCTTGCATAATCGACTCTCGAACCCTAATTTGGTTGAGACAATCATTTTTTATTCTTTTAAGGGCTCAAATGATATTTTCCCTAAACTTCGGTGGCGACTTGGTTGTATTTTTATTGTTTCTTACATTAGGGAATTTTTCACGCTGCGACAGCTGGGGAAAAAATCTCTTAAGCGGGTCCACCCTATTTTAGTTTGTGTTTGTGATGATTTTTAGCGTGTTTATTTATTTCCTTTTATGCTTCTTTATCTTTATGTGCTTTCATTAGTGTATATTCAACTATTGTATAATCATGTATGGTATGGTTAGAACTTTTTGGTTATTGGCACATTGTGAGGAAATGTTATATACTTGAGTTCGAGAAAAACCTAAGCTTAAGATGGTGGTTGTGTAGTGTTGGCCTTCGAGGCGTAGGACTCGCTTGGTTGTCAGAAAGATCCCACCTAGAGTAGATCCTCTTGAAGGTATTATTGTATAATGAGTAGTCATTATGGCGGTAATATTTTCAAATAGGGTTCGTGAATCTTGGGACCTTTCGTCTAGAACCTTGAACTTGTTGTTAGGAGTCAATGGTTGTGTAGTATTGACCTTCAAGATGTAAGACTTGTTGGGCATTATTTCAATCCCCAAAAATAAGGAGTTAAGGAGTTAATCCCTAGTCAACCCCTTTGAGCCTAGAAGTTGGTGTTTCTTTCTGTATGAAAAACCTCTTTAATATTAACCAGGGGCAGGGTAGTTGTTTGGTTAATTTGACTGTGCTGTCAAATTTCAAGGGAAAGCATCCCATTTGAGTTTCAATTGCATCCTCTCTTTGCAGACATCATATAGTGTCGAAGAAGTAGTAGAATCTTACAGAGGTTGTTACTCTCGAACCATCAAAACATGGAAGTCACATCCCTTTCAACAAAAAATAAATCAAACAAACAAATGTCATACAAGTTGTTCCAAAAATAAAAAAATCATTTAACTATTATTTTATTGATTCAATTTCCATTAGTTTTCTAACTATTATTTTTATTATTAATTTTTAATTAATTGAGTCAGCAGTCAAGTTCAAAGGTCCAAGTCCGCAAACCTTAAATTCACGCCTAACCCAATCGTTTCAGACCAAAGTGCTAAAAATAGATTGAATCAAAATTACACAAATTGAAATCAAATATTTGCATTAAGTTTCATTGAGACAAATATTATACAGAAAGCCCCAAAAACTTTTTAACCTAATTGAATCAGATTACATCACTAACAAAGTCACACCCAATCTTTCCTAACTTAACAAATCAAACATTAATCTTTAAAACTAATTCTAACAGTATAAATAAAAAACCTTATGAACAGAAAAAAGGGACTACAAATTTGACTCAAAAGAAATCCTAAAGTTGTTGCTCTTCACATCGAAGAACAACAACAACTAAACCCTAAAAAGCTCCAACCCTTTTCATCATCCTTACATTAATCCAGTAGTACCTCACAAAAAAAAAGAAGAGAGAATAAGACAAAGAAGAAGTAGGGAAAAAACATAAAGGAGAAAATAAGTAGAAAGGGACAAAGTTTTTACCTTTGCACGTTTAGCTTTGCTCATCGGGGGAAATCCCTCTCCCGTAGGTTGGTCCTTATATACTTTTCTTTTGTGTTCCTATTTTTATTTGTATGTTTGGGCTTTGTTGCTTACATGTGTATTAGTGTTTTTGTTATTGGATTGCTGCTTAAGTCTAGGATTTTTTGTGGGGCGATTTGGGTTTTGATTTTTTATTTTATGGATTTGAGGACCCAATTGGGGTTTAGATCATTATGATATATGGTTTAGGCTAGGTTTAGTTGGGTTTGATCTAGGTTTAGTGTGATTTTGAGCTTGATTAGGGTTAGCTCAAGTCCAAGGATGAAGGTTCATCTTCATCATGATGAACATGATGAAGAGATGAAGATTTCTAGGTAGGGTCTAAGATTGCAGGTTAGAGATCTTCTTAATTAGGGTTAGGGTTCTTCTTCTAGTTAGGGTTCTTATTAATTAGGGTTAGGGTTCTTGATTTTTCTTAGGATTCATGTTCTAAACCTAGGGTTCTTGAGAGTTGGTTGAAGGTTTGTTTGAAGGTGGTGGCCCTAGTGGTGGTACTAGGGTGGTCTATAGTGAGGTATGGAAGACCAACCGACTAAAGCGATTTACGGCCGGTGGTCCATATACAGTTAAGGGAAAGTTTAGTAAGAGGATGAGGTAGAGATAAATGAGAGAGAGAGAGAGAGAGCGGGGAAGGGAAAATGGGCACTCTTCTAAAGAATCTCCTTTAAATACTCATATCACTGAGATCCACTGGATTTGTATAATTTGACTCGCATCATGTACACACACACACACCCCCCATCCACTCAAATATCTAACCTTGTTTTTCTTTGTCTGTCCACCTCCCTGAGGGATGTGTTGTCATCATCAAAAATGGGGAGAGTGTGGATCTATGTACTTGCATCTATGATGTTTGCAGCATTCTATTTGGTTTTAATGATGACAACACTCCAAAGTGAAGTATTCATCAAAAGTGTTGATCAAGTCCATCTGGTTTTGATGATGACAATACTATAAGGTGAAGTCATCATTTGATGTGGTGATCAGGTTATTAAGCTTAAAGATCAAGATATCAAAGCTTATCTAAGTGGTGATAAAGTTGTGTTTCTTGAAGATCAAAATATAAAAGCACTTCGATGCGGCAACCAAGTGGTGATGATTGGAGATCAAGAACTCAAAGCCTTTATTTGGAGGACAACATTTAATGTCAAGCAATGTTAGGTAGATACAATGAAGACCTCTGATCAAACTGTGAGTCTAATAAAGATATTTATCATGAAGATTTATCTCAAGCCTCATCAGGTAGAAGATTCAAGGTTCCAGTGAAGGGCTAAAGTCAAATATACATAGAAAGGGATCCTAAATCTCTATAGTTGTGAAAGACAGGAAGTGTGAAAGCTTGTCGTGTTTGAGTCGAGTGATCCGTGTCTGTAAATGTATAAGACTAGCTATCAAATTTACTAAGGCAAAACACGCACACACTCTTTAATGGTTGAAAAATATCTCTAATTTAATTAAAACAACCAGGAATTTTTTTTTGCCTAGCTAGTACTAGCTAAAAAAAATTAAATTATGAGTGTAGTTTACGCTAAATAATCGATTAGCATTTTAGGCTTAAATGATTATTTCTTTTGTAGCACCTCATATTCAATTATTAAGTATTATGATCAATTAGTAACAACACATTTTATAAACCTTCCATTTTTGTACTGAATAATCAATTATTAGCATTAAAAAGGCTGATGGATCTTTTCATTTTTGAGCCACATTTTATCTTATAAATATAGGGTTTTCCCTCCTTTCATTTTACACTTGAAAAACGTATTCTAATACCGTTCTCTCACTCTCTTTTCTCTCTTTTTATTCCTTCACATTGCTTTAATGCTCTTGAGAGTGAATTCTTTAATCTGTGAGGTGTTTGGATATGGTGTAAACGCATTATTGTAAAATTTCATTATGACAAATTTTTTGTTTGGTTGTGAGCTTAACCACTTGAAAAGATTTTGTTTTGTTATTGAGGCGAACATGTTAAAAACTTTATTGGGTTAGGATATCTTCGTAGTAGAAACTCTTAAGAAGGAGTTATTGGAGAAAAGAGTATGTCAAATCATTGTACCGAACCTCTATAAATATCTATTGCATATTTCTATTCCGTTATCTATTTATATTTCAATTATTTATCTTTCAAAATCAAACAATTTCATACTTTTGTGTTTATAGTCACTTGTCCAACACATTGGTTCTATATTTTGTTATTGGTCCTTAATTTAGGTCAGTTATGGTTGATTGGCATTATACTGTTGGCTAAAAATGGTTGTTGTTGCTCGACATTGTCGTGTTTTAAAGGAGTGGTTGGGTTGTTGGTATATGGACATATTTCTTTAAAGGAGGCCATATTTTTTCGCTGCTCTCACAGATATATATTCGATGATCATCAGTATACAAGGTATTTTTTATTTACAATTGAGTTTCACGCCCGTATGTGAGTTCGCTGAATTGTGCTTGTTATGTGTTTGTGTGATTGCTCAGGATTTAGAAAGTGATTTGTTTATTTATTCTTTGGGGGTTCTCTATATCACATTTGAGTTGTTTTTTTTTTACTATGTCAGATTTCCGGAAAAAAATCGATCTTTTTGTCCAAAATATAAAAAGTTGACTTTTTGTCAAAAATATAAAAAGTCGAGTTTTATAAGAAAAATGATTTTTTATCGAAAATATAAAAAGTCGAATTTTCCGGAAAAAATTGATTTTTTGCCGAAAATATCAAAAGTCGACTTTTTCGAGAAAAAACCAATTTTTTTATCGAAAAAATTGATTTTTTTCGAAAGTATAAAAATCGATTTGTTATCGAAAAAAACAATTTTTTTTTCGAAATTATAAAAAATTCAAATTTTTTCGAAAATAAAAAATCATTATTTCCAAAATAAAAAAATCTGTTTTTTTTTCAAAAATTAAAAAAAAATCAATTTTTTAATAAAAAATAAAAAAATTAATTTATATGAAAAATATTTTGTGAAAAAGTCTGGACCTTGAGGCCTTACTTAAAATTTAAGAGTCTTTATTTTAAAACCCTACTTATTTTGGGACTCATTTACTTTTGACAATTTCTTTAAAGACCCCTTACCTTCCTGAAAATCTGTGGCAAAATTTTCAAAATGCCCCTATATTTTGGAGATGCATCTCTGAAATCACTTTTTCTGATAAAAAGTTGATTTCGGAAGTACACTTCCGAAAACACCAAAAAAAGGTGTTTTCAGAGATGTATTTCCGAAAACACCAAAAAAGGTGTTTTCGAGATCCATTTCCAAAATCAACTTTTTTTGAGAGAGGGGTTGCCTTCGGAGATTCATATCCGAAATATTCTAATTTTTGGTCTTGGAATGTTTCGGATATGCATTTCCGAAAAAATTCAATAATTATTAAAAAAATAAAATCAAGGTGAATCAATACAATTAATAGTATAATTAATTATATTAATTAAAATATATTATTAAATATATATCATTATAATCAAGATATAATAATAATAATAATATTAACCTAATAAATATTTAAATTAACATTTTATTTTTATATAAAAAATTAATAATAATAATAATAAAGATATTTATTTTCTATTTTTTTTATTATACATAAAAAAATTATTTTATAAACTAATTTTCAAAAACAATTTTATAGTTATGAAAAATCATTTTATAAACAAAATTTCTTAAACTATTTTAAAGTTAAAAATTATTTTACTAACTTATATAAATTAAAAATATTCTAATTTCATAAGTAAATTTTAAATTATATAAAATTAAATATATAATTTATTTATTTATTAAATAAAATTAAGATAAAATTTTCTTTTAATTTTTTTAAACTAAATGAAAAATGATTTTTTATCATAATTAATTATTAAAATAATTTTTATAATTTTTATAGTTTTTATTTTATTATTTTGAAAAACTATGTAATTTAATATTTATATTAAAATATGAATAAATAGTAAATAATTTTATCCTTATTTGATCTCTTTTATTTTAAAATTTTGCTGAATAATTATTAATGTATTTATTTTTATATAATCATAATTATTGTGTATTAGTTATAGTATTAGTAACTATTAATATGAAATTTATTTTTTAATTTTAATTGAAATTAGAATAGAAATATCAACCGTATAATTATCATTATCATTATTATTATTATTTATAACTTATAAATTATATCAATTTTATAATATATGAATTAATCAATATTCTAAAAAATTTAATTTTTGGGATATTTTCGGATATGCATATCCGAAAAAACCTCTGACCATTTTTTGGGGGTTATTTTGGATATGCATTTCTGAATTAATCAAAATCCCAATTTTTTTGGTATTTCGGAGATGCATCTCCGAAATAACCAAAATTCCAATTTTTTCGGAGATGTATCTCCGAATTCTAGAAAAATCTGAAAAAAAATTACTTCAGAAATACATTTTCGAAATAGAGATATTTTTTAGTTTTAGCTGGAGGTTGCATATATAAAGAAAATCTCTTACTCTTAAACATTTAGGCTCCTTATATTTTGAGGATCTTAAATATTACCTCAAACCCTTTAAATTTTCCTCTAGTTATTTTCTATCATCTATTTAGGTGTTATAGATGATGATTGACTCACTTTCTATCATTCCTAATCGTACCTAAAATATAGTATAGCTGCTTATATAATAAAAAAAAAAATTATTGAAAAAACTACTAAATTTACTAACTCAAATTATGTTAAAATAAATTAGATATTAATCAATTATTCAAAAATTGATTATATATTAATTAAAAATTAAATTTAATAGGATGCCAATTCCACTTGATGGATTTTTTTTAAGGAAGTTACATATTAGAAACCCTCACGGCAGAAGCAATTCCCTAAACATGGAATGCAACAAAGATTAATATGTTTTATGGCTAACAGTCTATATGGTCTAGAATCTATTTTTCAAAGAAACAAGAACAAATGCATCAAAGAAAGCCACCAATGAATACATACAACTCGCGAGAGTGTGACGACTTCAGTTTAATATTGTCCTCTTCAAAGATTCGGCTGCAGTCAACCAAATCGACAAACCTACGAATCCTCTGGTATCTGATACCCTGTTTAATCTCATCACGGAGACCATTTTCAAACTTAACACACTTCGAGAATTCACTAGCCTCATCATTATTGTAGTGGACATAATACTTTGCCAGCTCAACAAACTTGGACGCATACTCCGGCACAGTCATGTTACCTTGTGTCAGCTCCAAAAATTCAATCTCTTTCCTGCCTCTAACATCCTCAGGAAAGTACCTCCGCAAGAATTCTCTCTTGAACACAGCCCAAGTGATTGCAATACCTGCAGCTTGCAGTTCGTCCCTACTAGCCATCCACCAATCATCAGCTTCTTCGGACAGCATGTGAGTCCCATATCTCACCTTCAGATTTTTCGTCACAATCAACCACCCGGAAGATCCTTTCAATTTCCTTCAGCCACTTCTGGGCGTCTTCGGGATCGTGAGTGCCTTTGAACAACGGAGGGTTGTTCCTCTGAAAACTATTCAGCTGCCTGTCAGCACCAATTCCAGCTCCATTGGCATTCCCTCCCAACACACCAGCAATCATACCGAGAGCCTCAGCAATCGCATCGTCGTTCCTTCCTCCTCTTCCGGCCATTGTTCTGCTAAATATCAAACAATATTTATTAGAACAAGAAGTATCGACAGTGTCAATCTTACACTAATCGCATACGAGGGGTCAACCGACACTAAGACTCTGACTCAAACGACCGACTATGCTCTGATACCACTATTGTAACACCCTTCTAATACCCCGCATAAATAATAAACAATAATCAGAGTAAACATGAAAAAGGGCATTACAACTTCCAATAATTAAACAATAATACTCATGTCATGCCATAAAAGAGAATGTCAACCAAATTTATTCAGATCATCATGTTTAACACAGCGGAATTATCTTTAACATCTGAATAACAAAACAGCCAAGTCACAGACTTAAAACATCAACATAAAAATCCATCCAAAATAAAAAGAGTTTAACAAGTAACTCTAGACGACGCCCCCAGTGTTACACGACCAGAGCATGATACGGACCCAACTGACCCTAACGAACTACTTGACGAGCTAGTCCTCACCAAGTACGAGAGCTACTCCTCAATCTGAAAAATAACAACAGTAAGGGTGAGTCTCATTCACATTTAACTAATGTTATAAGATATAGATAATAAAATATCATTTCACATGCCATTCACCCAATCACAGTTATGATCAGATCCAAACCATACAATCAGTAAGCAAACAACCAAATTAACACATATTATAACATTGGACAATCTTCCATTCATGTTATAATAGCAAAACAGCCTAATGCAATGCAACTACATGCATGTGGTACCAAAATCTGGGATAACCCAACTCACCGACCCACCATCGTCAAGGATACGGTAACACCCACTCACTAATTCCACACAATGGGAATTAGCTACCACTGATCCACCATCGTCAAGGACCAGCCACATAATGATTATGAATGCATGCATCAACCATAACATGCTCATCACCCACATACATCGATCAATGTCATAATCATCAATAAAACACATATTTCATACCAACAATACATGTAGAATAAACACCAGTCATAACCACAACATCATACAGGTAAGACATTCATTAGTGTACCTATAAGTATATCCCACCACAAACAAATAAGATCGGGTGTTTTAAAAATAATTCAAGCCACAACTCAAAACACCATTTGATTATATAAAGTCACTATCCTTTCAATATACAATTGAGCCAGCTTCTCCATTGGATAATCCATTCTCATTGGTATAAAGTGAGCAGACTTTGTCAACCTGTCCACAATAACCCAAATAGCTTCACAATTCTTCGCCGTCCTCGGCAAACCTGAAACAAAATCCATAGATATACTATCCCACTTCCATTCTGGAATAAATAACGGTTGCATAGCTCCATACGGTTTCTGATGCTCAATCTTCGACTTCTGGCAAGTCAAACAAGCATAGACAAATTCAGCTATTTCCTTTTTCATTCCAGGCCACCAAAACAGCTTCTTTAAGTCATGATACATCTTGGTAGCACCAGGATGAATACCCAATCCGCTACGATGTCCTTCTTCAAGAATACTCTTCCTCAATTCGGCAATGTCAGGAACACAAACACGATTACCAAACCTCATTATACCATTCTCGTCGATTCTGAATTCACCTCCTTTATCTTGGTTAATCAGAGTCAACTTATCAACTAACTCTACATCAGTCTTCTGACCTTCTCGGATTTCCTCAAGAATACTACTAGTCAGCTTTAGCATACCCAATTTAACACTGGTAGGAGTGTCTTCACATACTAAACTCGAATCTCGGAATTGCTCAATTAAATCCAATTCTCTCACCATAAGCATAGACATATGCAGGGACTTCCTACTCAATGCATCGGCAACAACATTTGCTTTACCCGGATAATAATTCAGTTCAAAATCATAATCCTTGAGAAATTCTAACCATCTTCTTTGCCTCATATTCAGCTCTTTTTGGTCAAAGAGATACTTCAAACTCTTGTGATCACTAAATACTTCAAACCTTGAACCATATAGGTAATGCCTCCACAATTTCAACACAAATACCACTGCTGCCAACTCTAAGTCATGAGTCGGATAGTTTCTCTCATGCACTTTGAGTTGTCTCGACGCATAAGCTACTACCTGTTGATTCTGCATTAGTACACCTCCTAATCCCGACAACGAAGCATCACAATAAACAACAAAAGGTTCCGCCGGATTCGGCAAAATCAAGATTGGCGCACTAGTCAACCTCTTCTTCAACTCTTGGAATCCTTCTTCACATTTCGAATCCCAAACAAAAGCTTGACCCTTCCTAGTCAACTTAGTTAACGGCAACGCTAACTTTGAAAAACCTTCAATGAACTTTCTATAGTAACCCGCAAGACCAAGGAAACTACGGATTTCGGAAACTGACTTCGGAGCTTCCCACTGAGACACTGCTTCTACTTTCGTTGGGTCAACGGCAATACCATCCTTAGAAATTACATGCCCAAGAAAGCTCACTTCATTTAACCAGAACTCACACTTTGACAATTTTGCATAAAGTTTCTTTTCCTTCAATAGTTCCAATACCACTCTAAGATGATCCGCATGCTCTTCTTCATTCTTAGAATATATTAAAATATCATCTATAAACACTACTACGAACTGATCCAGATAAGGATGGAAGATCCTATTCATATACTCCATGAAAACCCCCGGCGCATTGGTTACACCAAATGGCATCACTGTATATTCGTAATGACCATACCTCGTTCTAAATGCCATTTTCTGAATATCGTCCGTCTTCACCCGAATCTGATGATATCCCGACCTCAAGTCAATTTTGCTGAACACACACGCTCCAACTAGTTGATCCATCAAATCATCAATCCTCGGCAAGGGATACCGATTCTTGATAGTAACCTTGTTCAGTTGTCTGTAATCCACACACAACCTCATTGAACCTTCTTTCTTCTTCACTAGTAACACCGGTGCACCCCATGGTGAGACACTAGGACGAATAAATTTCTTCTCAAGTAACTCTTCCAATTGACTCTTCAACTCAGTCAATTCCGATGCCGACATACGATAAGGTGCCATCGACACAGGACTAGTTCCAGGAATTAATTCAATAGCAAAATCTACCTCCCTCTCTGGCGGTAATTCTCTTACATCTTCTGGGAAAACTTCCGGAAATTCACATACTACCGGTAAGTCATTACTCACCGCTTTCTTTTTCACTTCCATGGACGCAATCAACATAAACACGGCAGCTCCGTCCTTCATTGCTTTATCCACTTGTCTAGCCGTCAACTCTAAGTCCTCAACACTGACATCTTCAGGAAAAATAACCGTTTTCGTGAAACAGTTGATATGAACCCGGTTAAATTGCAACCAATTCATGCCCAGGATAACATCCAGTTGTTCCAACGGAAGGCACACTAAGTCCATTCCGAATTCTCTACCAAAAATATCAATTGGACAGTTCAAACAAGCAAACGAAGTAGTCACTGAACCCGACGCAGGAGTGTCAATGATCATACTTCCATTAATCTCAGATATTTCCAAATTCAGTCGTTTAGCACAATCCAATGAAATAAACGAGTGAGTTGCTCCAGTATCTATTATTGCAATTAAAGGAGTGCCATGGATAAAACACGTACCTTTAATCAACCGATCCTCTGGAGTAGTCTCTGAACCAGATAAGGCGAACACCTTACCACCAGCTTGATTCTTCCTCGGCTTAGGACACTTAGGACTAATATGACCTTCTTCCCCGCAGTTGAAACAAGTTACAGTGTTCCCTTTGCACTCAATAGCAATGTGACCTGCCTTTCCACATCTATAGCACTTCTTTTCCTCACTTTTGCACTCGTGAATGCGATGTCCAGGTTCTCCACACTTGAAGCACTTAATAGGGGCACTAGAGTCTCCCCCACTAGGCTTCTTCCAGCCTCCAGCTTTCTGGTTACCCTTACCATATGGCTTACCACGATCCATATGCTTTTTCCCTTTCCTGTCGACTAACTCGCGAGAGTGTGACGACTTCAGTTTAATATTGTCCTCTTCAAAGATTCGGCTGCAGTCAACCAAATCGACAAACCTACGAATCCTCTGGTATCTGATACCCTGTTTAATCTCATCACGGAGACCATTTTCAAACTTAACACACTTCGAGAATTCACTAGCCTCATCATTATTGTAGTGGACATAATACTTTGCCAGCTCAACAAACTTGGACGCATACTCCGGCACAGTCATGTTACCTTGTGTCAGCTCCAAAAATTCAATCTCTTTCCTGCCTCTAACATCCTCAGGAAAGTACCTCCGCAAGAATTCTCTCTTGAACACAGCCCAAGTGATTGCAATACCTGCAGCTTGCAGTTCGTCCCTACTAGCCATCCACCAATCATCAGCTTCTTCAGACAGCATGTGAGTCCCATATCTCACCTTCAGATTTTCGTCACAATCAATCACCCGGAAGATCCTTTCAATTTCCTTCAGCCACTTCTGGGCGCCTTCGGGATCGTGAGTGCCTTTGAACAACGGAGGGTTGTTCCTCTGAAAACTATTCAGCTGCCTGTCAGCACCAATTCCAGCTCCATTGGCATTCCCTCCCAACACACCAGCAATCATACCGAGAGCCTCAGCAATCGCATCGTCGTTCCTTCCTCCTCTTCCGGCCATTGTTCTGCTAAATATCAAACAATATTTATTAGAACAAGAAGTATCGACAGTGTCAATCTTACACTAATCGCATACGAGGGGTCAACCGACACTAAGACTCTGACTCAAACGACCGACTATGCTCTGATACCACTATTGTAACACCCTTCTAATACCCCGCATAAATAATAAACAATAATCAGAGTAAACATGAAAAAGGGCATTACAACTTCCAATAATTAAACAATAATACTCATGTCATGCCATAAAAGAGAACGTCAACCAAATTTATTCAGATCATCATGTTTAACACAGCGGAATTATCTTTAACATCTGAATAACAAAACAGCCAAGTCACAGACTTAAAACATCAACATAAAAATCCATCCAAAATAAAAAGAGTTTAACAAGTAACTCTAGACGACGCCCCCAGTGTTACACGACCAGAGCATGACACGGACCCAACTGACCCTAACGAACTACTTGACGAGCTAGTCCTCACCAAGTACGAGAGCTACTCCTCAATCTGAAAAATAACAACAGTAAGGGTGAGTCTCATTCACATTTAACTAATGTTATAAGATATAGATAATAAAATATCATTTCACATGCCATTCACCCAATCACAGTTATGATCAGATCCAAACCATACAATCAGTAAGCAAACAACCAAATTAACACATATTATAACATTGGACAATCTTCCATTCATGTTATAATAGCAAAACAGCCTAATGCAATGCAACTACATGCATGTGGTACCAAAATCTGGGATAACCCAACTCACCGACCCACCATCGTCAAGGATACGGTAAAACCCACTCACTAATTCCACACAATGGGAATTAGCTACCACTGATCCACCATCGTCATGGACCAGCCACATAATGATTATGAATGCATGCATCAACCATAACATGCTCATCACCCACATACATCGATCAATGTCATAATCATCAATAAAACACATATTTCATACCAACAATACATGTATAATAAACACCAGTCATAACCACAACATCATACAGGTAAGACATTCATTAGTGTACCTATAAGCATATCCCACCACAAACAAATAAGATCGGGTGTTTTAAAAATAATTCAAGCCACAACTCAAAACACCATTTGATTATATAAATTATTTGATTAGCTTCACTGTACTCGAAACGGCACCAAAATCCGGTTTACGGTTTAAAAGTTACATATTTTTAAACTTGTCAAAACGGCCTGTCGCAACAACTAACAGCACGCGGGGCCACACACATTCGCGGCGCGGAACGAATCGTTACTACGCCTTCGCGGCGCAAACAAGGTTTCGCGGTGCGTAACGAGAAGGAACTACGCCTTCGCGGCGCAACCAAAGGTTCGCGACGCATACTGAACACAACACAACTTCCTGGCCTTCTGCCAAGCTGTTCGCGGCGCCAACTCCTGAACGCGGCACGAACTGGCGATTTCCAGAACTCCGAATTGCAGAAAACAGCCTGCGATTTTGCCCTCCTTTAACCAATTCATCACCAAACCAATCCCATTCCAATCAGATTTCGCATACAGTGAAATAACACATATTATAACACATTTATAATACATTCAACCATCCAATTATCACCAATACGCGATCAATATAATCATTATGCATCAATCCTCCCAAAACCTAACACTTCTATAACCTAAGCACAACCCAATTGATACGAATAACACGATCAAATTATATCATACTACCTATAATCCCATAATAGAAGATAAACGGAAGAGTCCCCCCTTACCTGAAGGTTGATTCTTCGCTCTTCCTCGCGTCGCACTTCTTCGCTCTTCTCCTCTTTTCACGTTCAGACTTCTTTTCCCAAAATGCTGTAACCCTCTCTATTCCACAACTCCTTCTATTTTATGAAAATAAGCTTATCATTAGTAATGGGCTTCACCACTGACACCCCCCCTTCTACTACAAGCGACACTGGCCCATTAGCCTCATTATTTCCATTTTCCTCAGTTAACTCAAATAATTCTAATATTTAATCCAAAAATTAATTAAATTAAATAAAGAATTTTATGCGGTGTTACAACTCTCCCCCACTAGAAAAGTTTTCGTCCTCGAAAACATACCTTAGGCAAAGAGTTCCGGGTAGGAGTCCTTCATCTGGCTCTCCAATTCCCACGTAACATTTCCACCGGCTGGTCCTCCCCAAGCTACTCTGACTAATGCTATCTCATTGCCACGCAATTGTTTCACCTTCCGATCTTCAATCCTCATAGGCAAAGCTACAACTGTCAAATTGTCCTTTACCTGTACATCATCGACTTGGATCACATGAGATGGATCAACAATGTACTTCCTCAACTGCGACACATGGAATACATCATGCAGATTCGCAAGTGTCGGTGGCAACGCAATGCGATACGCCACTTCTCCAACCCTCTCCGTAATTTGAAACGGACCAATAAAACGCGGAGTCAACTTCCTTGACTTCAGTGCTCTACCAACACCAGTTGTAGGAGTCACCCTCAAGAACACATGATCTCCTTCTTGAAATTCAAGTGTCCTCCTTCTTTTATCATGATAACTCTTCTGACGACTCTGAGAAGTCTTCATCTTCTCCTGAATCATCTTAATCCTTTCTGTTGTCTCCTGAACAATTTCCGGCCCAATCACAGCACTTTCGCCAGATTCGTACCAACATAAAGGCGTTCTACACCTCCGACCATACAAAGCTTCAAACGGAGTCATACCAATACTCGAGTGAAAACTATTATTGTAAGTAAATCCGATCAAGGGTAGATAACTATCCCAAGCACCGCCCTTTTCCAACACACAAGCACGCAACAAATCTTCTAGTGATTGAATAGTTCTTTCTGTCTGTCCGTCCGTCTGTGGATGATAAGCAGAACTCAATCTCAGCTTAGTACCCAAAGCCTTCTGCAAACCTTCCCAGAATCTGGATGTAAACCTTGGATCTCTATCTGACACGATACTCGAAGGAATACCATGTAAACTCACTATCCTTTCAATATACAATTGAGCCAGCTTCTCCATTGGATAATCCATTCTCATTGGTATAAAGTGAGCAGACTTTGTCAACCTGTCCACAATAACCCAAATAGCTTCACAATTCTTCACCGTCCTCGGCAAACCTGAAACAAAATCCATAGATATACTATCCCACTTCCATTCTGGAATAAATAACGGTTGCATAGCTCCATACGGTTTCTGATGCTCAATCTTCGACTTCTGGCAAGTCAAACAAGCATAGACAAATTCAGCTATTTCCTTTTTCATTCCAGGCCACCAAAACAGCTTCTTTAAGTCATGATACATCTTGGTAGCACCAGGATGAATACCCAATCCGCTACGATGTCCTTCTTCAAGAATACTCTTCCTCAATTCGGCAATGTCAGGAACACAAACACGATTACTGTAACACCCCATATTTTCTAATTTTAATTTAATCGGAAATTAAATTATTATTTAGAATTATTTAGTATTTTGTTGAATTATTGGAGAATTATGGATTAAGGGCCATTGGGCCGGATGGTGAGATTAGTAGTATGGGGGTGCTAAGTGAGTAAGCCCATTACTAAATATTTTATGTTTTCATAAAATAAAGAAAATAAGGAAATAGAGTCAGAACGTGAAAAATGAGAAGTGGAAGAGAAGAGCTGAGGAACGTAAAGAGGAACCAAAGAGGAAGAAGACCAATCAAGAATCTTTGGCTAAGGTAAGGGGGGACTCTTCCAATTACCATCTCTTATTGTAATTATGGATGATAGTGCATGTTTGGTTGTGTTGTTGAGTCAATTTGATCATATGTCAGAGTTAGGTTTTGGAATAATTTTAATAGAAGTTGAATAATTGATGAATACCTCTGTGAATTCTATATAGAATTGTATGTTAATTGATGTTTGCGTTGTGGGTATTATATCAATTGTTGTGTTGTTGTGTTCTTCCATGAAACACTGAATCTGAGTTATGGGTTTCCAATAATTGGATAGAAAGTTAGGTTTTAATGTGTAAAACTGACATAGGATAATAGATTGATGAAATTGGATGAATACCATATGTTAATGTGTAAAAAGATGGTGTTTTAGACTTAAAATCGTAGCCTGTTATGAGTGAAAACGAGTGGAAAACGTACTGGTGCGAAATTGCATATTTTTGGAGAAAACTGGTGAAATGCGTATGAGATTTGGTGATACGCGTATGGGAGCGTATGGATGAGGCCATACGCGTATGGGTGTGTTCATACTCGTATGGAAATTCTCAGTGTAAAATTAGTTCTGTTGATTCGCGTATGGGATGGCTGATACGCGTATGGGTTTGGGCCATACGCGTATGGGAGCGTATGGGAGGTGCCATACTCGTATGGGTTCTGTGTGTAAAAATTCTGTTTTTGTGATTTTCTTCGAAAGTTCAATGATGCGTAACTTTTGATCCGTAACTCCGTTTTTAGTGCCGTTTCGAGTATGATGAACCTTATGAGATAACCTATGAGTTTAAATGATAAAATGAGGTGTAGCTTTCAATTAATTTTGAATTATGAATTTATTGTTTGATGAATGATGTATTGTACATATATATGATGAGATATGACAATACATGCTATGTTTTAAACATGATTCGTATGATGATCTTGTTTGATTTTGTAATGGAACTCATGAGATATTTCATGTGATAATATGAGTATGATTTGAATACTTTGTTCGTTTGATGGATGATATATTGTTGACATATGTGATGAGATGTGACAATATAAGACGTGTTTTGAAAACATGATTATGTGATGATTGTTGAGGATTGTACAATGATGATTGAATTGTTTTGGAAGATGTGAATACATGTATATTCTTACTTTTGATGATGATGATTAGTGTAATACATGTATGTTCTGTACTGATGGTGATGATGATCGATTGTATTGAATGATGTAATGTATATATGAACATGCTTAGTATTGATGATGATGATGATGAAATGAGTATAGATGATGCTACTCACAGAATGGTGATGATGAAAGTATGTTATATATATGTTGCATGCATTCATAAACATGGGCTGAATCCTATATGATGAGAGGATTCAGCGAGGGGCAGGATTCCCATTGTGTGGAATTTGTGCTGGCAGGGCCGTATCTGAATTGACGATAGATCGGTCGGTGGATGATTCCACTGGTGATGTTTGGTACCACATGCATAGTGTCAGTTGCATTCATATGCATGGATTTGATAACGTGGCTGAATGTATTTCATTGTTATGATTGGTATTGTGTGTTTTGTGTGATGATGGATTATCTGAATATAGATGGATTGGGTGAATAATATAACTATTGATGTGTTGTTATTTATAATGCAATAATATTTGTTAATTGCGAATGAGACTCACCCTTACACTATATTTTCAGATTGAGGATAGCGGCTCCGACTCGGTGAGGATTAGCTCATGAGTCAATATGTTGTTTAGCGTCGGGTCATGCTCTGATAGGTGTAACACTGGGGGAAACGTTGTTTTTGAGTTTATGATAATAACTCATTTTTGTTTAATTTATTTGAGGATTAATAAATCGATTATGTGATGTAACTTGATGATGTTATTCCGCTGTGTCAACATGATATATTATGAATTATGAGTTATAATGAAATGTCTCTTAGTGAATGCATGACATATGACCGATGTTGTTTATTTTATTTATGAATTGTGACGCCCTTGTGCATGTTACTCTGATTTAATTATTAATTTCCGTGGGGGTTTAGAAGGGTGTTACAATAGTGGTATCAGAGCAGGTCGGTCCGTCCGGCCAATTGTCGAGTCAATTAAGTTGCACGACAGTTGAATACTGTCGGTGTTTTATCCCTTGGTACGCGACATGTGAGTGAATCACTGTCGGTACTTGGTTGTTTGTTGCAGGTGTTGGATTGAAACAAGTGGGGGAGAAGCTTCGCTTCTCGGTTATGTTTCAGTTGTAAGAAGATTGATTCGGTAGGTGGTTGTTGGCAACAGTGTGAGCGTTGTCGGAGTTTGTTGTTTCCCGAGTCGAAGGTGACTTGGAATTAAGAATTGATTGGTAATTGATTTGGAACATCTTGAAGGAAGATGATTAGAGGTATTTGGTTATTATTTGTAGGAGAGGAAAATTGGAATTTTGCGATGTGTCAGCTCTGCTGGTGTGCTGCGAAGTTGTCAGTTGAGTAGCCTTGGGTCTTGGAAGAGGATCAGTTGCAAGTTTGCAAAGAGGATTGCTGTAGTAACGTTTCAGAAATCGCACTTTGGCGATGGGATGTGTTGCTCAAGTTATAATAATGTTTGGAAGTGAAGAGATAGGATAAAGGACTGTTTGGAATGCGATCGAATTGAAGAGAATGAGTTTTCGAGTGAGATTTTCGTAAGCAAAACGCAGGAAAATTGCTGAATAGCTGCGGAACTTCGAAAATTCATAACTGGAGTTCTGGACATCCGATTCGAGTTCCGTTTGAAGCGTCGGAAAGCTAACGAGATGAACTTTGTTATAAAAATGGTTGCAGCAGCTGTAACATATTTAATTGTGACAGGATGACGTTGGAAAGAGGTGAAGTTACGGTTACTCTTGTTCTTAGAACTAGACTTATTGGTACTGCACGGGATGTCAGTGTCAGTGTTGAATGGATCGAAGGAATAATTAAAAGGTTTGTTGAGGAGTAATTTTAAGAATTGAATTTACCAATTGAGGAGTTTTGGATATATCGTATAGAGTGTCGCTGCATGATGTCAGTGTTGCATTTTCGGGCATTGATTGGAAAATTCATATCTTGAGTTCCGAGTGTCGGATTAATGTGCCGTTTGAACCTATGAAGAGGAGAGATTATGTTCTTCATTATGGTAGAGTTATAAATACAGTAGATGTGATCCTATGAGAAGATATTGTGAAGTCGGTTAAGGAAGCGTGAAACTTGTTGAATAGGAATGGTTCTTACCGCGATTGTTTGAAACGAAGTTGAGTAGAACATGTTATTGATGAGATGTTCGGCAATAAAAGTGGTTTGAGGGCCGATGGATTTTAGTGAGAAGTGAATTAGTAGTAAAGATGGGATAAACTTTAGAACCATTGGAATTGTATTTGTGATGGCAAAGTAACGATAAGTATAAAAGAAGAATCGTGGGGAATTTCTAACATTTGTTGACGTGAGGAAGACTTTGTTGGGATTCCGAGTGGGATGATATTTGGACGTGAAGGATGTAATAGAATTTGGAGTAAAACCGCAAGTTAT
Source organism: Vicia villosa (assembly GCF_029867415.1). NCBI lineage: Eukaryota > Viridiplantae > Streptophyta > Magnoliopsida > Fabales > Fabaceae > Vicia > Vicia villosa. The sequence goes on from NC_081180.1 coordinate 143,684,561, forward strand.
GAATATTGTGCTATTGTGTTGCGTAGGGAGTCTTTAAATATGTCGGTGCTAATGATGAATGAGTTGGATTTAATTGGACAATTTTGAGACTTGAGTTGGTATGTGAAGGCACTCCTAATAGTGTTAGATTGGGTATGCTAGAAGACGACTAGTGGTATTCTTGATGAGATTAGAAAAGATCAGAAAGATGACGTTGAGTTGATCGATAGGTTGACTTTGAATTACCAAGGTAAAGGCGGTGAATTTAGAATCGACGAGAACGGTGTAATGAGGTTGAGTGATTGGATTTGTGTAACTGATGTTTTGAGCTTCGGAAGAATATTCTAGAAGAAGGACACCGTAGTGGATTATTGAACTATGACGATGATAATGAGTTTGGGTACAAACTCGGAAATGGACACTATTATGTAGTAACGACGGTTTATGCTTAAATATGATTTTCAACTAATATTGACAAATTTAGGACTTGATCACCCTAAATCTCTTGTTGGTAGTAGAGGGAATCATATAGAAGAGATAAGCTTGTTTTGTTACCTTAATGGTTTAAGATGTGATGAATATTAAACCGTGAGAATAATCACTCACCATGCTGTGTGGACTTATGAAGAAGTGAATAGGAAAGAGTGCAACATATTGGACGATGACTTAAGACGGGTAATCAGAGTCGCGCAGCGAAAGTGTGATGTGGAGTAGGGTTATGAGTACTGCTCGCGGGAAATAAGGAATTAATATGTCGGAAGCTTACATAGAGAATATGTATTGATTTGTATATTGGATTTTGAATCCCGTAGATGTAAGGATGTTGTGTCGAAGAATTATAACTCTTTTGAATAATTGCCGAGATGATGAATATGTTATTACGATTGTACGTAGTTAATGAGTATGTATTCGGCGAAATTAAAACGAAGAGTTGATGTTATATGATGTTTTAATAATTTTGTGCTGTTATTGAGGCGATATTGTAAATTACATATATAATGAGGAATTACACTCTATGAAGGACGAAGTTGATTTCATTCTTAGTAGAGAGCGTGACTTAGTTGAGCTATTTTGTAAGCGATGGTATATTGAGGCTGATGAGTGTGCACTGGTTCGGATGGTTAGGATGTTTTAATAGAGGAAGTAAATCAGGAATTGGTTTTGTTGGATGCAAGTAAGGATTGCTAAATGGTAGATTAGTACCATGAATGATGAAGAATGATTCTTGAAACGAATGAGTAAAGAGAGTCGGAATCGGGTAAAACTCAGAAATCTATTTGGTATAGATGATTGTGATGAGTAGTCAGAGTAGTGCGGAAAAAGCGGAATGTAAAGTGTTGGATAATCGATGGCTTGACTTAAGAGGAGTCAGATAATTGGAATTCAACGGTATAGGGATATGAGTATTGAGTTCTTGAAGGAAGCAGCTGGTGAAAAGAGTAAGTATTATTTTATCGCTCAGATGGAAGAGTATGTCTAAGGTTGGTATGTTTGGTAGATGGTATGCATTACTGCAGTGTTGATCAGTGTGATCATACTATAGATTGTGTGATTGTATTACTCGGTTGTTGAGCGTATTGTATTGGTTGTACCTCAATGTTCTGTTGTTGTTAACCTTTTGGAGATATAACGAGCTGGTTACTTGGGATATGTTTTCGAGGACGAAAACTCTTTTAGTGGGGGAGAGTTGTAACACCCCATATTTTCTAATTTTAATTTAATCGGAAATTAAATTATTATTTAGAATTATTTAGTATTTTGTTGAATTATTGGAGAATTATGGATTAAGGGCCATTGGGCCGGATGGTGAGATTAGTAGTATGGGGGTGCTAAGTGAGTAAGCCCATTACTAAATATTTTATGTTTTCATAAAATAAAGAAAATAAGGAAATAGAGTCAGAACGTGAAAAATGAGAAGTGGAAGAGAAGAGCTGAGGAACGTAAAGAGGAACCAAAGAGGAAGAAGACCAATCAAGAATCTTTGGCTAAGGTAAGGGGGGACTCTTCCAATTACCATCTCTTATTGTAATTATGGATGATAGTGCATGTTTGGTTGTGTTGTTGAGTCAATTTGATCATATGTCAGAGTTAGGTTTTGGAATAATTTTAATAGAAGTTGAATAATTGATGAATACCTCTGTGAATTCTATATAGAATTGTATGTTAATTGATGTTTGCGTTGTGGGTATTATATCAATTGTTGTGTTGTTGTGTTCTTCCATGAAACACTGAATCTGAGTTATGGGTTTCCAATAATTGGATAGAAAGTTAGGTTTTAATGTGTAAAACTGACATAGGATAATAGATTGATGAAATTGGATGAATACCATATGTTAATGTGTAAAAAGATGGTGTTTTAGACTTAAAATCGTAGCCTGTTATGAGTGAAAACGAGTGGAAAACGTACTGGTGCGAAATTGCATATTTTTGGAGAAAACTGGTGAAATGCGTATGAGATTTGGTGATACGCGTATGGGAGCGTATGGATGAGGCCATACGCGTATGGGTGTGTTCATACTCGTATGGAAATTCTCAGTGTAAAATTAGTTCTGTTGATTCGCGTATGGGATGGCTGATACGCGTATGGGTTTGGGCCATACGCGTATGGGAGCGTATGGGAGGTGCCATACTCGTATGGGTTCTGTGTGTAAAAATTCTGTTTTTGTGATTTTCTTCGAAAGTTCAATGATGCGTAACTTTTGATCCGTAACTCCGTTTTTAGTGCCGTTTCGAGTATGATGAACCTTATGAGATAACCTATGAGTTTAAATGATAAAATGAGGTATAGCTTTCAATTAATTTTGAATTATGAATTTATTGTTTGATGAATGATGTATTGTACATATATATGATGAGATATGACAATACATGCTATGTTTTAAACATGATTCGTATGATGATCTTGTTTGATTTTGTAATGGAACTCATGAGATATTTCATGTGATAATATGAGTATGATTTGAATACTTTGTTCGTTTGATGGATGATATATTGTTGACATATGTGATGAGATGTGACAATATAAGACGTGTTTTGAAAACATGATTATGTGATGATTGTTGAGGATTGTACAATGATGATTGAATTGTTTTGGAAGATGTGAATACATGTATATTCTTACTTTTGATGATGATGATTAGTGTAATACATGTATGTTCTGTACTGATGGTGATGATGATCGATTGTATTGAATGATGTAATGTATATATGAACATGCTTAGTATTGATGATGATGATGATGAAATGAGTATAGATGATGCTACTCACAGAATGGTGATGATGAAAGTATGTTATATATATGTTGCATGCATTCATAAACATGGGCTGAATCCTATATGATGAGAGGATTCAGCGAGGGGCAGGATTCCCATTGTGTGGAATTTGTGCTGGCAGGGCCGTATCTGAATTGACGATAGATCGGTCGGTGGATGATTCCACTGGTGATGTTTGGTACCACATGCATAGTGTCAGTTGCATTCATATGCATGGATTTGATAACGTGACTGAATGTATTTCATTGTTATGATTGGTATTGTGTGTTTTGTGTGATGATGGATTATCTGAATATAGATGGATTGGGTGAATAATATAACTATTGATGTGTTGTTATTTATAATGCAATAATATTTGTTAATTGCGAATGAGACTCACCCTTACACTATATTTTCAGATTGAGGATAGCGGCTCCGACTCGGTGAGGATTAGCTCATGAGTCAATATGTTGTTTAGCGTCGGGTCATGCTCTGATAGGTGTAACACTGGGGGAAACGTTGTTTTTGAGTTTATGATAATAACTCATTTTTGTTTAATTTATTTGAGGATTAATAAATCGATTATGTGATGTAACTTGATGATGTTATTCCGCTGTGTCAACATGATATATTATGAATTATGAGTTATAATGAAATGTCTCTTAGTGAATGCATGACATATGACCGATGTTGTTTATTTTATTTATGAATTGTGACGCCCTTGTGCATGTTACTCTGATTTAATTATTAATTTCCGTGGGGGTTTAGAAGGGTGTTACAATTACCAAACCTCATTATACCATTCTCGTCGATTCTGAATTCACCTCCTTTATCTTGGTTAATCAGAGTCAACTTATCAACTAACTCTACATCAGTCTTCTGACCTTCTCGGATTTCCTCAAGAATACTACTAGTCAGCTTTAGCATACCCAATTTAACACTGGTAGGAGTGTCTTCACATACTAAACTCAAATCTCGGAATGGCTCAATTAAATCCAATTCTCTCACCATAAGCATAGACATATGCAGGGACTTCCTACTCAATGCATCGGCAACAACATTTGCTTTACCCGGATGATAATTCAGTTCAAAATCATAATCCTTGAGAAATTCTAACCATCTTCTTTGCCTCATATTCAGCTCTTTTTGGTCAAAGAGATACTTCAAACTCTTGTGATCACTAAATACTTCAAACCTTGAACCATATAGGTAATGCCTCCACAATTTCAACACAAATACCACTGCTGCCAACTCTAAGTCATGAGTCGGATAGTTTCTCTCATGCACTTTGAGTTGTCTCGACGCATAAGCGACTACCTGTTGATTCTGCATTAGTACACCTCCTAATCCCGACAACGAAGCATCACAATAAACAACAAAAGGTTCCGCCGGATTCGGCAAAATCAAGATCGGCGCACTAGTCAACCTCTTCTTCAACTCTTGGAATCCTTCTTCACATTTCGAATCCCAAACAAAAGCTTGACCCTTCCTAGTCAACTTAGTTAACGGCAACGCTAACTTTGAAAAACCTTCAATGAACTTTCTATAGTAACCCGCAAGACCAAGGAAACTACGGATTTCGGAAACTGACTTCGGAGCATCCCACTGAGACACTGCTTCTACTTTCGTTGGGTCAACGGCAATACCATCCTTAGAAATTACATGCCCAAGAAAGCTCACTTCATTTAACCAGAACTCACACTTTGACAATTTTGCATAAAGTTTCTTTTCCTTCAATAGTTCCAATACCACTCTAAGATGATCCGCATGCTCTTCTTCATTCTTAGAATATATTAAAATATCATCTATAAACACTACTACGAACTGATCCAGATAAGGATGGAAGATCCTATTCATATACTCCATGAAAACCCCCGGCGCATTGGTTACACCAAATGGCATCACTGTATATTCGTAATGACCATACCTCGTTCTAAATGCCATTTTCTGAATATCGTCCGTCTTCACCCGAATCTGATGATATCCCGACCTCAAGTCAATTTTGCTGAACACACCCGCTCCAACTAGTTGATCCATCAAATCATCAATCCTCGGCAAGGGATACCGATTCTTGATAGTAACCTTGTTCAGTTGTCTGTAATCCACACACAACCTCATTGAACCTTCTTTCTTCTTCACTAGTAACACCGGTGCACCCCATGGTGAGACACTAGGACGAATAAATTTCTTCTCAAGTAACTCTTCCAATTGACTCTTCAACTCAGTCAATTCCGATGCCGACATACGATAAGGTGCCATCGACACAGGACTAGTTCCAGGAATTAATTCAATAGCAAAATCTACCTCCCTCTCTGGCGGTAATTCTCTTACATCTTCTGGGAAAACTTCCGGAAATTCACATACTACCGGTAAGTCATTACTCACCGCTTTCTTTTTCACTTCCATGGACGCAATCAACATAAACACAGCAGCTCCGTCCTTCATTGCTTTATCCACTTGTCTAGCCGTCAACTCTAAGTCCTCAACACTGACATCTTCAGGAAAAATAACTGTTTTCGTGAAACAGTTGATATGAACCCGGTTAAATTGCAACCAATTCATGCCCAGGATAACATCCAGTTGTTCCAACGGAAGGCACACTAAGTCCATTCTGAATTCTCTTCCAAAAATATCAATTGGACAGTTCAAACAAGCAAACGAAGTAGTCACTGAACCCGACGTAGGAGTGTCAATGATCATACTTCCATTAATCTCAGATATTTCCAAATTCAGTCGTTTAGCACAATCCAATGAAATAAACGAGTGAGTTGCTCCAGTATTTATTATTGCAATTAAAGGAGTGCCATGGATAAAACACGTACCTTTAATCAACCGATCCTCTGGAGTAGTCTCTGAACCAGATAAGGCGAACACCTTACCACCCGCTTGATTCTTCCTCGGCTTAGGACACTTAGGACTAATATGACCTTCTTCCCCGTAGTTGAAACAAGTTACAGTGTTCTCTTTGCACTCAATAGCAATGTGACCTGCCTTTCCACATCTATAGCACTTCTTTTCCTCACTTTTGCACTCGTGAATGCGATGTCCAGGTTCTCCACACTTGAAGCACTTAATAGGGGCACTAGAGTCTCCCCCACTAGGCTTCTTCCAGCCTCCAGCTTTCTGGTTACCCTTACCATATGGCTTGCCACGATCCATATGCTTTTTCCCTTTCCTGTCGACTAACTCGCGAGAGTGTGACGACTTCAGTTTAATATTGTCCTCTTCAAAGATTCGGCTGCAGTCAACCAAATCGACAAACCTACGAATCCTATGGTATCTGATACCCTGCTTAATCTCATCACGGAGACCATTTTCAAACTTAACACACTTCGAGAATTCACTAGCCTCATCATTATTGTAGTGGACATAATACTTTGCCAGCTCAACAAACTTGGACGCATACTCCGGCACAGTCATGTTACCTTGTGTCAGCTCCAAAAATTCAATCTCTTTCCTGCCTCTAACATCCTCAGGAAAGTACCTCCGCAAGAATTCTCTCTTGAACACAGCCCAAGTGATTGCAATACCTGCAGCTTGCAGTTTGTCCCTACTAGCCATCCACCAATCATCAGCTTCTTCGGACAGCATGTGAGTCCCATATCTCACCTTCAGATTTTCGTCACAATCAACCACCCGGAAGATCCTTTCAATTTCCTTCAGCCACTTCTGGGCGCCTTCGGGATCGTGAGTGCCTTTGAACAACGGAGGGTTGTTCCTCTGAAAACTATTCAGCTGCCTGTCAGCACCAATTCCAGCTCCATTGGCATTCCCTCCCAACACACCAGCAATCATACCGAGAGCCTCAGCAATTGCATCGTCGTTCCTTCCTCCTCTTCCGGCCATTGTTCTGCTAAATATCAAACAATATTTATTAGAACAAGAAGTATCGACAGTGTCAATCTTACACTAATCGCATACGAGGGGTCAACCGACACTAAGACTCTGACTCAAACGACCGAGTATGCTCTGATACCACTATTGTAACACCCTTCTAATACCCCGCATAAATAATAAACAATAATCAGAGTAAACATGAAAAAGGGCATTACAACTTCCAATAATTAAACAATAATACTCATGTCATGCCATAAAAGAGAACGTCAACCAAATTTATTCAGATCATCATGTTTAACACAGCGGAATTATCTTTAACATCTTGTGGTGTCGTTTTCTTTTACCTCCCCGTTTCACTTGGGAGGACGGCACGCTAAACCCTTCACGCGAAATTTGGAAGGAGAATGCGCCCGTGGTGGGATGAATTTTGTTTCAGTTCTTCCTACGATATCACACGAACTTTCTTATTTGTCCTACGAGTAGGAAAGGGGAAAAAAGATCTCAACTAAACCCTAGGAGTTTGCTAAGTGTGGGGATTTACACCTAGACTAGAAATTCTGGAGTCCGGGAGTTCGGTTATACATAGGGAAGTGTTTAAACACCCTACATATCTGTAGTACTCTACAGGAACCTTCTCTGTGTCATTGTGATTATGTTTGCTGCTAATGATTGGGAAAGTTTCTCCTTTGTGTTAGGAGAAGGAATTGAATTGATTTGAAAAGACAGACAGACAGACTGACTATTTTTGGTATTTTATTAGCTCGCTGAGATTCCTTGTGAACCTCATGCCTACATATCCCTAGTGGAAGTCAGAGCTTAATGTAGTTCGGGGAACTAACTAGGGAAATTAATTGTTTTTTTGTGCCTTGCTTGAAGCTCAAGGTTGAAGCTTGGAATTAAATCTCTGTTTACAGTAAAGAGACATGAAATTATCTCTACATAGAGGTATTAGTACTATTCTACCACAAACATTTTGAAAGTGTGACAGAATAACTGAATTCATTTCATTCAAGAGGGGGACCTTACTTGTGTGTGCAAGTATGCCAGTCAGATGCCTCTTAAATGAAAGAAAGATGCTCGTCCAAATTAGGGAAAGTGTACAAGTCTGGGGATGTGCCAGAGCATGTCTTTCAGAGTCCTAAATGGGAGACTTTGATTGAAATTGAAATTGAAATGTTTGTTTGTTTGAATGTGGTAGAGTAGTAAAAATATCTCTTTATAGAGATAAGCTATGTCTATCTACTGTATGAAAGATTTGACTTTAGCTGGCTTGTATGAGGCCCAAGCTTGAGGCTTTTTGATTGATTAATTGATATTATTGACTCTGGGAGATGACTCCACTGGGGATTAATTACAGGGTATTTTTGTGTTCTGTACAAAGCCCAGAATTGAGGCTGACTCTACTTAGGGAGACTCTATTTGTGTGCCTTGTACAAAGCCCAAGGTTGTGGCTAACTGTTGAGGATAATTGAATTTTTAAGACTATGAATGACTCTATTTTATGTGCCTTGTACAAAGCCCAAGGTTGTGGCTGACTGTTGCTAGGGAAAACATTATTTTCTGCCTTGTACAAAGCCCAAGGTTGTGGCGGACTCTTAAATGAATTAAGTATGGATGACTATATGGGGAAAGATCCTAAGTGTTAGGAATCTTTGTGTAATACGGTGAACTGACTTTTATAATTGAAAATGTCGCGGTAAGCAAGAGTCGCCACCGACTTTTATTTTATCCAATTTTAGGAAAGGCTAAAAGAACAGGAAAAGACCTTTTAAAAAGACTTTGAGTTCGGGGGGTAAGTTATACAAAGGGAAGGTGTAAGGCACCCTTTGCATCCATGGTTATCCATGGGCTCTTAATTGCTCAGCTCACTTTGTTTGTTTGAATTGTTTGAAAAGAGCAGTGTGTAAAAAGTAAAAACTTTGTCCAAGGACTTTAGCTTGTAAATAAGCGTAGCCTTGTTTTGAAAGTATTTGAAATTGAGTTGGAAAAGTATTTTTAATTTGAATTTGAAAAGAGCGAGCAATTAGTAGCAACTACCCTAAGTTTGAAAATTCGTTCTTTTAGCTTTTCGAGGCGAAAGGATCTATCCATGCCATAAAGGGCAGGAAGTCTTTCAATTGGATGTTTAAGGGTCATCGAGTAATCGTTCGCCATAAGACTGTCCCATGCCATAAAGAGGGCAGGTAGTCTAAGGGAAGGATATAATAGTCATTAATCTTTTTAGGCATCATGCGAGGATACCTTAGCAGTTGGGACAATCATCTTATAAGGCAACATTGAGGGACTAATGAACTTAGGGCAACGTTTGTTTTGCTTTAGGTATCCTCGGAATCGAGGGACTTGACTATTTAGTACACTTAAAGGCAACAAGGCAACAGGCAACAAAGGCAACCAGAGGGATTACCCTAAAGGTGAGTGTGTGGCACAATCAGGTGGTTCAATTCAGATATATTATCTTATAATTAGTGATCTATGTTAATTCAAGGCTTGCACTCCCTAAGATTACTAACTACGCAGTTAAAATGGCGAAAATTAAAGGCAGAAAATAAATGCCCTACGCTATTACAATAAACACCTGCGGGGATGGGGGAAATTAAAAGACAACAGAAAACCCTTATAGGGTCACAGAAAAAATAAAAGTTAAAAATTAATTTCCACATCTTCTTTGCCTTGATCTTCTCTGAATCTTTGATTGACTCTGATCATCTTTTTGATTGAAGGCGCGTAATCGGGAGATCTTGAGGTAACCCTGAAAAGTTGGGCATAAAGAAAAAGGATGTTAGTGCATTTAAAGGTCAACCCTAATCGGTGAAAACAAACCAAATAAAACAGTTAAAAATAATAAAAACAAGAGGTTTTGAAAAGATTCAGGGCGAACCCTGATTTTTAGGGAACCAGGTTTTAGTAGAAAAGATACTGAGTTGATGGATGACATCTACCTAACAGTGATTAGTGGTCATGATAAATGTCTAAAATAGAATCAGGGTTTAAAGCCATGGATTAAACATGTAAAGTAAATGAACTAATATATATAATATATATATATATATAATCGAAAGTTCGATTAAATAAACTAAAGAGCCTTAAAAATATAATTTTATAAATGTAAACAAAAGGTTTAAGTAAAAATAAATTTCTTTGAAAGTAATAAAGAAAAATAAATAAAAGAGGAATTTTAAAAAAGAAATAAATAAGTAAAAAGTTAGAAAACTCAGCTCTGATCTTGTGTGATAAGCTTGTGGAGGAGTATGGTGGACTTGCAGATACTGGGCGTTGGATAAGATGTGGATGAGATCTTGAGGGTCCTCACGTGATCTTTACCATAGTCCTCGCTGGGTGCGCAGTATTGGATCTGTGATCAAATAAACTGTAAAATTACATTGTAAAAAATAAGGGTGTCGTTGTGGGGAATCGACCCCAGGTTTCCTTGGTTAACAGTCTACTCTCTCTGCCATGTGTGCTGAAATCGTTAGCAGTTAATGGAACATATGTAATTAAATAAATATGAAACAGTTCAAAGGGAAAGTCAAACGCAATTCAAAGCTGGGCCCCACTGTTCTGGAAGGACCAATCGTGCGTGGAGAGGGAAGGCCATCACACCGATCCTCCAATCAGAATACACAAACAGAACACGCTGGTGTTGACCAGACCCTGCCCTATTCAGACCACCGCTGGCGGCGGTTCATTCACCTTCTCCGGCGAAGGAGATTTGCGAAACCTGCAATAGTTAACCAAAACGATCGAACAAATAACCCAGATCCATGTTTTAAGGTGCTGCGAATCCGATGGTACCATTATCTTGGGGTAAAAAAGCCTGCAACTATGGAAACGAGAGCGAAGAGTCTTAGTGCCCTAACAATGGCGTTTAATCTTCATTACGTGAAAACCTTCGAAACGATACTCCAAACATATTTAAACATGGTCAGGAACATACGTGTATACGTGAAATTCATTTATATGGCATGGATAAACAGTTTGAAATTAGAAAGAACATGCAAACCGATGAGGATGAGTGAGGATGATCCGGAGGACGTCATGCTTCAAGGAAGAGTGGAAACGATTTCTGAGACTTCCAAGAGGAGGATGCAATGCTTGGGAGGGTTCGAAACTGGATGAAGAGAGTATTGGATCATGCCCTAGCTATTTGCAAGTCTTGAAGGCAAAGAACCCTAGTATTTTTCTCTCCCCCTCTTTTTCCTCTTGATTGGTACACGCTGAGAATATATAGTGGATGATAATTAGGGTTGAGGCTTGGCTTAAGATTGAATCATTTGGTGACATGGAGATTGAAAAAAGATTTTACATAAAATCTTTCTAAGTTTGGTCACCAAGCTATTTTATGCATATTTCTTACTCAATCTTGTCCATTGGATGATATTTGAATTGATTTGAATTATTAAGAAGAAATAATCATCATATAACTATTTTAGGATTTTATTTGATTTTTATTTGAAATTAATTGAATAAAGTTCAATATAAATAAGATAATATCTCAAAAATAGTTATATTTGACCAATGGATCTCTTTTGGGCTTAGTAGTCACGTGGATAATACCAATTCATGGGCCCAATACTCAAAAATATAAATTTCATCACTTTGGGCTTCATGTAATTCTCAACAATCGACCAACTTGTGCGAGCCATAAATCATTCGATATTTATCATATGGAGGTGCTCTAGGACCCTTTGGAAAGCTCAAAGAGTCCTTCTAAAAGTTCCTTTTGGTTTCATCTCAATTGAGTCTACCATGTTCAAGTTATGAGCTTTGAGAAAAAAGGACTTTTTGCGATTTTTTAGAAGGACCCGTAATGTTTTGGCTCATATCTCCCAAATGGTGCGTTTCTGGCCTTGGCTTGTGAGAGACAAAATTGTAGAGAATTCAATTTCCTTTAAACTGAGCTTTGGATGGGAAACTTTTGATGTTCCATGTGAAAGTTATGGCTGGTCAAAGTTGGGTTGACTTTCTCCTATGAAAACCCTAATTTAGAAACTTTTGAATTGTTGATTTCTGATCTTTCCTTGATGAATCATGATCAATCCTTGATCACATGATGAATGATACTTCAAAATAAGATTGTTGACAAAAATCAGAAGTTTTGACAGTGATTTGACCATAGTTTGACTTTTAGGTCAACCAGTCGATTATTGATCGTTTGAGCTGTTGATTGAGCAATCTTGGGAGTCAGAGCTTGAAACTTCATGTGAGGATCCTTTGAAGCATATGAGAGACCATGAAGTCCACTTGAGGTATCAGAAATTGATTTTTCTTGGAAAGAAACAAAACCCTAGTTTTGGTCCTTATTTTTTTAGGAGGAGAATAAACATGCTTGCATTTGGATATCACATGAGCCTGAGGAGACTTCCTGAGCCAAGATATTTTGGAAATTTATGGGCAAATTTTGGGGTATGACAGCTGCCCCTGTTCAATTTTCTTAAACCTGAAGATGCAGAGTGGTTTGTATGCCAGTCGGAATCTGAAGGTGGAAGAGGATTGAACACTAGAATACCAAGAAATTTGCCCTTGCCGAGGTAGGGACTTTTGTTGGAGAAGGGCTTGAAGATGCCATCCAGGTGTTTGAGATGATGTATGATTGAGATGGGCTTGAAGATGCCATCCAATTTGATATACTTGAGAGTCAAATGTGTCGTACGTTAGACTGTTTCTGAGGAATAGACTTAGATTGAGTCGTACGTTAGACTGGGTCTAGTTTGCATCAGCAGATGTCTGGAAAACCGTGCGTTAGGCTGGAGGATGTGTCGTACGTCAGATCAGATCCAACTTGCATCCGTAGATGTCTGGAAAAACCGTGCGTTAGGCTGGAGGATGTGTCGTACGTCAGATCAGATCCAACTTGCATCCGTAGATGTCTGGAAAAACCGTGCGTTAGGTCGAATCTGAGCTTAGTATGTTGAGAAATGTTTGTTGGAGATTAATCGTGTCAGCACCGTTCGTAGTAACTGAATTAGACTTTGGAAAAGTTGATCGTGTCTACACCGTTCGTGATGATAGAATTAGATCTTGGAATGTTGATCGTGTCAGTACCGTTCGTAATACCTGAATTAGATCTTGGAAAGATGATCATGTCTACACCGTTCGTGATGATAGAATTAGATCTCTTAAAGGTCGATCGTGTCAGCACCGTTCGTAGTAACTGAATTAGACTTTAAGGGGTAATTGATCGTGTCCACACCGTTCGTGATGATGGAATTAGATCTTTGAAGATGATCGTGTCAGTACCATTCGTAGTAGCTGAATTAGATCTTTGAGAATGATCGTGTCATCACCGTTCGTGGTGAATGAATTAGATCTTGGAAAGTTGGAGATTTCGTTCATTTGTCTGTACCTGTATTCTGCAATAGGTGTAGCAATTTATATAATTTCATGATGCATGTGTTATGTAATGAGTCCCTCAAAATGAATGAGAAACTTTGTATGTTATGCATGAGTTCATTATGAGGTAATGTATGCAATGTATAAATATGTTTATGACATATAATATGTGAATATGGTTTATGTTGTCTTGATTGAGAAAATAAATCTCTATGTCTTTGTGATTTTATTGTCTGATCTTATCTTGAAGATGATCAGCTGGGGATTTATGATTTCTGCTTGGGGATGATCAGTAACTTGATGTACCCTGACTGGGGATTAGAGATATTAACAAACCATGTTTGGAGAAGAGAAGCAGGTCGGGGAACCGACGATGTCAAAGATGCGAACTCTGTTGAGGAGCTATGTCTTTTGTTGGATGAGTACGTTTGGGGATATCTTCTTTGAGGATTACTCTGTGGGGATATGATCTTGTGAAGTCGACTCTGTGGGGAAGCATGGATGTCTTGAACGTTGCCCCCAGTATTTATAGTAACTGCCATTCCTGGATTTGATTTAGGACATACTGCTGAGTTTTGATCAAGATGTCAAACTGGACTTGCATAGATTTGCCCCTGTTAGTAGGAATTTTGAAAAGATTCGCCTTGCAAGGACTTTATGAGATGTGCATTATGGGCGACATGCCCCCTAGTAATCATAGGCTCAAGACAATGTCCTATGTTGGTTGAGAAGTAGCTTCAGATCTACTTAGATGCATGCCCCTGATTGTTTTGGCACTCTTAAGAGATTCTCATAATCTTGACTTGATTGCCCCAGATTGATTGGGAAATAGTTTGAAACTCGCTTGGGATGTATGCCTTTGACTGTTTGTCATTTAAGAGATTCTTGGAATCTTGACTGGATTGCCCTAGATTGATCGGGCAAAACGCGTCATGCCCCTTGTATACGTAGGAGACATTGCTTCTTGGAGTAATCTGTGTTGGTCGGGATAACTTTGAATCATTAGCCATACCCTGTGCAAATTCATTTTGATGCTAACATTTGAAATTATGTAGCAAAATTTGTTTAATAATGAATTCATGAGATGCAATGCATACGTTTGTCTTGAGTTTTTGAAAAAACATTAAAACAAGAGATGTAAAAGCGTGATATTTGTAAAAACATGCTATTTTTGTAGAAGCAAAACATCGACTCAGCATTTTAGTAAACCTTAAGGAGTCGGGATACCTTTTTGGTGACAGTATGCTTTCGAACTAACCATGCTTCAATTAGGACTTTCAAGGGTTGTAACGTGGCTTGGTTCACGGTTTAAGAAACAAAGGATAATGGCTCAAAATTTATTTATACCCATCCCCTACTTCGTGATGTTCTTCAGTCCTAAGCTCAGTTAATTCAACTTATGCATTCAGATTCGAGAGACTTTTGGATTTGCACCTTTGATAATGATGAAGGTTCACAAGCAAAGATAACTTTTGAGATGGCAGTCACTTCTTCCTTTTGGTAGTCACAACATTGTGTTGTTCAGGAATTTATTGACTTCTCTTTTTTCATCTTTTTGATATCCCTAACTTTTGCCTGAACTGTCTATTTTGAGATTACAGTCAGCGGGATGCCTTGATTTTGCCTAAGTCATCTTTTTGATTTTTGACTTAGCAGGCTTTTCTTTGTATATATGTTCTTTCATTTTTTTTGAAAGATATTGACTGCCTTGCTTAATGATTGATGAACCATCATTGGCTTTTGATTGACATCTCCAACACTTCTTTGATCTGTGCGGATGAATGCTTGTGATTGAAACCTTTGTTGAAAGGTGTACTGAATGATTCTCTTAAAATAGAATGCACAGCCAAATTAACTGAGAACTACCCTGCCCCAGGTTATGATCAAGGGTTTTAATTAGTACAAGAAAGAAACTTCTACTTCTTAGGCTCAAAGGGGTTGACGAGGGATTAACATCCTTATATCTCCACTGTTTAGGAATTGAAACAATGCCTGTACATCGTCAGCATAGTCCGCTCAAAAGCATACTGTATGAGGTTGCGGTATCGTTTTCGTCCTCCTCCCTGAAAAGGCTTACAGCTTAGCAGGAGCTGAATATCACAAAACACATGCAAAGTAAAGACGCAATTTAAAATGAGTGATAGCGAAGTAAATTGTTCAAGACAAACATATGCAATGCACTAATGATGATTATTAAAACAGATAATGTCTATCATGATTCAAATGTTAAACAAACAGAAAAGAAACTTGCAAATGAAAGTAGATCTAATGATCCAAAAGTTTGTCCGTATAGACGTCAATCAGTCTTGTCATGACTAGGCATAGGAGCGGTGATCACCACAGGAGTTTCAGGAGGGTTGGATTTGATTTCTCCGTCATTCATCAGATCTTGAATCTTATTACTTAATGTGTAATTTCCAAGACTGTTGGAATGGTATGCGCACCTCGCATTGGGTTTATAGTCAGGAGAATTCGTTGGCTCGATTGCCCTGAGCGTCTGGATCATATGAGTGAATTGATTGTTGTGACCCAGTTGTCGTGATTCCATTATCGTGACTCAGTTGTCGTGACTTTGTTGTCGTGATTTCATTATCGTGACTCAGTTGTCATGATTCCATTATCGTGACTCAGTTGTCGTGACTTCGTTGTCGTGATTCCATTATCGTGACTCAGTTGTCGTGATTCCATTATCGTGACTCAGTTGTCGTGATTCCATTATCGTGACTCAGTTGTCGTGACTTTGTTGTCGTGACTCAGTTGTCTTGATTCCATTATCGTGACTCAGTTGTCGTGATTCCATTATCGTGACTCAGTTGTCGTGATTCCATTATCGTGACTCAGTTGTCGTGACTCAGTTGTCGTGACTTTGTTGTCGTGACTCAGTTGTCGTGACTTCATTGTCGTGGTCTTTTCTGATTTGAGTGTCATGATTAAATCTTTAATGGCATGCTTCAACGGTCTACCATCCTTTACACCATAACCAGGATTGTTCAAATAATAAGCGCATCTCGCATTGTAATTGTACCCCAAGATTAGGAGTACCTTTAATTCTTCTTGCCCCTTGGCCAAGTTAAAGATCACCTCTCGGAATTGGTTATTCTAAGCCTGAAGATTTTTGACTGATTGCTCGAGATCCATTTATGCTGAAATAAACAGCGAGGAGGTGAGAAACCTGTGGTGGGAACCTGTGAATGCAGATGCAATATTTTCAAGGATCTCCGGAAATTTAGTTAGCAACGTAAAAATGATTTGGTCGCTTCTTCGTTTGAAGAACTATGATCTTTGGATGTTCTTCTATGGGAATCAAGCTCACCATATCCAGTGGGTCATAGCCTCTGATTCGGGAACTTCCGACTTTGAAGGTACATGGCTAGAGGAAAATAAATCCTCTTGCCCCTTGATAGGTACGGTGTCTCTGAAATGGAAGGTATGTGGCGAGAGGAAAGTAAATCCTCTTGCCCCTTGATTAGAAATTCGGTCCTTGATAAGAGTACCTGAAATTGTGCGCCCTAAATTCCTAAGATCCTTGAAAGGGTTTGTGAACATGCAATGTTATGATGTCATGATGTCATTATGTTATGCGGATGCAATGCATCTGACGAAACGTAAGGTAATAAGGATCAGTGAGCCCCACAAGAAAAACCTGCAAGGAAACCAAAGGGTTAGTAGCAAGCACAGACAAGTCACACTAGTGTCCTTAAGTTTAAAGGCTTGCGTGAAGTTCGTAGGTAAGTACCCTCCCCACTGAAGTTTAGTTGGTTCAACCTGTCCTATATAAAGATCGGGTTCTAGGGAGCTCATATCATTGACCTTTCTCGAAGGCGCTTATCTCAGTTCGGCAATCGAATCACCAACCAAGAAGGTCCTGAAAGTCCAGTCCATATGAGTGTAGCTTCGAGTATCAACCAACTCCGGTCGGAACCAAAGCCAGCTATCTCGCTACTTGCTAATAGGCCAAAGTCAAGTTCAACTAGGGTTCTAGGGCAAATTAGTGCTTAATGACACCACGCAGCAGCCAAGTGTTTCCTCAAGTCGGATCCCAAGGAACACCAGGACAAACAAATGTGTCACACTAACGATGGCCACCATATCAACCACATCAGTATACGCTGTGCAGTCTCCTTGGTCTCATGCCATTTACCTAAGGTTCTCAGATCCGGGTTAGGATCTTTCACACAAGTAAATACCCAAAACAGCCTTTGAAATATAAAGCAAACAAATCAAACAATTAAAGTGATCCTAAACTTTAAGGTAACCCCTCTTTTATTCGAAAGCATCCCCAGCAGAGTCGCCAGTTCTGTAATACGGTGAACTGACTTTTATAATTGAAAATGTCGCGGTAAGCAAGAGTCGCCACCGACTTTTATTTTATCCAATTTTAGGAAAGGCTAAAAGAACAGGAAAAGACCTTTTAAAAAGACTTTGAGTTCGGGGGGTAAGTTATACAAAGGGAAGGTGTAAGGCACCCTTTGCATCCATGGTTATCCATGGGCTCTTAATTGCTCAGCTCACTTTGTTTGTTTGAATTGTTTGAAAAGAGCAGTGTGTAAAAAGTAAAAACTTTGTCCAAGGACTTTAGCTTGTAAATAAGCGTAGCCTTGTTTTGAAAGTATTTGAAATTGAGTTGGAAAAGTATTTTTAATTTGAATTTGAAAAGAGCGAGCAATTAGTAGCAACTACCCTAAGTTTGAAAATTCGTTCTTTTAGCTTTTCGAGGCGAAAGGATCTATCCATGCCATAAAGGGCAGGAAGTCTTTCAATTGGATGTTTAAGGGTCATCGAGTAATCGTTCGCCATAAGACTGTCCCATGCCATAAAGAGGGCAGGTAGTCTAAGGGAAGGATATAATAGTCATTAATCTTTTTAGGCATCATGCGAGGATACCTTAGCAGTTGGGACAATCATCTTATAAGGCAACATTGAGGGACTAATGAACTTAGGGCAACGTTTGTTTTGCTTTAGGTATCCTCGGAATCGAGGGACTTGACTATTTAGTACACTTAAAGGCAACAAGGCAACAGGCAACAAAGGCAACCAGAGGGATTACCCTAAAGGTGAGTGTGTGGCACAATCAGGTGGTTCAATTCAGATATATTATCTTATAATTAGTGATCTATGTTAATTCAAGGCTTGCACTCCCTAAGATTACTAACTACGCAGTTAAAATGGCGAAAATTAAAGGCAGAAAATAAATGCCCTACGCTATTACAATAAACACCTGCGGGGATGGGGGAAATTAAAAGACAACAGAAAACCCTTATAGGGTCACAGAAAAAATAAAAGTTAAAAATTAATTTCCACATCTTCTTTGCCTTGATCTTCTCTGAATCTTTGATTGACTCTGATCATCTTTTTGATTGAAGGCGCGTAATCGGGAGATCTTGAGGTAACCCTGAAAAGTTGGGCATAAAGAAAAAGGATGTTAGTGCATTTAAAGGTCAACCCTAATCGGTGAAAACAAACCAAATAAAACAGTTAAAAATAATAAAAACAAGAGGTTTTGAAAAGATTCAGGGCGAACCCTGATTTTTAGGGAACCAGGTTTTAGTAGAAAAGATACTGAGTTGATGGATGACATCTACCTAACAGTGATTAGTGGTCATGATAAATGTCTAAAATAGAATCAGGGTTTAAAGCCATGGATTAAACATGTAAAGTAAATGAACTAATATATATAATATATATATATATAATCGAAAGTTCGATTAAATAAACTAAAGAGCCTTAAAAATATAATTTTATAAATGTAAACAAAAGGTTTAAGTAAAAATAAATTTCTTTGAAAGTAATAAAGAAAAATAAATAAAAGAGGAATTTTAAAAAAGAAATAAATAAGTAAAAAGTTAGAAAACTCAGCTCTGATCTTGTGTGATAAGCTTGTGGAGGAGTATGGTGGACTTGCAGATACTGGGCGTTGGATAAGATGTGGATGAGATCTTGAGGGTCCTCACGTGATCTTTACCATAGTCCTCGCTGGGTGCGCAGTATTGGATCTGTGATCAAATAAACTGTAAAATTACATTGTAAAAAATAAGGGTGTCGTTGTGGGGAATCGACCCCAGGTTTCCTTGGTTAACAGTCTACTCTCTCTGCCATGTGTGCTGAAATCGTTAGCAGTTAATGGAACATATGTAATTAAATAAATATGAAACAGTTCAAAGGGAAAGTCAAACGCAATTCAAAGCTGGGCCCCACTGTTCTGGAAGGACCAATCGTGCGTGGAGAGGGAAGGCCATCACACCGATCCTCCAATCAGAATACACAAACAGAACACGCTGGTGTTGACCAGACCCTGCCCTATTCAGACCACCGCTGGCGGCGGTTCATTCACCTTCTCCGGCGAAGGAGATTTGCGAAACCTGCAATAGTTAACCAAAACGATCGAACAAATAACCCAGATCCATGTTTTAAGGTGCTGCGAATCCGATGGTACCATTATCTTGGGGTAAAAAAGCCTGCAACTATGGAAACGAGAGCGAAGAGTCTTAGTGCCCTAACAATGGCGTTTAATCTTCATTACGTGAAAACCTTCGAAACGATACTCCAAACATATTTAAACATGGTCAGGAACATACGTGTATACGTGAAATTCATTTATATGGCATGGATAAACAGTTTGAAATTAGAAAGAACATGCAAACCGATGAGGATGAGTGAGGATGATCCGGAGGACGTCATGCTTCAAGGAAGAGTGGAAACGATTTCTGAGACTTCCAAGAGGAGGATGCAATGCTTGGGAGGGTTCGAAACTGGATGAAGAGAGTATTGGATCATGCCCTAGCTATTTGCAAGTCTTGAAGGCAAAGAACCCTAGTATTTTTCTCTCCCCCTCTTTTTCCTCTTGATTGGTACACGCTGAGAATATATAGTGGATGATAATTAGGGTTGAGGCTTGGCTTAAGATTGAATCATTTGGTGACATGGAGATTGAAAAAAGATTTTACATAAAATCTTTCTAAGTTTGGTCACCAAGCTATTTTATGCATATTTCTTACTCAATCTTGTCCATTGGATGATATTTGAATTGATTTGAATTATTAAGAAGAAATAATCATCATATAACTATTTTAGGATTTTATTTGATTTTTATTTGAAATTAATTGAATAAAGTTCAATATAAATAAGATAATATCTCAAAAATAGTTATATTTGACCAATGGATCTCTTTTGGGCTTAGTAGTCACGTGGATAATACCAATTCATGGGCCCAATACTCAAAAATATAAATTTCATCACTTTGGGCTTCATGTAATTCTCAACAATCGACCAACTTGTGCGAGCCATAAATCATTCGATATTTATCATATGGAGGTGCTCTAGGACCCTTTGGAAAGCTCAAAGAGTCCTTCTAAAAGTTCCTTTTGGTTTCATCTCAATTGAGTCTACCATGTTCAAGTTATGAGCTTTGAGAAAAAAGGACTTTTTGCGATTTTTTAGAAGGACCCGTAATGTTTTGGCTCATATCTCCCAAATGGTGTGTTTCTGGCCTTGGCTTGTGAGAGACAAAATTGTAGAGAATTCAATTTCCTTTAAACTGAGCTTTGGATGGGAAACTTTTGATGTTCCATGTGAAAGTTATGGCTGGTCAAAGTTGGGTTGACTTTCTCCTATGAAAACCCTAATTTAGAAACTTTTGAATTGTTGATTTCTGATCTTTCCTTGATGAATCATGATCAATCCTTGATCACATGATGAATGATACTTCAAAATAAGATTGTTGACAAAAATCAGAAGTTTTGACAGTGATTTGACCATAGTTTGACTTTTAGGTCAACCAGTCGATTATTGATCGTTTGAGCTGTTGATTGAGCAATCTTGGGAGTCAGAGCTTGAAACTTCATGTGAGGATCCTTTGAAGCATATGAGAGACCATGAAGTCCACTTGAGGTATCAGAAATTGATTTTTCTTGGAAAGAAACAAAACCCTAGTTTTGGTCCTTATTTTTTTAGGAGGAGAATAAACATGCTTGCATTTGGATATCACATGAGCCTGAGGAGACTTCCTGAGCCAAGATATTTTGGAAATTTATGGGCAAATTTTGGGGTATGACACTTTGACACATGAAAGATATGGTTTATCTGCCTTGTACAAAGCCCAAGGTTGTGGCTACTAAGTGATGAAAGACTCACTGGGGAGACTCTATTATCTGCCTTGTACAATGCCCAAGGTTGAGGCTGACTCTTGACAGGGGAGTTTTATTGTTTGGGTGCCTTGTATGAAGCCCAAGGTTGAGGCTAACTGTTTTTGTTGGTTTTGACTCTACTGAGGAGATTTTATTTATTAAAAGACTGTTTTTCTTTGGAAGCTAACCCTTTCCAGGGATTTTGACTCAGCTGGTGAATTTGTCTGTTAAAAGACTGACTCTATCATGTTTTTTTTTTTGGAAGCTAACCCTTTCCAGGGATTTTGACTCTTTTGGGGAAATTATCTCCTAAGAGAATGAAATTATTCTTTTGACTTTTTATTAATTTGACTTTGGAGGCTAACCCTTTCCAGGGGTTTTTATTGAAATGATGGATTGATTTTAATTGACTTTGGAGGCTAACCCTTTCCAGGGATTTTATGATTGAAAAGTGGATGGCAGAAAGATTATCTAGTGGAGACTCTTTGTTTAAAGCCCAAGATGAAGGCTGACTCAATGCTGAGGATGACCAAAACATAGATCCTAGACTCTACTAAGGAGGATTGATGAAGATAAGGGTGACAGAGACTGTCCATGTCTCTCATTCCAAAAAGTGTACTCAATGTGAAATTGAGACAAACTTAGCTTGTTTTAAGTCTGGTTTAAATTGGAAGAAACTCACCAGGGTAGGCTAAAAGGTGACTAAAGACCTGTTCCTATGTTTATAAGAAACCTGATGGGTCCTTGTATACAAGCTCAAGAGGAAGCTGGAAATGCTTTTAAGAAGCCTGTGGGTCCTTGTACAAAGCCCAAGAGGAGGCTAATCGAGGGTCCTTGTTATAGCACAAGAGAAAGCTTATGTAGTTTTGAACTTATTTTGGCTCTAAGCAAATGGGTAAGAGGTTTCACCGGGAATAATTCCTCTTTGGGTGGATGTGTCCTATATTTTTGGATTCTAAGGTTTTTGCCAAGATGTTTCACCGGGAATAATTCATCTTGGGGGTTTGAACTACAGATCTCTAATTAGGAAAGAGCCTTCACCGGGAAGACATTCTCAATCCTAGGTCATATTCCTATAATATATATATAGTTTAACTGTCCTAAGGTTTATACTCAAACGTAGTTCTAAACTAATATATGCACAGTTTATATTTGACAGTAATTTAAATAAAGACTGTAAATTGAAAGCTTGTAAAGCCTAACCTCTGAAAATGGAGATCGTGAGGATGATTGAGAGCACCTGGGTTTGAATGAATGATCTCAATAGCTTCCCTGAGACTCAATGATGCTAACTGGATGCTTATTGTAGCCTGAATCCTTCTGAATTGTTCTATGGACCTCCCTCGATTTGAGCTTCAAGTGGACATGGAGGTTGTTGAATCCTGAGTTACAGATGAGCTGCAGCCATCTGGTTAGCTTCACTATGACCTGAGGAGTGTGTCTGGATGATTGGCTTGCCTTGAAACCTTCTGAATCACCCCATGGACCTCCAACTGCAAGTGCTCCAAAGTGAGAGCAACAATAGTGTTCCTCCACCTACAGAAGTGATCCAGGTGCTTGGATCACCTCAAATGACCTCCCTTGAGATGTTAGAATGCTCACTTCCCAAAGATAAGCTTTGGTTTGAAGAAATCGATTCTTCTTGCCAAAGAACTTTGAAAAACAATGAACAAGAGGAGAGAAAGAAAAAGCAAGTAATATGGTTGCTTTGGTGTATTTTTGAATGAGGAATGCATCTGTATTTATAGGCAAATGGATCAGTATAGCTGCAGAGGAGTGAGCTTCCTTAGTGAAGTTGATTTGCTTTCTTAGCCATGAAGGAATTTTGCAAATATCTCTTATGCAATGATGAGAATTTTGATTCCATTTGATCAATCCCCTAGCCCTCGATTTTGCTTGATCTTAGGGGACAATTCTGAGCCAGAAATGAGCTCTAATTGGTTGGTGAGAAGATTCCTTGGGTGATTCATCAATTTGCCATAAATTCACAAATGTAATCATTACATAATCACATGTTCTTGTTTTTTAGAATCTTCTTCAATCCTTATGGCATGGTGAAAATGAATGCATGGCATGGTTTCAGATGTGTTATGGGTCGTGTAGCATCCATAAGAGAGGTTATTTGCACAAAATTTGCAAAGTCCAAAAGTGTCCATGACCTATAATTTTACTTCATGAGGCCAACTTTGAACAAGCATAACTCCTAGCTCAAATTGAATTTGGAGAAGGTTGAACACAATTTGGAAAGCCCTAAACATCTACTTCAAATCATTAGTTTATGTCTTCTTCAGAATCATTTAGGAAATTTGTGAAAAATGAGCCCAAAGTTGGATGAAAACTAGGTTAAAACACTTAGAAAAATTTCTAAGTGTTTATGACCTAAACTTCAAAATTTCCAAAACTTCATAAATGGTTGATCTTTTGAAAAAAGTTCCTTTGTAAGATGTTGTTTTATTTTGCAAGATCTACAACTTTCATGTTGGAAGTTTTTTGAGTTGTGTAGGTGAAATTTTGAGATCTCACCA
Organism: Vicia villosa; assembly: GCF_029867415.1. NCBI lineage: Eukaryota > Viridiplantae > Streptophyta > Magnoliopsida > Fabales > Fabaceae > Vicia > Vicia villosa. The sequence continues at coordinate 143,708,606 of NC_081180.1, forward strand.
TGCCTTCAAAAACCCTAATTCCCGACTTTTCGCTCCTTGATGAATTTCTTTGAATTTCTTTGGCCAAATGACTTTGACATCCATATATTGATGATATTGATCTTTGAAAGTCATTTTTTGACCAAAAACCTTAAAAGTCAATGATGATCCTTCACAGTTGACTTTTTCCTGACAAAGTGAATTTTTGGGCTTTTGTGTAGAATTAAGATCTTCTCCCCAAATGGATGATATAAATGGATTATATGGAGGTAGTAGAGATCCTTGAATCATGTCTTGAGTTTTGGATTCATGCCCTGATCAGAAGTCAACTATCCTGGTGAATTAGGTCAAAACCCTAATTTGTCGACCATGTGAAAATAATGACTGTAGACTTTGAATTGAAGTGTGATGTCCAGTAGATCTTGTCATATGAGTTATTTGAAGATGATTGATGTCTTTGAATGGTTCCCTGAGGCTTTTTAGGGTTTCCCAAAAGTGATCCCTGATTTTAGTCCTTGATAGGCTCAAAACCCTAGTCTGGTGACCTGAGTAAACCTGTACTCAGATGACTGGATGTCTAATCAATCATAGATGAGAAAAGTGAAGTCTTTGAGCCTCATGATTGTATTAGGGACTAATCCTTGTATTGATTGATCCTTTGCCTGAGCTTTCTTGTCTTTGAGCATCCTCGATTAGGTACCAGATGGAGAAATGACTGCTCTGGGAACTTGTCTTGACCTGATGAAAAAATCCTGAAGATATGCCATCTCAAGGGGGTCAAAAATTAGGGTATGACAGATGCCCCTATTTAAGTTTCTTTTATCCGGAGGGAGAGAGATTGAGATCTCGATCTCTCCTGCGTAAAAGAGACTTAAATATCAAAGAATGCCCGAATTTTGGGCACTCCTGAGATGTTGTAATTGATAAAATCTTTGCATGATTTGATCCTGTTGTCGCACTTGGCGGGGGATGAGGAGACAAACTCCTGCAGAAATACTTGATGTGGATTCTGGTGAATGGATGGCAATGTAGGATGCGCAATCCATCTTCTTTAACTAAGTGCTGATACTTAGAAAAAGGTAAACAACCTCCCCTCGTTTCGGATGTCCATATCTCGAAACTGGTCTCAGTTGCGTTTGGACGATATCTCAGATAAAGAGAAAATCTCCAAAGGTTTGTTTCCTCATCAAACTTCTCATCAGCACTTGGAGACGAGACGCCATTCGATGGTAAATAAAGAAACTTCAAAGGTTTGTTTCCTCGTCAAACTTCTTATCAGCGTTTGGAGATAAGATGCCACTTGACGGTAGTAAAGAAACTTCAAAGGTTTGTTTCCTCGTCAAACTTCTTATCAACGCTTGGAGATAAGATGCCATTTGACGGTAGTAAAGAAACTTCAAAGGTTTGTTTCCTCGTCAAACTTCTTATCAGCGCTTGGAGATAAGATGCCATTTGACGGCTGTAAAGAAACTTCACCATCTTCCCTTTTGACTTGACGTCTTTGAAAGAATGTCATATGGCCTCATGATCTTTTGAGGGGCTAATGACTTTGTTTGAAGGCGGACGAACTGTTTTCGGGGTGGAAACTGCCATTCGTCGACTGATGCCTGGGGAATCAACGAATTGTTTTCCTAAGAGGAAAACTGCCATTCATCGACTCTGTGGGGAGTTAAATGTTTGAAGAAACTGCCATTTGTCGATCTCTTGAGTATTTAACAGACAAACTGTCTTTTCTTGGGAAAAGACTGCCATTTGCCAATTGCTAGGGGAGCAAACTGTCTTCTACTGGGAGAGACTGCCATTTGCTGACTTTGTCATGATAGAAAGTGAGCGAACTGTCTTCTGCTGAAAGAGACTGCCATTTGCTGACTTTGTTGTGATAGAAAGCGAGCAAACTGTCTTCTGCTGAAAGAGACTGCCATTTGCTGACTTTGTTGTGATAGAAAGTGAGCAAACTGTCTTCTGCTGAAAGAGACTGCCATTTGCTGACTTTGTTGTGATAGAAAGTGAGCAAACTGTCTTCTGCTGAAAGAGACTGCCATTTGCTGACTTTGTTGTGATAGAAAGTGAGCAAACTGTCTTCTGCTGAAAGAGACTGCCATTTGCTGACTTTGTTGTGATAGAAAGTGAGCAAACTGTCTTCTGCTGAAAGAGTGCTGACTTTGTTGTGATAGAAAGTGAGCAAACTGTCTTCTGCTGAAAGAGACTGCCATTTGCTGACTTTGTTGGGGAATCTGAACTATCTTCTGGATGAAGACTATCATTCGCTGACTCCGCTGGGGAATCATTTGTCGATCTGCTGGGAGATTCTGAATTTTCCTTTGACAAGAAGTGGCACCTCTTGACCCTGCTGGGGAAATACCAGACCTGTAGGGAGTTCCGGAATGTGAAGCAGACTATCTTATCTGAAGAAGACTGTCGAATGTCGCTCTGCAGGAGATTCTCGGCTGAGGAATTCCAAAAGTGAACAAACTATCTCTTTGAGGGAGACTACCATTTATTGACTTGCTTGGGGAAATCTCTCTACATGGATCGTTGTCTTGAAGGAAAAAGTTTCTCCAGGACTTGCAGGGGAAACTTGAGTTCATGCCCTCATGACTCGGGCATTCTCATGATTAAAAGCCTAATTTGACTATGCAGTTGTGATGTAATGTATGCATGAATATTATGACAATTATAAAATGTAAAGTGAATGTGAATAGAATTGTCGCGGATGTAAAATCCTATGATACGACTTGAATTCTTGTTGATCAGAAGATGTCCTCTTCTTGGAGTTCGAACTCTGTCGGGAATATCTGGTTATCAGTTGTCCGCTGTCCGAAGTGAGTAATATGAATTGAAGTAAAGATCCGTCATCGGGAGATGTTCGCAAAGCGACCTCATGGGGAAATCTTGGTTCCCGGAGTCTCAACCGTTCTCGGAGCAACTGTTTGCATTCTTCCTATTGTTTGTAAACCTTAGAAAGAAATTTCACCTTTATTTTTGCAAGTAAATTCATTTTTATTTTATGAAAACATTTGTTTCAAGAAAATGACTGTTTAAACTTAAAATGCATTTCAAGAAACTGAATAAGACTAGATTGCAAAGGAAAAGCACAAGGCTCAAATTATTATATATGGAATGGTAATCAGCCAAATGCTTGATTCCATGGAGTATTTACAAAGTTGGAAATTGGTAATTTTCGGGAAAAGGGCTACGATGAAACGTGACGACCGTTATCTTTCCCTTCCACTCCGAGTTGCGCTGTATTCGTGCTTCGTAGAAGATGACCTACTGCTGATGAACACTCCGCTATGGATTTTGAATGATCAAGTTTGTCCTGAACACAGTTACTTGCCATATATCCCTAACTTTTGCGTAAACTACCCCTTTCGGGTTTTAAGTTTACCGGGATTGATTATTTATTTTTTTATGTCTCTAACTTTTGCCTGAATCGCCCTTTCGGGTTTTCGATTCACCGAGACGCTCTTTTTTGCCTAAGTCGCTCTTTGCGAGTTTTCAACTTAGCGAGCTGTTCTTTTGTTTATTTAGGCGAAGTATTTCTTGACTGCGTCGACGTTCACAGGACGGGTGAATTCTTCTCCATCCATAGTCGTGAGTATTAAGGCTCCTCCTGAGAAAGCTCTCTTGACCACGTAGGGGCCGTCATAATTGGGAGTCCATTTCCCTCTCGAATCTGTGAGAAAAGATTGAATCTTTTTGAGTACAAGGTCGCCTTCTTTGATTGTGCGAGGTCGAACCTTTTTGTCGAAAGCTTTCTTCATTCTTTGTTGATATAGCTGTCCGTGGCATAAAGCTGTCATGCGCTTTTCTTCGATTAAGTTCAATTCATCGAATCTGCTTTGACACCACTCGGCTTCTGTTAATTTTGCCTCCATCAAAACTCTCATTGATGGAATCTCAACCTCTATAGGTAGGACTGCCTCCATGCCATATACAAGGGAGAAAGGAGTTGCTCCAGTCGAAGTACGTACTGATGTACGGTAACCATGAAGAGCATACGGGAGCATTTCATGCCAATCTTTGTAAGTGATGACCATCTTCTGAATGATTTTCTTGATGTTTTTGTTAGCTGCTTCTACAGCTCCATTCATCTTTGGTCTGTAAGGAGATGAGTTGTGATGTTCGATCTTGAATTCTTCACAAAGCTCCTTCATCATTTTGTTATTCAAATTTGACCCATTGTCAGTGATTATCTTGCTAGGAATGCCGTAGCGACAGATGATGTGATTCTTGATAAACCTGACGACAACTTGTCTTGTAACGTTTGCATATGAAGCTGCTTCAACCCATTTGGTGAAATAGTCTATGGCTACCAAGATGAAGCGATGTCCGTTGGACGCTTTTGGTTCGATCATTCCAATCATGTCGATTCCCCACATGGAGAAAGGCCAAGGGGAAGAGAGTATGTTGAGCAGAGATGGTGGCACATGAATTCTATCGGCGTAGATCTGGCATTTGTGACACCTCTTTGCGTACTGGTAGCAATCTGACTCCATCGTCAGCCAATAATATCCTGCTCTCAGTATTTTCCTTGTCATGGTATGTCCATTGGTGTGAGTACCAAAGGAACCTTCATGTATTTCTCTCATGAGTATTTCTGCTTCTTTTCTGTCAACGCATCTGAGCAGAACCATGTCGAAGTTTCTCTTGTACAGAACATCTTCATTCAGGAAGAATCTACAAGCTAACTTTCTCAAAGTCTTTCTATCTTTCTTTGACGCCCCAAGAGGGTACTCTTGCTTTTGAAGAAAGTTCTTGATGTCGTGATACCACGGTTTGTCGTCGATGATTGCTTCTACTGTGAAAACATGAGCGGGCCTATCCAGGCGCATAACATCGATCCGAGGAATGTCATTCCAATGATTTATCCTAATCATGGAAGAGAGTGTGGCTAATGCATCAGCCAAATTGTTTTCTTCACGAGGAATGTGATGAAAATCTACCCTGTCGAAGAATGGTAACAATCTTCTCGCGTAGTCTTTGTAAGGAATTAGCCCTGGTTGGCGTGTTTCCCATTCTCCTTTGATTTGATTGATGACCAAAGCAGAATCTCCATATACATCCAAGTGTTTGATTCTTAGATCCATGGCTTCTTCGAGACCCATGATGCAAGCTTCATATTCGGCCTCATTGTTTGTGCATTTGAAAGTTAATCTGGCAGTAAATGGAATATGGGTACCCTGAGGTGTAACAATGATTGCCCCAATTCCTCGTCCATAAGCATTGACAGCTCCGTCAAAGATTAAGCCCCACTGGGATCCTATCTCAGGTCCTTCGTCTGGTAGTGGCTCGTCGTAATCTTTCATCTTGAGGTACATGACGTCCTCGTCCGGAAAGTCGAAACTGGTTGATTCATGACCATTGAGTGGGTGGTGAGCCAGGTGCTCAGCTAGAATGCTTCCTTTCACGGCTTTCTGTGCGTGATACTCAATGTCATATTCTGATAACAACATCTGCCAACGGGCAATTCTCCCGGTTAAAGCAGGCTTCTCAAAGATGTACTTGATTGGATCCATATGAGAGATCAAACAAGTAGTATGTCGAATCATGTACTGGCGGAGACGCTTGGCAGCCCAGGCCAAAGCACAACACGTCTTCTCGAGCATGGAGTAGCGGGATTCACAGTCAGTGAATTTCTTGCTCAGGTAGTAAATGGCATGCTCTTTTCTCTTTGTCTCGTCTTGCTGTCCAAGGACACAACCCATGGAGTCTTCTAAGACGGTTAAGTACATTATCAAAGGTCTTCCTTCCACTGGAGGAGACAAGATGGGTGGTTCGAGCAGATATTCCTTAATGCTGTCGAACGCTTTCTGACAATCGTCTGTCCAGACGCAACTTTGATTTTTCCGTAGAAGTTTGAAAATAGGAGCGCAAGTTGCAGTCATGAGATATATGAATCTCGAGATGTAATTCAGACGTCCAAGAAATCCTCTAACTTGTTTCTCGGTTCTGGGTGAAGGCATTTCTTGAATTGCCTTGACTTTGTCTGGATCTACTTCAATTCCTCGTTTGCTGACAATGAAACCAAGGAGTTTTCCTGAGTAGACACCAAAGGTACACTTGTTGGGGTTCAGGCGAAGCTGAAACTTCCGTAAGCGTTGAAATAACTTTGTCAGATTCTGTATGTGATCTTCTTCATTTTCTGATTTGGCAATCATGTCGTCCACATAGACTTCCACTTCCTTATGCATCATGTCGTGGAAAAGCGTAGTCATGGCTCTTTGATAAGTTGCCCCTGCGTTCTTTAGTCCAAAAGGCATAACACGGTAGCAGAACGTGCCCCAGGGGGTGATGAAAGCTGTTTTTTCCATGTCTTCAGGTGCCATTTTGATTTGGTTGTATCCTGAAAATCCGTCCATGAATGAGAAAACTTTGGATTTTGCTGTACTGTCTACCAACATATCAATATGTGGTAAAGGAAAATCATCCTTAGGGCTAGCTTTGTTCAAATCTCTGTAGTCGACGCACATGCGGACTTTTCCGTCTTTCTTAGGAACGGGAACAATGTTAGCTAACCACTGAGGGTATTCTGAAGTGACGAGGAAACCTGCGTTGATCTGCTTTTGAACTTCCTCTTTGATTTTCATGGCCATCTCCGGATGAGTTCTTCTTAATTTTTGCTTGACCGGAGGGCATTCTGCTTTTAATGGCAAGTGATGCTCCACTATACTGGTATCCAACCCTGGCATATCTTGATAAGACCAAGCGAAGACATCTGAGAATTCTTTGAGTAGCTGTATCAAACTCTCTCTGATCTCTGAACTGAGCGAAGCTCCAATCTTAACCTCTTTTCTGTTTCCATCGGAACCAAGGTTAATGATCTCTAGAGGCTCATTGTATGGCTGAATGGCCTCTTCCTTTTGTTGAAGTAACCGTGAAATTTCCTTTGATATTTCTTCGTCTTCTTCTTCCTCTGCCTCGAATACAGGAAACTCAAAGCTTGGAGAAGTCATACGGTCGCACGTTTCAACGGGGTATTTTATGATTAATCTGCATATGTGTGATAAGTTTTATTTAGACAACGAGGGAAGACTCGGTGTATGCAGTTAATGGAATTTTTGATGTTTTTTAAGGGTGTTTTTTAGGATTACCAATTTCCGAAAAAAGAAAAGGAAAAACTAAACGAAGGAACAGAATGACATTTTTATTTATGGACAGTCATTTCTTGAAACAAAGACCCTATAAAACAAAACTCTATTGCTTTGGGCGAAGCAAAGAGGGACATTTTCCTAAGAAATAGTAAAATGCAAAGCCCTATGAAACATCTCTTCACCCTGGGCTATGGTGAGAGGACAAAATAACGGTGAAAGTTCCTACTTAGGAGTGCGAACAACAGTTGAAACTTCAACAGCTGTCCAGTAGTGGCGAACCCCATTGTGCACTAAGTAATCTGGAACCTTAGGCTTAAGCTGGCCTGTGGTAGGTCTTGATTTACCAACCACTGTCTTTGCAACACTCAGACGATCTTCTTCTACTTCAGCAGACTGAGCGGTGTGAGCATACCCATTTCCAAGTGGAGTATGTCGAACTTTCTTTTGAGGAAACTTCCAATCTTCTGAATGGAGAGACTCGTTGTCGGAGACACTTTCGAGATCATCCTCTTCTGTATTTTGGTCTTGCTCTTCTCCCAAGATGGCATTGACTAGATATGTGAACTCTAGATCCGTAGCCTCGGAAGGTGACTTGGGGATATAATCCTCAATGATGACTTCACCAGTAGATGATGATGAATAGCAAGGGTTATACATCTCTTTTGGCTGAGAGAGGTACTCAAAATCACTGTTCCATCCAGTTGGAACAATATCTTCAAGAGAGATTCTTGAACTTTCAGGAGCGGAGTATTTCACCATGTAGTCGAATTTTCCGCTTGGTTCTCCTAATGTATCCCAAGTCTCTTCGGGGATAGGAGGAACTTCTTCTGATGAACCATGACTTCTGGTGGTGAAGCTGTCAGTAACTTCATCACTGCTTGGTTGAGTCTTACTTTCAGATCCTTCATTTGGATAACAGCAAAGTGGTTCAGACTCTGATAGGGAGATGTATCCTGCTTTGTTAAGATAGGATAACCATTCCTCTTCATCGGTGCTTTCCGTATCGATGATATTGACTGTTTGTTGAACAGGTTGAAGAAAACCTCCACTGCAGAAAGTTTCTTGAATAGGGAGAACTACCTCAATCCCTGGGATAGCTTTTGATGATGTCGGAAAGAATCCAATTCCCGTTCTGTTCTTGTTGTTGGTAGGAATATTAATGTGCCCCCAACCACTGGTAGTGCCATCCTTTACAACTTGGATTGCATCTTTGTATGAAGAGATAGACGCTGCTTTCTCCTTTCCTTTGTCTAAGGAAAGTGCTTGGAATTTAGTTCCAACAACTTCTTTTGGTTCTATGTCGGAGAATGATGACAGGTTGCTGACGATCAGAGCTCGTTCTCCACATACGGTTACCAATTTGTCATTTCTTATGAACTTCAGTTTCTGATGAAGTGTTGAAGTAATTGCCCCAGCCTCATGAATCCATGGGCGACCTAGCAAACAACTGTATTGTGCTGGAATATCCATAACTTGGAAAGTGATTTTGAACGTCTGAGGTCCAATAGTTATGGGAAGATCTACTTCTCCGAAAACTGACTTTCTTGATCCATCAAATGCTTTGACGATGACATGACTTTTTCTTAGAGGGTAATCTTCGAAAGATAATCTTGATAATGTTGATTTAGGCATGACGTTGAGAGAGGATCCATTGTCTATTAGGACTCCTGTGAGTGTATCACCCATGCAGCCAACTGAGATGTGAAGTGGAAGATTGTGGTCCACTCCTTCTTCAGGAAGATCTTCGTCACAGAAACTTAGGCTAGTTCCGGCGGAGATGTTGGCAACGATGTTGTTGAATTGGCTTATAGTAACACTTGGTTCTACGAAAGCTTGTTCCAAAACTTTCTGTAGAGCTTCCCTATGAGCTTCAGAACTCAATAGCAGGGAAAGAACAGAAATCCTAGACGGAGTATGTAGTAATTGATCTACAATGTTGTATTCACTCCTCTGGATTAACTTCAAGATCTCATCATTTTCTTTCGCTTGAACAGCATTGGTCGGAAGATTGTCTTGCCTATGTGGTACTTCCTCCGAAGGTTTCTCCACATTTTCTGTTGTTCTGTTGAAGACTCGTCCACTTCTGGTGACTCGACTAACATCAGCAATGTTGACAACAGACGGTAATGGTATTTCCTTACCATTTTCAATGAATGTAGCGTTGTACTTGTATGGTATAGCCTTGCTGGACTCATACGGTACAGGACCTGGTAAGTAGATGACTAGCGGTGCAACTGCTGTCTTCCTGCTATCATACTTAACTTGCATAGGTTCAACTTGATTAATTTGAGGAGATACGGTAAAGACTTCATCATCTTCTCTGTTGGCAAGAACAGTAATGGTATTGTCATCCATCAGCTTTTGAATGTCGTTGCGAACACGCAAACATCCTTGTGAATCTCTTCGACAGATTCTGCATCTACTGTAAGCGTGGAAATCTGTTCCAAAGTAGGCAAGTCCATTTAAAGTTTTGTGGAACCTGACTACCGATCCTTCAAGGTCTTCAACTTTGTAGATTTTGTATTCTCCTGGACATCCTTGAACCATGTTGATGTCATGTTCAGTTCTGACTCGGATATGTTGAATCCATCCTAAGTCCATTTGTTCTTGTAATGCAGCTTGAACTACGGCACATCCTTGATTATTCTTTGGACAAATTTCACATGTGAAGTAGTTGTGAGGTGGTACATGACCGTACCCAGCTTGTTTAGCGTGCATCTTGACAAGATTTTCCCCTATCTGACGAATGTCGTAGATTTGAATGACGTTGGGGTGTTGGTCTATCAGATTTACTGAAGCTTCTTTGTGCTGCGGCAAAGGATTTGCTTGGACGTTTGGATTAGTATCTTTGAAGGATAGCATTCCGCTCTTCACTAATCGTTGGACGTCAATCTTGAAAGAGAAACAGTTCTCAATATTGTGACCTGGTGCCCCCTGATGATAGGGACAAGATTGGTCAGCCTTATACCATGGTGAGGAACTGTTTGTAGGATTTGGAGGACTCCTTGTCTGAATGAGTCCTTTTGCCAGTAATGTTGGAAACAATTCTGCATACGGCATTGGTACGGGGTCAAAGGCAGGATACCTTGGAGCCCGATTGTTGTAATTTGGAGGTCGAACCTGCTGCTGAGGTTGCTGCGACCTTTGTTGAATTTGTTGTTGCGAGACCTGAGGTTGATAAGCTGGCGCTGAGTTAACAACCGGAGTTATTGTTGCAACTTGAGGTTGGAATTTCTTCTTGATTTTGTGCAAGACATTGCTGACATCTTGATCCTTTTTCTTCTGGAAAGAACTTCCATACTTCCTTGGACCAACAGAAGATTCTGGTTCTTTGTTCAAGCGTCCTTCTCGAACTGCTTCTTCTAAACGCACACCCATGTTTACCATCTCAGTAAAGTCACTTGGTGCACTTGCAACCATTCGTCCGTAGTAAAATGGACTCAAAGTTTTGAGATAGATTTTTGTCATTTCTTTCTCTTCAAGTGGTGGACAAATTTGAGCAGCAACTTCACGCCATCTCTGAGCGTATTCCTTGAAGCTTTCTCTATCCTTTTGAGTCATGGCCCGGAGTTGATCTCTGTCGGGAGCCATATCCAGATTGTACTTATACTGTTTGACGAAGGCCTCTCCGAGGTCTCGAAAAGTACGAATCTCTGAACTGTCCAAGTTCATGTACCATTTGAGTGCAGCACCAGTCAGGCTGTCTTGAAAATAATGAATGAGCAATTGTTGATTATCAGTCTGAGTTGACATTCTTCGAGCGTACATCACAAGATGACTTTGTGGGCATGAATTCCCTTTGTACTTCTCGAATTCTGGTACTTTGAATTTGTGAGGAATCTTAACATTTGGAACCAGACAGAGGTCTGCAGCATTCTTTCCAAATAGATCTTGTCCTCGGAGAGTCTTGAGTTCCTTCTGCATTTGCAGAAACTGTTCTTGGAACTCGTCCAATCTTTCATACACGCCAGCATCCTCACTTGGAGCGTGATGATATACTTGTCCGCCTTGCGGGGGAAAAGTATGCATAATGGGCTGTGGAGAAGCCATGACAGCAGATCTTGGAATCTCAGCATTCTGTTGTGCGAAACCCATTGCCGTTGCTCTTGGAACTTCAATTTCCAGAGGTTTGTAACCCTCCGGTGGACGCATATCCATGGTGACTTTTGGAGCTTCAGAAGCTGGAGGTATGTACCCTTCTGGAGTAAAGTTATACGGCATGCCCCAAGGTCGATCAGGCGGCATGGTATACTGAGGAATAGGAGTAGAAACAATCTCGGAAACCACAGTCCTTTGTGGTTCTTCTGGCGTTGGTCGATTCTGCGCAACTACCAGGGCTTCTACCATACTATTGAGCCTTTCAACAGTACCTTTGAGAGTATTAATCTCTTCTCTGAGTTCTTCATTCTCTTGCTCAAAGTCTTCCATTCTTTTCTTGCGACTTGAACGAGTGTTGTATGGATGAGACAGCTTGAAAGTCTTGGTTCACCTCCTTCTCCTCCTCTCTTTCTGGAGAAAGGAAAGTGACTATTAGATCCGCGACAATTCTCGTGTCAGTGCGTACGACTAAAGCGATGTATGATATGCAATTAAGTTATTATTTTTCAAGGAAACACCATAATTACGTTATGAAACATCAAACTTTTATTAATTAAGCGAAAACGCCGTTTTTACACACTTTGAAAATGGAAATACAGAGAAACTGAGAGAAAGGACTCTAAAACTTTGATGATGAGCCGACTTCACGTTCTAACATCTTCTTCTGTTTCTTGAGCTGAGCGTTCTCTGACGTGAGCTGATCGATGATCCAGGAAGCAGGAGGGATATGATGAGAAAGTGACGTTTGTGTCACTTGTCGATCGAGTACTTCAAGTAACTCATCCTTCCTTCTTAGGATGTTTTGAATTTCAACATTTTCCGTGTTGACAATTCGATACTTGTTCCTCCAAGCATTCCTTTCTTGGCATACCTTGTTTAATGCCGCTTGCAGTTTTTCAACATCGGTGGAGAAAAGGTAAATTGGTTCCCTTAGGGGAATAGGTTCTTGATGTTGATATGGCATCCTGAGCTTGAATGCTCTGACGCGTACCCATTGAAGGTAAGGATCCAGGGAGATGCAAAGATGTTTTCCTAACAATCTTCTCCCTTTGCTGTGAACAAGACGCCAGGCTTGGACAATTTCCTTCTTCAGCATGTTGCCATGATCGTCGATGTTCTTGAAGAACAGACCCTCCAATTGGATGTTACTTGGAATATTTTTCATGGGATAGCCGTATTGACGACGGGCTAAAGCTGGATTGTAACTGATTCCTCCCTTAGTTCCAATAAGGGGTATGTTGGGGAAACTTCCGCAACTGAAGATGATCTTGGTTTCGTCGTTGTCAGGACTACACCAATCAATGTCTGTATGAGTGAGAGACATGATTTTCTGTGACCAGTAAAGGCCATCCCTCATGTTCCAGAAAGTGCTAGACTTTGGCAGGTGCGAAACGAACCATTCGTATAACAACGGTACGCAGCATGTGATTAATCCTCCTCGCTGCAGGTTTCTTGAATGCACAGAGTGATAAGCATCCGCAAGCAAGGTTGGAACTGGATTTCCAATTAAGAAGATCTTAATTGCGTTGATGTCGACGAAATCGTTAATGTTAGGGAACAAAAACAATCCGTAGATAAGCAAAGCCAAGACTTCCTCAAAAGCGCTCATATCTTGGATGCTGACGAAGTACCGAGCTTGATCAAACAGGAATTTGGAGGGCAATCCTTGAATTCCTCCTCTACTCACCATATGAGTTCTGATGTCGACTACGTTCAAAGGAGTAGTTGCAGCAATGATAACGTCGTCAGGATTCTTTTCCAAACCGGAGTACGGATCTTGCGCGTACACGGGTATTCCAATCAGACGAGAGTACTCCTCTAACGTAGGCATGAGCTGATAATCTGGAAAGGTGAAGCAGTGATACGTTGGATCGTAAAACTGTACCAAGGTGGGAAGGATCCCATCCACCATGTTGGTATTGAGCAAAGGCAGAAGTTTTCCATACTTCTCCTTGAAAGCCTGGGGGTTGACCACCAGTTTTCCGAGCTTTCCCAGTTCCTCGACCTGGGGAATCTTGAAGGTGTATTTCCTAGCTCTCTTTCTTCCATAATCCATGGTATAGATCCTTAAGTCCTTTCTCCGTTTCTCTCTTTCTATGAAGTTCAAAACGTTCGTTATTTAGTTTCCTTGAAAAACGACTCGAAAAAGACTCTTTTTGTTTTTAGTTGTTTATTAATGAATGATGCATGAATGCATGAATGCACACACAAGAGTTTTAAACAAACATGGCGTTGAAGGGTATAGTGGTCATGAAGTCAAAACGCAGTCTCCCGCCCCAATGGTAAACTAAGGTTAAGGATTTTTGTACCTGTAGAACGGGTTCTAGGGGTCTCAGAGTTTTTGCTCAACCTTAAAGATACGTTGATTGGTATCTATAAGAGAGTTTTCTCTGAGTGTAGTATCTGCGTGACAATTACTTCCGTAATCACCGCTCTACGTCCTAAAAAAGGCTTTAAGTGGGGTTAATGTGTTTCTAGGTCCTCCTGGTACAAATCAGTCTCGGAATGCAGTGGCGCAGTTAATCACAACCAGCCAGGCAAATCCCAAGAGTAGACTTGGAAACCAAGATTAGAGGGCCTTCACCGGGAAGACATCCTCCATCCTATCTTATGTTGCACTCAAATCCGGGTATAGGATTTCTCACCACAAGGGGGAATCAAGCCCTTTCCCGATACAGAATAAACAAAATAAACAAATATATATGCAACAAACACATGATATGACACAGAGGTTAGGCAGGACCTCTCTTGTTTGAGGGGGAATTTGGCATCCCTAATTCCTCATTGGGGCTGGACCAGCAACAGGTCAACCATTGGTTTGGATGAAAAACCAAGGTTTTTAACACTTATATCCCCAGCAGAGTCGCCATTTTTCTGTGGTGTCGTTTTCTTTTACCTCCCCGTTTCACTTGGGAGGACGGCACGCTAAACCCTTCACGCGAAATTTGGAAGGAGAATGCGCCCGTGGTGGGATGAATTTTATTTCAGTTCTTCCTACGATATCACACGAACTTTCTTATTTGTCCTACGAGTAGGAAAGGGGAAAAAAGATCTCAACTAAACCCTAGGAGTTTGCTAAGTGTGGGGATTTACACCTAGACTAGAAATTCTGGAGTCCGGGAGGTCGGTTATACATAGGGAAGTGTTTAAACACCCTACATATCTGTAGTACTCTACAGGAACCTTCTCTGTGTCATTGTGATTGTGTTTGCTGCTAATGATTGGGAAAGTTTCTCCTTTGTGTTAGGAGAAGGAATTGAATTGATTTGAAAAGACAGACAGACAGACAGACTGACTATTTTTGGTATTTTATTAGCTCGCTGAGATTCCTTGTGAACCTCATGCCTACATATCCCTAGTGGAAGTCAGAGCTTAATGTAGTTCGGGGAACTAACTAGGGAAATTAATTGTTTTTGGTGCCTTGCTTGAAGCTCAAGGTTGAAGCTTGGAATTAAATCTCTGTTTACAGTAAAGAGACATGAAATTATCTCTACAGAGAGGTATTTGTACTATTCTACCACAAACATTTTGAAAGAGTGACAGAATAACTGAATTCATTTCATTCAAGAGGGGGACCTTACTTGTGTGTGTGCAAGTATGCCAGTCAGATGCCTCTTAAATGAAAGAAAGATGCTCGTCCAAATTAGGGAAAGTGTACAAGTCTGGGGATGTGCCAGAGCATGTCTTTCAGAGTCCTAAATGGGAGACTTTGATTGAAATTGAAATTGAAATGTTTGTTTGTTTGAATGTGGTAGAGTAGTAAAAATATCTCTCTATAGAGATAAGCTATGTCTATCTACTGTATAAAAGATTTGACTTTAGCTGGCTTGTATGAGGCCCAAGCTTGAGGCTTTTTGATTGATTAATTAATATTATTGACTCTGGGAGATGACTCCACTGGGGATTAATTACAGGGTATTTTTGTGTTCTGTACAAAGCCCAGAATTGAGGCTGACTCTACTTAGGGAGACTCTATTTGTGTGCCTTGTACAAAGCCCAAGGTTGTGGCTAACTGTTGAGGATAATTGAATGAATGACTCTATTTTATGTGCCTTGTACAAAGCCCAAGGTTGTGGCTGACTCTAGCTAGGGAAAACATTATTTTCTGCCTTGTACAAAGCCCAAGGTTGTGGCGGACTCTTAAATGAATTAAGTATGGATGACTATATGGGGAAAGATCCTAAGTGTTAGGAATCTTTGACACATGAAAGATATGGTTTATCTGCCTTGTACAAAGCCCAAGGTTGTGGCTACTGAGTGATGAAGGACTCACTGGGGAGACTCTATTATCTGCCTTGTACAATGCCCAAGGTTGAGGCTGACTCTTGACAGGGGAGTTTTATTGTTTGGGTGCCTTGTATGAAGCCCAAGGTTGAGGCTAACTGTTTTTGTTGGTTTTGACTCTACTGAGGAGGTTTTATTTATTAAAAGACTGTTTTTCTTTGGAAGCTAACCCTTTCCAGGGATTTTGACTCAGCTGGTGAATTTGTCTGTTAAAAGACTGACTTTATCATGTTTTTTGGAGGCTGACCCTTTCCAGGGGTTTTGACTCTTTTGGGGAAATTATCTCCTAAGAGAATGAAATTATTCTTTTGACTTTTTATTAATTTGACTTTGGAGGCTAACCCTTTCCAGGGGTTTTTATTGAAATGATGGATTGATTTTAATTGACTTTGGAGGCTAACCCTTTCCAGGGTTTTTTTATGATTGAAAAGTGGATGGCAGAAAGATTATCTAGTGGAGACTCTTTGTTTAAAGCCCAAGATGAAGGCTGACTCAATGCTGAGGATGACCAAAACATAGATCCTAGACTCTACTAAGGAGGATTGATGAAGATAAGGGTGACAGAGACTGTCCATGTCTCTCATTCCAAAAAGTGTACTCAATGTGAAATTGAGACAAACTTAGCTTGTTTTAAGTCTGGTTTAAATTGGAAGAAACTCACCAGGGTAGGCTAAAAGGTGACTAAAGACCTGTTCCTATGTTTATAAGAAACCTGATGGGTCCTTGTATACAAGCTCAAGAGGAAGCTGGAAATGCTTTTAAGAAGCCTGTGGGTCCTTGTACAAAGCCCAAGAGGAGGCTAATCGAGGGTCCTTGTTATAGCACAAGAGAAAGCTTATGTAGTTTTGAACTTATTTTGGCTCTAAGCAAATGGGTAAGAGGTTTCACCGGGAATAATTCCTCTTTGGGTGGATGTGTCCTATATTTTTGGATTCTAAGGTTTTTGCCAAGATGTTTCACCGGGAATAATTCATCTTGGGGGTTTGAACTACAGATCTCTAATTAGGAAAGAGCCTTCACCGGGAAGACATTCTCAATCCTAGGTCATATTCCTATAATATAGCTTGTAAAGCCTAACCTCTGAAAATGGAGATCGTGAGGATGATTGAGAGCACCTGGGTTTGAATGAATGATCTCAATAGCTTCCCTGAGACTCAATGATGCTAACTGGATGCTTATTGTAGCCTGAATCCTTCTGAATTGTTCTATGGACCTCCCTCGATTTGAGCTTCAAGTGGACATGGAGGTTGTTGAATCCTGAGTTACAGATGAGCTGCAGCCATCTGGTTAGCTTCACTATGACCTGAGGAGTGTGTCTGGATGATTGGCTTGCCTTGAAACCTTCTGAATCACCCCATGGACCTCCAACTGCAAGTGCTCCAAAGTGAGAGCAACAATAGTGTTCCTCCACCTACAGAAGTGATCCAGGTGCTTGGATCACCTCAAATGACCTCCCTTGAGATGTTAGAATGCTCACTTCCCAAAGATAAGCTTTGGTTTGAAGAAATCGATTCTTCTTGCCAAAGAACTTTGAAAAACAATGAACAAGAGGAGAGAAAGAAAAAGCAAGTAATATGGTTGCTTTGGTGTATTTTTGAATGAGGAATGCATCTGTATTTATAGGCAAATGGATCAGTATAGCTGCAGAGGAGTGAGCTTCCTTAGTGAAGTTGATTTGCTTTCTTAGCCATGAAGGAATTTTGCAAATATCTCTTATGCAATGATGAGAATTTTGATTCCATTTGATCAATCCCCTAGCCCTCGATTTTGCTTGATCTTAGGGGACAATTCTGAGCCAGAAATGAGCTCTAATTGGTTGGTGAGAAGATTCCTTGGGTGATTCATCAATTTGCCATAAATTCACAAATGTAATCATTACATAATCACATGTTCTTGTTTTTTAGAATCTTCTTCAATCCTTATGGCATGGTGAAAATGAATGCATGGCATGGTTTCAGATGTGTTATGGGTCGTGTAGCATCCATAAGAGAGGTTATTTGCACAAAATTTGCAAAGTCCAAAAGTGTCCATGACCTATAATTTTACTTCATGAGGCCAACTTTGAACAAGCATAACTCCTAGCTCAAATTGAATTTGGAGAAGGTTGAACACAATTTGGAAAGCCCTAAACATCTACTTCAAATCATTAGTTTATGTCTTCTTCAGAATCATTTAGGAAATTTGTGAAAAATGAGCCCAAAGTTGGATGAAAACTAGGTTAAAACACTTAGAAAAATTTCTAAGTGTTTATGACCTAAACTTCAAAATTTCCAAAACTTCATAAATGGTTGATCTTTTGAAAAAAGTTCCTTTGTAAGATGTTGTTTTATTTTGCAAGATCTACAACTTTCATGTTGGAAGTTTTTTGAGTTGTGTAGGTGAAATTTTGAGATCTCACCATGCCTTCAAAAACCCTAATTCCCGACTTTTCGCTCCTTGATGAATTTCTTTGAATTTCTTTGGCCAAATGACTTTGACATCCATATATTGATGATATTGATCTTTGAAAGTCATTTTTTGACCAAAAACCTTAAAAGTCAATGATGATCCTTCACAGTTGACTTTTTCCTGACAAAGTGAATTTTTGGGCTTTTGTGTAGAATTAAGATCTTCTCCCCAAATGGATGATATAAATGGATTATATGGAGGTAGTAGAGATCCTTGAATCATGTCTTGAGTTTTGGATTCATGCCCTGATCAGAAGTCAACTATCCTGGTGAATTAGGTCAAAACCCTAATTTGTCGACCATGTGAAAATAATGACTGTAGACTTTGAATTGAAGTGTGATGTCCAGTAGATCTTGTCATATGAGTTATTTGAAGATGATTGATGTCTTTGAATGGTTCCCTGAGGCTTTTTAGGGTTTCCCAAAAGTGATCCCTGATTTTAGTCCTTGATAGGCTCAAAACCCTAGTCTGGTGACCTGAGTAAACCTGTACTCAGATGACTGGATGTCTAATCAATCATAGATGAGAAAAGTGAAGTCTTTGAGCCTCATGATTGTATTAGGGACTAATCCTTGTATTGATTGATCCTTTGCCTGAGCTTTCTTGTCTTTGAGCATCCTCGATTAGGTACCAGATGGAGAAATGACTGCTCTGGGAACTTGTCTTGACCTGATGAAAAAATCCTGAAGATATGCCATCTCAGGGGGGTCAAAAATTAGGGTATGACACATCTAAATAACAAAACAGCCAAGTCACAGACTTAAAACATCAACATAAAAATCCATCCAAAATAAAAAGAGTTTAACAAGTAACTCTAGACGACGCCCCCAGTGTTACACGACCAGAGCATGACACGGACCCAACTGACCCTAACGAAC
The DNA here is from genome assembly GCF_029867415.1 of Vicia villosa. Taxonomy (NCBI): domain Eukaryota; kingdom Viridiplantae; phylum Streptophyta; class Magnoliopsida; order Fabales; family Fabaceae; genus Vicia; species Vicia villosa. The sequence goes on from NC_081180.1 coordinate 143,727,387, forward strand.
TACTTGACGAGCTAGTCCTCACCAAGTACGAGAGCTACTCCTCAATCTGAAAAATAACAACAGTAAGGGTGAGTCTCATTCACATTTAACTAATGTTATAAGATATAGATAATAAAATATCATTTCACATGCCATTCATCCAATCACAATTATGATCAGATCCAAACCATACAATCAGTAAGCAAACAACCAAATTAACACATATTATAACATTGGACAATCTTCCATTCATGTTATAATAGCAAAACAGCCTAATGCAATGCAACTACATGCATGTGGTACCAAAATCTGGGATAACCCAACTCACCGACCCACCATCGTCAAGGATACGGTAACACCCACTCACTAATTCCACACAATGGGAATTAGCTACCATTGATCCACCATCGTCAAGGACCAGCCACATAATGATTATGAATGCATGCATCAACCATAACATGCTCATCACCCACATACATCGATCAATGTCATAATCATCAATAAAACACATATTTCATACCAACAATACATGTAGAATAAACACCAGTCATAACCACAACATCATACAGGTAAGACATTCATTAGTGTACCTATAAGCATATCCCACCACAAACAAATAAGATCGGGTGTTTTAAAAATAATTCAAGCCACAACTCAAAACACCATTTGATTATATAAACTCACTATCCTTTCAATATACAATTGAGCCAGCTTCTCCATTGGATAATCCATTCTCATTGGTATAAAGTGAGCAGACTTTGTCAACCTATCCACAATAACCCAAATAGCTTCACAATTCTTCACCGTCCTCGGCAAACCTGAAACAAAATCCACAGATATACTATCCCACTTCCATTCTGGAATAAATAACGGTTGCATAGCTCCATACGGTTTCTGATGCTCAATCTTCGACTTCTGGCAAGTCAAACAAGCATAGACAAATTCAGCTATTTCCTTTTTCATTCCAGGCCACCAAAACAGCTTCTTTAAGTCATGATACATCTTGGTAGCACCAGGATGAATACCCAATCTGCTACGATGTCCTTCTTCAAGAATACTCTTCCTCAATTCGGCAATGTCAGGAACACAAACACGATTACCAAACCTCATTATACCATTCTCGTCGATTCTGAATTCACCTCCTTTATCTTAGTTAATCAGAGTCAACTTATCAACTAACTCTACATCAGTCTTCTGACCTTCTCGGATTTCCTCAAGAATACTACTAGTCAGCTTTAGCATACCCAATTTAACACTGGTAGGAGTGTCTTCACATACTAAACTCAAATCTCGGAATTGCTCAATTAAATCCAATTCTCTCACCATAAGCATAGACATATGCAGGGACTTCCTACTCAATGCATCGGCAACAACATTTGCTTTACCCGGATGATAATTCAGTTTAAAATCATAATCCTTGAGAAATTCTAACCATCTTCTTTGCCTCATATTCAGCTCTTTTTGGTCAAAGAGATACTTCAAACTCTTGTGATCACTAAATACTTCAAACCTTGAACCATATAGGTAATGCCTCCACAATTTCAACACAAATACCACTGCTGCCAACTCTAAGTCATGAGTCGGATAGTTTCTCTCATACACTTTGAGTTGTCTCGACGCATAAGCGACTACCTGTTGATTTTGCATTAGTACACCTCCTAATCCCGACAACGAAGCATCACAATAAACAACAAAAGGTTCCGCCGGATTCGGCAAAATCAAGATTGGCGCACTAGTCAACCTCTTCTTCAACTCTTGGAATCCTTCTTCACATTTCGAATCCCAAACAAAAGCTTGACCCTTCCTAGTCAACTTAGTTAACGGCAACGCTAACTTTGAAAAACCTTCAATGAACTTTCTATAGTAACCCGCAAGACCAAGGAAACTACGGATTTCGGAAACTGACTTCGGAGCTTCCCACTGAGACACTGCTTCTACTTTCGTTGGGTCAACGGCAATACCATCCTTAGAAATTACATGCCCAAGAAAGCTCACTTCATTTAACCAGAACTCACACTTTGACAATTTTGCATAAAGTTTCTTTTCCTTCAATAGTTCCAATACCACTCTAAGATGATCCGCATGCTCTTCTTCATTCTTAGAATATATTAAAATATCATCTATAAACACTACTACGAACTGATCCAGATAAGGATGGAAGATCCTATTCATATACTCCATGAAAACCCCCGGCGCATTGGTTACACCAAATGGCATCACTGTATATTCGTAATGACCATACCTCGTTCTAAATGCCATTTTCTGAATATCGTTCGTCTTCACCCGAATCTGATGATATCCCGACCTCAAGTCAATTTTGCTGAACACACACGCTCCAACTAGTTGATCCATCAAATCATCAATCCTCGGCAAGGGATACCGATTCTTGATAGTAACCTTGTTCAGTTGTCTGTAATCCACACACAACCTCATTGAACCTTCTTTCTTCTTCACTAGTAACACCGGTGCACCCCATGGTGAGACACTAGGACGAATAAATTTCTTCTCAAGTAACTCTTCCAATTGACTCTTCAACTCAGTCAATTCCGATGCCGACATACGATAAGGTGCCATCGACACAGGACTAGTTCCAGGAATTAGTTCAATAGCAAAATCTACCTCCCTCTCTGGCGGTAATTCTCTTACATCTTCTGGGAAAACTTCCGGAAATTCACATACTACCGGTAAGTCATTACTCACCGCTTTCTTTTTCACTTCCATGTACGCAATCAACATAAACACGGCAGCTCCGTCCTTCATTGCTTTATCCACTTGTCTAGCCGTCAACTCTAAGTCCTCAACACTGACATCTTCAGGAAAAATAACCGTTTTCGTGAAACAGTTGATATGAACCCGGTTAAATTGCAACCAATTCATGCCCAGGATAACATCCAGTTGTTCCAACGGAAGGCACACTAAGTCCATTCTGAATTCTCTACCAAAAATATCAATTGGACAGTTCAAACAAGCAAACGAAATAGTCATTGAACCCGACGCAGGAGTGTCAATGATCATACTTCCATTAATCTCAGATATTTCCAAATTCAGTCGTTTAGCACAATCCAATGAAATAAACGAGTGAGTTGCTCCAGTATTTATTATTGCAATTAAAGGAGTGCCATGGATAAAACACGTACCTTTAATCAACCGATCCTCTGGAGTAGTCTCTGAACCAGATAAGGCGAACACCTTACCACCCGCTTGATTCTTCCTCGGCTTAGGACACTTAGGACTAATATGACCTTCTTCCCCGTAGTTGAAACAAGTTACAGTGTTCCCTTTACACTCAATAGCAATGTGACCTGCCTTTCCACATCTATAGCACTTCTTTTCCTCACTTTTGCACTCGTGAATGCGATGTCCAGGTTCTCCACACTTGAAGCACTTAATAGGGGCACTAGAGTCTCCCCCACTAGGCTTCTTCCAGCCTCCAGCTTTCTGGTTACCCTTACCATATGGCTTGCTACGATTTAATCCGCTGTCGCGCACGGATCAAAAACGAGTATTTTGTAAAATGGTAGTTTAGCGGTAACGACAACTCGAATATCGTTCTCACAAGGATTCTCGTTGATTATTAACCAAAGGTAAATCGATTTAGGGGGGGTTTGTTTTAGATTTCGATTAAACAAAATAGTGAAAATAAGTGATTATCAAAATAAGCTGAAATGATTAATCTACTGTTTTGGCTTCCTAACTTATCATCGATCCAAATAATTTCCAACTCACAAGCGGATTCTATTCCCTTTTCGATTATAAAAACAATTATACAAGCGCAATTGAAATTATGTGATGTATGTTCCTAATTCCCGAATTAAGCAAACGGATTATATATAGCAATCGTGAATTAAGCAAACACGACAAACATACGCGAATTAAGCAAACGCGATTAAAGATTAGAATTGAAAGGAAATAGATTAATTGGAAAAAATAAGAACCTCAAAGTATCGGCGGAAACCGTTTACAGCAGATTAACCTCTAGGAATTAGTTCTTCATGATCAAACGTACAAGCTCTTCCAAAAATGTGAAATGGTGATCCCCGGTGAACAGTACCGCGGCTGCTACCCTAAGGGGAAAGAGTGCAACCCGTTTTACAATCTAACTGGGTCAAACATACGACCCAGGCCCAAAACTAAATGACCCGAAACTTAACTAAAACTAGTGCTGCAACTTCAACGAATTTTCTGGCCCTTCTACATTCCGATTCTGACTTCGGCTCCAACATAAGAATTGTAGCTCTTTCTCTTAGCTTTCCGGCGATTTTTAGAACGCCTCAATCGGACTCCTGGAACTCTAGATATGATCGTTTCCGTGCAGACTGTTAAAGCTGAAAATTAAATACGAAAATCAAATAACAATAAAAATAAATTAAAATATAAAAACATTATAAAATACAAAAATAAGACAAGCAAACCATGGAAATGTATAAGTACAACCGTAGAAGAATGTGCATCAAAATGCACTGATCAAATTCCCCCACACTTGAACTTTTGCACTCCGAGCAAAATGAAAAACAAAACAAAGAAAGCACAAATACATCAACAGTTATTCATCCTAGGCTACAAATCTTCTTCGGGTAAGTTTGCATCGACAGGTACTAATCTTGCACACTAAGGACATCGTAAGAACACTAACCACAAATATGCAGACATAAGCCTCCTAAATACACAAACCAATTCAAATCATATTATTATACCATAGCCTAACTTACTCATCCTTTTTGCTCTTTTTCATTCAGGCGCAATCACATTAAGCCCGTTATCTCCACACACTTATAGCAGGACGACCGGTTAGTGACTCTGATCCTTTTGCACGGGGTTCCGGTACTTGCGTGGCATAACCCTTTGCTTACTCAGATGTAGTTGCGGGGGATCGGACCGTAATCCTCCCTACCAAGTTCAGCACCAGAAACCGCTGAACCAACTAACAAAGAGTTTTGAAAACTTTTTTTTTTGAAGATTACACAACCGTTGGGTTAAGTGACCGGGTGAGGGTCACCAAACTTAGAAGGTGTATTCTCTTTTTCTTTTCTCTTTTTTTTCTTTTCGGAACATTCACTTATATTCATCGGCTTCCCTGCGTAAAGTGTGTGAGAGATGGTGCCGACTGCTGAAATAAACTACTCAAGAGCTGTCAAAGAATGAGAAATTAAGGCTAAAACATAATAACAAATTCAAATCAATTTCCATATGCAGGAGACTTACGGTGTTAGAACGATACCGATCTTGTGAATTTTTCCTAAGTCTCCGCAAACCCGACTCAAATCAGTCTATAGCCTAAAACTTTCAAAATGATGCATATTTATTTATTTTTTTAAACTGAAAACAAAACAAGAAAACAAAAGAAAATAAAACAAAGAACAAAAGCAAAGATAATAAATGATTCCCTCCCCCACACTTAAAATAAGCATTGTCCTCAATGAAAAGAACTCAAATATAAAGTAAGAGTGAGAGAAAGGAAAGAACACACCCGAGTATTCAAGGAGGATATGTGATCGCATAAACAGCCTTTGCTAGTGAAACCTCTTTTACAATCTCTCCTTCCAAAGTAGGGCTCTCGTGGAATAGCCTAATACGGTGTACATTGACCTTGAAATTTATTTTAGTGCCTTCGCCTTTTATTCCAGGATCAAAGAACAATCTCCGAAAAGTAAAAGTGTCAAATGCGCACGTGAAAGTGATGTCATTTATCACAACATCAAAGATCAATGGTTGTAAGGGCTGCCTCACTAATTTTTCTTCATCTGAAAGTGAGATCTTATGCTTATTACATGATGGAATAATATCAAGAATGTCAATCAAAGTCCATCCAATTCCATTTCTATGTTTCTTCAATGATTTCTCTTCATTCTCAAATTCAGTCTTTGATGAATAACTTAAATCTTCAGGAAGTAGTGCAGACTCTAAAGAAGGTGGTTGTTCAACGGATGGTGTGTTTTGGGCAGCCGAGATTTCAAGTTCAACTGCATAAACAACTTCATCGACAACTTCACCTGTAGGAAAAATGTCATCCTGCAAGGCATCATTAATCTCAGCACAAACAACACACACATTAGTGTCAGTACAATCAGAACATGAGTAAACATCATCAAAATCAGACAGTGATGGAAAATCAGATGAAAGCAAATCATTACGAGTATCATCAACATTTTCAGAATGCGACTCAATTTGAAAAACAGAATGCTCTTCCAAGGGTTGTTGGTTTGATCCTTGAGCTTGCTGCATGGCATTCATCAAAGTGGCAAGCTGTCCAATCTGTGTTTGCAAAGTCTGGAGAGTAGAATCTAATTGCTGTTGATACTGAAGATTATTTGCAGCCATTTGTTTGACAATATCCTCTAGTGAAGGTTCGGAAGGTGCAGAGCACACAACCTGGAATTTCTTCAGATGCTTATGCGAATCCTCTCCTGCAAAACCACTAAAGCTAGGCAACAAATGTGTTAAACCATATTCCAATTCAAAAGGTGTATCAGTCGCAGGATAGTCAATACATAAACCATTGTAGTTCACATTAGGGACAAGCAACTGCGTCAAAGTTCTTTGTTCAGCCATGGTTCAACAAACACAGAAATATCAATTATGTCCCAAATATGCAGAAAGAAATAGAAAGAAGGAAAACGATTAAAATAAATTTAGAAAAATATAAAAACACAAAATTTAAACTAATTAAGACAAATAAGAATTTTGGGAATTTTTTTGGATTTTTTCAAAACTGACAAAACAGTAAATAATTAATTAAAAATAGAAAAAAGAGGAATTTGGCAATTTTGGGTCGATTTCCCTTACTCTGCTAGAGTAAGGGAGTATTGATCACACGATTTTTCTGCTTCCAGTAGGCAAAAACTTTTTACAATCGAACACAATTTTTCCAAAAACCGATTTTTTTCGACTCAAAACGCGAATTGGCCAAAACCGTGGGGAAACTACGGCCTAAACGCGACAACACTAAAACTATGACTCTAATATCAGTTAATAACAACAAGAATCCCCGGCAACGGCGCCAATTTAATCCGCTGTCGCGCACGGATCAAAAACGAGTATTTTGTAAAATGGTAGTTTAGCGGTAACGACAACTCGAATATCGTTCTCACAAGGATTCTCGTTGATTATTAACCAAAGGTAAATCGATTTAGGGGGGTTTGTTTTAGATTTCGATTAAACAAAATAGTGAAAATAAGTGATTATCAAAATAAGCTGAAATGATTAATCTACTGTTTTGGCTTCCTAACTTATCATCGATCCAAATAATTTCCAACTCACAAGCGGATTCTATTCCCTTTTCGATTATAAAAACAATTATACAAGCGCAATTGAAATTATGTGATGTATGTTCCTAATTCCCGAATTAAGCAAACGGATTATATATAGCAATCGTGAATTAAGCAAACACGACAAACATACGCGAATTAAGCAAACGCGATTAAAGATTAGAATTGAAAGGAAATAGATTAATTGGAAAAAATAAGAACCTCAAAGTATCGGCGGAAACCGTTTACAGCAGATTAACCTCTAGGAATTAGTTCTTCATGATCAAACGTACAAGCTCTTCCAAAAATGTGAAATGGTGATCCCCGGTGAACAGTACCGCGGCTGCTACCCTAAGGGGAAAGAGTGCAACCCGTTTTACAATCTAACTGGGTCAAACATACGACCCAGGCCCAAAACTAAATGACCCGAAACTTAACTAAAACTAGTGCTGCAACTTCAACGAATTTTCTGGCCCTTCTACATTCCGATTCTGACTTCGGCTCCAACATAAGAATTGTAGCTCTTTCTCTTAGCTTTCCGGCGATTTTTAGAACGCCTCAATCGGACTCCTGGAACTCTAGATATGATCGTTTCCGTGCAGACTGTTAAAGCTGAAAATTAAATACGAAAATCAAATAACAATAAAAATAAATTAAAATATAAAAACATTATAAAATACAAAAATAAGACAAGCAAACCATGGAAATGTATAAGTACAACCGTAGAAGAATGTGCATCAAAATGCACTGATCAATCCATATGCTTTTTCCCTTTCCTGTCGACTAACTCGCGAGAGTGTGACAACTTCAGTTTAATATTGTCCTCTTCAAAGATTCGGCTGCAGTCAACCAAATCGACAAACCTACGAATCCTCTGGTATCTGATACCCTGTTTAATCTCATCACGGAGACCATTTTCAAACTTAACACACTTCGAGAATTCACTAGCCTCATCATTATTGTAGTGGACATAATACTTTGCCAGCTCAACAAACTTGGACGCATACTCCGGCACAGTCATGTTACCTTGTGTCAGCTCCAAAAATTCAATCTCTTTCCTGCCTCTAACATCCTCAGGAAAGTACCTCCGCAAGAATTCTCTCTTGAACACAGCCCAAGTGATTGCAATACCTGCAGCTTGCAGTTCGTCCCTACTAGCCATCCACCAATCATCAGCTTCTTCGGACAGCATGTGAGTCCCATATCTCACCTTCAGATTTTCGTCACAATCAACCACCCGGAAGATCCTTTCAATTTCCTTCAGCCACTTCTGGGCGCCTTCGGGATCGTGAGTGCCTTTGAACAACGGAGGGTTGTTCCTCTGGAAACTATTCAGCTGCCTGTCAGCACCAATTCCAGCTCCATTTGCATTCCCTCCCAACACACCAGCAATCATACCGAGAGCCTCAGCAATCGCATCGTCGTTCCTTCCTCCTCTTCCGGCCATTGTTCTGCTAAATATCAAACAATATTTATTAGAACAAGAAGTATCGACAGTGTCAATCTTACACTAATCGCATACGAGGGGTCAACCGACACTAAGACTCTGACTCAAACGACCGACTATGCTCTGATACCACTATTGTAACACCCTTCTAATACCCCGCATAAATAATAAACAATAATCAGAGTAAACATGAAAAAGGGCATTACAACTTCCAATAATTAAACAATAATACTCATGTCATGCCATAAAAGAGAACGTCAACCAAATTTATTCAGATCATCATGTTTAACACAGCGGAATTATCTTTAACATCTGAATAACAAAAGCCAAGTCACAGACTTAAAACATCAACATAAAAATCCATCCAAAATAAAAAGAGTTTAACAAGTAACTCTAGACGACCCCCCAGTGTTACACGACCAGAGCATGACACGGACCCAACTGACCCTAACGAACTACTTGACGAGCTAGTCCTCACCAAGTACGAGAGCTACTCCTCAATCTGAAAAATAACAACAGTAAGGGTGAGTCTCATTCACATTTAACTAATGTTATAAGATATAGATAATAAAATATCATTTCACATGCCATTCACCCAATCACAGTTATGATCAGATCCAAACCATACAATCAGTAAGCAAACAACCAAATTAACACATATTATAACATTGGACAATCTTCCATTCATGTTATAATAACAAAACAGCCTAATGCAATGCAACTACATGCATGTGGTACCAAAATCTGGGATAACCCAACTCACCGACCCACCATCGTCAAGGATACGGTAACACCCACTCACTAATTCCACACAATGGGAATTAGCTACCACGGATCCACCATCGTCAAGGACCAGCCACATAATGATTATGAATGCATGCATCAACCATAACATGCTCATCACCCACATACATCGATCAATGTCATAATCATCAATAAAACACATATTTCATACCAACAATGTTGGAATTAGACTCTCAAACCTTTGAGTAATTCCTTATCGTTAAAGATGACAATGAAGAAAATAAGAACAAAAATAGGATTAGGGTTTGTGGAAATTAAAAGAGAAGAAGAAAGTATTTTCTGCAGAGTTTCTCTCTGCCCACAAACTGTGGAAATTCTGTTATTCACTTGCAACTGCAACTTCTGTGAATACAAGATTAATGACTTGATTACAAATAATGAGGGTTACTCCCTATTTATAGATTTAGGTTAGCCTTCTCCCTAAGCCAAAGCCCAAAACTATAAAAGCCCAAAATACCTATTTTGGAGCTAAATCAAATCTAATCTATTTTAAATCTAAATCAAATCTATCTAGATTTAAAACAAACTTATGTGTAACAAACTGTTACACACTTCGACACACCTTGTGTTCGAGTAACAGCTTCGACACAAGGAATTACAAATTAACACACCACCTAATTCATTGTGTCTAAGCTATCTACATTCATCATAGCTCTTAGTCTTCTGAATATTTCAACCAGCACTCCCTTTGTCATGATATCTGCAATCTGATTCTCAGTTCTGCAGTGTTCCAAATTCATCTTTCCTTTAGCTACCTGCTCTCGAAGATAGTGGAACCTCATTTCAATGTGCTTGCTTCGACCATGTGCTATCGGGTTCTTTGCCAGATTGATAGCTGACATGCTGTCGATCTTCATGGTAATTGCTCCATGATCTTTACCTGTTATTTCTTCGAACAAGTTCACCATCCACGTTGCTTGACATGCACAAAGAGAAGCAGCTATGTACTCTACTTCGCATGATGATAGTGCCACTACTGGTTCCTTTCTCGAACTCCAAGCAACTGGTGCACCACCTAGCATAAACACATAACCAGCTGTGGATTTTCGATCCTCAGAATCACTACACCAACTCGAGTCGGTGTAACCCACTAATTTGCATTCTTTTCCCTCATCAGCTGCAGGAAATAGAATGCCATAGTCGAGAGTTCCTTTTAGATACCTCAGTATCCTCTTTGCCGCTGCTAGGTGTGATACCTTTGGCTTCTGCATGAATTTACTTATCATACCTACACTGTACGCTAAGTCAGGCCTTGTGTGACAAAGGTATCTCAATGACCCAATAAGTCTTCTGTATTGGGTTGGGTCGACATCTTCTTCATTTGGGTTCTTCGACAGTTGCAATCTTGTTTCAGCAGGTGTCGAAGTCGAATTGCATTCTTCCATCTCAAATCTCTTGAGAATTTCACTTGCATACCTTCTTTGATGCATCATCAAACCTCTACTACTCTTGTAGAATTCAATACCAAGGAAGTATGAAATTTCGCCCAAATCTGACATTTCAAATTCCTTGCTGAGATCACCTTTAAAGCCTTCGATCTCTTTCTTGCAGCTACCTGTTATCAACAAGTCGTCGACATAGAGACATAGTATAAGCAATTCACTCTTGCTTCTTCTTACATATACCCCATGTTCAGTTGTGCACTTCACAAATTTTTTCTCCCTTAGGAAACTGTCGATCTTCTTATTCCAAGCTCTTGGAGCTTGCTTCAGCCCATACAGTGCTTTATGCAGTCTGTACACTTTTTTCTCTTCTCCATGTTTCACAAACCCAACTGGTTGTGCAACATAGACTTCTTCGTCCAAGGGTCCATTCAGGAATGCACATTTAACGTCCATCTGACACATGTGCCAATTGTTCATGTTCGCCAGACCAACAACCAACCTGATCGTTTCAATCCTAGCAACAGGTGCAAAGACCTCATCGAAGTCAATTCCTTCCTTCTGAAGAAATCCTTTTGCCACAAGCCTTGCCTTGTATCGAGTCACTTCACCTTTGGGATTACACTTCACCTTGTATACCCACTTCACATCAATTGCCTTCTTGCCTTGAGGCAATTCGACAAGTGACCAAGTATTGTTGTCTTCGATGGACTTCAATTCTTCATTCATAGCTTTCACCCACTTCGAATCCTTCAATGCCTCAGTTGCATTGACAGGTTCGACATCTGCGTAGAAAGCGTAATGTACCAGCTCACCTTCATCATTGACTACATCATCTGATGTAATCACACATTCTTGCAACCTTGCAGGCATGTGTCTTGTTCTCTGAGGTCTGCCTGAGCATGCATCACCTCTGACTTCTTCTTGTCGAACTTCTTCTCTTTCGACTTCAGTAGCTGGTTCGTCATAAAGAATTCTCACTGAATCCTTCTTGACATTTTCAGTCCAATCCCATTCTTTAAGCTCATCTATGATCACATCCCTGCTGATCACTACTTGCTTGTTCACTGGGTCGAACAACTTGTATCCTCCAGTCGAATGATATCCTATAAGTATCATTTGACTCGACTTGTCATCAAGTTTTCTTCTCAACTGATCTGGAACATGTCTATGTGCTATAGATCCAAATACCTTCAGATGACTCAAGTTAGGCTTCACACCAGACCAACATTCTTCTGGAGTAATTCCTTCTAGCTTCTTTGTCGGACATCTGTTTAGAATGTATGTTGCAGTCGACACTGCTTCTCCCCAAAATTCTTTAGGTAAATGCTTGCCTTTTAACATACTTCTTACCATATTCATGATGGTTCGATTCTTCCTTTCTGCAGTTCCATTCTGCTGTGGAGTGTAGGGTGGCACCACCTCATGCACAATCCCTTCTTTCTCACATAACATGTCGAAGTCTTTCGACACATATTCTCCACCACCGTCAGTTCTCAAAACCTTGAGCTTTCGACCACTTTGTCTTTCGACCATAGATTTGAACTTGACAAATACCTCGATCACTTCACTTTTCTTCTTGATCAGGTAAGTCCATAGTTTTCGACTGAAATCATCTATGAATGTAACAAAGTATTTGTTACCTCCATTCGAATCCACCTGGATAGGACCACATACATCAGAGTATATGATTTCGAGAATAGCCTTCGACTTACTTCCTGCATCCTTGCTGAAGTTATTCTTGTGCTGCTTCGCCTGCACACATTCCTCACATACCTCGTTTGGAATGTCGATTTCTGGCAGTCCTGAAACCATATTCTTTCTTTTCAACTCTCTGATGTCATTGAAGTTGAGATGGCCTAGTCGATAGTGCCATATCCATTCATCTCTGCTAGCTGCAGTTGCAAGGCACTCGTGCTCCATCACATTGAGTTCGATCTTGAAGGTTCTATTTTGTGACATAGGAGCCTTCAAGATTAACCTCCCACTTGCGTCGACAACTCTCATCATCTTATCTTCGATCGAAACCTTGTAGTTCTTTTCGACCAACTGTCCAATGCTGAGTAAGTTGCTCTTCATGCCTGGTATGTACAACACATTGGAAATTACTTACCTCTTTCCATCTTTCCTCGTAATCATTACATCTCCAATACCTTCAGCTGCTAGAGTATTGTCATTTGCAAATTTCACCATATTTTTCATCGAGGGTCTTATGTTGACAAACCAATCTTTTCTTCCAGACATGTGTGATGAGCATCCTGAATCCAAGTACCATTGGTCCTTGAATTTATCTTCATCTTTTGTTGTGACCATCAACAACATCTCTTCTTCTTCTTGTTTTGCAAACTTTGCATCACTTTCTTGACTTTTATTCTTTTCTGGACAAACTGTCGAATAATGACCATACTTCTGACAGTTGAAACATTGAATGTGACTCTTGTCAGGCTTTCGACCACCACTTCTTCCTCTACCTGCAGCACCACCTCTTTGGTTGCCTTGGTAAGAGGACTTTCTTTGATTCGACCAATTTCCTTCTTGCTGATTTCGACCAGTCGAATTGTTGTAGCCACCTCTACCTTTATTTCCAGTCCAGCTTCCTTTGCCTTTCTTTTCGTTTGTTGAATGAGCCTGCAGAGCCACATCGCTCTTCGACTTGCCCGCAGCTCTTTCAGCCATTCTTTGTTCATGAGATTCAAGCGTCCCTTGAAGCTCTTCTTTTGTCAATTTCGACAAGTCCTTCGACTCTTCTATGGCTACCACGATGTGGTCGAACTTAGGAGCCAAAGATCTCAAAATCTTTGAGACAACAGCTCTTGTTGTTAATACTTCTCCACATATCTTGATTTGATTCACTAGTTTTGTAATCCTAGTGAAGAAATAAGTTATGCTTTCGCTATCTTCCATCTGAAGCAATTCATATGTTCTCTTGTGAGTTTGTAACCTCACCTCTTTCACCTTTTCTGCACCTCCAAAAGATTTTTCAAGAATCTCCCAAGCTTCTTTTGAAGATTCTATATCACTAACCTTTTCAAAATTATCTGAACTCAGACATTGATGGATTATAAAGAGAGCTTTATAATCTTTCTTCTTCAATTCTTTATAAGCAGCCTTTTCTTCCTCATTCGCACCTTCTGCAAGCGGTTCTACCCCTTCTTTTACAAGATCCCAAAGATCTTGACAACAGAATACAACCTTCATCTGCTTGCACCAATTCTCATAGTTATCTCCTTTCAGAATTGGTAGTGTTGCTGGAAAATGCCCATTCGGATGATTCATTGCCATCGCCATTCTTCTTGCCTTGAATCGATTAACCAGAGCTCTGATACCAGATGTTGGAATTAGACTCTCAAACCTTTGAGTAATTCCTTATCGTTAAAGATGACAATGAAGAAAATAAGAACAAAAATAGGATTAGGGTTTGTGGAAATTAAAAGAGAAGAAGAAAGTATTTTCTGCAGAGTTTCTCTCTGCCCACAAACTGTGGAAATTCTGTTATTCACTTGCAACTGCAACTTCTGTGAATACAAGATTAATGACTTGATTACAAATAATGAGGGTTACTCCCTATTTATAGATTTAGGTTAGCCTTCTCCCTAAGCCAAAGCCCAAAACTATAAAAGCCCAAAATACCTATTTTGGAGCTAAATCAAATCTAATCTATTTTAAATCTAAATCAAATCTATCTAGATTTAAAACAAACTTATGTGTAACAAACTGTTACACACTTCGACACACCTTGTGTTCGAGTAACAGCTTCGACACAAGGAATTACAAATTAACAAACAATACATGTATAATAAACACCAGTCATAACCACAACATCATACAGGTAAGACATTCATTAGTGTACCTATAAGCATATCCCACCACAAACAAATAAGATCGGGTGTTTTAAAAATAATTCAAGCCACAACTCAAAACACCATTTGATTATATAAATTATTTGATTAGCTTCACTGTACTCGAAACGGCACCAAAATCCGGTTTACGGTTTAAAGGTTACATATTTTTAAACTTGTCAAAACGGCCTGTCGCAACAACTAACAGCACGCGGCGCCACACACATTCGCGGCGCGGAACAAATCGTTACTACGCCTTCGCGGCGCAAACAAGGTTTCGCGGCGCGTAACGAGAAGGAACTACGCCTTTGCGGCGCAACCAAAGGTTCGCGGCGCATACTGAACACAACACAACTTCCTGGCCTTCTGCCAAGCAGTTCGCGGCGCCAACTCCTGGACGCGGCACGAACTGGCGATTTCCAGAACTCCGAATTGCAGAAAACAGCCTGCGATTTTGCCCTCCTTTCACCAATTCATCACCAAACCAATCCCATTCCAATCAGATTTCGCATACAGTGAAATAACACATATTATAACACATTTATAATACATTCAACCATCCAATTATCACCAATACGCGATCAATATAATCATTATGCATCAATCCTCCCAAAACCTAACACTTCTATAACCTAAGCACAACCCAATTGATACGAATAACACGATCAAATTCTATCATACTACCTATAATCCCATAATAGAAGATAAACGGAAGAGTCCCCCCTTACCTGAAGGTTGATTCTTCGCTCTTCCTCGCGTCGCACTTCTTCGCTCTTCTCCTCTTTTCACCTTCAGACTTCTTTTCCCAAAATGCTGTAACCCTCTCTATTCCACAACTCCTTCTATTTTATGAAAATAAGCTTATCATTAGTAATGGGCTTCACCACTGACACCCCCCCTTCTACTACAAGCGACACTGGCCCATTAGCCTCATTATTTCCATTTTCCTCAGTTAACTCAAATAATTCTAATATTTAATCCAAAAATTAATTAAATTAAATAAAGAATTTTATGGGGTGTTACAACTCTCCCCCACTAGAAAAGTTTTCGTCCTCGAAAACAAACCTTAGGCAAAGAGTTCCGGGTAGGAGTCCTTCATCTGGCTCTCCAATTCCCACGTAACATTTCCACCGGCTGGTCCTCCCCAAGCTACTCTGACTAATGCTATCTCATTGCCACGCAATTGTTTCACCTTCCGATCTTCAATCCTCATAGGCAAAGCTTCAACTGTCAAATTGTCCTTTACCTGTACATCATCGACTTGGATCACATGAGATGGATCAGCAATGTACTTCCTCAACTGCGACACATGGAATACATCATGCAGATTCGCAAGTGTCGGTGGCAACGCAATGCGATACGCCACTTCTCCAACCCTCTCCGTAATTTGAAACGGACCAATAAAACGCGGAGTCAACTTCCTTGACTTCAGTGCTCTACCAACACCAGTTGTAGGAGTCACCCTCAAGAACACATGATCTCCTTCTTGAAATTCAAGTGTCCTCCTTCTTTTATCATGATAACTCTTCTGACGACTCTGAGAAGTCTTCATCTTCTCCTGAATCATCTTAATCCTTTCTGTTGTCTCCTGAACAATTTCCGGCCCAATCACAGCACTTTCGCCAGATTCGTACCAACATAAAGGCGTTCTACACCTCCGACCATACAAAGCTTCAAACGGAGTCATACCAATACTCGAGTGAAAACTATTATTGTAAGTAAATCCGATCAAGGGTAGATAACTATCCCAAGCACCGCCCTTTTCCAACACACAAGCACGCAACAAATCTTCTAGTGATTGAATAGTTCTTTCTGTCTGTCCGTCCGTCTGTGGATGATAAGCAGAACTCAATCTCAGCTTAGTACCCAAAGCCTTCTACAAACCATCCCAGAATTTGGATGTAAACCTTGGATCTCTATCTGACACGATACTCGAAGGAATACCATGTAAACTCACTATCCTTTCAATATACAATTGAGCCAGCTTCTCCATTGGATAATCCATTCTCATTGGTATAAAGTGAGCAGACTTTGTCAACCTGTCCACAATAACCCAAATAGCTTCACAATTCTTCACCGTCCTCGGCAAACCTGAAACAAAATCCATAGATATACTATCCCACTTCCATTCTGGAATAAATAACGGTTGCATAGCTCCATACGGTTTCTGATGCTCAATCTTCGACTTCTGGCAAGTCAAACAAGCATAGACAAATTCAGCTATTTCCTTTCTCATTCCAGGCCACCAAAACAGCTTCTTTAAGTCATGATACATCTTGGTAGCACCAGGATGAATACCCAATCCGCTACGATGTCCTTCTTCAAGAATACTCTTCCTCAATTCGGCAATGTCAGGAACACAAACACGATTACCAAACCTCATTATACCATTCTCGTCGATTCTGAATTCACCTCCTTTATCTTGGTTAATCAGAGTCAACTTATCAACTAACTCTACATCAGTCTTCTGACCTTCTCAGATTTCCTCAAGAATACTACTAGTCAGCTTTAGCATACCCAATTTAACACTGGTAGGAGTGTCTTCACATACTAAACTCAAATCTCGGAATTGCTCAATTAAATCCAATTCTCTCACCATAAGCATAGACATATGCAGGGACTTCCTACTCAATGCATCGGCAACAACATTTGCTTTACCCGGATGATAATTCAGTTCAAAATCATAATCCTTGAGAAATTCTAACCATCTTCTTTGCCTCATATTCAGCTCTTTTTGGTTAAAGAGATACTTCAAACTCTTGTGATCACTAAATACTTCAAACCTTGAACCATATAGGTAATGCCTCCACAATTTCAACACAAATACCACTGCTGCCAACTCTAAGTCATGAGTCGGATAATTTCTCGCATGCACTTTGAGTTGTCTCGACGCATAAGCGACTACCTGTTGATTCTGCATTAGTACACCTCCTAATCCCGACAACGAAGCATCACAATAAACAACAAAAGGTTCCGCCGGATTCGGCAAAATCAAGATCGGCGCACTAGTCAACCTCTTCTTCAACTCTTGGAATCCTTCTTCACATTTCGAATCCCAAACAAAAGCTTGACCCTTCCTAGTCAACTTAGTTAACGGCAACGCTAACTTTGAAAAACCTTCAATGAACTTTCTATAGTAACCCGCAAGACCAAGGAAACTACGGATTTCGGAAACTAACTTCGGAGCTTCCCACTGAGACACTGCTTCTACTTTCGTTGGGTCAACGGCAATACCATCCTTAGAAATTACATGCCCAAGAAAGCTCACTTCATTTAACCAGAACTCACACTTTGACAATTTTGCATAAAGTTTCTTTTCCTTCAATAGTTCCAATACCACTCTAAGATGATCCGCATGCTCTTCTTCATTCTTAGAATATATTAAAATATCATCTATAAACACTACTACGAACTGATCCAGATAAGGATGGAAGATCCTATTCATATACTCCATGAAAACCCCCGGCGCATTGGTTACACCAAATGGCATCACTGTATATTCGTAATGACCATACCTCGTTCTAAATGTCATTTTCTGAATATCGTCCGTCTTCACCCGAATCTGATGATATCCCGACCTCAAGTCAATTTTGCTGAACACACACGCTCCAACTAGTTGATCCATCAAATCATCAATCCTCGGCAAGGGATACCGATTCTTGATAGTAACCTTGTTCAGTTGTCTGTAATCCACACACAACCTCATTGAACCTTCTTTCTTCTTCACTAGTAACACCGGTGCACCCCATGGTGAGACACTAGGACGAATAAATTTCTTCTCAAGTAACTCTTCCAATTGACTCTTCAACTCAGTCAATTCCGATGCCGACATACGATAAGGTGCCATCGACACAGGACTAGTTCCAGGAATTAATTCAATAGCAAAATCTACCTCCCTCTCTGGCGGTAATTCTCTTACATCTTCTGGGAAAACTTCCGGAAATTCACATACTACCGGTAAGTCATTACTCACCGCTTTCTTTTTCACTTCCATGTACGCAATCAACATAAACACGGCAGCTCCGTCCTTCATTGCTTTATCCACTTGTCTAGCCGTCAACTCTAAGTCCTCAACACTGACATCTTCAGGAAAAATAACCGTTTTCGTGAAACAGTTGATATGAACCCGGTTAAATTGCAACCAATTCATGCCCAGGATAACATCCAGTTGTTCCAACGGAAGGCACACTAAGTCCATTCTGAATTCTCTACCAAAAATATCAATTGGACAGTTCAAACAAGCAAACGAAGTAGTCACTGAACCCGACGCAGGAGTGTCAATGATCATACTTCCATTAATCTCAGATATTTCCAAATTCAGTCGTTTAGCACAATCCAATGAAATAAACGAGTGAGTTGCTCCAGTATCTATTATTGCAATTAAAGGAGTGCCATGGATAAAACACGTACCTTTAATCAACCGATCCTCTGGAGTAGTCTCTGAACCAGATAAGGCGAACACCTTACCACCCGCTTGATTCTTCCTCGGCTTAGGACACTTAGGACTAATATGACCTTCTTCCCCGTAGTTGAAACAAGTTACAGTGTTCCCTTTGCACTCAATAGCAATGTGACCTGCCTTTCCACATCTATAGCACTTCTTTTCCTCACTTTTGCACTCGTGAATGCGATGTCCAGGTTCTCCACACTTGAAGCACTTAATAGGGGCACTAGAGTCTCCCCCACTAGGCTTCTTCCAGCCTCCAGCTTTCTGGTTACCCTTACCATATGGCTTGCCACGATCCATATGCTTTTTCCCTTTCCTGTCGACTAACTCGCGAGAGTGTGACGACTTCAGTTTAATATTGTCCTCTTCAAAGATTCGGCTGCAGTCAACCAAATCGACAAACCTACGAATCCTCTGGTATCTGATACCCTGTTTAATCTCATCACGGAGACCATTTTCAAACTTAACACACTTCGAGAATTCACTAGCCTCATCATTATTGTAGTGGACATAATACTTTGCCAGCTCAACAAACTTGGACGCATACTCCGGCACAGTCATGTTACCTTGTGTCAGCTCCAAAAATTCAATCTCTTTCCTGCCTCTAACATCCTCAGGAAAGTACCTCCGCAAGAATTCTCTCTTGAACACAGCCCAAGTGATTGCAATACCTGCAGCTTGCAGTTCGTCCCTACTAGCCATCCACCAATCATCAGCTTCTTCGGACAGCATGTGAGTCCCATATCTCACCTTCAGATTTTCGTCACAATCAACCACCCGGAAGATCCTTTCAATTTCCTTCAGCCACTTCTGGGCGCCTTCGGGATCGTGAGTGCCTTTGAACAACGGAGGGTTGTTCCTTTGAAAACTATTCAGCTGCCTGTCAGCACCAATTCCAGCTCCATTGGCATTCCCTCCCAACACACCAGCAATCATACCGAGAGCCTCAGCAATCGCATCGTCGTTCCTTCCTCCTCTTCCGGCCATTGTTCTGCTAAATATCAAACAATATTTATTAGAACAAGAAGTATCGACAGTGTCAATCTTACACTAATCGCATACGAGGGGTCAACCGACACTAAGACTCTGACTCAAACGACCGACTATGCTCTGATACCACTATTGTAACACCCTTCTAATACCCCGCATAAATAATAAACAATAATCAGAGTAAACATGAAAAAGGGCATTACAAATTCCAATAATTAAACAATAATACTCATGTCATGCCATAAAAGAGAACGTCAACCAAATTTATTCAGATCATCATGTTTAACACAGCGGAATTATCTTTAACATCTGAATAACAAAACAGCCAAGTCACAGACTTAAAACATCAACATAAAAATCCATCCAAAATAAAAAGAGTTTAACAAGTAACTCTAGACGACGCCCCCAGTGTTACACGACCAGAGCATGACACGGACCCAACTGACCCTAACGAACTACTTGACGAGCTAGTCCTCACCAAGTACGAGAGCTACTCCTCAATCTGAAAAATAACAACAGTAAGGGTGAGTCTCATTCACATTTAACTAATGTTATAAGATATAGATAATAAAATATCATTTCACATGCCATTCACCCAATCACAGTTATGATCAGATCCAAACCATACAATCAGTAAGCAAACAACCAAATTAACACATATTATAACATTGGACAATCTTCCATTCATGTTATAATAGCAAAACAGCCTAATGCAATGCAACTACATGCATGTGGTACCAAAATCTGGGATAACCTAACTCACCGACCCACCATCGTCAAGGATACGGTAACACCCACTCACTAATTCCACACAATGGGAATTAGCTACCACTGATCCACCATCGTCAAGGACCAGCCACATAATGATTATGAATGCATGCATCAACCATAACATGCTCATCACCCACATACATCGATCAATGTCATAATCATCAATAAAACACATATTTCATACCAACAATACATGTATAATAAACACCAGTCATAACCACAACATCATACAGGTAAGACATTCATTAGTGTACCTATAAGCATATCCCACCACAAACAAATAAGATCGGGTGTTTTAAAAATAATTCAAGCCACAACTCAAAACACCATTTGATTATATAAATTATTTGATTAGCTTCACTGTACTCGAAACGGCACCAAAATCCGGTTTACGGTTTAAAAGTTACATATTTTTAAACTTGTCAAAACGGCCTGTCGCAACAACTAACAGCACGCGGCGCCACACACATTCGCGGCGCGGAACAAATCGTTACTACGCCTTCGCGGCGCAAACAAGGTTTCGCGGCGCGTAACGAGAAGGAACTACGCCTTTGCGGCGCAACCAAAGGTTCGCGGCGCATACTGAACACAACACAACTTCCTGGCCTTCTGTCAAGCAGTTCGCGGCGCCAACTCCTGGACGCGGCACGAACTGGCGATTTCCAGAACTCCGAATTGCAGAAAACAGCCTGCGATTTTGCCCTCCTTTCACCAATTCATCACCAAACCAATCCCATTCCAATCAGATTTCGCATACAGTGAAATAACACATATTATAACACATTTATAATACATTCAACCATCCAATTATCACCAATACGCGATCAATATAATCATTATGCATCAATCCTCCCAAAACCTAACACTTCTATAACCTAAGCACAACCCAATTGATACGAATAACACGATCAAATTCTATCATACTACCTATAATCCCATAATAGAAGATAAACGGAAGAGTCCCCCCTTACCTGAAGGTTGATTCTTCGCTCTTCCTCGCGTCGCACTTCTTCGCTCTTCTCCTCTTTTCACGTTCAGACTTCTTTTCCCAAAATGCTGTAACCCTCTCTATTCCACAACTCCTTCTATTTTATGAAAATAAGCTTATCATTAGTAATGGGCTTCACCACTGACACCCCCCCTTCTACTACAAGCGACACTGGCCCATTAGCCTCATTATTTCCATTTTCCTCAGTTAACTCAAATAATTCTTATATTTAATCCAAAAATTAATTAAATTAAATAAAGAATTTTATGGGGTGTTACAACTCTCCCCCACTAGAAAAGTTTTCATCCTCGAAAACATACCTTAGGCAAAGAGTTCCGGGTAGGAGTCCTTCATCTGGCTCTCCAATTCCCACGTAACATTTCCACCGGCTGGTCCTCCCCAAGCTACTCTGACTAATGCTATCTCATTGCCACGCAATTGTTTCACCTTCCGATCTTCAATCCTCATAGGCAAAGCTTCAACTGTCAAATTATCCTTTACCTGTACATCATCGACTTGGATCACATGAGATGGATCAGCAATGTACTTCCTCAACTGCGACACATGGAATACATCATGCAGATTCGCAAGTGTCGGTGGCAACGCAATGCGATACGCCACTTCTCCAACCCTCTCCGTAATTTGAAACGGACCAATAAAACGCGGAGTCAACTTCCTTGACTTCAGTGCTCTACCAACACCAGTTGTAGGAGTCACCCTCAAGAACACATGATCTCCTTCTTGAAATTCAAGTGTCCTCCTTCTTTTATCATGATAACTCTTCTGACGACTCTGAGAAGTCTTCATCTTCTCCTGAATCATCTTAATCCTTTCTGTTGTCTCCTGAACAATTTCCGGCCCAATCACAGCACTTTCGCCAGATTCGTACCAACATAAAGGCGTTCTACACCTCCGACCATACAAAGCTTCAAACGGAGTCATACCAATACTCGAGTGAAAACTATTATTGTAAGTAAATCCGATCAAGGGTAGATAACTATCCCAAGCACCGCCCTTTTCCAACACACAAGCACGCAACAAATCTTCTAGTGATTGAATAGTTCTTTCTGTCTGTCCGTCCGTCTGTGGATGATAAGCAGAACTCAATCTCAGCTTAGTACCCAAAGCCTTCTGCAAACCTTCCCAGAATCTGGATGTAAACCTTGGATCTCTATCTGACACGATACTCGAAGGAATACCATGTAAACTCACTATCCTTTCAATATACAATTGAGCCAGCTTCTCCATTGGATAATCCATTCTCATTGGTATAAAGTGAGCAGACTTTGTCAACCTGTCCACAATAACCCAAATAGCTTCACAATTCTTCACCGTCCTCGGCAAACCTGAAACAAAATCCATAGATATACTATCCCACTTCCATTCTGGAATAAATAACGGTTGCATAGCTCCATACGGTTTCTGATGCTCAATCTTCGACTTCTGGCAAGTCAAACAAGCATAGACAAATTCAGCTATTTCCTTTCTCATTCCAGGCCACCAAAACAGCTTCTTTAAGTCATGATACATCTTGGTAGCACCAGGATGAATACCCAATCCGCTACGATGTCCTTCTTCAAGAATACTCTTCCTCAATTCGGCAATGTCAGGAACACAAACACGATTACCAAACCTCATTATACCATTCTCGTCGATTCTGAATTCACCTCCTTTATCTTGGTTAATCAGAGTCAACTTATCAACTAACTCTACATCAGTCTTCTGACCTTCTCAGATTTCCTCAAGAATACTACTAGTCAGCTTTAGCATACCCAATTTAACACTGGTAGGAGTGTCTTCACATACTAAACTCAAATCTCGGAATTGCTCAATTAAATCCAATTCTCTCACCATAAGCATAGACATATGCAGGGACTTCCTACTCAATGCATCGGCAACAACATTTGCTTTACCCGGATGATAATTCAGTTCAAAATCATAATCCTTGAGAAATTCTAACCATCTTCTTTGCCTCATATTCAGCTCTTTTTGGTCAAAGAGATACTTCAAACTCTTGTGATCACTAAATACTTCAAACCTTGAACCATATAGGTAATGCCTCCACAATTTCAACACAAATACCACTGCTGCCAACTCTAAGTCATGAGTCGGATAGTTTCTCTCATGCACTTTGAGTTGTCTCGACGCATAAGCGACTACCTGTTGATTCTGCATTAGTACACCTCCTAATCCCGACAACGAAGCATCACAATAAACAACAAAAGGTTCCGCCGGATTCGGCAAAATCAAGATCGGCGCACTAGTCAACCTCTTCTTCAACTCTTGGAATCCTTCTTCACATTTCGAATCCCAAACAAAAGCTTGACCCTTCCTAGTCAACTTAGTTAACGGCAACGCTAACTTTGAAAAACCTTCAATGAACTTTCTATAGTAACCCGCAAGACCAAGGAAACTACGGATTTCGGAAACTGACTTCGGAGCTTCCCACTGAGACACTGCTTCTACTTTCGTTGGGTCAACGGCAATACCATCCTTAGAAATTACATGCCCAAGAAAGCTCACTTCATTTAACCAGAACTCACACTTTGACAATTTTGCATAAAGTTTCTTTTCCTTCAATAGTTCCAATACCACTCTAAGATGATCCGCATGCTCTTCTTCATTCTTAGAATATATTAAAATATCATCTATAAACACTACTACGAACTGATCCAGATAAGGATGGAAGATCCTATTCATATACTCCATGAAAACCCCCGGCGCATTGGTTACACCAAATGGCATCACTGTATATTCGTAATGACCATACCTTGTTCTAAATGCCATTTTCTGAATATCGTCCGTCTTCACCCGAATCTGATGATATCCCGACCTCAAGTCAATTTTGCTGAACACACACGCTCCAACTAGTTGATCCATCAAATCATCAATCCTCGGCAAGGGATACCGATTCTTGATAGTAACCTTGTTCAGTTGTCTGTAATCCACACACAACCTCATTGAACCTTCTTTCTTCTTCACTAGTAACACCGGTGCACCCCACGGTGAGACACTAGGACGAATAAATTTCTTCTCAAGTAACTCTTCCAATTGACTCTTCAACTCAGTCAATTCCGATGCCGACATACGATAAGGTGCCATCGACACAGGACTAGTTCCAGGAATTAATTCAATAGCAAAATCTACCTCCCTCTCTGGCGGTAATTCTCTTACATCTTCTGGGAAAACTTCCGGAAATTCACATACTACCGGTAAGTCATTACTCACCGCTTTCTTTTTCACTTCCATGGACGCAATCAACATAAACACGGCAGCTCCGTCCTTCATTGCTTTATCCACTTGTCTAGCCGTCAACTCTAAGTCCTCAACACTGACATCTTCAGGAAAAATAACCGTTTTCGTGAAACAGTTGATATGAACCCGGTTAAATTGCAACCAATTCATGCCCAGGATAACATCCAGTTGTTCCAACGGAAGGCACACTAAGTCCATTCCGAATTCTCTACCAAAAATATCAATTGGACAGTTCAAACAAGCAAACGAAGTAGTCACTGAACCCGACGCAGGAGTGTCAATGATCATACTTCCATTAATCTCAGATATTTCCAAATTCAGTCGTTTAGCACAATCCAATGAAATAAACGAGTGAGTTGCTCCAGTATCTATTATTGCAATTAAAGGAGTGCCATGGATAAAACACGTACCTTTAATCAACCGATCCTCTGGAGTAGTCTCTGAACCAGATAAGGCGAACACCTTACCACCCGCTTGATTCTTCCTCGGCTTAGGACACTTAGGACTAATATGACCTTCTTCCCCGCAGTTGAAACAAGTTACAGTGTTCCCTTTGCACTCAATAGCAATGTGACCTGCCTTTCCACATCTATAGCACTTCTTTTCCTCACTTTTGCACTCGTGAATGCGATGTCCAGGTTCTCCACACTTGAAGCACTTAATAGGGGCACTAGAGTCTCCCCCACTAGGCTTCTTCCAGCCTCCAGCTTTCTGGTTACCCTTACCATATGGCTTGCCACGATCCATATGCTTTTTCCCTTTCCTGTCGACTAACTCGCGAGAGTGTGACAACTTCAGTTTAATATTGTCCTCTTCAAAGATTCGGCTGCAGTCAACCAAATCGACAAACCTACGAATCCTCTGGTATCTGATACCCTGTTTAATCTCATCACGGAGACCATTTTCAAACTTAACACACTTCGAGAATTCACTAGCCTCATCATTATTGTAGTGGACATAATACTTTGCCAGCTCAACAAACTTGGACGCATACTCCGGCACAGTCATGTTACCTTGTGTCAGCTCCAAAAATTCAATCTCTTTCCTGCCTCTAACATCCTCAGGAAAGTACCTCCGCAAGAATTCTCTCTTGAACACAGCCCAAGTGATTGCAATACCTGCAGCTTGCAGTTCGTCCCTACTAGCCATCCACCAATCATCAGCTTCTTTGGACAGCATGTGAGTCCCATATCTCACCTTCAGATTTTCGTCACAATCAACCACCCGGAAGATCCTTTCAATTTCCTTCAGCCACTTCTGGGCGCCTTCGGGATCGTGAGTGCCTTTGAACAACGGAGGGTTGTTCCTCTGAAAACTATTCAGCTGCCTGTCAGCACCAATTCCAGCTCCATTGGCATTCCCTCCCAACACACCAGCAATCATACCGAGAGCCTCAGCAATCGCATCGTCGTTCCTTCCTCCTCTTCCGGCCATTGTTCTGCTAAATATCAAACAATATTTATTAGAACAAGAAGTATCGACAGTGTCAATCTTACACTAATCGCATACGAGGGGTCAACCGACACTAAGACTCTGACTCAAACGACCGACTATGCTCTGATACCACTATCGTAACACCCTTCTAATACCCCGCATAAATAATAAACAATAATCAGAGTAAACATGAAAAAGGGCATTACAAATTCCAATAATTAAACAATAATACTCATGTCATGCCATAAAAGAGAACGTCAACCAAATTTATTCAGATCATCATGTTTAACACAGCGGAGTTATCTTTAACATCTGAATAACAAAACAGCCAAGTCACAGACTTAAAACATCAACATAAAAATCCATCCAAAATAAAAAGAGTTTAACAAGTAACTCTAGACGACGCCCCCAGTGTTACACGACCAGAGCATGACACGGACCCAACTGACCCTAACGAACTACTTGACGAGCTAGTCCTCACCAAGTACGAGAGCTACTCCTCAATCTGAAAAATAACAACAGTAAGGGTGAGTCTCATTCACATTTAACTAATGTTATAAGATATAGATAATAAAATATCATTTCACATGCCATTCACCCAATCACAGTTATGATCAGATCCAAACCATACAATCAGTAAGCAAACAACCAAATTAACACATATTATAACATTGGACAATCTTCCATTCATGTTGTTATACCCCAAAATTTGCCCACATATTTTTCAAGAAAACTTTAATCTGAAAATTAAGAGTCTCATATAATCATGGATTTTTATTTCAACAAATATCCTGACATATGAAATACTTAGTTTTTAGAATTTTTCTTATACAGTAATTTGGCTTGCAGTTGAATTTATTCTTACGCAAACGCCAAATACTGTTTATTACTTCACACATGCTATTTATTTATTTACAGATAAATGGTACTGACACAATTGGTACAGAGTTAAATCTTTTTGCAGGCGCAGAATCAGGAAACTCAGACTGTACTGGTAACAAGTAGATTATTATTATCTTTTGTTTCCCACTAATTTTTGTACTATATTCCATTATTTGCAAAAAAATCTTTTCAAATCTCTTTTTTCAAAAATCAAATCTCTCCTTTTTCCAACACTATCATACACTTTCTTTCAAATCTTACTTCCACTCAAATTTTCCTTTTTGTACGGAATCACATCATTCCCCAACGTCTCTTTCCTTCTTTCCATTCTATAAATACCTCTCATTTTCTTCCATAAAATCTCACATCAAATTCCAACTCATCTTTCAAATTCCTATCTCATATCTATTTTCTCTTCTTCCCTGACAAGAATGGCAAAGTGGATAGAGACACTGTTTCTTACAGTCATCACCATTGCTACGGTGATCATGACTTTCTTCTGCCTGCATAGTCCTGAGGAGTGTGGACCTGCAATGGTTATGCTCCCAATCATCTACATGTTATTGTTCATAGCATGGGTTATCAATCGTCATTCTTAAAATTTACCGTATTTCTCATTTCTTAAATGTACCGTTTATTCGTCGTACTGTTCAATATAGTATGTGATATTTGTACTGTCAGTATTAAATGTTGTACTATTTGTCATAATATTGCTTAATTACTAAGATAATATTTTGTGTGTTTTCTGCCAGTCAAATATTCCTATTTCTGTGCATTAAATGATTTTCAGGGTTATTATCGGTAATTTTGCCCGCATACCGTAAATATTAGTTATTTATTTTGTCTATGTTTTTTTTAACAAGTCATGTAAATAAACTTTCATTTTTCACATAAAGCAAAAACAAAAACAACAAAAAATAAAATTAACTTTGACTGTTGATTTTTCACTCTAACTGCTGCATCAATACCTGGACAGTCAGTTGACAGCCAAACTGCTGGCAGTACAATTCTCAGTGTTTTGTACCATCAATCAAATCAATCTTTCACAATTCAAAATTCCAAGATCTTTTGTGCTAGAAGTCTTCTGAATATCACGCGATTAGCAGAGACTCAACACTGCACAAAAATCAGGTACGCTTAACTGTCTCCTACACAAACAGTCCCTAATCAGGGTTTTTCTTGTTTTTACAGGAGCAACAAGTTTTTGAGAGCTCAAATGGATTTCATACACATCCATATATCTCAAAGTACCATCATACAAATTTTCAAACTTCAATTCACTCAGACGCACCGTCAGCAGCTCAAACAGTCAACAGACGACCCGTTTGACCAAAAAAGTCAACAGACAGTCAAAAATGAAATTTTTTGTCAAAGTCCATATTTTGTCAAAGGATTCATCATTTGATCATTGGATGATCATAATTCATCAAGGAAAGATCAAAAATCAACAAAACCCTAAGATTCAAAATTAGGGTTTTTGCCTGAAAAGTCAACTCAACTTTGACTGATCATAACTCTCTCATCCTTCATCCAAAAAATTCAAACCAAAGCTTGTTTTGAAGGAAATTCAATTATCTTTCAAATGCCATTGATCCCATGGTCATTGGATTCACCATTTGAAAAATATGATCAAAGACATTACAGGTCATTTTCAAAGTCAACAAAAAGACACTTTTTTCAAAAGGACACACAAGGAGCTTCAAAAATCATTTTGACATGAGACCAAAGGCATTGGTTAGAGGACTCTTTGAGGTTTCCAAAAAGTGCAAGATCTCCTTCATATGACAAAAATTGAAGGATTTACACCTTGTTGAAGTTGGCTAAATTTTGGGAAAATACATAAAATCAACATTGCTCAAAAATGTATTTTTTCCAAATGGGGCCAAGTTTTCAGCATTCAAACATCATTTCCATGTTACTATGGGCCTCCCACGACCAAGACTAAGCCCATATCATTTTTATCCATTTTTGGCATGATTTTATCTTACTTTAAGATTAAAATTAAAAGGAAAATGCATGGATAATGGTAGCTTAACTTCCAAGCATGACTCACCTCAAAGAATCTTCATCTTTCTGCAGAGGATTGAAGGACAAGGCAGGTGCATTGAAGGCAAGATGACTTGGTCAAGAATTCAAGCTTTTTTATATTAAAAAATGCAAAGTTTCAACAAAGGCAACTAAGGCACATCTTAGCTTCAATTCTAAGCACACATAGCTTATAAATAAGCTATCATAGTTCAGCAAAGAAAGAGAGACAAGTTCAGAAGCATCCATAAGCATATAGCATACTTGTAACCACTTGTAATTTTCAAAGAAACTTGAAATTCGAATTTTAAGTTTCAGTCCATTTCAATATAAAATAAACATTCAAACATCATCTCTGAGCTACACTGAAACAATTCCAATCATTTCCAAGTCATAAACTTCACTGAATCGAGTTATATAAAGCCACGGTTTGTTCAAACTAAAACCAACTTATATCTCATAACTCACGCACATTTAACAAGATGTAGATGCATAATTGTGTTTGGTTTGAAGCTCTGGTCGTTTCTGGAGCTTCAATTGGATTTTAATGGATGTTTGTAGCATATACCATTTTAGGGTTTACTTAGCTCAAAATTAGGGTTCTTCATTAGGGCCAAAATTAAAACAAATTAAGGGCAGGGTTACATTCAGTGGAACAAGACGAATCCAATGGTACCATCGCGCCTGATTTCTATGCTTGTTTGACCCTATTCGTTATTTTGCAGATTTAGGGTTCACTTACAATAGCGCTTTTTTACAAAAGCGCTGTAAAAGGCCTTGTCTGAAGGTTGAAGACGATGAGGTGTCTCCCCCTCATTGGTCCAGAAGCGCGCGCGTGTTTTTTAAATTTATCTCTGATTCTGTGCTTTGCAGGTGTACTGATCACCACGTGCCTCAATTTCTGGACCATCTGATCTCATTTAATGAATGATCCAACGCGCCAGATCACTCTTCCCCACCATGCTCCCTCACTGATTACCACACAGGATCAGTATCCTTTTATTTTCTATTTTATTTTCTATTTTATTTTAATTTCTTTGTTAAATTAATTTAAAAATAGTTTTAAAAATCCAAAAAATACACAAAAAATATTTTTATACTTCTAAAATAATATACTATTTTATGAAATAAAAATATTTTATTTTTCTTCAAAATTTTAATATTTTGCATAATTAATTAGTATATATTTATATATTTGCTTTTTAATTATTCTAACCAATCAAAAAATCATTAAAAAATTGTTCTTCATGTTAAATATTGTTTATATATTATAAACTAATTTTGTACATATTTTGAATAATTTTCTCTTTAAGTTTTAATTATTTGTATAATTATTTGTATAATTATGTTTTAATTAACTTAAATCAATTTCAAATCAAATTTCAAAAATTCCAAAAAAATTAGTTTTGTTTTAAAATTAATTGACAAATATTTTGTACATATTTTAAGCTTAATTTCTAGGTTTAAATCAATTTTCATCTTTTTCTTCATTTTAATTTAATTAATCATGCATTAATTATAATTAAAATAAATCATAAAAAATCCAAAAACATGCCTTTTATTTTTCTTGCAATTTAAAATTCCTAGATAAATGTATAGGATGTCAAATTCATGTAAATAGGCTAGTTTACATTTCCTGCATAATCAATGTAATAGCGTAGATTTACTTTCCGCACTTTACATTTCCGCATTTTAATTTCCAGCACATATAAACTGCGTGTATGTCAAAGATAAAATTGAACCGTTAGATCACTAACTTCAAAGATAAATATCTGAATCCAATCATAATCACACTTGCACCTCTTCAGGTAATCCTTTTCATTCTTTCAAAATCAAAGTCAAATTCTACTATTTTGAGTACAAAATCGAACCTTGCTTTTATATCCGGTGGAAGGATAGATTTTTAAAGGAAATAGGATAAAGACCTTACAACTCAGGGTAGACCTCCTAGTTTGCTTGCTCAAATCAAAACAAACAAAATTCTCATACACTGTTGTTTTTCAAAACAAAACTTTCAAAAAAGACAATACTTTGTATACATCCAAACACGGGTTATTACAAAGTTAACGTTCTTTTCAAAACATCTTTCGAAAGATAAACAAGCATTTTGTATACATCCACACACGGATCATTACAAAATTCAATTTACAAAGGTATTTGAAACCACATATGAGCAATTTCAGAGCAATTGAAAAGTGATCGAAAAACAAGTGAGCTAAGCAAACTTAAGAGCCCATGGATAACCATGGATACAAAGGGTGCTAACACCTTCCCTTTGTATAACCTACCCCCTTACCCAGAATTTCTTAAAGGTCTTTTTTCTGTTTCTTTTATAAACCTTTCCTTAATTGGATAAAATAAAAGGTCGGTGGCGACTCTGTGATTTTCAAAAATGCGAAAGCATTAAGCGACAAAAAAGAGTCAGTTCACGTATCTCTACAGATCAGAGGTATGGCCCGGTATTAAAAAAAATCGGAGGTCCACAAATATTATCACAATCCAAAGACAACTTATACAAACCATCCAACAAGATACCATTACCAACAATTTTAGAATTCAACATCCAATTTATTTTTCCATCATAAAAGGTAAATTGAAATCCAAACTTATCCAAACAAGATACTGAAATCAAATTCCTCCTAAAGGAAGGTACATAAAATGTATCTTTCAAAACAAGTTCAAAACCAGTTCCTAAAACTAAGCTAACATCTCCCACCAGCTCCACAGTTACTTCAAGATCATTTCCTACCCTGAGCTTGCTTTCCCTCAGATCCGGTCTTCGTTGGTTTCTGAACCCCTATAAAGACACAATAATATGGGTTGTAGAACCACTATCAAGCCACCAGTAATTAACAGGAACATCAACTAAGTTAGACTCAAAACAGACCCAAGCTAAATGATTACCTCCAGATTTGTTATTGTTGTCTAACCAAACTATGAAAGCATGACAATCAGTTTTCTTATGCCCCTTTTCCTTACACCAAAAGCACCAACAAATTTTCTTCAAAGCAACATGCTTAGGACCTCCTATGTTATGGTGTTGATCATTATCTGGTTTCTTAAATTCAGGATGTCTATGAGAAGCACTATGAGTGATTTTCTTATTTTTCCAAGAATTCTTACCAGAATGGGGTTTAGTATGAACAGTCAATAGGGCTAAATCACTTCTCTCCTTTTTGAGTTTCTCTTCTTCAGCTACACACTTGTTAATAAGGTTATTAACGGTCCACTTATCACCAAAGGTATTATAGGCAGTTTTGATTTGAGTGAATTTAGCAGGTAGGCAGTTTAAGGCATGAGACACAATGAAATTCTCATTCAGGTCAATGTCATGGGTTTTTCAGTTTGGTTTGGACATGAACCATTCTAAGAATAAACTCCCTAACACCCCTATTGTTATCATAACTCATGTCCGTGAGTTGTTTCAGTAAATGTCTAGATTCAGCATTATCAGATACCTGAAACCTCTCTCCAATAGCACCAAGATATTCTTTAGCATTCTCTTTCTCAGGAAATCCACTTATCAGATGTTCAAAAATAGTGCTTTTCATGGCACACAAGCTAAGTCAGTCACTCCTCTCCCACTTAGCTAATTTGTCTTTCTTTTCAGGTGTACTCTCATCATTGATCACAGGTTTGGTTTCACGCAATGCCATGTCGAGATCAGCAATCCCTAATGAAGACTCTAAGTCTTTCTTCCATTTCTTAAAATTGGACCCATTCGGGATCTCAATAGAAGCAGAGCAATTGTTCATAGAGAAGGTCACTGTTGAGACAAAACAAGAATGCATCAGAATAAATAATAAAGGCAAGATATAGCTTCAATGAACATAAGCTATCACAAATAGGCCAACATTATCACGCATTCCCCTTTGGGTGGAATGCGTAAACCCATGTTACAACAAGGGTGAGAACCTTAGATGAGTTACTCAATGAGCACGCGTTAGGTTCGAAAATCTATCTCCTTTGGGTAGATAAATTCTCTAAGCCAAAGCACCTCCAACAACTCCATCCACAAATTTCAAAAATAATCTACTCAGTGAGCATAAGTTGAATTTAGAAATTTATCTCATTTGAAAAAATAAATCCCTTAGACCAAAGCACCTCCAATAATTATATTCTTATTTAATTATAAACATTTACATAAATTGTTCTCCTTTGGGAAGTCAATCATAGTAACGACTTAAAACCATTCCTCAAACTACAAAGAGACTTTTATAAATCAAAGAGAGTGATCTCACTTTGGTGGTGATCACATACAATAATTTATAGAAGTTCTTGCATAAGAATCAAATTTATCTTGCCAAAAAAAAATTCATGAACCGGTCATGAATTAGATCATATAGCATTCCCAATAAATTTTTTCTCCCAACAATGTCAATTTCAATAAAAAGGAATTATTTAATATTTTAGAATATTTAACAAAGGAAGTATATCACAAATTCTTATAGACTAACATTTCTTTAATAAAATATCCAAGATAATACGTTTCATAAAAATATTTGACAAAGTTATGTTTCACGTTTCCTAATACCAATTGAATCCTTAAAACAAAATTATACCGTTTCACGTCAATGGTTATATCATTATTACTTGTTTTTAATTGAAAAGATAATAACGTATATTTGTGTATATATATATATATATATATATATATATATATATATATATATATATATATATATATATATATATATATATATATATATATATATATATATATATATATATATATATATATATATATATATATTCCAAGAGTAAGTGTTCAACACTTACTCCAAATCTTAACCATTGATTTTCATTAATTTAACGATTTTAATTTATCATTTAATTTAATTATTTTTGGAAATATTTTTTTATATAAAACGTTAATTAAAACCGTTGGATTAATGAAAATCAATGGTTAAGATTTGGAGTAAGTGTTAGTAAATATGACCCTCCTTAGAGCTCGTTTGGCCCGACTTTTTTAAGTCTTAAAAGTTACTTTAAAGTTAAAGTTAAAAATAAGAGCTTTTAAAATTAAGTTAAAGTTGTTTAGTTATGATTATTTTTTAAATTTTAGAGTTATTTTTAATTTTATTTTTTTTATTAAAGTTATATATATATAATGCGTATTGATTAATTGTTGTATTAACATCTATAATATAGTGTATAGTTTAATAATATTATTATTGAAAATCATTATACAATATACAAAACGAATAAAAAGTTGAACAAAACTAGTATCTACAAAAATGATGATGTAAACAGAAGAAGAAAAAAAATAAAATAAAACATAACTCTAGATGTTATGAACCGTAGAAAAAATTGAAAAATTGCCGTTTACTGCACTAGTGCAATTTTTTTAAAGAAAATGCTTTCGTTGGGATTCGAACCGCGACCACATGTTTTAAGCTCTGAAAAAGTTGGTTTCAACGCCTTTTTTACAAGCTCCTTTTATTTAATTTTTTGCCTTGAAAAAAAAGCTACTTTTTTTCATAAGAGCTTTATAAAAAATGTGTTTGGCCCTCCATCTCCTTATAAGAAGAAAAAAGTAGATAAAAAGTTGGGTCAAACACTACCTTAGTCCTTTATTTATATATATATATATATATATATATATATATATATATATATATATATATATATATATATTGACGGCAAGTGACATATCTTGTTATTTAATTTCAATAGCAGTTTTAATATTTCAAAAAAAAATCAGAATGTAAATTGATTAGCGCATAAACAGAATCGGAACTCATAAATCATAATTATATTTTAACAACAAACAATTGAACCCTAATTCATATAATTAGGCTCTGATACCAAATATAACCAAATAATATAGAAAATTTCTTTGGCCACCTCCCTATGGGGGTCACCCCCAGCGAAAATTCCAAAATACCCCTGCTTCGGAAGTTCATTTCCAAAAGCGTCTTTTTTTGAAAAAATTGACTTATTTCGGAAGTTCATTTCCGAAAACATTATTTCGGAAGTTCACTTCCGAAATACTGCGATTTCTGCAGATTTATCAAAACACTCCCCCTCCCCCAATCATTTACCCTAAATCAAAACAAAAAGTGGCAAAGGCGAAAATTTGTGCAAACAGAATTCCAAAGCTGCATCAAGGCTCCAATCACACTGCTAAACAACATTCAAAAGCCCTCAATCCTAACACTTTGTAAGTTTTGAAATTTTTAGATCTAGTTTTGTGATGCATGTTATTTAGGGTTTTAATTGCATAAATGATATATGGTTAGGTTGTTAGTAGTATTTAGGTTGTTTAGAAGCATTTTGATTTGGTTTGAAGTTTGGTTTAGGGGTCTGTCATGGAAGTTGCAGAAAACTCCATCGCAGGGGTGTTTCGGAAGTTCATTTCCGAAAACACCTCCATCCTAGTTTTCGGAAATGAACTTCCGAAATGTATCAGAAGTTCAATTTTTTTTGTTTTTTATTTTGTCTATGCATATTAATCGTTTTCAATTGTTTACAGGAACATGTCAGGCAACCAACCAGCACGCAGGACTGCGTCTTCTAAAGAGGGCGCTAAGGGAAGAAAGGGTTCTTCAAAGAAGGAGGTGAAGGAGGTGAAGGAGGTGAAGGAGGTGAAGGAGAAGAAGAAGCTTTTGACTGGTTCTGCTTCTCGTCCCCTGGGGGTCCATGGCTCGGACGTGCAGGCGTGATCAACGCTGATGGTGAGTGGGATGAGGATTGGTATAATTATCTTCATTCGAAGGAGTTCGCTCGTCGGGAAGAATAACGTGTTTTTATTTTGTTTGATGTGTATTTTGTAACCCTCGTCGGGCAGAATAACATGTTTTTGTTTTGTTTGACGTGTTTTGTTTTGTTTTGTTCTGATTTCGGATTGTATCGCACAGTGTTTTTGTATTGGATTTATCATGTTAGTTTTTGGAAGTGGTAACCGGGGTCGGAAC
Source organism: Vicia villosa (assembly GCF_029867415.1). Classification (NCBI taxonomy): domain Eukaryota; kingdom Viridiplantae; phylum Streptophyta; class Magnoliopsida; order Fabales; family Fabaceae; genus Vicia; species Vicia villosa. Next base: position 143,763,791 of record NC_081180.1, read on the forward strand.
ATATGACGGAGGAGGTGGATGTTCGGAGGAAGAAGAACCGGAGGTACGTCCACCGCGAGACAAAGGAGCCAATCAATGTAAGCTATAGTTTATCATTATCATCTGGGGACGTCATTTCTAAAAAATCAAGATTAAAAATAATAAGATTTTTTCCCAATTTTTTGTAATGACGTCCCCTGATGATAATGATAAACTATAGCTTACATTGATTGGCTCCTTTGTCTCGCGGTGGACGTACCTCCGGTTCTTCTTCCTCCGGACATCCACCTCCTCCGTCATATGTTCCGGCCCCGGTTACACCTCCTCCGTCATTTGTTACTTACAGTAGTACGTATTTTTATTAAAAGAATAAAAAAACCTTTTGAAACTTGAAAGCCTTTTTTTCTCCCCATCACTCTCTCATCCCCACTTACCCGTGTTCAACAATATGTAACTTTAATTTTATGTAATATTATCGTTGTAATCTTCACCCAATTAAATAAAGCGAATTGTTGTTGTTTTTCATTTTATTCTGTCCAGACATATTTTCGGAGGTTCATTTCCGAATTCTCCAAGGGGGGTGCGTTCAGAGATGAACTTCCGAAACACCACATTTTCTGAAAAGTAACTTTATTTCGGAGATGCATCTCCGAAATCAATATTTTATATTAAAAAAAACACGTTTTCGGAGATACATTTCCGAAAACACCTTTTTTAAGAAAAAAAGTACAGTTTCGGAAATGAACTTCCGAAACAAGGGGTATTGTGGTAAATTCACCAGGGGTGGGCAAGAAGGTTATGAGGTGGGTGAAGAAATTTTCATAATATATATAACCCTAGTCTCTACCCATTATGGGCCAAGGTTAAAAGCCCACACTTTTACTCACACACCAGATTTACTGAGGCTTTAATTAAAATGATCACTTAATCAATAAATGAGCCTAATTATGCATCCCATCCGAATCACGATTAACCCGTTTTTCACAAACTAAATAACAATGGATTGTAGTCCATAAAATATTAAATAAATTTAAAATATAATTCTTTAAAAATAAATCTAAGATATAATTCTTTAAAGTTTAAATGACAAAATTTATTTATAATATAAAACAATAGTAATAGTATTTTTTGTAATGCGAGAAAGAAAGAAATAGTAAGTTTGAGAATTCTCCTCCATTTATTTATAATTATAAACACTGTATTCGGTACTTCACACAATAAGTTAGTATATTTGTGGTTGAAGCACACAAAATTGCATGCTCAATGGTGAGGCTTATTATAACGAGGTTCTTTTAAAATTGCATATTTCAATTTTTTTTATTAAAGTAAATTCTAATAAGTTAAAGTTTAATAAAATATATTTTTTTTATAAAATATGTTTTCTCTTCTCTTTTGATCAACTTCTTCTCCTTATCCAATATTTTATTTATTTTTCATCTGATAAAGTCTCTTCAATCAAATTATTTATTCGGGTGAGAATAGTCTGTTCAAAAAATTATATGTTTGGCTCGTCACAAACATTCATCAATCTACCATCTATTATCTTTTGCTCTGGATGTGATCCCCATGAAATTCACATCTTAGGATTAAAAAATTCCACTTGCATCAAAGCATTCTTGAAAGAGACATGCAAACCGAAATAACCAAGCTTCACTGACTTTACCTACTCTTTCAACATGATATTTTCATATCACATTTCTCAAAGGTTGTTTAGAACCTTTTCTAGCCTTCTCAGGATTAATTTAAAGATGTTTTAACTGTTATCTTGACAGTCTCAAAAAAAAATATAGAAAAATTTAAAGGCATTATTCTGCATAAACAGAATCGGAACTCATAAATCATAATTATATTTTAACAACAAACAATTGAATCCTAATTCATATAATTAGGCTCCACACCAGGTTTCAGATACTCAGGCTTTAATTAAAATTATCACTTAACCAATAAATTAGCCTAATTATGCATCCCATCAGAATCACGATTAATCTGTTTTTCACCCACTAAATAACAATCACGATTAACCCGTTTTTCACAAACTAAATAACAATTGATTGTAGCCCATAAAATGTTAAATAAATCTAACATATAATTCTTTAAAAATAGAATTATGAAGATAAATTAACTTTGAAGAACATTGTTTTTTGACAAAATGTTGGTGGAAAAAATCATATGAACTCGTGATATTAAAGAAGACGAAAAAAAAAAGACAAAATTAATTATTCAATAAAGTTTAAACGACAAAATTTATAATATAAAACAATAGTAATAGTATTTTTGTAATGCGAGGAAGAAAGAAATAGTAAGTTTGAGAATTCTCCTCTATTTATTTATAATTATAAAGACTTTATTAGGTACTTCACACAATAAGTTGCTATATTTGTGGTTGAAGCACACAAAATTGCTCATTTCTAGTTTCTTGAGACATGCATGCTGTTTCTTGAGACATGGATGCTGAATGGTGAGGCTTATTATAACGCGGTTCTTTTAAAATTGTATACTTTAATTTTTTTATTAAAGTAAATTCTAAATACTTCAATTTTTTTATTAAAGTAAATTCTAATAAGTTAAAGTTTAACTATTAAGAAACTTGTGCTATTGCACATGTCTCGTCTGTATTCACATCACACAATTTATCAAATTATCATTTATAAAATTGAATCCATTTTTTAATGGGTTAACATAGACATAGTTACAAATATATGCTAATAATATACACCAATTTTTAATCATTGATTTGTACTTACAATACATCATACAAATGATTATCTAATTTTAATTATATAAAACAACAACAAGAAAAATATTTAAAAGAATGACATTAAAATGAACATTCTACAGTTGATATCTCTTAGATACTTTTACATCTACCCGTGAATTCAGATAAGTTAACAAAAACTCAGTTGAATCCAAATGAGTTAATTTTAAAACTACATATTTAAATAAAATCACTTTCGCAATTCAAATAACATTATTTTTAGATATTAGTCCAATTTTCCAAACCTAAAATTTATAACAGCTTCCCGTCATTAGTTTTAAATTCTTCTTGCTATATCATATTTACAATTTTTACAAACCTATAATATAGGACAGCTCCCCGTTAAATTTCAGTTCTAAAAGAATATTTACACTCCATAATATCCTGAAATTTTAGTTCTAAATGAATATTTTCTCTATCTTTTTTGTCTAGGAGAATTTCATAATAGAAGTTTAACAAATTTTAAAAACTTTGTAAATTTAAAAAATTTAAATTACTTGAATAATTTTATTGAATAATTTAAATTTCATTGAATAATTTTAAATAAAAATATAATAAGTTTTTTTAAAAATTGTAACTAATAATGATCATTTTAAATTTATATAAAATTTAGTATGGTTGGTAATAATATATAATAATAATAATTAAAAATTAAATTAATCGTTTATAATAGTTTCTTAGAGATATTTTTGAAAATCAACATATTTCCACTCTAAAAATGCAAATGAATAATTAAATTAAAATAATTAGTATTTTATTAAATAAATATTTTGAAAAAAAAATAATTAAATTAAAAAATACCTGTAATATCTATCGCTCTCTTGTTATATTAATTATAAGTACTCGTTATCTTTTTTATCTATTAAAAAAATCAATAAATTTAATAGATATTAAGGAGAAAGAATTTGAAGCTCGTGTGTAATATCAAATACGATATTTGTGTATACCCTTTTGATGTATTATCAAGATTCTTTATTTTTTTAATATATTTATATGAAATATAGATTAGATAATAGCAAAAAATGCAATTGGATACAATATTTTAAGTCAAAGTAATTGACATGTGCTATAATCGATATGAAGTGTATTATTGATAATAATTAATATGAGTTTATTATTTGTAGTAAATCAAATTTTTTTTTATGAGTAAATGAATTATAATTGATCTTAATTTTCATTATTAACTGAAAATCAAATTTATTGATAGTATCGAAAATGATATTAATTGTACTAATTACATATATGATTAAATAATTTTTAAGTAATCATTTAAATTGGTATTAATGTCAATTATATAAATTTAATATAATAAGTAGTAATAAATTAAAATTGGTATCAAATTATTTGTAATGAAATATAAATTTAATGTAGCCATTTGATTCTAATTTTTTTAAATTTGTTAAGAATTTGTAGAAATATATGTAAAAATAATGTTTTAATAAACTATAAAGGATAAAAAGAGTAATAATAGACAGAGAAATAAATGGGCCATGGATACACGCTGAAAGAGTATTATTTTTAGCTAATAATCCACATGTTATTTTATAATACTATCAATCTTAATTATAGTTTAATGAGGAGGGTTATATTGACTCCAAAAGTAAGTGTTCAACACTTACTCCAAATCATAACCATTGATTTTCATTAATCTAACGGTTTTAATTGTTCATTTAATCTAGTTATTTTTGGAAATATTTTTCTATATAAAATTTTAATTAAAACCGTTGGATTAATAATAATCAATGGTTATGATTTGGAATAAGTGTTGTACACTTACTCTTAGAGTCAATATAACCCTCCTCATAATTATTCATTCATTCCTTCACATATTTATGTTATAGTATATTCTAATATCTGGATAAAAAGAGTATTATTTTTAGCTAATAATCCACATGTTATTTTATAATACTATCAATCTTAATTATAGCTTAATAATTATTCATTCATTCCTTCACATATTTATGTTATAGTATATTCTAATATCTTGTTTTTTTTTCTTATGTAATTTAAATGGATTTTTTAAACTTTTTAAGTTTTGCTATTTAAATCACATCAATGGAAATAAGATATAAATTAGTTGAAAATAATTAAAAAAATTGATAATCCGTAAACATATTTGCTCTTTTAGATTAACAAATTCAACTTTGCAATATCTTCGACAGAGCTGGTACAATATCAAAACCTTAGTACATGTCCCAAGATCAACTGGTCGATCTTGCAAGTAACCCTTAGTTTAGGACTTTGGGAGGACCAGCGGTTGTTTACTAATTTCCACAGTAAACAGATCAGCACGAGGAGTTTAAGCGTGTCCCTCGGCACACCATGTATTCCGACCGACACAAGAATTAAAAATGTGTGCCTCACGGCACACATTGCATGACCCACAACACAGTTGTTTACATTTAAACCAAACGTAGATTTTCCCACTTCAGTTCAGAGCAACCCACGTTCACTTCCTCCAACCAACGAAGCTCATTATATCCATTTTCTCCAACTTCCAACTACTTGCACTTCCTCCAACCACTCATTATCTCCACTACTTCTCACATGATCTGAAAGTAACGTCCACTGCCATTCACTATAAAAAGGACAAAGCATTCACATTTTCAACATCCAAGTTTTTATGCGCGGAAGCGTTGTTCATAGATTTTAGGCAGAAAATTACATTTGTAAAAGTGATAGGTTCTCACATTGAGGAACTACCACACCATTAGTATTAGGCCTATAATTTATGTAACGCATGGATCAAAGCTTGCCGACATAATTGAAGTTAAATTCTAGTTTCTTTATTTCTGTCTTCTTCAGGTTCATATTTATTGCTTTATAATTATTATTGTTATTTTAATTGTCATGTTTGTCGTAATTGCAATTGTTATATTTAATGCATTTTCATCTAGTGATATGTTTTGCTAAATTGTTTTGAGTCCGGTATGTGAGGACCGTGGTCTCCGACAGGACTCGGTAATTATTGTGTTGGCTCAATTATTATTATAAAATAATGTTTTGGTTTATCTTTTTAATATTAATTCAGGTAACCTTGTCACGAAGGTGAAAGGTTATCTGCCACAAATTCGTCACGAGAGTGAGAAATCTATTAAGATTCTAACCGGCACTGCGAGAGTGTGAGGGTCGAACCAGATAGTAAAAACTAGGCATTAATCCTAAATACATCGAGAGCGTTTTAGGATTAATTAGAACTTGTTTATTTTTCAAAACGCGTTTCTTGATTTAAGTGGGCGAGCGAGAGCAAAATCCTATGGTTAAGGAGCGCGACTTTATTCAAAACCACGAGAGTATGAGGTTTAGTCTTTAAGCTAATATTTTTACTAAATATGTTTTTGACATTTTTAAGACAACGAGTTACAAAGTTCTCGAAGTACGCGGAATACACATCATGGTCTCTCTTTTCTTATATTTAACTTAATCTTCACTTTATTTCATTTTTAGTTCTTAGTTTCCCCTTAATCAAACATTCATTAGTCTTAGCTTTTCAAAGTAACAATAGATTACAATAGGTTGACATTGGTCTCTGTGGTTTTGACAATCTTTTATATTACTTCGATATTTTCGTGCACTTGCAGACACATCAAATTTTTAGCGCCATTGTCAGGGATCAACAGTCAATATTGTTATTTTGTTGTTGCACCGAATAGACTAAGGCACTTTTATCTCTATAACTATGTATCACCCAAAGTTTCTCTATGATTACCACTCCCAATATCTCGAGGAACCGCACTCAAATATCCCATATGATTACCATTCCCAGTATCTCGAGGAATCACAAGAACGTCATAAATCCGACCTCGAAATACTAATGGAGTATTTCAATGCATTACTAACTCATTCTCACCCAAATTACTGCTACAACTACGAATCTCAACATTTTGAGGAGTCACAAGAACCCCATAAATCCAATCTTGAAACATTAATGGAGGGTTACAATGCGACCCTAAATTACCCTCAACTAAATCTTCTTTATAATCACCACACCCAATACTTTGAGGAGTCACAAGAACCCCATAATTTTGTTCTCGACACATTAATGGAGGATCTTACTGCGAAACTGACTCTCTCTAGGCTACGATCTGTGATGACGGAGCGCTTTACAGGAACACAAAATGCGATGCTAACTCATTCTGAGGAACTGCAAGAATCCTATAATTTTAACTTCGAAGCATCAATGGGGGATTTCGATGCGACGCTGACTCACACTAGGCTAGAATCCATGATAGAGCACTTTGTAGAGACACAAAATGTACAAAATGAAGATCTTAGAAAACAAAGTCTCCAAATTAATGAATCCCTTGGGGAGCTGGCAATTATGGTTGAGTCCCTAGCGACTCACAACATGGCTATAGAGAACCAAATCTACTTGCTTGAGCAAAAACCTCTTGGACCCTTCCCCGAGGAACATGTCGATGTTATAATAACCAGTACTGAACAACAAAGTGAAAATCCTGAGGAGAGTGATAATGAGTTTGAGGAGAGTGATAATGAGTTTGAGGAAAGTGATGATGAGTTTGAGGAAACTTTTTGTGAGCAAAGAGTAGAGACTGAGGAAAATCCACCGACATCACCCGAAAGGGAAGCACCTATTGTTGTTCCTCCTACCTATACCCCACCAATTTCTTTCCTACAAAGTTTTGTAGATGTTACAATAAAACTCACAATCCAACACGTATGTAGAGGTATTGGAAAATATCCACACCAATGCACCCTTGTTTGAAGTCTTGCACAAAAAGAGAAAATAAGAGGACCATGAAACTAGAGAAATCATCAGTGTTAAGAGGGTAAGGTTAACCTTTGAGGTGGTGGATGAAATCACTAAGCTTAAACTTGAAAAGCTAATACTTAAGATAGATCCAGAACCACCCCCAAAAATTCAAAAGAATGAACGACCCCACAGAAGAAAGAAAAGAAAAGGTGAGGGATATGTGAGATGGATTGATAAGTGGCCATGGAAAACAAAGTTTACTAAAAGTTCAACTGAGGAGTTATTCTCGAGAGAACCACCATGAGTGCTTGCACTTTTGAGCTGTTGAGCTATTGACGTTAAACAAAGCGCTGTGCGGGAAGCGACCCACGAGCTTTTAATTTAATGTTTTCCTTTTGACGCATGGCGCACACACTCCGAAAGTATAAAGGTTGTCACACTTTAGGCTTTGTTAGAAAGACTTGGAGATGTTTCAACATCATTGATACCGTCCTGACACCCTAAACCCCCTAATCATGTAATATCAATTGGAGTACTCATTATGCCGAGACCTTAGGCTCAAGTTTTTAAAGTAGCTCTTAAGTAGTTTATATTAGCAGTCAGCACCATCTTAAGCACAAACTACGTAGGGAGTCGATTAATATAAGTAAATGATCCCGTTTTTAATAAATGAATGATTTAATTGAAAAATAACCTTCTAAGTTGGGTGACCCTCACCCGGTCATTTAGCCCAACTGTAATACGGTGGGAGAACTGACTTTTGAAATGTGCGGATAGCAAGAGTCGCCACCGACTTTTATTTTATTCAATTAGAAAGGCTAAAAGAACAGGAAATACCTTTTTGAAAGAGATTGAGTTCAGGGGGGTAGGTTATACAAAGGGAAGGTATGAGCACCCTTTGTATCCATGGTTATCCACGGGCTCTTAATTTCTTAGCTCACTTGTTTGTTTGAATTGTTTGAAAAAGTGTCGTGTGTGTTTAGAAAAGATTTTTGAAAAAGGACTTTAACTTGTAAATAAGCGTAGCATTTTAAATTATTTTGAAAAGGCGGTGTGAAAAGTATTTAAATTTTGAATTGATTGTGAGCAAGCAGCTAAGAGCTACCTACCCTAAGTTTACGATATTTCTTGTTCTTTAAGTCTTTTGTTTGAAAGGGCTATCCATACCAATTGTTAGGCAGGTAGTCTTTTCATTGGATGTATAGGGTCATCGAGGGTTATCGTTTACCATAAGTCTATACATACCAAAAAAAGGGCAGGAAGTCTTAGGAAAGGACGAGAATAGTCATAACAGGCAACCAGTAAGGATATCTTAGCAATCGAAAGGGACTATCGTCATTTAACCGAGGGACAATATCATTTTTAATCGTAGGCAACTCGAAGGGACTATGATCTTTTTATGATGACCTTATTCATAGGCAGCAGGCTAAAGTATCCATACATCTGAGGGACTTGACTAATTTTGATCGAAAGGCAGTATAAGAGAGATTATCTTAAAGGTGTGTGGGTGCAACAATCATGTGAATTCGATTCAGATATTTATCTTGTATTAGGCAAACTAAATTCAATTAAATGTTGTCACTCCCTATTTTACTAACCACGCAGTTAATATCATGCAGAAAAATAAAGTGCGGAAACGTAAATGTCCTATGCTATTACAGGACTTTGGGATTAGGGGAATTACAAACTAAAAACTAGGGGAAAGGCGGAAAGTAAAGGCAGAAATATAAACCCTAATTACTATTACAAGAAAACTTTTTGCGACCTATACATATTTTCTAGAATTTAAAATAACTGATAAAATAAAATAAATAATTAAAGGCATGCGACAATCAATGGAGTACGAGATGAGAAGAAGAATCGCAAAGAAATTCAATGTTTAAAGACAAAAGTGACAAACCTAAACCTTAAAGGTTAACCTAGTGGCTAAAAAACCTAAGGGTAAAATAAACCTAAAGGGTAAAAAAAGCCTAAGGGTTAAAAAAACCTAATGGGTAAAATAAAACTAAAGGGTTAAAAACCTAGGCGAATGTTAATGGGCAACACCTACCTAAAGTTAAAAAAATCTAATTTGGCTAAATTAATTAAAATTATAAAAAAAAAGTTAATAAATCCTAAAATTAAATTAATTAGCCTAAAAATAATTATTAGCCTAAAAATAAAACCCTAACCCTAATTCATGAAAATGGACAATATCTACTAAGGGAGAAAATTTAAGGTTTTGGTTTTTAATTAAATATTAATAATAAAAGAGGGTTAATTAAAGAAAAAAAAGGAAGAAAATAGAACCAAAAGGAAGAGGCTAAGATTTGATGTGGCAATCCTTGAGGGTGCATCATGGGAAAGTGGCCAACAAAGTGTTTGACCAAAACAGGGTTAATGGCCAAAGGAAGTACATGCAAAATAATAATAATAATGTTAATAATAAGAATAATAATATTAATAGTATAATAATAATAATAATAATAATAATAATAATAATAATAATAATATAAGATAAAAAAAGAATTGGGGTTTAGAAAATTAAATTATGGCCAAAATTACTAATAACCTTGATTTGGCCAAAAATCAAAAGGTTTTTGGCCAAATACGAATAACCTTTATTTGGCCAAAAGCAAAAAGGTTTTTGGCCAAAAAAATACTTGGATACTCCTTGAGGTCAAGAGATAAAGCTCCTTTCAGTCGGTCAATCCATAGGAAACCTGTTCATAAACCACTGCAATATTACGGTTAAGAAAACAAATGGAAAAATAGAAAAATGGTCAAAATAAAATCAAAAAAATATAAAAACATGATTATAAATCAAATAAAATAAGATAACGAAGCTACAGATTTTTTGAGTTTTTTTTTGAAAATATGAAAATAGAAATTAAATCAAATAAAATAGAAAAACGAGTAATTTGCGATTTTGAGCGTCGAAATCCTTTAGAATTCTATTTTAAAAGAGTATTGTTCCTCGATTTTTTTTCCTGAACTTCTGGAAAAAATTCGGAGCAAATCGAAACAGTAGTTTCAGAATTCGGCTGATAGGCTGAAAATTTTATCACTCTGCTGCAACCGGAATTAGAGTGACGAAAGATTATTCGTAATGGTCAGAAACGATGGTAAAGGGTTTTTTTGTGGATGAGTGTAAAATTATGAGGTATGGGAAGGGAGAAATTGGTAGAGGTGAATGGTTAGTGAATGGTTAAGAATAAGGGTTGTTAGTTATTTATAAGAAAATATTAGGTTAAAAGGAAAATAGGCTTAGACCTCACTAAGAGCTTAATTTATTTTATTTTCCTTATTTTGAATTAATTAAATGAATAAATTAAAACAATTAAAATAAAACAATTTAAGGGTTGATTGAATTAAAACTGTGGCCCAATAATGAATTTGCTCAATTTGGATTTTATGCACTGACTCAAAATTTCCCAACTTTCACCAGCCATAATTTTCTCAATTCTCATTATTTGGGAATAATTTTGAATTTGTTGGAAAGCTTAGGGTGTCCTCTTCAATTATTTTTGCATTTGAAGATTTTTGTCTTTAAAAATGAGAGGGCAAATTTTGGGGTATGACACCAACGATTGTTAAGCCTATAAGGATTTAATAATAAGCACCCACTATTGGTTGGTCTAGAGGTCATTGGTACTGGACTTGGTAGGGCGGGCTACGGTCAGATCCCCCACAATCGTAGTTGGGAAAAATGGGAATGCACCGCTTAAAAACCAGAACCCCGTGCTTAAAAAAGGGGGGATCATAGTTGCTAACAGATTTCCCCTACTATGCGAGTGTATGGATAATGGGCTTAATGTGATTGCACTTGAATGAAAAAGAGCAAAAGAAAAACGAGAGATATAGGTTGAGTTATAATGGCATAATTCGAATTGGTTTGTATAAGGAGGGACTTTTTTAACATTGTGTCGTTACGGTGTCCTTGGTATTTAATATTTAGTACTTATCAATCAAACATTAGCCTAGCAGCCACGTATGATTAGGAGTCGTGTCGTGCCTTTATTTCAAATCATGTTTAATCATTTCTTCTACTTTATTGGCTGATTGCTTGAGGACAAGCAATGGTTTAAGTGTGGGGGAGTTTGATAACACGTAAATGTGTCGTATTTTTAGACCCCGATTCACATGCTATTTAGTATCTTTTAATTATATTTTCGTAGTATTATGCCATGCTCTGTTCATGTTTCAGGTATAAATCAATTATGAGGCTTACATTAGAGAAAAAGGAAGAAATTGGAAGAAAAACAAGCTCAAAACCACATTTCTGCAAAAGTAGCGAAAGTTGCAAAAGAATTCCTTAGCAGAGGACTATGCCGCCTGACACAGCCTCTTGTTACGACCGACACGAGGAGTTTAAGTGTGCCCCTCGGCACACCATGCATTACGACCGGCACAAGAATTAAAAATGTGTGACTCACGGCACAAATTGCATGATGCACGACACAATTGTTTACATTTAAACTAGACGTGGATTTTCCCACATCAGTTCAGAGCAACCCACGTTCATTTCCTCCAACCAACGAAGCCCATTAACTAAGGCAGGGGATTTGGCGAATAGTGAAAACTTGAGGATACAATATTTTCCTAGTTCGTTAACAAAGAATGCATTTACATGGTTCACTACTTTGCCACCAAATTCTATAGATACATGGCCTTATCTAGAAAGATTGTTCCATGAGCAATTTTACATGGGGCAGACTAAGATAAGTCTTAAAGAATTGACTAGCATTAAAAGAAAGTTTATTGAACCTATAGATGATTATCTTAATAGGTTCTGATTATTGAAATCTAGATATTTTACAGTAGTGCCTAAGCATGAACTAGTCGAAATGGCTGCAAGAGGGCTAGATTACTCCATGAGAAAGAAGTTAGATACCCAATATCTAAGGGATATGGTCCAATTAGCAGACAGAGTTCGACAAGTTGAATGATTGAAGGCTGAAAATGCCAGAGCAAATAAGAGATATAAAAAATAAAGAGTGGCTTATGTCGAAGCCAAAGATGAGGAATTTGAAACCTTCAATGATTCCTATAATTTTGAGGAAGTTGAAGTAGATTTGGCTGAATTAAAAGAGGCACCTCCATATTCTTGTAAAATGCTCACACCTTCGAATGGCAAGAACCCTGTCAAAGTAGAACATAATGATAAATTTCCTAAGAAAACATATACATTTGATGTTACCTAGTGTGACGAGATTTTTGATTTATTGGTAAAAGATGGCCAATGATAGTGCCTCATAATACTAAGATTCCTTCGTTAGAACAGCGGAAAAAAAGAGGTTTTTGTAAATATCATGGATTCCTTGGCCATAAAACCTCACAGTGTTTTCTTTTCAGGGATCTCATTCATAATGCTATTAAGGATTGACGTTTGAAGTTTGTTGACAAAACCAGAAGCCATATGAAGGTTGATGCTGACCCCCTTCATGTTGCAGATACCAACTATGCTGAACCTCTGGAGATCAACACGGTAGATATGGTCGAAATTGGAGACAATGAGGCAAAGAAAGTAGAGGATATCTCAACTGGAAAGCAGGCTACTGAAAGCCTAACTAACAATGCTTCCTTCAACACTAATGTCGAAGGTCTCCCTGCAGAAAATTCTAGAACTAAGGCTACTGAAAGCCTTGTAGGAAGGATGCGTGAGGTTAGTGAAGCCCTTAGAATGAAGTTTGAGAAAGTGAGGATTTCTAAAATTCCTGCCATAGGAGTTAACATGGTGGACCTGAACCAACCAGTGTAACGCCCCATATTTTCCATTTATTAATTAATTAGAATTTAAATTAATTATTTGTATTATTTGGCATTTTATTGGATTTAATTGGATTAAATTGAGAAATAGAGTTATTGGGCCAAGTGTGGTGTTAGTAAAGAGGGGGTAATATGTTAGTAGGCCTTTTACTAAATTAAAATCTATTTTCATAAAAATAAGGAATTGAGAGAAAAAGGAAAATAGATGTGAAAGAAGAGCAGAAGAGTAGAAGAGCTGATACGTGAAAGAGGAACAGAAGAAGAAGAGGGCTAATCAAGATCTTTTGCTAAAGTAAAGGGGGACTCTCCGATTAACTTCTCTTATCGTATCTTAAGTGATGATATTGATTATGTATATTAGTTAGAACAATTGGATTGTATGTTTAGGTTTTGGGAGATTTAGATTGTTTTGTTGAATTGATGTGATTGATGAATGATTTTAGTGTTAGATGACCACTAAAATGTGTTGTAATTATATTATGTTATGTTATTTGATGATGTTTTGGTGTGGGGACTGTTATGGTGCGATTTGGCTGAGATTGGGAGGGGAAAAATGTCAAATCGCAGAAAACAATTCTGCATCAGCGCAACGTGCGTCGACCTATAGGTTCCCAAAAGGCCAGCATGAGTTGAATCATGGGTCGACCTGATCAAACCCGAGGGGGACAGAAATTTCTGTGCATCGACCTATGGATCTTGTGTGTCGACCTACAACATGCAAATTTTTAACAAATTTTCCGAAGGCCATAACTTTCAAACCGTATGTCCGTTTTTAGTGTCGTTTCGAGCACGATGAACCTTATGAGATAACCTATGTGTTTAAATAATGGGATGAGGTGTAATTAAAATTATTTTGAAACATGATTTTATTTCTTGATGAATGATGTATTATACATATATGTGAAGAGATGTGTTAATACATGCTATGTTTGAAGCAATAATCATGTGATGATTTATGAGTTGTGATGATATGAGTATGATGTGAATATTTTGTTTGTTTGATGAATGATATATTGTTGACATATATGATGAGATGTGACAATATGACATGTGTTGGATGATGTGAATATTTTGTTTGTTTGATGGATTGTAGCATTGTGTACATATATGTGTGAATGTAACAATATATTGTTATGGTGATGTAACTACTTTGAATTCATTGTGACTGGGAGGTGTTTTGACATGATTATATGTGATATAATTGTGGATGGCGTTGAAACCGAATATATCATTCGGTGTTGCTTTTGGTGAGTTATTGGTGATGATATTGTTCATTTTGGTTCAGTGGTGATGTTGTGACAACATGATTATAATGTTGATAGTGTGTGTATAACATGAACAAGTGGTGATTTTTTTAATCGTATGATGATGATTGATTTGTTTTGAATGATGCACGATACATGTACATACTTGTTGGTGATAACTATGTTGAGTTATGTGAGACGATGTTATTCATCGGATCGGTGATGTTGTAAGTATGTCATATGTGTGCATTCATTCATACGCATTTTGGTGATGGATCCCGGTGATGTTGTGGATCAAATGGTGGACATAATTTCCATTGTGCAGAATTTTTGCCGGTTGGACTATATCTTGATGATGAAAAGATCAGTTGGATGGGTTTAGCCCATGTATGGTACCACATGCATTGTGTCTGTTTATTCATACGCATGATTTTCATAACATGATTGAATGTGTTTCAGTGTTATGAATTGATGATGTGTTGGTTGCGTATTGTTGAATTGTCTGAATATAATACAAGTGGGTGATTAATATAACTATGATGTGTTGTTATTTATGATGCAATAATATCTGTTAACTGCGATGAGACTCACCCTTACATGTTGTCATTTTCAGATTGAGGATAGCGACTTTTACGACTTGGTGAGGATTAGCTCATGAGTCAGTGCGTTTAGTATAGCGTCGGTGTCATGCTCTGATATTGCAACACTGGGGAACGCTAGTCTAGACTCTATAAGGATACTCTATTTTGTTGTTATTGTATTAACTTTGTGGGATATCGCATAGATGATGTTATGCTTATCCGTATGACGAATATTCCGCTGTGTAGAAACATGATTATGATAATGTGATGACTTGTTCCTAAGTGTAGCATGACGAATGACTTATGAATAAAACGGTTTAAATTGAATTATGGCACCCTTATTTTTATGTTTCACTTTGAATTTTTATATAATTGTCGCGGGGTTTAGAAGGGTGTTACAACCAGCGCCAAAAATGGAGGAATTAGAGAGGTGTTTGATGATGGAAAAAAAGGAAGTAAGTTATGGTTACCCAAAGGTAAATGAAATCTTTCGAGAATATCTCTCGAGATGTCACAAGAAGAATTATAAGAAGATGCTGGTGTGCCCCAGATGCTCCATTGTCTTGAGTCGAAGGATTGCTGAAAACTATGAGAGAGCCCAACGTGTCAAAACTCAAGGAAATTGGAGGCAAGAAAGCCAACTGACGAAGGTCTACCCAAGGCCAGGAGAAAGCCTTTTGGGTTTCCTGGTGCGTTGTTACAAATCTGAAACAGAGTGTCTTATGTGTCCCAGGTGTGGGGCAGTGTATGACAAATAAATGGCTGAAATGTTTGAGAGGATCCCTTTTACTGCTGGATGGGATCACCAGGGAAGCAACCCTAACATGTACGTCTTCGACAAAAGGGGAATATCCAGGAGGCTAGATAGCCCTCATCCTAAGGCAAGGAGAGTTACCTTCAAACTCCCTGTTGATGTGCCTACTGATTGGTGGACCCAAGTTAATGCTGGAAGAGAGAAATGGAGGAGTTTTGACCAGGGAGGAAGAACTGCCATGGCATATAGGAAACAATTCCAAGCATCAAAGAGGGAGGCATATAGGTTAGAAAACTACAAAGGAAAAAACCCCATGTTAAGATCCCAATGGAGGAGACACCAAAGGATCAAGAAGGCAGGAAAAGAACTGAAGTCGAAGGATATGGGAGAATCCAGCAGCAACAAGTTCACTTATGGGGCTGCAAGTTTAAGCAAACCACAAGTGGATCAAAAGCCATATTCACTTTAGAAAAACAAATTGTTAAGGAGAAGGTGCAGGAAGAACCCAATGAAGGAAGAAGAGATGCTGACAGATGACTTTGAGTCTGATGGGGTATCATGTGTTAATTTAAATTGTAATGTAGTTTTAGTTTTGCCTCATGAATATTACCAAGAGATAGAGGTAAAGGATTATGAAGAAGCTGATGAAGACGAAATGACGAAGCAGAGACCAGTGTGCTACCATGTGCTGAATAATGGCGTTGTCCAAAAACAAAATGCGTTCCTCGAAAGACCTGATCAAGGCATGAGAAATCACTTGAAGCCTTTATATATTGGGGCTAAGGTCGAACATGTGGGGATAAATAAGGTCCTTGTAGATAGTGGGGCAACTGTTAACTTAATGCCCCAATACATGCTAAAGAGGATTGGCATGTTCGATACAAACGTCAAGCCACACAACATGGTATTGTCAAATTACGAAGGAAAGATAGGACACACTTTGGGAGTAATATAAGTGAATTTGACAGTTGGCCCAGTCACAAGGCCAACAATGTTCCTCTTGGTTGTGGGCATGATCTATTTGTAGTCAGACCCCCTCTTGGTTGTGTGCATGATCTATTCGTATCTGACTCCCCTGCGAAGCATCAACATATTCCCATTGACTTGGATCACGATGCACATCACTTTCCTCACCTTTTCTACTCTTCTTAATTCCTCTATTTGGCTTGTATTTCACCGACGGCAGACACATTGAAGTTATGGATGGATAAGTTAGATTATGAACTTTTTTCTTCAACACCCCTTGACCCACAATATTCAGAGTACTAAATTGTCTCTTTAACTCTTCGCACTCCTCATCTAAATCCCACTTGCTATCGTCGGGACTCATATCATGTTTTGAAATTTACAATTTTGTCCAAAACACATGAATAGTTTCCAAAGGTATAAGTATACCCATAATCTGGTAACCAACGAGTTGACACGCACACGGTAATCCATGCGTTGTTCTAATGTAACAACCACACCTCTCGTTGCTCGCACCAATAAATTTGACTCTTTATAGTCCCTTTCCAATGAGTTGTATACACTATCTTGAAACAAAAATGTGCAATTTAGAATAAAATGGAGTGATATACCGATACTTAATATTGACGATACTTTTTTGAAACAACATTCTTATGGAACCTAACTGCAACTTCAATATTGTGTTCACAGCATCCCAGCTTGCACATAAATCACCACGACTTGTCATCAACATGTTCTTCAATCTCAAATGTACAGACTCCACCCTATAAATCATGAACACATTAAATAAAGAACTCACAAATTAACATAAACATATTTCCTGTTAGAAGAATGTACCTGTTTGTTGTTGTGTTCCCTAAATGAGTGACTCTGTTAGTCTATGCAGAAACAAACATTTATTTATATGGTGTTAACCATGCTTCTTTCACATACTCGACAAATGATGGAATATTACCACATACACTCTCGAAGTGGTTCAGATGTACATCAAATTCGTCTTCTGTATTTGAATACATCATGTTGTTCCATTGATCCCTGACACGTTCTTGTCTTTCTGATTTCACATACTCTTTACATTTCATGCTAACGTTTTTTAAAAGTTGAAGGTCCGTCACCATGACATTTGGAAGCAACTTCTCAGAATAGAACAACTCTGTAAGCTTCTGTAGTGCCCATGTGAAGTTCTCTTCCCTTTCATGTTCCAAATATGCAAAAGCAACTGAAAATGTCAATTTTGTTGATGTAACACCAACAATCTCCAGCAGTGGTAGCCAATACTTGCACGATTAAAAAACACATTCAGCAACCAACTCACTCAACATATTTTTAAGATGGGAAAAATTAAAATTAAAATTCTTACATATTTGTTTTGTACATGCAATCAAAAATCAACACCAGAGGAAAAATATTTAACAACTTGACAGAGTCATAGTGTGTCCAGAAGATATCAACCACATTTAACCATCGTCTTCCAACCAATACCACTCAGAACAAATCTAAGCTTAAATGGGCATCTAAGCTTCATAGTATAATTTCCATCAGAAGGGACCGCAACTTCATTTTTATTTTTGTAATCTCCTCCTCTGTCATAACCCATAATCAATCTATCCATCCTGTCTCGCATTCTATTAGCAACATCAGATCATATTGTAACAACAACAATACCATGACTTTTTCCAATTGAACGTGCCAATTATAGAACTTTATCTCGTGATTCAAAAATCTGACAATCACAAAAACGTATAATTAGATAACTTCATCAATTTATAAAAACAAAAAAAATTGTGTAAGAAGTCAAGTAAATATACCGTATTTATGACGAAGTACTACGTAAGATCAATACATGAATCCGTAGAAAAAGCTGAAGCTGCTGATTCAGGACCGCAAAGATATAAAACCTCATCTTCCATATCAGAAATTTTAGGTTTTAATGAAATTTCCGATATTGGTTTGCTACCGAAAATTCGTGAAATTTTTGGAACGGTAATGAATTTTGTAAAATTACCGGAATTTTTAAAATCTCCGGTAAATTGCATCGAAATTTTTTAAAATTTCCGATAAATGGATACCGAAAATTTGTTAAAAACAAAGAATTTCCGGTATCGGCTAAAAAAAGTACCGGAAATTTGCTATCAGGTATCAGAAATTTGCTTTTTGGTGATTTTGGCAAGGATTATTTTTTTATAGAAAAGATAAAATTTTGAGTTAATAGTATCCGAGATATTTTGGGAATAATGTAAAATGAGGGGTGACGTGTATAATTTGGGGGTGACATGTAGAAAGCTCTCTATATCTTGTTGAATCTAACAGAGCCCATTAAAGCTTTAAAATAGGCACGAGGCCCGTAATTTAGTCCAGCATTAAGTCACGTGCACCAAAGTAGTCTTAATAATGAAAGAAACATTGTTAGCACTAAGCGCACGTTAGCCCATATCAAAAAAGACCAGAAGCCCATGCTCCTTACGCACCCTAGCTTCTACCTAACCAACTCATATCTCTCTGAAAACCACTTACGCTCTCTCTCGCTCTCTCTCTCTCTCTCTCTCTCTCTCTCTCTCTCTCTCAATTAGGGTTTTCGTTCACACTCTGTCCCTCTCTCTCATACCAATTTTCTTCTCCCCGATCCACCATCTCGTTTCAATGCCTGCCAATTCCATAGGCAAATTCAACTCAGTGCCAATTCGTTCCATTATAAACCGATTTCGGCATTCGATTCACTTCACATCACTTCCCCCTCTCATCTGACAATAGCGCCGCCGGCTTCCTCCGATGGCCCCGAGCCGGAGAAAGGGAGGAAGCAAAGCAGCCGCCGCCGCCGCTGCAGCTCGTAAATGGAAAGTTGGCGATCTCGTTCTTGCTAAAGTTAAGGGGTTCCCTGCTTGGCCTGCCACGGTAACTGCTGTTTTGATTTTTGAAATTTTGCAATTTATAATTAAAAGTTTATGTCTTTCTCTATTTTTTCACTTGCATCTGAACTGCATGTTTTTGACTTCAGAAATATTGCTTCAGTGTGTGTAATTCTTCGTTATTTTTGTGGATCCTAGTCTTAGACTCAATTTCTTATTCATAAATTTTATATCTTTTTGATTTCTGGTTAATTATACCAAATTATTACTTAAATTCAAAAAGGATTTATTTAGACAAGGAAACTTCTTATTTGATATGGATAAGACAGAAACTAGTGACAATAGGATGAGACCCCTGCTTGGAATTTCCCAAAGATTAATAGATAAATCTATGCTTGATAGGTAATACTTAAACTGAAGGTAAATAAGTTTTTATATGTAAGCAATTGATATTGATGGATTAAAATTTATATTTCTAAGAATGTTTGGTAAAATTAAATAATGTTTAGGCTATCTCACATTATTTCGCCCTTTCTGCCGGAGCAGACTTATTTTGAATCTGAAGGAAGCTACTTGTTCCAAGAATGGAAGAGCTCCCATTTTCAGCCCAATAGCCTCACGATGTGAAGTTACGGAGGGATTATCTTAGAAATGAATACGAGAGTTTAGGAGGAAAATGAATAGCTAAAATGAAGAAATTCCATGAGATTTCTCTCCCTTTTAGTAGTTAAGGGAGTTTATGTTATATTGAAATAGTTTCCGTTTCCTTTTATAATAAAAGCTTAATATTGCTAATATGCTATATATCACGTGCTTGTCTCAGAGACAATAATAATGGGAAAAAACACGGTTTTGCTCCCTAATGTAGTTTTTTATATTTTCAATTTCAATATCTTTCCTTCTCATCCTTCAACTTCCAATTTGACGCCCCATAAGTATGGTTGTAACTCTGTAATCATGATTGAACCGGAAAGGTTCAGAGCTGATTTTTCCTCCAAAAGTTGACTTTTTTTTTTACTTTTAGTCAATTCATACTCAAATAAACACTTGTAGGGATGATGGAGAAATGTGGTGATCCGGGTTTGAACCCTGGATTCCACATTTTATAGAACGTAGTTTTTGTATCTGTTTGAAAAATATGCTCTAAGTTTTTACATCAAACTATTAAAGCCTGATTGGAAGAAAGTTGTTTTAATTTTTTTTTTTTTGGTTTTGTTGATACTTCATTTGACAGTTCAAGTTCATTGCTTCTGGCAGGTCAGTGAGCCGGAGAAGTGGGGTTACTCCACCGATTGGAAGAAAGTGGTTGTTTACTTTTTTGGCACCCAACAGATGTAAGTATGCCTATAACAATTGATATGGAAATATAAATGCTCAGTAATGAAAATATACCATTCTCTAATTTTTTAATCAAGGCAACTGAAGTATTAAAAGGTAGCTTAGTTTAAGGGTCATATGATATCAATTGTATTTTGATAGCTTAAGGAGTTTGGTGTTGATATTAAGCTTTCCCTTCTTTACTATAATTATTTCCAGGAGCTTGCTTCACTAGGCCGATTTGCATCTTATAGTTTATGGCATTTACATGAAATGCTGATTCTCCTTTTTAGTTTGCACAGTTGTATCATTTGAGAACACATGTCTGTTGTTTTATCTCAGTTTGGTGCAAGATTATGATTTTGAGCCATCATAGGCTGCATAAGGGGACCATGTTTGTTTACATGGCACTGATATTTTTTAAATTTTTTTAGTAGGAACTATTAACTAAGGTCTGTGCTGGTTGTGCATATCAGACAGTTAGACCAGATTTAAATATGTTAGTAGTGCATGACTTATATGTGACTATTTTAAACTTCATTTTAGCTTATCTCATCCATTCTTAATTCTTCTGCCTATTATAATCATGTCACACTGTTGTTACTGACTTATTTTTAATAGTTCAGCTTTAGATTAATGATTGTCTTTATGCTCATTTGTTGTTGAATATTTCATACAAGTTTGCCTTTAAGCTATATGCCTTTTGAGTGTTGATTATTAGAATATGTTGATACTATCCTTTTGAGTATTGATTACTAGGATATGATACTACTCTCGGAGAGAAATGGAAAACCTGTTTCTGATTCTATTATTTATTCTAATGCTACAAATTTAGCAAACTCATACTTATAGGGTACAGTAAATCAGTTAGACTCAGTACCTATGAATATTGAGTTATCCCAACAAAACACCTAACATAACACATTCAATAGAATCCAGAACAAAATGCTAAAGTTCACTTAATCTAGCATTCTCTGGAGGCTTAGTTTGCCAGTGATGACACAAAGCAACACGGAAACATTAGATAAAACCCCTACTAATTTGAGAGTTTCGAGTCTAAGGAATTCAAGTACTTGGTTTCTCCCAATCAATACAGTCCCAAAAAAAACTCCAACTAATTTTTCCTTCAATTTCCCTATTTATTCAATAATTTCCTAATAGTAGCTGCTGACTAATATAATAGCTACTGCCTAATAACACAATAACCGCTATCATATCCACCATTAGGGTTTTAGTAATAAATTCTTCAATTTATCTTAAAATGTTGTCAATTTTAAGATTATAGTTTCAATCCAAACTCTTTTAAGGGTAATGTTCTATTCTTCATTTTGTTATGTTCTTGCTCACAAACAATTGTTTTGTTTTTCTTCCTACTTTTAATTTAGTTATGTTCTTTTTTGCTAAGTTTGCTTAAGTTTTATTGCTCTACACTTTAGGTTCTTTAACTATTATGTATGATAATATCATGGTCTCTATAATCTTGTGTATTTTTTATTTTATTTTTGAGTATTTATGTATACTTTGTACTGTGTACACTGAATTTTAGTCTTTGCAATAACGGCTATCCTTATATCTCTATACCGGTATATTATTTTAGGAGATCTTTGCTACAGAACACTATCCGAGATGAACAACACAACTATTTCCTTTAGCAAAGTGATTACCTGGTTCCACCATATTTGAAATGCTTTTAATCCTCAGTTGAACAAAGATCACTCTTGATATCGAATAATTACAATATTGTCTTATTGTCATAGTTTTGAATGCTGGATTCCATCTGGTTGAACTAAATCACCTCCTATAAACTGCCATAAAATAAAATCAGTCAAAATTAATAGGATTCAAACCATTAAATGTGGCAAACCTCTAAACTTATAAAAGTGTGGTCATCTTGTTTTGCAAGTTGCAACTTAAATACGCCTACCTGCAATCCAAAAACAAAACAAAAGAAACACTCTTATCAGAAATCTTCCCATGAAGGGCCTGTTACTAGCAACTTTTTGATAGACTAACATATAACTTTCTGTAGCTGCTATTTGCTTGTATCTTTGCTGGTACCAGGACTTGTAAACAGAAGAGGCATTGGAGTAAGATTAAGTTGTTTTGTGGACCCAATATGGTATTTTTCAAATTGTAACCAGTGTTGCCCAATGGCATCTGTTGAATGTTTTTGCCATTGCTTGCAAACTTCGTTGAAGTCATGGCTGAATGGCTTTTACATTTGTGTGTTTGTCAGAGGGAAGTAAACCTTTCTTCGTCTTATGTACCCTGCCTTAGGTAACTTCCATTAACACTAACTCCACACACTTTCCCTTTGTTTTCTGTGGCATAATATATTTGACACTATGTTATCAAACTCGGCTGTTATCTCGGCACGACCGTGCTGTTCCGACACAGACGTGTGACTTGGCTGGAACGATCGCGATAATGGGATTGGATACGGGACGATTCCGCTCCGGCCACATCAGTTTATATATGACATTTACCCTTAAATTTTTAAGGATAGCAAGGTTATTTTATTGCATTTATTGACATTTGGAAATATGTTTTGCTTAAAAGACTTATGGCTTTTATTTTTAAATATGAATACTTCATGAATTTTGATTAATTTATTTTAGTTTTTAACAATTATGTGTTTACTAGTATTAACCATATTAGTATTCACATCACTAAAATATTGGCCGTTCTACTCTCCGCTCCCGCTCCATTCAATTTTTGGAGATGGCAGCGCCACATCACTATCCGAGATTCATAACGTAGATTTGACCACCCTAGCCTTATTACTCTTCAAAATGTACTCATGACGGGTACTTAATAGATTAGGCCATCCTTCTCAATTACGAGAAGTTTTATTAGGTATTGAAATGATACATGATTTGAGAGTCTTACTCAAGCCTCATATGTTGTGGGTGGCCTTGTCTTTATTTCTACTCGCAGATAAGATGAAACAGGATCAAGCTCATTTTCAGGAGCTGTATTAGATTTATAAGAACTGAATTTATCATAGCATAGCATGGATTGTTAGAATTCCCAATAGGTGGGAAAATGGTTATGAAAATTCAAGGGTAAAAGTTGTTTACAGTGGTAGAAAAGTATTTGAAGAAAAATTTGTGATCTTAAATTTTATTATTCCATCAATTAATTGGCCAAAATTAGTACTTCTATAGTTGTGATTGTAGTCGGTACTATATTAATGCTTGTATTGTAGTATTTGTATTTTTGATGAGTGGGTGGAGGGGGGTTTCAACTGCTGCATTTGAGGTTGGAGATTTATTGTTGTAAATAGTGTGTTATTATAATTAATTATAGTAATTTGTATTTAACCCATTAATCCATTAGGCAGGCCCATAAGTTTAGGATAACCTATTTAAATAGATTAGCAACAGAAACCAAAGAAGTTGTAGAAAAAAGCGTTAGAGTGATTTCATATTGAATTACTAGAATTTGTTTCAATTGAATTGTTAGTTACAATTGAACTAGGACAAGTATTTATATCACTACCTACCTTACTGTACTGAGTCAGCGCACTTAGTTACAAAGCTAAAGCCTAGTTTGGCTTGCTTCTGTTAATTAGTGCTTGCACTAAATCTTAGCCACCATCATTGCAACGTTTTTGTTACCTTTGTTTATCTTTTCCTACTAGTACTGTTCATTTGCCCCATTTATCGCGGTGGTTCTATTCCTTCAATGTTTTTTCTTCTCTATTTGATACTTGTTGTTTACGAGTTTACCCCAGATTCCTTAGATGGATTCCTCCTCTATCTGTTTTGGGTGTTCACCTTTCCAACCTTTCCATCCGTCAGAGCACATTGGAGCACCTTGGAGGCTCTTTACTACTATTTGTTGGCTGTTTTTGTTCTTTTGAGTAAGACATAGTATTATGACATTAATCAAAATGTCAGAAAGATTGGTTCAACTTAACCGAGATATAGTAAAGAGGGTGAGGTCAATCCTTTGTAAATTGTAAAAACAAATAAGTACATCTATGTCAGAAAGACTTGTGCAATTTACAAACCCGATTACTCTCCTCATGAGCAACAAACCCAGGAGGTTGCTCCATATAAATCTCCTCTTCCAAGTCATCATGCAAGAATGCATTCTTGATATCCAATTGAAATAGAGGCCATTGTTTCATGGCAGCCTTGGCTAGAAAGAGGCAAACAGTTGCCATCTTCGCAACAGGAGAGAAAGTATCACTATAATCTTGACCGTGGACTTGAGTGTATCCTTTTGCCACTAAGCGAGCTTTCAATTGATCTACCTGTCCATTAGGACCCACCGTAATATTAAATATCCAGGAAGATATCAAAGACTTGCTGTAAAGTTCTGAAATAAGTGTTGTTTTAAAGTCTTGAAATAGAAAATTAATCATTACAATAAAGTTCCATTGATTCATCTCACTTTATCCTCAAACCAAGATGATCTTCAGTCATAGTAATTCACATATATTGTGTGTCATTGCCATAAACTCTGACACTGACACTGGATCTGGATGGTACACTTTGTTATTTACTCTTTTAGGTCACAAGATTCCAACTAGGAAAGTATAATATCATGTAGTTTTTTTTTTCCTGTAATTGACCGTATATTGGTATATACTTCAAGACCTACACTTCCGTTTTGTTCAAAGAAAACTAATCTACTTGGGGTTCCTTTCAAGTATTGCAAAAGTATAATATCATGTAGTTTTTTTCCCGTAATTGATCTTATATTGGTATATACTTCAAGACCTACACTTCCGTTTTGTTCGAAGAAAACTAATCTACTTGGGGGGTTCCTTTCAAGTTTTGCAAAGTTAGAAGTGCAACTTGTAATTAAATCTTCTTTGGTTTGTTAGTGAATCAGATAACTAAGCTTTCCTGCAAGGGCAACATCGGGTCTCAGTATGTGACAGGTGTATAACTTTGTCGACTAACCTTTTAGACACTTCCTTATCAATCACAACATCTTATGCATTCCCCAACTTCATATTTGGATCAATTGGTGTCCTTGTAGGCTTGTATGCAGCTTTGTCAGTCTCTTGAGGAAGATGAGATATATTTTTATTGGAATATGAAAGTTCCTTTTGTAGAGCGGGACACTTTCCAAGGCCTTAATCACACGTTCCTTGACCGAGTATTGGCATGGCCGTAGTTGCTCATTTTCTTCACTATTTGTCACTATAACATTATCTACATCCACTAAAAAATGGTCTCTTAGACTTTGTTTATAGCCCAAACCTACCATAACTTTCGTGAAACTTCCAAACCATGCTCATGGTGATTGTCTTAGCCCAAATAATACAGTGGAAACTTATATTCAGGGTGCAATTCCATGTAAATCTCGTCTTGTTCTCCATCAAATTTTTACAAGCTCCAACTGCATTTAGTTGCTAAGTATAATTTCACCTTGACGGTATCCATTTTTGCAATTAGAACAAATATTTCCATGTAACCCACTACATAGGTTTGAGTGAATCCTTTGGCTACCAACTTTGCATTGTACCTTGCAATAGATCCATCATCCTTATGTTTTACGATGTATTTGCACCCACCCGGTTTCTTTCAATTTGGCAGAGGAACCAATTCTCATGTATCGTTCCTATCTCAAGTGTCCATTTCCTGCCAGACAATGCCTTGGATATAGGTAGGTATGATGGTAGTGTTTTGGCATGTAGTGAAAGCTTTATGGACTGGTGAGATTTGTTTAAAGCATAGATAGTTGGACATAGTGGCTTGTTAGTACATGCTCTACTGTAGATCTCTACTGTAGTGGTGGAGTTGGATTTTGTTTCTTTTTTACTAGGTTGGATCCTAGTCCCTATGTTATGTTAGACTAGATTTTGCTATATGAGCATGAGAGAATTCAAAAATTTAATCACTTAAGTTATCTCATGTAATATCTGATTGGTACTCTTAAACATTACTTCAGCTCCAACATTTGTGTCTTTTTCAGAATCAATTTTAGTTTCAATATTGTCATGTCTAGTTTCAGCCTCAACTTTT
The DNA here is from genome assembly GCF_029867415.1 of Vicia villosa. Lineage (NCBI taxonomy): Eukaryota > Viridiplantae > Streptophyta > Magnoliopsida > Fabales > Fabaceae > Vicia > Vicia villosa. The sequence continues at coordinate 143,790,679 of NC_081180.1, forward strand.
GGTCCGCGTGAGGTTAAAGTCGAAAAGTAGAAGGGGCTCATATTTCTTACATATTTTCTATCTGAAGATATGTTTGATCGAAGTAACTTTCTTGCTCATGAAAGGTGACATCTCAAGAGACAAAGAATTAATGGTACAGAGGATGATAGCATTTGTAGCCTTTTTGGATGGAAGAGTATCCTATAAATAAATATTTTACAGCCCTGGATCCAAGATTCCCTTTACCAATCCTATGAACATGGACAAACGATGTACACCCAAATATTCTTAGAATAAGTTACTAGAGGTCGACACATCAGGATAGAACGAGAACTAAATCTCCATAGGAGTTTTAGAGGCAAGGACTCAAGAAGGTGAACGACTTATGATATAAGATTCAGCAAAAACCAATTCCCCTCAAAATTTCTTAGGAATCTTATTTTGGAATAACATGTCTCTAGGTTTATCTAATAAGTGCCCATTTATTCTCTCGACAGTCCTATTTTGTTGGGGGGTTTAGCGAGAAAAGAAGTTGTCGTCGAGTAGATTTGGAGGAAGATCATAGTTATTCAAGTAAAAAAGGTCATTCTATTCTCTAACATTTCCAATCGTCCTCCCCAAATTCTGGTCATAGATAACACAAGCATTGATTTAAAAAATATTACATGATAGGTTTTTGCAAGGAAATTGGGATGGTGGACATTTTGAAAATATGGACATTTTGTAGGATTATAGGTGTACTTATTTGGACATCTCCTTGACTTGTAGTTATACGGGTACAACTGATGTGGGGTATTTCCTTGTTAGTATAAGTGTATGACAAGGTGAATAAGTAAGAGAAGTGTGTGGGCAAGGGTGGCATGAGGTCAGTGACTCCAGAACCTAATACCAAAATACTATATGATGTCAGTATTTTCTTGCCACTAGGACAAGGTGAATAAGTTGGAGAAGTGTGTGGGTAAGGATGCCATGAAGTTAGTGCCTTCAGAATCCAATACTATATGACGTCATAATTTTCTTGTCACTAGGACAATGTGAATAAGTAGGAGAAGTGTGTGGGTATGGATGCCATGAAGTTATTGGCTTCAAAATCCAGTACAATACTGGTTATAGAGTGTGGTTATAGAGTGTATCTGAAGCATTAAATTCAAAATAAAATGGAGACTTACCAAGAGGTGATGGAAATTGTTGAGATATTGGTTTATTATTATTCGATATCTATTGCTTTTATTAGTAGTATCAATTAGGATAATATTTAGCATATTATTGTATCAAATCTTTCTTCACTTAGTATATCTTCTCCTTAATTTGTGGGGTTGATTAGGAGGCCTATACCTATATATATGTGTATTCTCTTCACATAATAAAATAAGAATTGTAGATTCAACTTGGTATCAGAGTTGAGTTAAGGACTGCAATGTGGACAGATGACCCAGGTCCACGCTAGGCATGAGGGTGGATGTTGAAGTTGGTATTTGTGTTATTGGAGTTTGTTTGAAGTCACACATTGCTTAGGTTTTCGGGCTGTTGGTTGTATAAATATGTGAGGGTAACCTCACCTTTTGAGCTAGCTTTTGGGGTTGAGATCTTAACATATTTAACATTATTAGCATAGTAAAAAAAGAAAAAAAAGAAAGTGTTGCACTCTATACATCTCTTTCCAAGGCAACCTTGCGGATTTTTTAACTAAGAGAGTGAACAACAATAACTTTAAAAGGATTGTTTCCAAATTGGGAGGCCAAGTTAAACGGGTGCGTTAACAATTTTCTATAATTATTAGTAATAATAATTTGTCTTTGGCCCATTAGGTTTAGCATAGTCCATTTGAACACATTAGGGCTTATACATAATTCATAACTTTGAAATATGTCAAATATTACTTATTGAGATTTATAAAGAATGGTTGTGTGGCATAGCATTGCCCAATCTTGAAGAATACCTGGTTATGCAAACTTGAGGTTTTCAATTGATTGTGGGAAGATTGTTGAGGCAAATTTTGATTTTGAAGCTAACCGCTTATTTATGTATTTAAAAATTGCTCTTTATTTTTGGCCATCCGATGATAAAAGGTTATGCTAACATGTGTCCTAAGAGCACTAGTTAAAGAAGCCAAAGTAGAAGCTTTTATTGGAAACAAGTTAAACCTTTTTTAAAGTTGAATGCACCATTTTGCAACATAATTTCTATATTTATTTTCTTTACCAATGTCTCAAGCGCACTCGTTAGCATTTTCCAATGATTAATACCGCTGTATTGGAATAAATTGGTTTAGCATTAAAGTTGAATAAATGCTCTTTTGAGGGAAGGGAGTAATTTAAGCCAACCTTAGGGTAAAAAGATAGTATCAGAAAGTGAAGTTTGAAAGTCTATTTCTTCATTGGTTATCTGGTTGAAAAAGTGGCCATAGTTACTCTATGTTTCAATGTTGGCTTCTAGGTACCTTAAGTACCGAAAAGCATGTTTTTTTTCTTTTTTTTTTTCTGATAAAAGTAATAATGAACTTATTTTAAGCCTTTGTTCTCTCTTTATCATCTAGTTTCTCCCTTGCACATGACGTCTTACATTTTTTGTGTGTGCAGTGCTTTCTGCAATCCTGCTGATGTTGAAGCATTTACTGAGGAGAAAAAACAGTCTCTTGTGAAACGTCAAGGAAAGGGTGCTGACTTTGTTCGTGCTGTTAAGGAGATTGTTGATAGCTATGAAAAATTAAAAAAAGAGAGACAACTTGGTGAAGCTAACTATGGCGACAATGTTGCTGATGCAAATGTTTCAAAGCCAATCAACTCGTACGGCAATGATCAGAAAGATGCTCCTTATTTATCACCCACTTTACCCATGAAATCTTCAAATTCAGCTGTTGACAGACATGACTTATGTCCAGTTGAAGTTGACTCAGCTGCTGTGTCGAAAGATGAATGTCATGATAAGGAGCTCACTGATAATGGTTCTTCTGTACAATCGCCTAAGCCCATTACTTACTCTTCTCGAAAGAGATCTGCTGGCGAATTATGCCCACAGGGCTTCATAACAGATAAACATATGCCAGTACGAAGGAATAGAAGAAGCTCATCACGGGGCCAAAACGTTATGTTTCCCTGTAATAACAGTGGAAAAAATTCTGGCAGCCAATTAACCAATGCAGCACAGGGTGCATCTGTACGAAGGAATAAACGTCTTAGGAAATCACCCGATCTTGCTGGCTGTAATGATTTTGATTCATCTGCTTTGGTCTTGAATGATAGCATGGAGGACAAAGGCAACAACTCTGAAATTCTTACAAATGATTCTGATGAATTTAGCCTGAATGAGGATAGTGCAATGGATTCAAATTTTAAACACACAGGAACTATTGAATGCCCTGAAGAAGATGAGCTGAATAAAGGCCTTGATCTTAAAATAAAGGGTGTGGTCAATAAGAAGAAAAGAAACCCCAACAGGAAGAGGGCAACCAATGATTCTTCCAAGCCAACCATTGATTCTTCCAAGCCAACCATTGATTCTATTTTCACGATTGAGGAGGAACTTGGTTTGAGGAATTCCAGTCAAAGCTCCCTTAATATTTGCGGAAATTTTGAAGAAAGATGCTTTGAGCAAGATGGAGACGAACACCTGCCCCTTGTGAAACGAGCAAGAGTCAGAATGGGTAAATCATCTTCCACAGAGGGAGAACTCAATAGCATTCTACATGCTCCAGGGAAAAGCTGTAAGGAAGATATTAGCCCACCATCCCAGATGGTAGATTCCTCAAATCGTGAAAATGAAAGCAATGCTCCAGGGAAAAGCTGTAAGGAAGATATTAGCCCACCATCCCAGTTGATAGATTCCTCATATCGGGAAAATGGAAGCAATGCTCCAGGGAAAAGCTGTAAGGAAGATATTAGCCCACCATGCCAGATGATAGATTCCTCGAATCCTGAAAATGGAAGCAATGCTCCAGGGAAAAGCTGTAAGGAAGATATTAGCCCACCATCCCATATGATTGATTCCTCAAATCGTGAAAATGGAAGCTCTCTTGATGCAGCAGGCTCATCTGTCCTGGTTGGAACTGTGGAAAATATTTCTCCTTCAAAGAATTTTGCATCACGTTTTGAAAATCAAATTTGTAATAATAAGAAAGATCAAACATTCTGCTCTGTGGATTGCGAAGCTGCTTTACCTCCATCTAAACGCCTTCATCGAGCTTTAGAAGCCATGTCAGCTAATGCTGCGGAAGAAGGTCAGGCTCGTACAGAATCATCAGCCTCCAGAATGACTTCAATTGGCACATGTTGTATATCTGCTATCAAGACAAGCCCAAATATGACTATTAATGATCATGAAGGTGGTGATTTAGAGCTGCAAAAGTTAAATGCCTGTGATGGTGGTTCTTCTCATATCATTGTGCATAGTTTTCCTGCTAATTCTAATCAAGTGGATAAGCTGTCAACCAATTTCCAACCACAAGAAACTGGCACAGATGTTCTCCCAAGTGCTGCAGATAAAGTTGAAGAACTCAGTGGTTTTGTGGTTTGTCATACTGCTAATGCGGATTCGGAAATTCAGGTTCATAGGGAAATTTCTCCAGTTATTGATTCAAAATGTTATGAAGTTGAAAGCAATCAAGATTCACCTGACCTGTCATTACCACCAACTAGTGAAGACAATATTATAACGTCAAATCTTTCAAATACAACATCTGATGTATCTGAGCACAATGGAATAAGCCTTCTTTCCGTGGCCGATGTGATGAAGAAAGAAATTATTACCCCTCAAAATGATATTGATCTGCCTCGGAATGAGGTTGCTATTTCTGAGGATACGAAGTGCCTGACGCCAGTAGTTGTGGATGCTGACAGAGCAAATGAGATGTAAGCTTAATTGTTGATTTCTATAGTTCTTGGGCTAATCTTTTTTATACAAATCTTCACCGCAAAATTAGAAAAAGAATTTAAAATAAAACAATCTTTATAGTTTTAAACTAATTTTTTTTTGCTTATCTCTCTTGTCTGTTATGATATTTTGTTATAGAATTTTCCTTGGTAGACTTTTACTTTCCTCATTTAGGTTATATTCATTTTTTGTATTTAGATCATACTGATAGTTTGTTATGGTGAAATCTTATGGAGTGACTTGATGAGTAAAGGTTATTTATGCTCTATTTCATTTATTTCTAGAATAATCCTGTGACTGTTCTTCAATTTCAGGAGTGAGGTCATAAAAGAGGTAAAATGTCAAGGACCCGAGGAGGATTTGAATTCTGTTTCAACTTCTGACTGTCTGGGTCAAAAGGTTATTTCAGGCATTCGGTCAAGTCCATCCCTGACAGATGGGGGAGATTGCCTTCCACAAGGATCACCTCCAAACACGTCAATTTGCAATGTATCCACATCAGACAGTAGTAATATGCTTCACAATGGAAGTTGTAGTCCTGATGTACATTTACACCAGAAACAAACTTTTTCTGGTCCTGTTGATGAAAATAAGTATGGATCTGAGGCAACTCAACACTCAAGATCAACGGGCAAGTCAACTGAAGCGGGTCGGGCTGCTTTGCTTTATTTTGAAGCAATGCTTGGAACATTGAAAAGGACAAAGGAAAGTATCGGCCGAGCAACACGTATAGCTATTGACTGTGCAAAGTTTGGCATTGCAGCTAAGGTAATGCAATTTTCTTTTTCTTTTAAGAAATTTCCCCACTTATAATCTGAAAATGTACTGTTGTTGAATCTGAATAGTGAATACTTGTTGATTTCGATGAGCTCTACTTTTATCCTTGTAATTTGTCTATTTATGATTTTTTTTGGAAGTTGTATGGCCATTGAGCCCCATGCAATCTGAATCTTCCATGTGCATTGTTAAAAGAAACAAGTCAAAGATTATATGGTCTGCTGCATTTATAATCACATTCCTCTGGTTCTGTTGTATTTCCACTTTGAGGGGAAGAGGGGGGATATTGTTACAAAAAGCATGGGTATAATTCAGTTGTCTTATGTGCCCTTGTTCTTAAGTATGGATTGATTTTTAACCTCTTCTAAAAATGATCTCAAGGTGAATTGTGCGAGTAGGAATTTTGTTTCTGCATCCCAATGTTGGACTGTTAGTACTTGAGTTTAATATTGACAATGAGTGTTTAGGTATGGATTCCATAGAGAGGATCATTTTGATTTTTCAAGACCAATAATTTGGAGGGAAGGTCTCTTGAAGACTGTTTATTGCTTAATGCGTTGCCCTGAGTCATCACTTTTTTTCCATTTTTTTACCTCCCCAATCATAAAATACAAGCTTGCATTGAGATTGAGCCTACTTTATTTTATTTATTTATTTATTTTAGTTAGTTTTCTACAATATCATCAATGGATATTTTGCTGGCTGTTACCTAATAACATAATAGTTGCAGTCTAACATAATATAATACTAATACTAATTAGAGGTCTAACAGAAAGCTTGGGTTCTAAACACATTAGAGTTTATTGAGCTTGCTTGTCAAAGTGTAACAAAGAATTTGGAGCACTATTTGAGAAAGTGTTAGGGTAGCACCTACAATAGAAAAGATGGTGGAAAGTAGATTCAAGTGATTTGGGCATATAGAGAGAAAACCTGTAGATTCTGCCTGCGGTAAGGAGAGTATATCTGATGGAGAGGAGTCAAACAATTAGGTATAAAGGAAGACCTAAAAAAACTATGAGTTATTAAGAAAGATCTTGACATTAAGGAATTAGATAGAAACATGGTCCTGAATAGAACATCATGGCGGAATTTGATCCATGTAACCGGCCCTCACTAAGTGTGATAAGGTTTGGTTGTTGTTGTATATTCTGTTATTATTCTTTTGGTGTCTGGGCATCAATGGGAGTTAAAATCATTGAACGGGTGTTGCTGTTATTTCACAAGCAAAATTGTTTATTTTATAAAATTTTCCATGTCTTTTATTGATACCATATGCATATTTTGGGATGTTGGGCTGTGTTACAGGTCATGGAAATTCTTGCCCACAATCTTGAAAATGAATCAAGTTTGCATCGGAGGGTAGATTTGTTTTTTCTTGTTGACTCTATTGCACAGTTTTCTAGAGGTTTAAAAGGTAAACTTGTTTATTGCTTTGTTGCCCGAGTCTTGTTGACCAAAAGAGAAGAAAGAATACATTGAAGCCAACAGTTGATAAATAACTGATATTTAAGATGTCCAATTTTTCCAGGTGATGTTTGTTTAGTTTATTCCTCCGCTATCCAAGCAGTCCTCCCTCGACTATTATCTGCTGCTGTTCCTCCTGGTAATGCTGCACAAGAGAACCGTAGGCAATGTCTTAAGGTAAGTTAATTAAGGGTCATTTTAAGTAGAGTTAGAACTCTATGCTTTTATTTCTTACTGCTACGTTTTATTATCATTCTTTGTTAATATTGTCTTTTAACTTTGTATAGGTTTTAAGGTTGTGGTTGGAGAGAAAAATCCTACCAGAACCCATGGTTCGCCACCATATCCGGGAATTGGATTTGTATAGTTCAATTTCTGCAGGGGTCTTTTCACGAAGATCATTAAAAACAGAGAGGGCTATGGATGACCCTATAAGAGAAATGGAGGGTATGCATGTTGACGAATATGGAAGGTTTGGTTTTGTTTGTAGATTTTTTCTATTAATATTATACACACTGCTGGGTGTTTTTATTTTTTTTGGTGATCAGGGTAGTGTATTTAAACATTCATTTGATCTTGTAGCAACTCAAGTTTGCAGCTACCTGGATTTTGCATGCCCCGAATGCTTAAAGATGAAGATGAAGATGAAGATGAAGATGACAATGAAGGGAGTGATTCTGATGGAGGGAATTTTGAGGCTGTCACACCTGAGCATATTTCTGAAGTACATGAAATGACTTCTACGATTGATAAACACAGGCATATCTTAGAAGATGTTGATGGTGAGCTTGAAATGGAAGATGTAGCTCCCACTTGTGATGTTGAAATGAATTCATTTTGCAATGTTGAAAGAGGAAATGCCACACAGTTTGAGAAGAATATCTCCCTGACCTCTGCCCCTCTACCTCAGCTTGTGCATCAATCTTCCCCACCACCACCATCGGCCCCACCACCACCATCGGCCCCACCACCTCCACCTCCACCCCCACCACCTCCTCCTCCCCCGCCACCCCTTCCTATGCCACACCTTGTTTCATCTACCTCCGATCCATGTCGTACTGTATTTAATTCAAGAGGTCATGCAGAATCACAGGTATGTTTCACAATTTTCTCTTAAGATTTCACACCCTGTTTCATCTACTTCTGATCCATGTTGTACTATACATAACTCAAGAATTCATTAATCAGTGGCATCAAGAAGTAATAACTAATGGTGTCCTTTCTACTCTGTTTTTTTGTAGTGTGTGGAAGACAACCCACTTCACCCTATGGCTCAGCCATCGGCTGCACCAAGGAGTAACCATCCTAGTAGTGATGCAGTACACTATCATGTCCCAGAATATAGAGAAGTGCACATGCCAGAGTCTACTTGCTCTTTCAACAGTTTCCCTGTACCACCAGTAAATTATCAACATTCTGATGGTGTTGGTTCGCATAATAGAGGATATTCTATAAGGCCACCATGTCATGTACCGTCGAATCAATTTTCTTTTGTTCACGAGGAACATCATGTGAGACATCGAAGGGAGGTTCCACCACCACCACCACCACCTCCTTACTCCAACAGGCAACACTTTGTGGAGAACTTGGAGAGAGAGCACTTCTATAATAATAATCATGAAAGATTAAAACCACCTCCATATGATTACCGAGAGAGATGGGATGTACCCCCACCTTATCCTGGTAAGATTGAGATAATAGATATACTTATTTTGATGGTTGTAGTGAATATTCATGTTTATTGACCATGCAATGGTTTTTCTTTTGTTGATTTTTATATTGAAATAAAGTTTTTTTTATTGGGTAGGTCCTAGATATCAGGACGAAGATATGCCTTCCCCATATGGGTGTCATCCATGTGAACCACCTAGAGTACCAGGTCATGGGTGGAGATTTCCTCCCCGGTCAATGAATCACAGGAACGACATGCCATTTAGACCACCCTATGAAGATTCAATTCCAGTTACGAACAGAGGTTCATCCCCCCTTGACACTATTTTTCCTCTACCATGATAATTCTATCTTTTTGGACCCTTTGACTTCTTTAGAAATTACTGAAAAATTATGTTTGCATGTCAGGTCCAAACTTTTGGCGGCCTAGGTGATAGTAACCAAGGATCCGAATTTGGTATGCCTCTGATAACTTGCGTTGTCCTTCAACTAATATTGTTTGTGGTACTCATGTTTCCCTCCTTGATTGCTAGGTATAATGGTCTTTTTAGACCCGAACTCTGGCTTTGTTTAGGAGGTATTTATGGTCTATCATTCTGTACATGCAGGACTCCTTTAAGGAGGATTCAACATATTCTGCACATGACATGTGAATGTATCATTAGATTTGTTGTATATATGTATTTAAGCCTGTTCTGCAGAATGCAGGGCAGGAAGAGTCATTGTAGAGTTGTGGGAGAGGTGTAACTTTAACTTAGGTGGTGTCAAAATTTTTCCCTTCTAAAATTTTATAATTTATTTTATGATATCTCGTACAGAGTTTAGATCAGTATATATATAAATTTCAGTGAATATTTCCTGGAATTGTTTTTAATAGAGGAATACTTCTCTCTGCAACTCAACTGTATTCTCCGTCGATGTTTTACTTCTATATATTTGGTATGCCTGGTGGCTGGTGCCAACAGAAGCCCTTGCATGATGGTCTGTTAGTGGTTGCCAATTCTTCAGCTGTTCTTACATAACTACAATGGTTTGACATGCTTGTTGAAATCTATAAACGTAGTTGGCATGTTCAAACTTGAACTTTTGATTGAAAAGAAACTATTCCAAGTGTGCATCACTGCCTCTTCACGTGCGTCTGTGTGTGTGTAAAGAAGTGATTTCAATAGCAACAAAGCAATTGAATGACTGATAATAATTAGTTCTGGATGAAAGAGACTAGAGAATAAGAGGAGGATTTTTAAGGTTTTTAAAATTTTATATTTTGAATTAAGATATGAAGGAAGAGATACTGATTCAATTTCAGATTTTTTTTTCACTCTTCACAAAATTTGTTGAAAAAAAAAAAAGAAGGAATTGTTCATGACACTCTTACTGTTACATACTCACTTTGGTACTTTGGTGAAAATTAAAAAATACACCTTTTGTACTGTTTGGAGTTTGAAATCTGGTGAAAATTTAAAAATACACCTTTTGTACTGTTTGGAGTTTGAAATCTAGATGCACCATAACACCGCAAACTTAATTTTAGAACGCGCGTAAATAAAAAATGTATTCGAATTACAAAATTGGAATGCACTTTACCAATATTGAAATTCAGAAAAAATATTTTTCAACCTTTTATTTCAATATATATTTTTCATTACAAACCAAATACCTTCATCAACTTCCATTCCTCTCCATTCAAGACAAGCAACTTCGTCTATCACATTTGATAAGTTTGTCATTCTTGCTTTTTTATGCTTTAAGTGCATGCAATGCAATTCTTTAAATGATCATTGTTATACTTTATTAAGTTATATCTAATAAAAAGTAGTTAAATTACATTAGGTTACACCCTTCGTTTGAATCTTTTTGCATTTGGGCTGTAGCTTGTATTGGGTTTCTCATTGATGCGAGAAAATCTGAATTTCAAAAATTTGCATTTACCCTTTTAAAAATTCGGATTTCAAAATTCAAACCCTAATACAAAAAACTGAATGAGGACTTTTATGCTTGTTTTTTTTTGTTGCCATTCTTTGTTAATTATGTTTGCTAATGATATATTCCTTGTCTTGTGTGATTATTGAAAAATGGCTGATAAATAACCAAGTTACAAATATGGTCAACTGTCTCAACATACTTTAGTGTGTAGGTAGATAGCCAAATCTTTACGAGTTGCTGGAGAATCATCTTGGCCTACTGAGGGAACATCTTCCTGTCGTCTTATATCTCCGACTCTTGGCAAAGCACGTGTTGCTCCCATATGCTCCTGATGCTGCAGTACGTGTAAATGATCTACATCCTGCAATTGGACCTTCAGCTGCCGCATCAGGTGGTTTTCTTGGAGGTCCATATGATATGCCACTAATTCCTTTTTATTCACACCATACTTTCAGGCACATGTGGTAAGAAGATATAGCGTAAATGCTGAATTACTCTTTTAAACACCTATTTTATATAAATTGTATTATCTGACATTGCTGTATTTATTTTTGCAGTACTGTGACACATTGAAGTCTTTAAATCATACTAGAAAGATATCAAAGCTTCCTCATCTAGATGAATTTAAGTTTTAGGAAGTATTGGAGCTATCTGGAATGAAGGACTTAGGTAGGACAAAAAATGATTATATTGATCAAGGTCTTTTGTTTGCATTTATAGAGACATGACACACAAAGACATCATCATTTCATTGTTCCATTAGTGAGATGAGAACCACCCTTGATGATGTATCATGTCTCCTCCATCTTCCGATCACAAGAAGATTGTTAGACCATTCTATAATACATAGATCTGAGGCGCTCAACCAAATGTTGACCGAATTAGGATTTGATGAGAGTGAGGCCCAAAAAGAGATAGAAGACACTACAAGATGTCATGCCATATTTTCATTCCCAATGGGAAAATATATTGACCATGTGAATGCAACTATAAATGTTGTAGTGATGATACATATGTTGCCTACCATGGACAATGTAAATTGAAGACATACTTTTTAATTTTGGTTTTCTCAAGCTATTTTATGGGCAAGTTTGACCCGTGTCAATGTTGTCTATCTCAAATATTTCATGAACTTGGAGTGGATTCACGAGTACAATTGAGGAGAAATTTGTTTTACTTATACTCCAAGTTAGTTGAAGGTAGTAAATGGAAGACGAGACAAATGACTCGAAGCAACTGTCTATTTCAGGTAATTGATTTACATGTCATTTATTCATTCCCTAATACTTGTTCTGCACCTTTACTAATATTTCATCTGAATCATTTTCAAGCATGGATCCTCTAGTATTTCCCAGGTTTTTTTGATTGGGAATATGTTTATGACTGATTACACTAAAGAGTTTCAACGTGTGTGCTCAATTAACCCACTTAGGGGAAATTTGACAACTGAGTTGTTCAAAATTTTCTTGAAGGAATTCTAGTAGAAGATATTTGTTTTTCACCTTATGGGGAGCACTGTCAGACATGACATTTGAAGGTGAAAGTGCTGGTATTCTAGATGGATGACTCGCGTGTCTTGAAATATGTACCCACATATAATTGAGCGAATAATGCAGTCGTTCAGGTATCTGTAGGGTATACCTGGGAACCCCACATTTGTTGCTCCTGCCACTTTTCTCTGCAAAAATGTTGATGGGACTTTTCTCGACTACCATGAGCATGTGATGCCATAAGATGTAAGTAGTGTATCAGATCCTTGTCCATAGAGTACGCTATACAAATACATCCAATGGTTTTATAAAGTATCCTATCCTTATACGATACTGGTGTTAAAAGAAGACCTCTCTATGCCAACATATAAGAAGATACCAGAATGGAACAAGCAAGGGCAATCCATACCATGCATGTATTGCCTATATGTCACAGTATTGTTGCTATTAGAAGAGATTCCATATATAAAGGAGATTTTTAGGAAGACACTCCCAATAGGATCACTTTACAAGAAATGTAATCAGAGGCACGAAATGGATTGAAATATAGGAGGCAAATATGGAACATCAACATTAGATATACCAAATAGTTGTATTTTAACTTGTATTTTCATATAAACATTGAATGGTCAAGTTATGAATATTGTATGGTTTATGACTAATTTATGGATAAAGTATGGTTTGGTATAAACATTATAAATGAATGACTTATGCATGGATTATCGTGTGAATAATGTGTGGTTGCGTGACTAATGTATGAATGATGATTTATGTATAATATTGTCCAGGTCTTTATAATATTGTACAAGGGTTTGTCCGAAAATTAAAATCCTTATTCACCTAGTGGTATCACATATACACATAATACTCTCACAATATAGTCTCAAGGGATTGTTTGGATATTGAAACTCAAATTTACCTTTTTTCTATCACATATACACATAATCACATTTTTTTTAATCTTGTAGGTGTGTCAAAATATTGAAATCTGGATTCACGCTATGTATATAAAAACAAGTCCGACCCTCTCCAGATGACAACAGTGCTGGATTACTGGGCCTCACAATCCTAGGGCCCCTAAATTTATTATTATTGAATATAAAAAGGAAATTGAAACATTAAACCCCCTTTCTCTTCTTAGAACCATGAAACAAAGTAAACCAAATCGTCCAAACTCTCTCTCTCTCTCTCTCTCTCTCTCTCTCTCTCTCTCTCTCTCTCTCTCTCTCTCTCTCTCTCTCTCTCTCTCTCTCTCTCTCTCTCTCTCTCTCTCTCTCTCTCTCTCTCTCTCTCTCTCTCTCTCTCTCTCTCTCTCTCTCTCTCTCTCTCTCTCTGTGAAATAAATAAGGAAAACAAAACGTTCTGAGCCGTGAAACAAAAAAAACAAAGGGTTCACTCTTCTCCATCTTTCTCTCATTAGCGCTGCGGCTATTAGTAACAATATAACACCACCTTAATAAAAATACCGTATTGCCATAACGAAACGCCGCACCACTGTAAGTTTGAAAAAACGCCGCACTACCGTCCACCATCAGTTTACGACGATGTAAATGTAGATACAACAAAATGAACGCGGCGCCAAATTATTCGCATTTTTATTTTTCTCATCTCCTATGCCATATAGGTTCTTTTTCTTTTCTTTTGCTTACTTTTTGATGTGGTTTGAAGGTGAGAAAATTTGGATAGTTAAATTGATTATTGTGTAGTCTGTGAAAGTGATTTAAAGGTAAGAAAAAGTTAGATAGTTAAATACAATAGAGTATTCTGCGAATTTGCTGAGAATTTTTTGGATGAATATTGTAAAAAATAGTTATTTTGTGGATGATGATGAACATAGGATAATTAATTTTTACCAAAAAAGAAAGAAAAGTGAGTTAATACACTATCGAATTATTTGTTGACCTCCCTTCTTTTTTGGCCACCTTCGCTGAAATTCCCTAAATACCCTTTATTTCGAAAATGCATTTCTGAAGTTAAAAAATAGACTGATTTCAAATATTATTTTTGGGGTTCGAACTATTAATTTAAAAATATCAAATAATAAATATCCATGTCATCACTACCACATCATTAAAAATAAAATTTATATTCTAGTCATCATCACATATGTAAAACCGAAGGAGGACCAACAAAATCTCAACTGAAGTAAAGTTTAGGAAAAAAACCTGAATTTTGAAATGGAGAGACTAAATTTAAAACACTTAAGTGGTCAAAAGTGCATTTAAACCTATTTTTTACTTGAATTTTCGTTCGTTTATGATGAAGAGATTTGTTCTATTTTCACATAACTTATTAAAAACTTTAAAACTAATTCCACAAAACCTTACCATTTACTCTACATTTCTATTATATATATATATATATATATATATATATATATATATATATATATATATATATATATATATATATATATATATATATATATATATATATATATATACATATAGAGGAGGGATCAAATTACACCCGAAGAGTTACACCACGAGTTACACTCATTCAATAACTACATTTTGAATTAATATTTTTTAAATTCAACCGTTGGATTGAACTATAATATCATATAAATCATACCTATAAAGTTTGAGCTTAATCTATAATGATTTACTATGTCATTGAATTACATCAAAATTAACGTTATATGAAAGCTTAATTTGACGTTAATCTTTGGATATCTTGATCGTATAACAAATCATTATAGAATAAGCTCAAACTTTATAGGTATGATCTATATGATATTATGTTTCAATCCAACGGTTGAATTTAAAAAATATTAATTCGAAATGTAGTTATTGAACGAGTGTAACTCGTGGTGTAACTCTTAGGGTGTAATTTGATCCCTCCTCATATATATATATATATATATATATATATATATATATATATATATATATATATATATATATATATATATATATATATATATATATATATTGTTATGAATAATTGGATGATTGTCTCCCATCTTATTCCTTATTTATAATATTGTGTATTTATTACATTGTCTGTATGTTGTCCTATAAATAGGACCAACCTCATTGTAGAATATTCACAGATGAAATAATATAGAATCATTCTATCTTTCTCTCTTCTCTTTTATCTTCTTTCTCCTTACTTTATAACACGTTATCAGCACGAAACTCTACCAAATTTTTAAAAGTACAAAAATTGAAGAACAAAAGTTGAAGAACAAAAGTTGAAGAATTAACTATAAGAAGTAATATCAATTTATTATTTTACTTTTTAATTTTCTTAACCTGTGGTAAATTTCTATAATATAATTTATTAATTTATCAATAATCCTTGAAGGATTACAAAACAATGTGTTTGGTATATAGTTGATGAAGAACTTACTATGCATCCCAGAAGGATTGCAGGAAGAATATTAAAATATCCCCGAAATATTTCATAAAGATTGTTTTGTTATATCGATCTAAAAATTTGTAATTTGTAATATGTTCATAAAAAGATTGTCATTCCAGAAGAATGACACCAACTATTTTACCGCATACCAAAAGAATGATTATGGTTATATTTTTTTAGATTGTTTATAACAAATATTTTAATTCATCCCAAAAGGATGATTATATTTTTTAGATCATCGTTTATAACAAATATTTTAGTTCATCCCAGAAGGATGATTATATTTTTTAGATCATCGTTTATAATACTAACGAATCACAAAAGATTTGATCTATAATATTAATGAATCCTAGAAGGATTGCATCAATTATATATTTTTTAAAATATATTTTTTTAAAAAATATTGCATCAATAATAGTGAAGTATCTTAAAAGGATCTCACAATTGCGTAATTTTTTCTCTTTAATCTTGTTTGATGATTTGAAAAATAAACAAAAAGATTACATCATCCCTGAAGGATTGTTCAAAAATTGTATTTTTTTCTCTAATCATCCTAGAAGAATTTTAAATAATATCGTTCGTTTGAAGGATTGTCCAACTATTTTTTAAATATCATTTTTTATGATGATTGAGCAATTGTTTCAAAAGAACTAATATTTTAGGCTAAAATACCTCCAGGATCCTTTAAATTATTTAATTGTAACAAGTAAGTCATTTATGTTTTTTTCGTTACATGTGGGTCCTTTATGTTAGCTAACGTTTGCACTGTAAACTTTTTTTCTACCTTATTTTGTTCTATTAATTTATTTTAAATTCGTTTTTAGTCCAAAAATTATGAAAAAGTTTCTAAAAATATTTCTTCTCATTTTACACTTCGTGTAATTTTATGAGAATTTTATTTTCTGTTTTACTATTTTTCTTTAATTTCTTCTTTTGCATGCATTTTAATTAGTTTAAAAATACTTTTATGCATTAAAAAATTCTAGAAATTTTATTATATGATCCAATGATGGTCTCTAACCTATGTTAAGCGACATATCAGTACCATTAGTGCCACTTCAACTTTTTGGAAAGGAATTTGGGAAAAATGTCAACGGTGTAAACATTAGTTAACATAAAGGACCCACGTGTAGCAAAAAAACATAAAGGACTAACTTGTTACAATTAAATAACTTAAAGGACCCTTAAGGTAATTTAGCCAATATTTTAATATCAAACATCTTTGAAGAGTTATAATTTTTTTGTTGATCGTTGTCTCTTAAATTTTTTGGTCAATTCTATAAGAGTCCGACAATCGAGGAAATACTCTCAAGAATATCTTAGAAGTCATTTACCATATTTAGTTATTATTAATATAGCAGTTAAAAATATTATATTGCAATAATAGTTTAAAATATTATGTTCCTGGTTCTTATTTAGTACTTATATTATTCTATTGAAATCTGCTTATGATATTTTTATTTTATTTAATTATTAATGAATGTTCTTTTTTATTCTTTAGATTTAGTTTATAACAATTAAATCAAATGAAAATTAATCATTTGTTTAAAATATCTATTTTTATCTTGATGTTTTGATAACAACAAAATTTCAATTATATTTTCAATATATATTGTAAACAAGCATAATCGGTTTACAAATCAAATTTGACAAATTAAACAAGCATAAAACATAAGCATAATTGTAAACCAGAAGTTTACAAATCAAATTTAAGAATGTTGGCAAAATCGGTTGGGTCATCCCGAATTTATTATGATTTATTATGATGTGAAAACTAGTATTGAAGAACCAGAAGTTTCTTCAATCCCGAATGTATTATGATGCGAAAACTAGTATTGAAAAACCAGAAGTTTCTTCAATCAAATAAATTTTGTGTGTTTCTAAAGAAAAATAAAAATCTGAGAAATTGAGTTTGTCATGACATTAATTATTGCATCGATTAAAATATTATGCAAATATTTATTGTCTACTCACCATAAGCAGAAGTTTGTGAAGTTATTTTCTCAGACTAAGATCTCAGTTTCTGAATTTTTCAGAACTTTACTGATAAGTATCACATATATTATTAAAATTATTATCGAACATCTTGTAGCATATTTTCAGAACTTTACTGATAAGTATCACATATATTATTAAAATTATTATCGAACATCTTGTAGCATATGTTTAAAAAAAAATGGACATGAAGATCCATTCTTTAGACGTCTAAAGTTAATTGTATGATTGATAATGGTAAGATCATAAGTTCTAAGTTAGATATTTGAAACACAAAATATGAATATTAATATATTCATTCGCATTAAGCCAATAAATTGTTTTAGGATAATAACCTAATATCTAATATCTCTCATCTAAGTAAAATATTGAATGTGTTGTGATTATTCAATTGCTCCAATATAGTACACTAAGATGAGTTTTGAAATAATATTGAAACAAATTACAAGCTGTTAATACTCCACTCAAAGTGAATTCTCCTATTGGATAAGCTCATATTGCAAATGAGTTGTAGCCGCGCCTGAAGCATGATATGAAAGTCGGTTCCAATGTTAAAAGTCATCTACTAAGAAAAGAAACTAAAGTTAAATATGACCCAAGTGAGTATATGAAAATTCTAAGAGCACTATGACATAATTTATTTTTCAGTTCCAGAAGAACTAATCAAGTACTTGAAATATGAAATAAAGAGATCTCGATAAATTATGTCATGAATGAAATGTGATGGAATCGAAAGTAAGATAACCAAAATAAAGTCAATATTGACATTGTCTTCGGATAAAATATAGCGCTAAAGATGACAAATGATAATGAGGATTATGATGAATCAACGTCTATCAAAGATTGTAGACAAAGTGATAATTGGCCAAATAAATATATTCAATTGAAGAAGAATTAAACTCACTTTACAAGTGACTCGATTTTGAACATGTAGTCCCAACACCTCAAGGTGTAAAACCAATGGGATATAAATGAGTTTTTGTGAAAAATCAAAATAAGAATGGCATAAAATTTGATTTGTTGCTCAATGATTTTCACAAAGACCTAAGATTGATTTTGATGAAACATATCCACCTGTAGTGGATTTAATTAATTCTTCAATATTTTATTAGCCTTGTAGTATATGAAGGGCTTAATATAAACATGATGGATGTTGTAACATCTTATTTATGAAGCTCACTTGATAGTGACATTTCCATAAAACTCCCTAAAGGGTTTTATATATCAGAGACGCATAATTTTGAATCTCGAGAAACTACTCCATAAAATGAATAAATCTCTCTATGGGCTGAAGCAATTTGGACGCATGTGGTATAACCGTCTTAGTAAATATTTGCTTAGAGAGTGATATACAGTTAACTCCATTTGTACTTGTATTGTATACACAGATCAGGAAAATAATTTCCAATAATGATTATCTATGTTGATGACATAAATATTATTGGAACTCCTGAAGAGATTCCAAAAGCTATAAATTGTTTAAGGAAATTATTCGAGATGAACGACTTGGGAAAGAAAAAGTTCTTACTAAATGAACATTCAGAAAATTAAACTTTTATATACCAAGAAGGTTATATACAAAAAAATTAAAACATTTCTATTTGAGAAAATCTCATATATAGAAAAATGTTAAAATGTTCTTATATGATAGACAAATCTCGTATGTTGTCTACCTCTATCATGGGATTTGTTGACGATTTTTTTAGACCTCGAGAAGAGGATGAAAAAGTAATTGGTCCTGAAGTACCATATCCTAGAGTAATTTAAGCACTAATTTATCTTGCTATCAATCTATTAGCAAGACACATTTCTTCACCTACACGAATATATTGGAACAAAATCAAACATATGCTTCATTATCTTAGAGGTAAAATAGACATTGGTCTATTTTATACCAAAGTATCCAAATTTGAATTAACAGGTTATGGAGATGCAAGTTACTTGTCAGATCCGCATAATGGTAGATCACAGACAGGTTATTCGTTTATTTACATGTGGTGGTATAACTATTTCATGAAGATTGGTGAAATTTACAACAACAACAACAAGTTCATCTAATCATGCAGAAAATTTTAGCACTACATAAGACTTTTCAGTGCAAAAGGATTGGTCTTTATCGTCGAAGAAATAATTGTTCAGCTGAGGGGGAGAAATAAGTTTATTTTAAAAGGATATTGTACTCTTTTTCCTTCACTAGATTTTTTCCCACTGGATTTTTTCTAGTAAGGTTTTAACGAGGCATATCCAAAACAAACATCCAAGGGGGAGTGTTATGAATAATTGGATGATTGTCTATTGTCTCCCAAACATCTTATTCCTTATTTATAATATTGTGTATTTATTACATTGTCTGTATGTTGTCCTATAAATAGGACCAACCTCATTGTAGAATATACACAGATGAAATAATATAGAATCATTCTATCTTTCTCTCTTCTCTTTTATCTTCTTTCTCCTTACTTTATAACATACATATATATATATATATATATATATATATATATATATATATATATATATATATATATATATATATATATATATATATATATATATATATATATATATATATATATATATATATATATATGGCCGGTTCTTTGAATTTTGGTGTCTTGGGTGAATCAAAAGAGTGGTGCCCCTATAATTTTTTTAAACAAGAAATACATAAAGATAAAAGAAATAATTGGATAAAAAACACGTTTTCATTTGATATTGTACAAAAAGAATAGAAATATGGATCTTTGAATCAATGTTTATACTACATCAAAACATAAACCACTATAAAAAGACTTATTCTTCTTCTTCTTGATCCGGTCTTTTTTCCTATAAAAAATTGACCAAGCCTTTACAATTATTTAAAGGGTTAAATATGTTTTTAGTCCTTATAAATACGCGACCCTGCATTTTTAGTCCCTATAAGATTTTTCTTCAATGAATGGTCCTTCTAAAATTTTTATGCATGCAATTTCAGTCCCTGATATTTTCTAAAATTTTAAAAACTGTTTAATTATCCTTTAATTTTTAAATTTTTTAATAATTTTTTTTATATATGTTTAGAATACTGTAAAATATTTATTTACCAAGTTTTAGAATTTTTTAAAACGAGAAGAATTAAATATGAATTTTTCAAATTTCAAAAAATAATGATAAAAGTAATGAAAATCTCAACTTAGAAATTAAATTTTGAGTTTCCTTTTCTTCTAGGAACTTTTTAAAACATTACGAATATGTCTGCAAAATAATCATTCTAAAATGCACATCGATTTGACAGTAGGGACTGAAACTAGGTGCATAATAATTTTATAAGGACCATCCATTGAAGGAAATTTTATAGGGACTAAAAATGCAGGGTCGCATATTTATAGAGACTAAAAACGTATTTAACCCTTATTTAAATATCACCCTCTTAGCATTTTTTTGTTGCAAAATCGTTAATAACTTGTTCATAATCAAGGTTCTTCAAAAAATTATTTTCAACTGAAATTAACGCATGACTATTTATTCTATCTTGTGATATAGTAGATCTCAAATAAGATTTTAATAATTTTAATTTAGAAAAACTTCTTTCAGCAGATGCAACATTGATAGGAGTAGTCAATATTCCTCTATAATATATGCATGCATTAGGAAAACAATTAAAAGTCTTTAAAGAACTCAATATTATATATCTTAATTTTGATTCAACTGTTAACAATTCTCTAATAAGTTTCGGTTCTTCAAACAAAATTATTGATGATCTAAGCCTTTCAATACTAAACAAAAATTCATTTTTTTCATATGTGCTATACTGCTTAAATCTTCTATCAAGTGAGCCTATTGTTTGATCTATAATATATAAGAAATCATGATTTCAAAAAAACTCTTCAGCAGACTCAAGATTCACCTACCAAATAATCATAGCTACTAAAAATTTAAAGTTTCTAATTCCATGAGTTGCTAAAGATTCGATTTCACTCTTAATTTTGAGATCATTATCTTGTTCAGCTAGTTGAAGTAGTGTTTCACTTTTAATTTTGGGATCAATAATATAAAATATTTTCTATGTCATTATTTTAATTTTAGTGCCTCAATTAAACTTTGTAGTTGCTAAAATTATGAGTA
Source organism: Vicia villosa (assembly GCF_029867415.1). NCBI lineage: Eukaryota > Viridiplantae > Streptophyta > Magnoliopsida > Fabales > Fabaceae > Vicia > Vicia villosa. The sequence continues at coordinate 143,812,314 of NC_081180.1, forward strand.
AGTTAATTAATATTATTTTAGAGGAATTAATTGATTGTATTCTTCTTTATATTTTATTTATGAGAAATTACATTCTTTTATTAATTTTAACTTTGTAGTGCCCTTATAATTTTGTTAACTAGTATTTTTTTTTAAAAAAAATTCTAATAAGTATTTTTATAATAGAAAATTCTCTTTTGATATATATATATATATATATATATATATATATATATATATATATGTATATATATATATATATATGTATATATATATGTATATATATATATATATATATATATATATATATATATATATATATATATATATATACACACACACACACACATAAGGGTAAGAAAAAAAAATATGGTGCCCCTAAAATTATGGGGCCCTGGGCTCCCGCCCCACAAACCCGTGCTCAGGGCCACCCATATATATATATATATATATATATATATATATATATATATATATATATATATATATATATATATATATATATATATATATATATATATATATATATATATATATATATATATATATATATATATATATATATATATATATATATATATGAGGACGTATCATATGAGAATGACATTAAGAGAATCTTAATGTGAGAATGAATCTAAACCATTAAATTTTAAAATAAATAGGGGAGATTATGTGTCATTCTCTAATGATACAAATATATATATGGATCTAACCTCGGCTAAAGAAGCGAGGTAACAAAGTGCGTCATAAAAGTATTAACTTTATCCTCCAGTTTTTAAAACACCGAGGAGAAAATGCTGATGAACATGGGTTCGAACTTGAACTTTTACACTTTTAATATTTTTAAAACTAGCGCATCAAACTTTTCGGTTAACCGTGTGTAAAAAATTCAAAAGTAGAAAAACATTGAAGATTTTTGTGTATGCAATTCATCCCAAAAAAATGCTTAATAGTTTGGGACAACAACATATAAGTTTTGATTAGAGTAAAGTCTGTTTAACCAGTGTTTTTAAAAAAAATTCTAATTATGTTATCCTTCAATTTTCAAAGAAACCAAAGGAATAAATCATTTAGTATTCACTTATAAACAAATAAAAACATAAACTACAATAAAAATAAAAAAAATATGTTATTTTTATTTTTATAAAAAAAATATGATGCGCCTTATCATAATACATCGATTTTTTTTACTGAGGTGAACATTTCGTCATAAAAAATATTATTTATCGTAGTGAAATTTGATATTTCTACGTAGCTCTCAATTCCGAAACATTGTTTTATTAACGACTAAAATTACTTCATTAAACACTATAGTATAAATCTTTAATAATTAAGATTACTTCATATTTTTCTTTAAATTATTTTTTAATATTGAAAAAAATTAAAAAAATCCTAGCTTGTGATCTTTATTTAAGTGTAATAAAATTTTGATGCGGCATATCCTCTGCTCTGACTTTTGAAGTATAATTAAAAAAAATCCTAAACAACCTAATAAACTAGTATTTTTGTAACTAAATATTTCTTTGATCCTAATCCAAAATCCAAAATTCAAGATCATGGCAGCCATGTTATGATTCCAGGGTGTAAACCTAACCAATCAATAGTTTTAAAAACATGAAGTGCGCAACATTAATCAAATAAACATTGATTCTGGTCCTGTTAGAAAAATCAAGTATCACTAAAATATTTGTAACGTAATTGAAAAATGTTGGAATTAAAATCTTTTGTTGAATGCTATAAATAATTGAAATGTGTAATACTATGCAAGACATAAACATAAAACCAAAGTCTAACTCTTGAAGACAGACACAGAAATGGGTGCTTCGCAATCAGTTTCAGAAAATTCTATTCATGAATTCAAAGTCAAGGTACATAACTATATACTTTCTCCAAAATTAATTATAAACCAAATAAATAAATAATTACATAGTATAAATTAAGAAAATATTTAACCTTATTTAATTTTATGAACAAAATATATTGGTGGTGATTGTGATAGGATGCTAGAGGCAAAGAAGTGAACCTTGGAAGCTATAGGGGGAAGGTTCTTTTAGTAATTAATGTTGCATCAAAATGGTTATTATTTTCATTTTCTAACTCTACTTTTTTATTGTCTCTTCTTTAATTCTATGGCTAACACCAATTTCATGCATGTTTAAAAAAACAGTAACTTTGCTGAAGCGAATTACACTCAGTTAACTCAGCTTTACTCGAGATATAAGGACTCGGGTAAGCAAATTATATCGTTGTTTTGATTCATGTAGCAGACTCCACCAAAAAACTATTTTGAGAATAATATTAATTATATATGTTTGTTTGTTAATTGTGATTAGGTCTTGAGATATTGGCATTTCCATGTAACCAATTTTTGAGGAAAGAGCCAGGAACTAGTCAGGAGGCAGAAGATTTTGCATGTAACACATATAAAGCTGAGTATCCCATTCTTGGAAAGGTATGCTATACATATGATTCTTCTTCTTTGTTTATTTTTCTATGAGTCATAATCTAAGAATCAGTTAAACAGACATAAGACATGACAGCAACACTGACACTAACACATCGACATATGTAGATACGCGTGAATGGACAAGATGCAGCACCTGTGTATAAATACTTGAAAGCACAAAAATGTGGAAGTTTGGGATCAAGAAGGATAAAGTGGAATTTCACAAAGTTCTTAGTTGATGAGAAAGGCCATGTGATCCAGCGTTATAGTCCAACAACCCAACCATTGGCCATAGAGGTACCTATTTTTCCTTTGAAATTTCTTATAAATTCAATTATTAATTTATGCATTTTTATATATATGCTTAAGAAGCTAAATTAATTTGCTTTGTTACATATTATTGACAGAATGATATCAAGAAGGCATTGAATGTGGTTTGAGAGACTGTTGAAGATATATTGCTTGTGTTGAAGATATATGAATTTTTGTATTAATTGCATATATTCACTCATGTCTAAAGTTTGATATTATTTGGTTGTATGAATATTTTCTTTGTATGTTAAAGTTGATATTCCATTAGGGAATTGAAATTGATTCAATTTGTTTTTTTGTCAACTAAACATATGGCTTGCTGTGGTGGTGTAATGATTTACTAGTTGACTAATGTGAAAAATAAAAAGTGTTTGCTCATATTTACATCTGCTCACTTAGGTACTCCTATGTTAGAGATGTCAATTAATTTGGCTAAAGAAAGTGTAAGTAGATATGTTGTGAGGATGTTGCAATTAAGAAGAATAAATAATTAAAAATAAATAAAGGGCACCACATATTTATATTGGATCAAGAACAAACAAATGAAAAAGACATCACATCTTTTTTTAAAATTTTAAGACTTTATTGAGTTAGAGGGAAGAGTGGATTTTTGTGTGTGAATAAAGCATGTATATAAAAATGGAGAATAGTTACACAAAATGCAGGAGACTATTCAAAAACCAACTCAACTAGAAATGAATTAAAAAAAACAACCCAAACCTATTTTTTTTTACAAAATCATTCATAATCTCCGAAAGAATGAAATAAAAAAAGGAATTAATTACGAGACCTATATTAAAAAAAATTGCACAACTATTCCCCTTTCTATAAATGAGAGATAAAAAATGTCATATTTGTGGTAGCTTTTATGCAAGCTTTTCAGTCTTTTCTTGACTGCCAAGTGTTAGGACATAGTTTGGTTCTACATCTTCGAAGGAGTTTTGATGATAACAAACACATAAACTCAGATAAGAACAAATATTCACTCTAATCCTATGTTTTACCTTGCAGAAGTTCTGAAGTGAGTAACAGTGATTTCTCAGAAGCAGAAGGCTGCATTGAGGGAAGCTTATAAGAAGAAGATGTTCTGAACATTGATCTCTCAGAATCAGAAGGCTATATAGAGAGAGGTTTACAAGAATAAGAAGAACTAAACTCCGAAAGAAGTTTATATGAATAAGAAGATCTAACTCTTGAAAGAAGTTTACAAAACAACTCTGATACATAAGCGCTTCATGCACTAACACTGAAACAATACTCTGATGATTAGTTTCGTTACAAGAATTAAATACAAGATCTTTTTTAAACGACTGGAAATTATATTCAAGAGACAAAATCTTCTCATATGGAAACAAAATTAAATATGCAATTCATCAAGTTTCCAAATCTAGAAAGAGTGTCTTCCAACGGATCAAAATTCTCTCTTATATAAAGGAATATTTGTTGAAGAATTGATACCTATCTCTCACGCACGCAAATAGCAAAAAGCTCTAAACGATATTCATAACTTGTTATCTACTGCATTTGTAATTTAAATCTCAGTGTATACATCACAATTGTGATACAGCTTATTAGAAGCACATTTGTAAACACATTAAATTAAGTTTCGTTGTACTGTTGTTCCTTGAGCAAACCGGGTTGTGGTTTGAATCTCGAGAAGACATTGACGGTTGTCATTGTGAAAGCTGTAATCAAGTTTAATTTAGTGAATTAATTCCTCATAAGAGAGAGGCAAAATCACCTTGGCGGGTGGACTAGAGTAGTTTGAGTTCAAACAAACCACTACAAGAAAAAGTTGAATTTGCCAGGGATATTTGCCAGGGGTAAAACCCCTCACAAAAAATCAATGTTGCTTGGGGTAAAGCCCCTCGCAAAGCTAAATTCAGGTTAACAAAAAAAAATTAATTATAGCTTAGGGAAACCCCTCGCAAAAGAGAAAGAGGGAAATTTAAATTTTGAAAAAACCATTTTCCGAGGGGCAACCCCTGGCAAACGGGAATGGCGCTAAAAAGTCAAATTAGGCATAGGATTTTGACAGATTTTAGCGAGGGGACACCCCTCCCAATAAACCACTAGTATATTAGCGAGGGGGTGCCCCACGCAAAGTTGAACCGTTCTGCTGTTACAGACTGCGCGTGCAGTTTATGTTTCCAACGTTTCTTTTTAGCGAGGGGCTACCCCACGGAAACTTGTAGCGTTTGATTAGCGAGGATAACCAAATGTGTCATTAAGTTTCTATTTTATTAAAATTCCAATCCAACCCCCCTTATTGTGTTTTTTCGATCCTTCACCAAGGCACCATAGATGGTTTTGAGATAACTTGCACTACAAAGAGGAAGTGAGTTTCAATCCAAAGTTTTGTCCATCCTTTCTCCCTAGCAACGTCATTTGCTCTAATTACTGCGCTGAACTCTGCATGAATGGAAGAAAACCATGGAAAATGCTCATAAATGCCAAGATGTAGTCTCAATTTTTACATCTAAAGATCCCACCACAACATGATTTAGAGGTAGCATGGTTATAAGCTCAATCACAATTACATTTTATCCAATCAAAATTAGGAGGATACCAAAGAACCTCCTTGATCAAAGGAGCTCGATGGAGGTGTATGTTGATATTGCAAGCTTTTAAAAGATTGAAATCACACGTAGAAGAGTTTGTTGTCAAAGAAGAGTTGTTACCTATGAGGATTACTTGAGCCTTGAGATTCAAAATTGTTGTATGAAGAAGACATTTAGATTTTGTGGTAAGTAGAGTTAACCAAGTGGAGAGAAGTCAAACAACTAGAGGAGGAGGAATACCTAGAAAGACTATAAGAGGAGTTATTAAGAAAGATTTCAAGATTAATGATTTGGATAGAAACATGGTCATGGATAAAATATTATAAAGAAAGTTGATCCATTTAACCGACCCACTTAGTGTGATAAGGCTTGGTTGTTGTTGTATTCTATAAAAGATGATAAATATAATTACATTGTGATATTATTTATTAATTGACACCCCCTCAAATTGATGTGGTTGGTTAAGGAAGAACTATTTGATTTGGCTTTAAGACGTTATGAATGCCTTGAGAAAGTTTCAGAGGAGTATAATGAATTTTGCAGAAATCAAGGGATAAAAATGCATGTTACCACTGGATTGTTATTGAGTTTTTGGGGAAAAGCTGAGGTTAAAACAACTTACTTGGTTGGTAGAGAATTTCTTCATAGAGAGAATAGTGAAAACCAAGGGAGAAACCTGGTAGAAACTATAACGGAGAAAACTCAGTTTGAGGTGGAGTTTCCTACTATGGATACTAATATCAGTGGGGGAACGGTTACAGAGATCTCTTATTATCATTTGATTCATGATAAGGTAAGGAGGATTATTGTAGCATCTCAAAGGGAGTGTTATTGTAGCATCTCAAAGGGACGATTATGCTAGCCTTGGATATTATGTTTTTAATGTGGCTAAAGAACTGCAAAATAAAAGAAGAAAAACCTTCAGAGAGACATTTGAAAACAGGTGGAGTCAAGGGTGGTTGAAAAATCATACTTGCAAGCTTGTTAAATTACACAGGAAGAAAAAGGTAATTGGAAACAAGTGGATGCAAGTGGCGAGATCAAGATTCAAGGGTTGTTTGAATTTGATCAAGGTTATTGATTAGAGTTTCAACCTGGTAGAGAGCAACAGTGTTGTTGATGGTTAAATTGGTATCAATACGATTTAAAGTCAAGATGGAGACTGTTGAAGTATGTCTTAAAATCTTTGTTGATGAAGAGAAAGAAAACATGTTTTGAGATTGCCAAAAATCAGAAAGCCAAAAAGTAATCTGATTCGAGCGATTTACAGGTATCGAGTTCGGTTGGTCCGGTTCATTGATCCATTCATTATTGTTAGAATATTTTAATATTAATTTGGAGATCATATAAATTAATATAAAAAGATATTATAAGATATTCATAATATTCTAAAAGATATTATAAGATATATATTTATAATATTCTATAAGATATATATTTATAAAAGTCTAAGAGATATTATAAGATTATAATAATATATTTTATTCTAACAATTAAGTAGATATATTTTGGGATTTGTTATTGATTTGTTGGATTTTAGCTATTATAAATATGTATCTCTTCTGTTATTATAGTGTGACAATTTTAGAGCTTTAGTGAAAAAGGGAGAAATAAGGGTTTAGGAAATTCCAAAGGAAAACTTAAAAAGACAAAGGTTTTTGGGAAACCTTTGGAGTTATCTAAGGGGGTTGAAAAATACTTCTAAACACCTTGAGTTTGCGTGATTTTTATATTGAGAGTTGAAGAAGTTGAGAAACACTCGGTAGATAATAGGGTTTGCTCTTTAGGAACAGCGAAAGCTATTTTCTTGTAACTCATCTGTAATCTCTTGTAACAACTTTCTGAGTATAGTGAATTGGAGAGCTGCTCTCGCCCCCAGAGTTGGTCGTTTGATCGAACTAGGTAACCACACATTCTTCTTTTTCTCGTCTTATTCTGTTATATTATATGTGTACGGATTATTATTGTTGTAGATAATTTATTTTGGTTGCTACTATTATTTGTCTCACAAATTGTTATTGAATTTTGTCGTAGTTAACAACAAGATTCACAACACTACAATCCATAAGTTCACATTGACTATGTTATGCTCTAAGATTATGTCTTTTAAATAGAGGTAGATGAAGAAAAGACACCGCTAAAAAGTATGTAAATTCCTATAGTTAGGGTGAGTTTTAAAAATACGAAATAAAGGAAAATAAAGATCAATAACTAAGACGAAAGATGATTAATCTATAAGATAAATATGGAAATATTCTCCAGAATTGGGATGGAACCGAAACTTGAAGAAGTAAGGTGTGTGTCATATCAAGCAAGTTGAGATTCTTGTGTTCTACCATTCCATTTTGTTCTGGGGTATTATGATAAGATCATTAAGACAATATGCTTTTTTTTAAGGTACTTATGAAACTTATGAGACATGTGCTCACCATCAGAGGCAGAGGGAAAAATCTTTAACACTTGCTTGAAATTCAGTTTCAACATATGTTAGAAAATTTTTAAACGTACAAAACATTTTGGATTTAGATTGGAGAAAATATATCCAAGTAAAACAACTATAATCATGAATAAATGTGACAATATTTATAGTGAGCAAGAGAAACTATAGGAGACATTTCTCATACATCACTATGAATCATCTAAAAACATGTGGAAGCACGATGAGTACCCAACGAAAAAGAAAATGTTTTAATTTTAGCCTATTTGCAAACAAAACATGAAATAAAGGCATTAGTAACAATATTTTTTTTATTTTCTAACATATCCACTTTAAACAAATGAGAAAAAATATTCGAGTTCTGATGGTCAAATTTCCTATGCCAATCCTCATAATAATTCCAAACATTGTTCCAAGCAAGAGATAAATGACTAGTAATAAATTGGAGTGGAGACAATCTCTCCACTTTAGGCCTCTTCACTGCCACCCTTCCTGATACATTCTCCTGCATAAGACAACTAGTGCGAGAAAAATTAACATTACGATTATTACCCACCAATTTACCAACATATAATGAATTAGAAAAGTGATCAGGTGATACAAGCACTTCCCATAAATCGGAATCAATGTCACCAACATTAGTGATGAAGAGTATATTGAGCATATTTAGTTTCACATCCAAGTAACTCCATAATCCTTTCTCTTTAACATAATTTTTGAAATGAAACCCTAAAGTGGAATAATTCTTACTGTTAAAATGGACACAAAAATCATATCTTTCTTTTTCCAAAGTCATGAATTCAATGAGCAAAAAATAAGACCTAAGAAAAAAAATTAAATATCTCTAAAGAAAGTGTCCTGTAAATATTTTTCGAGGTACGATTTTAAAACCTATGGTAAGTAAGAAATTATTTCGTAAAATATATTCAATGGTGGTCCAACAAAGAAAAACATTAAATACGAGAATGATTTGATAATAATAAATACCAATTGTCTAAATTAGAATTCAAAAATTACATAGTTCACATAATTAAAAAACTATACATCTCCAATATTAGCCTTAATTAATTTAGCTACTCATAGTAATAAAAGACATTAATAATTAGTTATAGAAGTAATACATTCATAAACATTGAGTAGGAAATGTTAATCTTTCTTCCAAAGTGAGAATGACACTGTAGACTTCAAAATGTATTTTTTTGCCATTTTTTCTAATGTTCCAATGACGTTGAACCTAACATCATCGAACCCTTCACTCTAGAATTCAAGTTCCTTTTACTCCTTTGCTTGTAGAGGTGTTGACACGAACTTCTTGACATATGAGTTCAAGGAAATGAATTTATTTATCTACATTTGAGTTCTTGCAAGTATACAATCCTTGAACTGGCCAAAGACCGGACGTGGAAGCTCGATCATGTATGGTTCAATTAAAATTATTCAACATATATAGTCAATACACTTGAGATTCAAGGTACACTTTTTTGATTTCCATCTTTCACTACCCTCATATTGGATTTTGTAACTAACATGGACGTTGGAGTGCATACCTTGCCACTCCACCCCGCGCCACCATACGGGAGATCAGTATTACCACTTTCAAAGTCTTATTTCATTAATAAACACCTATTTTGGTTCTAGTGTGTAAAAATGACGCCGTTTGTAGGAATTGACCTCTAATTCCTACGAAATTGCACAACCAAATCTCGTTGATCCAAAGCCAAATTACAAAGAAATTGCATATGAAGCTCAATCAATTCCCAACCTTACTACGAAATCCATACCCTCTAGCTTCCCAAATCCAGGAGGAAGCCTTAGTACGAAGATGATCCCTTCGCCATCACCATATTTCATCTTATCTAAAAGGGAAAATGCGAGCAAGCGAATAGTAGTGTTGTTGTGGTTGGACGAACAAACATCTTTCGTGAATTCAAGACCCTCACGTCAACGAGCATCTAATGCGAATTAATCTACACTATAAAAATGGCCAGGATCCGAAGGTAGCTCAAAGATGAATAGGAAAGCAGATTATACACTGGCCAAAATGGATAGATAAAAGAAACTCGTGGATCCTACGGAACCATCGAAAAGCCACAAAGGAGGCATATCAGTTTGAATTGACTCCTAATGCCTGACCAAATGAAGTGATGTAGACAACGAAAAAGGAAAAAGTCTCCAAAGAAGGCCGAGGCTACCGCTAGCACAATCAAAAGGCTATTAGAAACCAATTCCATTTCTAAAGTAAATACAGAGAATGAATCTCCAAAGTCATACTAGTTAAGAAAATTTTAGAGGGTGGAGGTGTAGATGTGTCGATCATGCTGACCTTAACCGAGTTTACCCGAAAGACTCTAATCCACTTCCTAACATAGAAAAATTGGTAAGCAACTCAGACGAACACAAGCATTTTCCATTCATAGGCGTTTACTCCTGGTATAACCAGATACCCATGTTCGAAACTTATAAGAAGCAAATGACATTCATGATCAGGCAAACCAACTGCCAATACAACGGGACACCATTTGGATTGGAGAACGTAGACGCGACAAAACAAAGGATGATGGATAAGACATGTACAGAGAAGATAGGTAAAACACTAAGAGGTATACGAGAAGTCATATATTTTCAAAGATAAAATCGATCGGTATATGACCTAACACAGACTTCCAAGGGTTGATTGTTTGAGAAGTGTGTATCAATGCCCCCACACATAAGATAAGTATCTCTCAATGTTCTTCAAAATTTGAATAAATATATCTTTTCCTGAAATAAATATTGTACGTATGAGCACTATTATAATCCTCGACAATATGGCATAGACTGTTTATGAAACAAGATTATGAAATAGGACCCCTCTAGCTGCAACGCGATTGAAGCATAGGTGGCGCACTCCCTTTTAGGAACTAGCCACTCCAAGAGCTTAGGCGGTGAAGCCTTGGAGACGTTCACCCCAAACTAGGACAAAACCTAGGGGAAATGAAAAGAACCCTATCTTTGACTTAGGATAGTTCCTAGTGACGTTGAAGACCTTTACCAACTTTCTTAGACTAGGATGAGTAACTACTACGCTTGGAAATCACTTTGAATCATGTCAATAAGGACCACAAATTCACTCAATACGCCGAATATCACCAAACAGACAGGTGGCAACAAACTTAAAGGATCATGACGACTCTTACTTAAGAAGGACCCAAAAAGGATAATACTAATGGTGCAAGCCCCTACTTAATTAAATACTCAAATTCAACCATGGTAGGCGCAGGAACCACCAGATGGTCTAAAGATGAGAAACTGAATTGAGAACAACCTAAATAATAAAGCGAGAAGATCATGAAGAATGTTAAATAAATTACATCATGCATAACAAAACAGGTAAATAACTAAATAAATATCATTGTTCATACAAGTAGCAAAGAAACATAAGGGAACAATTCCCTATTTACATTACAATTAGAAAGAAATCAAATATATCCACCTTGAGATGCTGCACTGATGTCCTCCACCAATGCCCCGTTACGAACGATCTTGATTTTGTCAAGTTGCACGCAGGGAATAGAGATATCCTGGCGAAGTTCCTCCACTTGGTCGGTGGCTTAGTCGAAGGCACCGTAAACCCTATTAAGATTTTGCTAAAGGGACTCATCTACCACATTCCTCAATCCAGTCACTCATCCCTCTTAGGTCGCATCAAAGCCTCGTCAACATGGGAATTCATCTCCATCGCAACAATCGTAATTTCCTTTCGATACTTTTTCTCCATTTCAAGATAGGATTCAAGCTCAACAACCCTGGAAGCTAAAGAAGAAGGAGATCTATGAATTTTTGCATCCTCCTAAAGAGACTCGGCAGAACTAGGTTTCTCCCGCAGGGATGACACTTCCTGTTTAAGCTTAGATATTTCTTGTTCATCCACTTCACACTTCCTTTTCCATGTATCCTTTTCTTTATAAGGATTACCCATGTCCAAAACATCACTCCCGTCAGCAGCACTAGGGAGAATAAAGAAGCGATTTGGTAAGTGTAAAAAGTGGCTTCTAAGAAAAGCTATATCTTCTCCATTTTAGGAAGATTTTGAAGATAAGAAAGGTCCTATTCATACATTACATCAAGGATCTCTTGAGGAATGCGGGGAATCTAGGCTGGTAAACTAGTCGACAACTTAAAGAGAGGAGTACACGAACCAGAAGCGACACCCCTAGACAGTCGGGTCCATTTAGCTAAATATTTCCCCAAGGAATAACTTAGATATTGGTCCCAATCCCTTTTGGTATTAGTGGAAGGTACGCTATAACCGGCGAGAGGAGTGAAGACCCGAATCGAAGAAGCGACGTTGATGCCTTATGCCTCATGCTCTTTAGCAATATAATAGACATTCCTCAAAAAATTCATTTTAGAATCCATTTTATATGGACATATCAAACACTCATTTAAAATAAAAATACTACAACGGGATGACTCTATCCTCACTAAAAATATCTTTCCTCTCCCGACTACTGATCACACATATAATAGTGTAGGTATCAATGGATTGTTTCCTCTACAGAGGAGGCTTCACCCCAGTAGGGAAAAACCTCTCCTTCTGAGATTCCACCAAAAAGTGTCTACATCTTTCTTCATCGTTATCTCGCCAGGAGTGAGAGAATCTGGACAAAAGACATATGTTTTAGGTTTACGTTTGAAATGGACCCAACTCCAATATTTTTGAAACCTATTTTGTGCACAAACGAGAAATCCAGTAGAAAAAAACATGGGGTGGGCTTCCAGAGTATAGGGATTCACCAACACAAAATGCCTTTGAAAATCATCCTAGCTATCAGAAAAGTGCTAAACCAAGGAACTTCTTGACGTAACACGATGAGCTCTTAATCTAGGACATTATACCTAGAGGTATGTATCATGACGAAAATATGGAAGAAAAACTAACATGAGGGTTTCCAAGACTAATACTCGACCCATAATTGGAACGCCTTTATGTAAGCCCATGCCCTATGATGGAGCTACAAGGGGGAAATCTTCAAAAACCTCAACACCTCCACTTCAAACTCGGATAAAGGTAACCTCACGTTTATCCGGGTGAACATATATTTACAGAAAGGAATGAAGCACTCCTTAAAGCTACTACATATCATCTTGCTTGACTCCACGTGGAGAACCGACCGACCATAGGGCAACATACTTCAATGTTAGTCGCACTCACGATCAGATGATCACCCAGGGAAGAAGAGGTTTCCAATACCTTAGAGTCCACCTAAATATACTTGTTCCCATCAATCGGTTCCATTAGTGTGATACCCCTCATAGGTATATCGTCGATCTGGAAGATTTCGAAGGGCTTGAGCTAATTGACACCCTCAAGATGCGTTCCACGCGCCAAATGTTCCTTAATATAGGAATCACTTGGATCCCAACCATAAATAGTGTGGTAAGTCTTGATGAAATTTCGGGCCTATTCTTTGTTCAAAGTAGTGACCTCAATCTCTAGGGTAATCAAAGCGGGAGATGCTAAATCTCCTACAACTAGAGATAGAGCAAGCGCAAAATTTAATGTGTGGTCACATCCCACATCCTCATCAGAAAGAAGAGTGTCAAAGAAAAACTCATTAAAGGAAGTTTCTGTATCAATAGAACCACTAGAAAACTTCTCTGACTCACAATTATCAAACACAATTATATTGAGTGGAAAAGAATAATTGTTAATTGGGCGATAGTAATCTATACTAGAAAATGTTTCTACCCTAACTAAGGGGGGAAAGACCACTACTCCCAGAATCACCAGACAAAGTTATGGGACAATCACTGTATTAGCCATGGCAAAGTAAATATTAGGAACTATGGAATAAGCTCAGGGTAAGAAGGATACTTGGAGATAGTAGAATCAGACGAAGAAGGTAGAGATTAAATGAAGAATGAAAAGCTTTGTTCAGGAGAAGGAAAATGCTCAAAGAAATGTTCTTGAGAAGGAAGGAAATTGTTCTTGCAAATAGGAACTGACTATCAGAAATGGCGAAAGTTTTTCCAAAAAGTCAAGAGACCTTTATATAGAGGAGAGCAAGCAACATACCAGATCAATGGGAAATAGAAAGTTATAAATCAACAGTCAGATTTCATCTTAGGAGTACAAGTGAACTCAAGTGCACTCAAATGTCATAGAGAAAAGCGTGTCCTAACCTGCGAGCCTAAAGCCACGCAGCCGAAAGACCGACGAGATATTTAAATAATGGGAAAGGAAGTTAGTGCATTTGTTACCCATTACTTCAGTAACTGCTCAGTAGACTTCCCACTTCTAATTATGGTCGGACACGATATCAAGATGCCAGTCACGACTCTGAAAGACTTCACAGCTAACAAACACCTGACAAGCCTTAGGGACAATTATTCTAGATCGGTCAAATACCCAATGCGGAAGCCCAACCATTCATTGCCCAATTAAAATTATCTAATATATATAGTTAGTACACGTGAGATTTAAGATATTTTTTTCTGATCTCTATCTTTCACTACATTTATATTAGACTTTGTAACTGACTTGCGCGTTGGAATATTAACTTTACAGGTTCACCCATCAGATCATATTAGAGATCAACTTTATCTCTTCTAGAGTCTTATGTGATTAATCAACCCATATTCTAGTTCCCGTAGGAACAATAGCAACATGGTCTTTTCACGTTCAACTAATTTTAGTGGTTGTATGTCCACTCGAGATGTAATGGAAATGAATAAGCAAATGAATAAGCACTCAAAATGGTAGTTACATTAATTCTTAGTCTTCTTTAATTGATTAAATACCTTAATGAAGGGTAGGTTCCTTTTCATTGTCAAAAACTATCATGTAGCCAATCTATAATGGCCACTACAAGTGACTCTAAATCAGGTAGCATGTCTTTTCTTTTCTTATCATTTTCCAAGACAATATTCCTTCTCACTTTTTCTAGTTTACTTTTCAACAAACGCTAGCAAAACATAACCGTTAACAAAACTTTAGCTCAAAATCAACAGCCCATAAGCTATGAAGGGATAGATGGATACTTTGGTTGGTAAATTCAATTATTTTGATTTTGAATCCAACGACCAATAGTCCTATTTCTCTCTCTCTCTCTCTTGACAATACCATCTTCATAATCTTCACAATAATACATCTTTGAATTATTTGTGATGACAAACTTGTGTTTTTCATTTTTGTGTGTGTGAGGAAACTAATCAAATTTCTAACTTTGGACCAACATTAAAGCTTCATCCGACATATGGGGTATATAATAACGTAGTTGCACCACAAATATCTTATCTCTTCAATTTATTTCACACATTCATCTTATTTGGACAAGGACATGAAAGCTTTCGCTACCAATTTTTTCAAAACATAATTAGTAAGATATATTGGCAATGCATGAAAATTAGTTCATAACAATGTACTCTTCCAAATAAGACATTGCAACATGTTTATTTTTATGTGGTTAGATTAGACGTGTTTTTTAGTTTGTGTGTTTAGAAAATAAGAAATAATGTGGTTTTGATACCTAATCAATGACTAAATGAATTTATTATTAATCGTGTAATTTTGATTAAAATGCTTGGTGAATTCAATCTCTTGTTTAGTTAGGAGTGATAATTTGAAACTTTGTTTCGTTGTTGTTGATAATTAATTTGAACGGAGGCATTAATGATTGATTACTTATTATGATTTTTTTTGTAATTTATATTTTTGTTGTGTGTCGACTATATTGACCCGGCCGATCACTGTGAAGGAACCACAATTCGTCTAGAACTTTTTCAACACACAAGAATTTTCCTTTGGCGGATCGCTAAGAAGGACACTACTTTTTCCGATCCAGTGGTGTTTATGCTGACAAACCAAAAGTGTCTTTAAATTCGAAAATATATTTTTGGACGCATCCTATTTCACACCGCGTCTCTTCGCAAGTGAATCATATTCTCATTTTGTAAGAAAAAAGTAGTACAAATATATATTTCCAAATTAAATCTTGAAGTAAACGTCTGTAGGTGTTTAAAATATATGTTTTTTTCTGCACTAATTTCTGTGTCTTTCTTCTCCACTAATACAAAAACGGTGGATTTCTATGTTTAGCTGGTTAATCAGATGATTAACAACCTGAGAATGCATCTGTGCCTAAGGCTTCTGGAAACTAACATCAGCAAGTCTGGTAGGAACAGTCGAGTTATTATAAAGCTTGGTTTGATATGTGTAACAGACTTCAAGTCTAAGGTAGTGTTTAACATGTTAATGAATTCAAATTTAAATTAATATGAGACTGATATTAAGATCACGCTTTGTGTTGCTGAATTTCACCTTTCAGTGAATGTGAAGGAATTTGAAGTGTGCTATGGCCTTCCGGCAATGATAACCGGTCGGCATGTTAAGTTCGATATCGACGACAACGATTAGGTTATGTTTTGAGACAACAGAGTACACGTGAACATGGAAGGAATGCATTAATGTAGTTACATTAAGGTCACATTATTCTGATATGGTCCTCGTGTGGAAAAATCATGTTCTATATCAAGTGTACTCAACATCAATGTGTGTGGTTCAGTGCATGAAAGTTTCTCACACCACAAACTCATCTCAAATCACATGATTTTTATTTTCTATTTTTGGAATATGTGGTGAGCTAATTTTCTCTTATATGTTAAATACTTGTTTGACATTTGAACATTGGACTTACAATATGTAAGGAGGTTTTAGAAGGTTTGAGGTTGACATATAATCTACTCAAAGTGTTTTTTATTTATTTATTTTACATTTTTTTAAAATTTGGTCTCATTTTAAATTCTATTTTAAAGTCTGTATTAAGGCTTTTAAATAGTATATTTTACCTATTTTTAAATATATTATACAATTTTTTATATATTATTTGATCTATTTTCTAATAAATATATGTATATATTGGCTATTCCTTCAAAGTTCATAAATTTTTTCAATAATTTAAATCTGGTCGATTTAGTTAAATATGTTTTTTTTTTAAAAGTCTAAGCCTAGTATTTTTATTAAACAAACCAAGTTAAACTTAAACATGTCAGATTATAGGCTCTTGTAAATGGGTTTGGTTAATTCTCATTTTTATTTGGAGTGCTCATAATTATTTTTGAATGTGTAAAATTGATTTTGACATGTTTGATTACTCTCTGGTAAAATTAATTATGATTTTTAGAAGTGATTCTATTTGAAGTTATGATTTTTAGCTTTTAAATCTAAATGTGATATTTATGAAATTTTTTATTCACTCCATTTTTATAAAAAAAAAACTATTCAAATATAAATAATTTATCTTTATTATAGTAGGTATTCATGCATGAGAGGGATGGAAGATATGAGATTGCATGATCTTCATGCATGAGAGGGATGGAAGATATGAGATTGCATGATCTTCATGCTTATAATTTCATTCATTGATTGTTACAAGTGTGTACATTTAACATATAACTTCTATTCTATTGACTCTCAACCTAACTAACTTTTACCAATATTAACTAATTTTATATAGTTGGTTATAGTTAGTTGTAACTAATTATAATTACCATGACGTATATATCTTATACTCCCACTCAAACTCAAAGAGATCCTTGATGTATATGGACTTTGTAAGATGGAGCCATTTTTTTAATAATGCACCTTAAATTATAGAAATTATTTCGAAATGCCAAGTTGTCTCAAAGCAAATTTGGCATGTAACTTCGTGATAAGATTATGAATCAATGCAGAAGTTGTACCAGTTATAAGTTTATCATCAGCATAGACCAATGCATATAATGTAACTTTTTGGTGTTGTACACAAAGAGAGAGTGGTCACATTTATAGGACACAAAACCAAATTGAATGAGAGTTTGATGAATGTTGTCATATTAGGCTTATGGGCCTGCTTTAAGCCATATATTGCCTTGTTTTTTAGTTTGCAAACAAGTGTGGTGTTTGAATCAACAAAGCTAGGTGGTTGATCGATGTACATTTCTTCATGCACGTCTTTATTGAGGAATGCATTGTTGATGTCAATTTGTTGGATTTCACACTTGAATCTGATAGCCAAGGTCAAAATAATTTGAATTATTGTTGGCTATGTGAGGATGTTTTATGAAAGTAAAATCCCTATTGTTGATGAAATCCTTTAGCTACAAGTCTTACTTTGTACTTGTTAACACTTCTATCTAGATTCTCCTTTAATTTGAACACCCTCTTGCACCCTATATCATATGAGGTGGAAGTGCGGATAATGTCCGGGTGTGATTCTTCATTAATAAATCATATTCAGTCTTCTTAGATTCATACCATTCAGGATTGGCAATGGCTTGTTTAGTGGTATGAGGTTTAGTGTTCACAAGAAACACTTTTGGTTTGGCTTTTCCAGTTTTAGCTCTAGCCAACATGGGATGATTGTTGACCAATGGATTTGGATTATAAGGTTGAGTGCAAAAAGATGGAGATAATTAACATGTGGACTGGATGATTATATTTTATAACCAAGAGACACTAGTGAGATCTGATGAATACTGAAGGGGTTGAATGTGAGTGATTAGCTGAGGTGAAATTGGTTCTTATGTGAGAGAGTTAACACCAGGGTTAGTTTAATTTGCTGAATGAAGCGACTGAAAGGAATTGGAAACATGGGAATGATCATTAAAATTCACCTTCAGATAAAGTTTAAGTATGTGATAATTAAGATGTTAGACTTGGAGGGAGGGATGCAAGTATGTCAATATTTTATGGATCATTGGATTTATTGATCAACTAATGTGGTAGGTCAGTAGGACCTTTGGATAGAAATGTGCACTTTAAGTTAGGTAGGATGAACGACACATTAGTGTGATTTGTGTGTGTACTATGACTTTATGATCATGTATTGTTGGAAAGAGCTTGCTAAAGGGAAACTCAGCTTCATTGAATTCATCATCCTTGGATATAAAAACCATGCCTTTAATTTTAAGACACTTATGGCCTTTTTCCGTTAGAGATACCCCTAGATACACACATTGACTGCTTCTAAACTAAAGTTTAGGTTGATTGTATGGCCTGAGTAAAGAAAAACATGAGAATCCAAACACCTTTAAGTTCATATACTCGTATTGCTTGTTGTACAAGGAAACATAAGGTGAAATAAACTTAGGCAACCCAACTGTTGTCAGTCTATTGATCAGATGAACAACGATGATAAAACTATGATCGTAATATGTGATTGACATTGCACCACGAGTAAGAAAAGTGAGCCTCATTTCCACTATCTTCCAATGCTTTCTCTCCATAGTTCTATTGTAATGGGAAGTGTGTGGACATGTGAGCCAATAAACAATGCCTAGTTCCTTGAGATAATTAGTTAATGGCCTCAATTTTCATTCAAAGTCAGATTGAACAACTTTGATTGTTGTGTGAGTTGTATAGTGACATACTTTTGAAATTTTTTGAAGGCATTGAGAGCATAACTTTTGTTCTTGAGTAGATACAAGCAAGTATACTTAGAAAAATCATCAAAAAAAGCTATATAGTAAGAGTACCCATCACTTGAAGGATCAGGGGAATGCCTCCATAAGTCAGTATGAACAACACCAAAAGCATGATTGTAAACGATATTGAATAAAGAAGCATGTATTCTATGGTATTTACCAAGACAACATGAATTACAAAATTCTACTTATTCTTTATTCTTGTCTTGAATCTTACAAATTTGAAACACATTGAGAATAGCCTTGGAGTTTGCATGACCTAGCTTAACATGCCATAAGGAGGCTTTATTTGAAACACAATCTAATGCATTAGTATTATTAACAAAAGATGCCTCTTGGTGTAACTTAGGAATGAAGGTATTGCATGTGATTACATGTGATTACATGAACAAGGTTGTTGAAGCAGTATAAGCCACTTCTATCAAGAAAACCTAGAATCAGTTTAAATGCCTGTGATTTTACATAGCACTTGTCAGCATGAAATTCAAAATATGCGTCATATTAGAGTTTGACCTAACTCATCCTTACAAATGTGGGACACTAATATGCGTCATATTAGTGTCCCTCTATATATACTCTTTCAATGCTCTATCTCCAACCAATGTGGGACTTTAGGATCTTCATAATACACTCTCTCACGCCCAACACTCTTTTTTGGGCTTGGTGCATAGATATTAACGGTGGGCGGCCCATGGTCCGATCGATAGGCTCTGATACCATATTAGAGTTTGACCTAACTCATCCTTACAAAACCGGTTGGTAAGGTGAGGAATGTCCCTCTATATATACTCTTTCAATGCTCTATCTCCAACCAATGTGGGGCTTTAGGATCTTCCTAATACGTCATTATCCTTAGAAAAATTTGAAACAGACATCGAGTTTCTAGTTATTTGAGGTACATGCAATAAATGATTTATGTATAAGATTGTTTTTTATATGCACTTATACTTGACATTGATATGACCAATAGAGTGAACTAACATGCTATCTCCATTATCAACTATTACATGCTTATGTTTGTTCTAATTTATCATTTTCTGTTTTGAATATCAGTGGTATATGAGGATTAACAACCATTTTGTGAAGTTTATGAGAGAGAATCACTCCCTTAACTTGTTGATTCCATAACAAGAAGTTAGTTTCTTGCAGCTTGATAGAAAGTTTTGGCGCAAACATGCTCGTGGATCTTGAAAACGCCATAGATGATGTAGCAGGTTGAGATGAAGTTGCTGCAGGTTGAGTGTTGAGGAGTGATGAATCAAGATCCGTCATTGATGCTTCTTTGAAGTTGATTGCAACAAATATTTAGAATTCTACTGAATCCACTCGATGGAGCTTCTTTGAAGCTTTGAATCTTCCCTTATGAAGAAGATGATGATGAAGATGATGAAGTTTTGAATCTACACCTATGGTGAAGATGGTCAAGAAAATGTTGCAACGGAAAAAAATTCCTTGGGCTGATATCATATTAGAGTTGGTGTTAATGCCTTGAGAAAGAGGTGAAAAATATGAGATTGCATAATCTTCATGCTTATAATTTTAGGTTTTTTCTTTACCCACCTCCCTATGGGGGTCACCCCCAGCGAAAATCCCACTTTACCCCTGCTTCGAAAATGCATTTCCGAATTTTTTTTTTTAAAATTTTTTTTCCAGACTTCGGAAGTGCATTTCCGAAAAAATCCCAAAAATTGGGATTTTAATTAATTCGGAGATGCATCTCCGAATAAAACAAAAACAAAATCTAAAAATCCCAAAAATTAATTTTAGGATATTAATTAATTCATATATCATAAATTTGATATAATTTATGAGTAATGAATAATAATAATTATATATTTTGATATAATTTATAAGTTATGAATAATAATTATTATATATTTCTATTCTGATTCATATTTTAAAATTTAAAATAATTTTAATTAAAATAATTAAAATAATTTCACTTACAAAATGAGTTATAATTGTTTATCTATATATTTATATATTTATAATAATTATTATATATTTAAAAAAAATTAAAAAAATGAGTGTTTTAATTGATATATTTATATAATAATTATTATATATTTATAAAAAATATTATATATTTATATATTTATATAATAATTATTTATATAATAATTATTATATATTAATTATAAATATATTTATATATTTATATAATAATTATAAAAATTAAAAAAAATGAGTGTTTTAATTTATAATAATTATTATATATTTATATATTATATATTTATATATTATATATTTATATATTATATATTTATATATTTCTATTCTGATTCATAATTAAAAATGAGTTATAATTTTTTATTTAATTTTAAAAAATTAAAAAAATATTTTGTCTTAATTTTATTTAATGAATAAATTCTATATTTAATTCTATATAATTCAAAATTTACTTATGAAATTAAATTTTTTAGATTTATATAAGTTAGTAAAATAATTTTTAACTTTAAAATTGTTTAGGAAATTTTAATTCACCTTGATTTTATTGATTCACCTTCATTTTATTGATTCACCTTGATTTTATACCTATTAATTGTATTGATTCACCTTGATTTTAATTTTTTAATAATTATTGAATTCTTTCGGAAATGTATATCCGAAACATTCCAAGACCAATTTGGTCTTGGAATATTTCGGATATGCATCTCCGAAGACACCCCTCTCCCAAAAAGGGTTGTTTTCGGAAGTGCATCTCCGAAAACCCAAAAAAAAAAGGTGTTTTCGGAAATGCATATTCGAAAACACCTTTTTTTTCGTGTTTTCGGAAGTGCATTTCCGAAATAAGACAAATTTTGAAAAAAAAAACATTTCGGAAATGCATTTCCGAAATAAGGGTATTTTGAGTTTTTCACCAGAGGTGACCAAGAAAATAGGGAGGTGGGTAAAGAAATTCTCTAATTTTATTCATCGAGTGTTTCAAGCATGTAAGCTTATCATATATAGTGTAATTTCTATCAACCTAACTAACTTTTATCAATGTTAATTATAAGTAAGTATAATTACCATGACTTCTATATTCTAATAATTTTAAATTTATTTTAACTAAAATCAATTTATTTAAAATCAATAATATTTACCGCATAACCAAACACAAGTTACATATTAAGGTCGATTGATCTCTTGTTGAATTTTCCATATAAAAACAAAAGACTATCGTACATATTCTATATGCATGTCGTGTATCTGACTCATCTTGCTCAAATAGAATTATAGGGTTTATATTCAAATCCATTACTAGTGGTGGTGGTGGTGGTGAACAGATACAAAAGAAAAACCAAAACATGTGTCATCTTGTGCCACGTGTGACAGCTCCATTTGAGGACCTTAGTTGCACTATTAGTTTTTATAATATGATAGTTGTATGAAAAATCATATTTATAATGACATCTAAAATACCTTATCCATCGTCTGGTGTACTAATATTTATATTTAATGTTTCTATAATTAAATAGGCAGAAGAAATGTGTGTGGTATAACTGTCTTAAAGAATATGTCGTTATTGGTAACTAACAAACAAATACAAAAATAATTAAATCAACACATTCATTGGTTCTTGAATAATTTTATTTTAATTTTGTAAGTTAAAGATGGTCCATCCCTTATGATGTCATATGTTTTGATTTAACAAGTTTAAGAAAACAAAACAAATTAGAAGGCATGCAATGCATGGTAGCTAAGTAGATGCTAAGTCATCAATCCCATAAAATTATAGGCATTAAGATAGGTTGACCTATTTAAATATAGAACACTCTTGTATCTTTTTATTGTTTTTATGGGTAGATAATTTGTTTTCAAAATTTTTTGTTTTTTTAAAGGAAAAATTATGTATTAAAAGACAAGCTACCACCCAAATACAAAAATAAAGATAAATATTAGTATAAGGAGTGTTAAGCCGACCACAATAAAGATGAACAAAATTACAATTTAAAAAACCAAAATAAATAAGCATATGTGTAACTAAAAACTCAGGTGGATCTTACAGGGAAAAAACATTGAACTAGGTGAAAACCTCAATCCAAGGGTTTAGATTAAAACCTCAGACTTTCAAAACCACCATCAACAGATCAGAGAATGCCAAGAAAGAACCAAAAATCACAAACCGCTCTCAACCTCGAAATTAAGACAAAATACTCGATCTGCTATTAGTTAAGGAAAATGATAGGATTCTAAAGGCAATGCAAAATATACATGGGTTTGTCTCTACCCTACTTAGAAAATATTTTCAAGTTAAAAAAAATACTTTTCTCCTCCACTTCTTTCACACTTATTGAAACACCGTTAAATATATCATCGTAACGAACCTTCCAAATAGACTACACAACCTAGAAAGTATACAAGTCTGCCTTCTCTACTTAGATAATATGTTCAAATTAAAAAGAATACTTTTTCCTCCACATCTTTCACAACCGTTTAAACACCGTTAAAGATACCATTGTTACAAATCCTCAAAATATGCTACAAAACGGCACACCAAATCATATAAACCCCTCCCCCCCGCTAAACTTAGCCTTACCATCTAAAGAGAGGAAAAATTCAAACATAAGTCTATGATCACTAGGATAACCACCTATGAGCCTAACCACTAAAAGATTATATACCAAACTGACAAAGCCAACTCACAATTAACAAAGAGATGAGAAGCTGACTCAATCAAACCCCCAGATACGGGGAAAGAGATCCCCATTAGAATCAATAATCAACCTTTATTTGAATAACTTATCCCTATAACATAGTCTACCTTGTAGAAGCTACCAAGAAAATACCACTTGTTTAGAAGGGGGCCCAATTGATCCATATTAGGGTGAAGGTCGAGTTATCAACCAAATTAGAGGAGAGAGAAAGGATAATGAAGTCTAATTGGACATGATAAGTAGAGGCAACAAAGAAAATATCATCTTTTGTATGATTGCAGTTCCACTTATCTCTATTTAGAAAGAGTAAAGTGATGAAACACAAAGAGAAGATTATCAACCACATGTAATGTTGGAACAAAATTTGTTCATACTCCTTGGGTTTTGATGATAACAAAGTATTTAAAGAACAATAGGGTATAATAACATTTGTTTAAGTGTGCAGAATCATTAAGCTAGTAATTAACTAGGCTTTGACCCAGTTAAATGACTTGCAAAGAAGAAGTATATAATTCAGATTCTAATGGATCAAAATTTAATTTTCAAATAGAACCTCAGTGCCATATTGACTCAGCCTCTAATAAGTTGGAAATGTAGTACAACGCCTTTTGTTTTGTACTCTATGCAAAAGAAACTCCATCTTATTAACTGCTATAATTATAGAGAAAGTCAACTAGAGATTTTAGCGCAAGGCTCAAAGTTGTGTGACACAATTTCTTCAGTCTACTATAGCAAGCCTATGGTCGCCTTACTTGAGTAAGATACAATGGATAAGGAGATTATTCAGAAGATGAAAATCCTAATCGTACCTACTCCAATGTCTCTTTCTATCTCTCTCTTGGAAATTGCTTCTTCAGCAAAGATACTTGTGCAAGAAAGCTTCCAACGTCTCTTTTGTTCCCTCTATATAAGGAGCTAAAGATTCAAAAGAAGTAGACAAGAAAACATACAACAAGATACAACAGGTAATAAGATCTGTATATCTTGAGATTTACGTACGTAGTTATTATATTGCACATAGACTTGAGATTTTCTTACACTTGTATACCTTAGGAATCTCAAGTAATAAGATCTGTGCTTGTGCTGTATTCTTTATACCTATGGTTGTATATCATGTACATCTTGTTATAATCCTAAATAGTTTTTTAGCATTCATAAAAGTCTCAAACAATGTGTTCGAACAAGGAAGTCTCTTTCTGGTCAGATTGAGCAAGGAAGTCCTTAACTGTGAGTTTAGGTAAGGAAGTCTCTTTCAGGTTGATTGAGCAAGGAAGTCTTGAACGGGTATGTTTAGACAAGGAAATATCTTTCAAGTTGGTTGAGAAAGGAAGTCCTGAACGGATGTGTTTAGGCAAGGAAGTCTCTTTTAGGTGTGATTTAGCATGAAGTCTTAGACTGGTGTGTCTAAACAAGTTGTAATCAGGTTCTGATTATAGTGAAAAACTCTTGTGTGATAATGGTACTGTACTACTGTCGTTATAGAGGAACTAGGATAATTTTTGTGTGTGATTTACTTATTGCTTCTACACTTTAAATTATTTCGTTGCTGCTTATTCTAGCTTAGAATTTGAACTAGGTCAGATTCAAAAGCTGCTGTTCTAAAAAGGAAAAAGTTACCAGATACACAATTGAATCTCCTTCTTGTGTATTTTTTTCACCTTCAGATAACTCATTGAGAAAGAAGGGTTTTATCCACATGAGATCCCAAACAAGGTTCCCTTTTTTCATTTGGCACATATATCCCACTTACCCATCCAGTTGAGTAGAGATACTACCTAAGGATCCTCACAATAAGCAATATAGAGATCCAATTAGAGAGGTCTTCCTATTTGAACCCAAGAAGAGACACATTTTCCACCAAGAAGAAGTATATCAAAAATATGAGATTCCCCTTCTTCCGAAGAGAGGAAACAATGGAGGCACTATATCTATCTACAAGAATATCACACCAAAAACATGAAGCACCTGTAATTAATATTCATCTCCATTTAGCCAAAATGGGTAGGCTTACTAGTTAGAGGTCCTTCACTCCTAAACCCATTTTGCTCTTAAGTTTACAAACATTATTCCACCTGACCCAAGAGATTTCTTCACTACTCCCCAAAGAAACCTTCTCGGAATCTTAACAAACTTCTTCTAAACATTCACATGCACCTTAAAAAATACAGAAAGAAGATATAGATAACATTAAGCATATAATGAATAAGCACCACTCCACCACCCAAATTAAAATATTTGTGCTTCCAGGAATTAAACCAATTTGTTAATAAACTGACTAAAGGGTTCCAAGTATATTTAAGCCTAGGATTAGCTCCCACTAGTAGGTTTAAGTACTAAAAGGGGGGGTTTCAATCATATAGTGTAGGAAATCACCTTAGAAGAAAAAAAAAGGGTCCATATTATTCCTTACATGACTATTCTTGAAGAAAATAACCCGGAGACTTAGAGTCAATTCAAACTCTCTTAAAACCGCCTTAATACTCCCGAGACTCTCAAGAGTATGGACTTCCAAAAAGAGGACGTCATTTGCATATTGGAGGTGAGATACCACCAAATCAAACAACCACATCCTAAACCCAATAAAGACTAAGCTTTTTCAAAAAAAAAAATTACATTACTTTTTTTCAACATACATTTATTATATTACCACTTCTACAAATAATATATTTTATGACAAACATTTCCCCTCACACAACAAAAAGCTTATATTTAAATCCTAAACGGCCCACGCTTTAATTTTATTTATTTAAAATACCATATATTCCCTCGGTTGATATGCATAACCGAGAGAAAAACTAACTAAGGAAAACACTTCAAATCCCAGCAACTACAGTTTATGTTTTTATTTTTTTTATAATGACATCATTCTTTTATTTTATTTTTTAATTAAACATTAAGTCATCTATTCCTTTATTTAGACTACAAATCGAGAGGAAAAATTACTCAGCTTTATTTATATAAACATTCGTTCATTACGTTTCTCCCGAATCTAACTTATTTGCTTCCGCTCCAAACTCTTAAATATTATTTTTTGAGATGAATTTCATGACACAAAAATCTTTTAAGGTTTCTTAATTAGTTATAAAATATCTCAACGTTGTGTTGTTGTTGTTACATTCATTCATTGAAGAAACTAATTTTATCAACGTTGAACAAAATATTTTTCTGCTCGTGCAATCCTTCTCACATAATGGCGTTGTGGTTGTTGATTCCACCTCTTGCAATCTATTTTTACATTTTGAAATGATTTCTCAATGTTGTCATCCAAGGCAAAAACTCAATGATTTAATTTTTTCATTGACTCGCAACATTGAGAAAATTCTTCCTAATCATACTGAGAAGATATTACAATCCAAAAAAAAAATTGTGGATGGTAAAATATGTAAGTGACATTCCTTACAGTTCACCATTTTCGTTTTTGGTTTGCAATAGAGGTAATCGACTCTCTCGGGTGGGCTGACAACCGAAGAAAAAACTCCTTTGTTTTATTTTTTATTAAAAAAACAAATAATTTATTACCTCGATGTTCATAAATATCTAAGAGGAAAAGTGACATAGTTTTGTTTATAAACGAATCTTGGTCATCCATTATAAAGTATCAACGCTCAAGACATTGCTAACACACACTAGTACAGAAAATAGTTTTTACATCGGGCGAAAATGACTTTTTACAAGGAAGTTTTATTAATATCATATCCACTCCAAGTTATTATGTTGCATTTAGGCTCATAGGACAACCACTTAATTGTTTTTGAAGCACTATCATCACCATCAATTTTTTCTTTAAACCACTTAGAGAAACTCTTATTATGCTCTTTTAACAACCCTCTTTCACTCATCTTGGGGTACTTTTTCTTTATGATGCTTTTGTGAGCATATAAGTAAGGTTGAACTTCATCCGTGTTATTCAATATATACAAATGCGCTTGAACAACCACATCAATACTTAAGCTCTTGATCTTTAAACCTTGTGTACCCACACCCTCACATCTTCCATCATGACGAGACTTGGGAACCCCTACAGCATTCACTTCCGACAAATAGTTAGAACAAAACTCAATTGCTTCTTCTGCAATGTACCTCTCAATAATCGATGCTTCCGGACGGTGTGGGTTCTTGGTATACCCTTTTAGGATCTTCATGTATCGCTCTATTGGATACATCCACCGTAAAAAAATTGGACCACATAATCTAATCTCCCTTACTAGATGAACAATCAAGTGAACCATAATGTCAAAAAATGAAGGAGGAAAAAACATCTCTAATTGGCACAAGATAACTGCAGCCTCATTTTCCAAATCTTCTAACTTTAATGGATCAATGGCTTTGCAACAAATTGCATTGAAAAACAGGCACAACCTAGTTATAGTCTTCCTAACATTGTTAGGCAATATCCCACGAATAGCCACTGGTAGTAGTTGTTGCATTAAGACATGACAGTCATGAGATTTTAAGCCAACTAATTTGAGATCTTTAAGCGATACAAGCCTCTTGACATTTGATGAGTAACCATGTGGCACTTTGATACTTTCTAAACACTCACAAAAACTTGTTTTCTCTTTTTTCGACAAAGTGTAGCAGGCAGGAGGCAAATACGTCTTGTTACCTACATAATGTTATCATCAAGAATTTCAACAATTAAGTTATGAACATGATATTTTAACATCAAAAGGTAATGATAGCTTAATTTGAACACATAGTTGGTACCTATATATTGTGGAGTTAGCTCTTCTCGTATACCCATCACGCCTAAATCTAGACGAGCATTAATACCATCCTTTGTCTTGCCTTGAATGTTGAGAAGTGTTCCGATTACACTATCACATACATTTTTCTCCACGTGCATCACATCAATACAATGTCTTACCTCAAGACTAGACCAATATGGAAGATCGAAGAAAACCGACCTCTTTTTCCATATATTTTTCGCAATAGGCCGCTTTTGGTACTTTCCAAAAACAGAAGTAATGCCCTGTTGTCGTTGATAAACTTCCTCTCCAGTTAAGGGCTTTGGAGCAACACCATACTCTTGTTCCCCATTGAAAGCTTTCCGCAATCTACGATATGGATGATAACGATTTAGAAATTTTCGATGCCCGAGATAAACAGTCTTCTTTCCTTTTTCAAGCTGATGGTAACACGTGTCTTTTTCACATATAGGACACGCTTTATGCCCTTTAACTTTATACCCAGACAAATTGCCATATGCCGGAAAATCGTTGATGGTGCAAAACAACATGGCACGCATATTGAACTGTTCACCAGAATGCGCATCGAAAACATCCACCCCTTCCTCCCACAACACTTTTAAATCATCGATCAGTGGACTTAGATAAACATCTATGTCGTTTCCTGGTTGTTTTGGGCCCGAAATCATCATGGATAACATCACGTATTTACGCTTCATGCACAACCTAGGAGATAGGTTGTAAATCATCAGAAGAACTGGCCAAGAAGTATGGTTAGTATTTAGATTACCAAACGGATTCATTCCATCAGTAGAAAGTCCAAGTCTAAGGTTTCTCGACTCTTTGCCAAAATTTGGAAACAAAGAATCTATTTTCTTCCATTGCAAAGAATCAGCTACATGGCGGATTTGTCCATCACATTTTCTTTCTTCTGCATGCCATCTAAGATTCTTTGCATCGTTTGCATTAGCGAATAATCTCTTGAACCTTGAAATTATTGGTAGGTACCATACCACTTTCGCGGGAGGACCCTTTTTGACCTCGTCATCATCACTAGATTCACCATGTCTCTTTTTGTAGCGTGACGCCTTGCACTTCGGACAATGGTTATAGTTTACATACTCTTTTCTGTATAATATGCAATCATTAGGACATGCATGTATCTTTTCATACTCCAAACCCATCGGACACAATATTTTCTTCGCCTCGTAATAACGACTTGGCAGCACGTTACCTTCTGGAAGCATTTGCGTCAACAGTTCAAGCAATTCGGTAAAACTTTTGTCTGTCCACCCGTTAATTGCCTTCAGATTAAACAATTTTAACACGGCCGACAAACGTGTAAAATTTGTGCATCCCGGGTACAAAGGTGTATCCTTGTCATTGCATAAACTATCATACGCATGTGCCCTCTTAAACGAATCTTGTCCAATATCACACATCATGTCTTCCAGACGATCATCCATTTCTACACTAACATTATCTCTTTGGGACACATTTGAATTTTCTACCACTTCACCGTGCCATATCCATTTTGTATAGTTTTGACAAATCCCTTCACAAATTAGATGATCCATGATTTTTTCCTTACTAAGTTTTGGTTCTTTATTTGCACAACGAACACATGGACAGAAAAATAGCGTAGGGTGACTATCTTCAGCATTACTTTTAGGAGGAGGAAGATCTTTTTTAGCATTACTTTCAGCAAACTCTAGAAATTCCATCACCCCATGTTCGTACTCATCACTTAATCGATTAGCTCTCATCCAACTACGATCCATACCTACAACGTAAACTTAATTAATACTTAGAATAAATTCTAAGTATAGTTTTTATATAATATCAAATAATTGTTATAGCATATGTTATGAGGTACGACACTTTAGGCTCACTAAAGTATTCTTTTAATTAATACTTAGAATCAATTCTAAGTATAGTTTTTATATAAAAAATAACAACGAGAGAAAAGTAATTTTACACATGATTTCAAATACTAGTATATGGGAGGGAGTACTAGTATACTTCAAGATAAGGTTCAAATACTAGTATATGGGAGGGAGCAATAGTATACTACAAGTATATATTTCAAATAATGCAAGATAAGGTTCAAATTAATATGAGTTTCATTTGCTGTAGAGAAACAATATTCCTAGCAATTTACAAGATTCTTTCCCACTAATGTTTACACTCAATCTTTTATGATACCAAATACAAACTGTAAAAGTAATAAAAAACAAGGAATGTAGGATTTTCAATTAAAAGTTGGACCACATGTTATTGCTATACACCCACATGTTATTCCACACTCAATCTTTCCCACTATTGTTGTAATTATTTTTTGAAAATTTATAACTAATTTAGTGTTGGATAATAACTTTGATTGGAAAGTTTATAACTAACTGTGTTGAGTTGTAATTTTGCTCTCAAAATTTATGTGTGTTAACTTAAAATTTAAAAAGAAAAACACCACATTCAGAAAACCCAAAAATACATATGTCTGAAAGTTTAAACATATCAATATCCAACTCAAGTTAGGCCACAACAAGAAACTAACCTTATTATAAATCAGATGAACTCCAATCAGCTATGTATCTTCAAGTACCTAAAAAATACATAAACATATAATTTAAGCTTGTTTTGCTATATATACTTTATTTTTGATCGGTGAACTATCACACTCATAGAAAAAGGCCATATAGTTGGAAAACTTAAACAAATATAATAAAATGAATTTTATTGTTATTTATTCAAAACTAACTTATACAAATTAAACACATTCAACAACAAACAAACCATAATATTTTATTGTTATTTATTCAAAACTAACTTCTTCAAACTTTTTTTGTTCTAATTTGTTTCTGAATTTCAGAAAAATAGATACTTTTTGTGATGAAGGTACTTTGTAAATTATGTTTTCATTTTAAAATTAGATCAGAATTACTTGCAATCCAATTAAAAGCACACTATAGCTTACGTGATACTTTTACTTAGGCTAAATAACAAATAAAAACAACACAAATCAGTAGTTTCTAGAACTAAACAAATCCATTTCACCATAAGAAAACAAAAAAGATGTGAAAACTTACAAGACAATCTTTTGATGCTTCCACTTCTTTTAACAAAGTAGAATGATTCTTAATCAAGGAGAACTTACAAAAGTGGTAACTGTTTATCTTGATTGTAACTGATGGAATTCTGAAAAGACGGATGCAGATAAAAAAAAGTAAGATGACAAGTAATAATATCTCAGTAGCTATTATCACATAATACATTGTCCTTTCCAAACAAAAAAGAGAGTTTGTAAAGTTGAAGAAGCAAATAGTAAAGAGAGAAACTCTTGAAAATTCTAGATGACACAATTTTCAATGAAGACAATAGATAACACTTCATTCTCACTAATGACACTAACCATGCTTAAGAGAACTCATTCACATGTATACCATACTATAGATGTTGTTTTGAGAGTGTTAAAACAATTTAAAGCCTTTAACAATAAGCCACCCCTAAGTATTCCAACGTGTAGGGCTAACTTTACATGTGTACATGAAAAACAAAGAACAATTGATGTAACACATACGTGAGTTTTTTAAGCAATGATGACATACATTAAGATAACAAGATCTTAATGGCATATAGCAATCTAATGAAAACATCATGTTGCCTTATTTCTTAATCCATGTGGCGACAGAGCTTTATCCGATGAATAATGTGTGGTATAGAAAAGGTAAATCTTGACTTGGACTAGAGAGGACAACTCCATAGATCAGAATGATGTTTATCCGATGAATAACAAGTGGTATAGAAATATACAACCATGTGACAATTAAAAGCTAAACAAACAAACTGCTTCTATGATCAACTTATTTACGTTTTCCTCTCCAAACTTTTTGAACTATTTCAGAGCAATGGTGTGAGATGCGAGGGTAAAATCAATAAAGCATTTCATTAAGGTTTGTATCAATAAAGCTTAGAGTAGAGTGGATAGGTAGAAGATGGAAACCTTCTATAAAAATATTCAAAAGATGAACGATGTTGACAAGCAATTAACTACAGAAACTATTTTTGAAATCTAGTATAATAATTGATTCAACGATTTTAATACAGAGTAACAACTAGATCCACTTCGTTACAGTTTCAAACATATAACAAAAACTACATACTAACAAATATCAATCTAATGGTTTCTAAAATCAGTTACAGTAACATAACACCCAAGCACATGTTTCCGTTTAAAATGTGCACAGTACCATTGTATTTAAACATTTCTTACTACTTCCTGTGGAAACAAAGCACATGTTTGATTGAAAATATACGTTGCTGGCATATAGAAATAGCATGGGATTTCACTTAAATCACGTTCTTTAAAGTAGTAGGGAAGTAATTTTATGATATTCAATTTATATTGCAATAACAATTAAAATTTCAGAAAGTATCACTTGTAGAAGAGAAGAACCTGTAGAAGAAGGCTTTCAACCGTCGGATTTGGTGAGAGTGAGTTGTGACGGCCGGCGAAGTATGGAGGAGTTTCGGAGAAGAATGGTGGTCGGGAGAAGAAACACGGTCGGAGAACGGAGGAGTTTGGAGGAAGGCGAACGGAGGAGTGGGCGGTTGCGAAAGGAGGAGTTGGGCGAACGGAGGAGTTGGGCGAACGGAGGAGTGGGCTCGAAGAAGAATAAACGATTTGCAACAGAGAAAGGATTTGAAACAGTAAAGTATTAGGGTTTTGTGGAAAAAATTCTTTTAACCTTTCCCATCGGTTTTTAGGTTGCACTGATGTAAAGGCCCACTTTTCAATCTTTCCCATTGGTTCCTATGCTGGCCCGATGTAAACGCCACATAAAATCATTTATAAAAAATTTCTTTTTCGAAAAAATTATGTAACATTTCCCATCGGTTTTAGACTGGTCCGATGTAAAATCTCTTATAAAAAATTTTCCTTTTGAAAAAATTTTGTAACATTTCCCATTGGTTTTAGACTGGCCCGATGTAAAAGCGCACTATGCTACTTTTTCCATCGGTTAATATATATAACCGATGTAAAATCCGTTATAAAAAAATTTCGTTTTATTTACAATTATGCCACCGCCTATTTTTTTCTTATATTTTTTATATCATTGGAAATAAATACCTGATGTAAAATTGTATGACAAATATTTTTCACATCATATATTTTAATATCTGATGTAAAATCCTTTATGGAAATGTCATGTTTTTAGTAGTGACAACATTCCTCAAGAAACATCAATGATTTGCGTAAAAAGCTTACTTCAGCCAATCACAACGTGAATACCACAACTATATATATTGGATGCTACGTTGTGAAAGCCAAACATTGTTAATAAAAATATTTGGATTGAGAATAGTGGAATAGGAAAAAATATTGGTTTACGTAATCTCTTGTCTTTTAATATGATAAATTATTTTCCGTATCTAACATTTGTTAATTTTATACCAAAAACAAATACATCCAAAACCATTGAGACTATATAGCATATATATACATACGAGTATGCAACAAAATCTAAAATTTAATTTCCACTAAGTTTCAGAAAGACGAAGTAGTTTCAAAAATTTTCAACAAATTTATACTTGAAATAAAAAGAATGTAAATTTAAAATTAAATTTCATTTTAATAAAACAATATAATGTGTTTTTTTTTTTAAAAAAAAAACAAAAATGATGTTGTTGGAAATCAAATCTATGGTCAGTTAAATATTTTTTCTACGTGACAATTCAACGGACGAAAAAGTGACACATTTTTCATGACATGCTTCTAAAATAAATATACTTTTTCAATTGATCACTTCTCTCTCTCTGCAATAGTGTACATCTTTTTATTTAATATGTAATAAATAATGTATTAAAAAATAAAAGAAATTTCTTTTTTTTTATAACAAAATTTTTATGTAAATTGGACCTTGAAGCCTTCAAGAGCGGATGCAAATGTTCTCACATGTACAATAGAATTTGGAATCCATATCAATTTCTCTTTTCTTAAGAGAATTTGTAAACTAATATTGATTTGTCAATAATTATATCACTACTATCATTTTTT
Organism: Vicia villosa; assembly: GCF_029867415.1. NCBI lineage: Eukaryota > Viridiplantae > Streptophyta > Magnoliopsida > Fabales > Fabaceae > Vicia > Vicia villosa. The sequence goes on from NC_081180.1 coordinate 143,846,877, forward strand.
TTTTTAATTTAGTCATACAAAATCTTATATATATGAAAGATTAATAAAAGTAACAATAAGGAGACAAAAATGAGATGAGGCTGGTAGTAGTGGATGAGTAGTCTCTCTCTCAATTGGGTTTGGCAAAGCAGACAAGGTCATAGGTGAATAGTGGGACATATATGTCTTGTTTAATTTCCACAACCATAATATATATGGGGTCATTTCCATGTCATTTCTCCACCACAAGTTTCTTCCTTCATATCTCCCCACACACACTACCTCTTCAACCATCTATATATATATGGTTCATTAGTCTATTATTGAAGTATTCAAACAACAACTTCATATATACATCTTAATTTCCTATATTTTCATAACTTGTTCACACAGCAAAGTTTGAAGTATAGAGAATTTATTAATGGCTGCTACTACTACTGCTACTGCTACTGCTGGTTCATTTTTGATGAAGGGTTCAAAGGTTCGATCGTTGGGACGATACAGTTCGAAGCAAGTTCGACAACAGAGAGGAAGGTTATACATAATATGGAGATGTACTGTTTTATTATTGTGCTGGAATGATTAAAAGTAAGTACAAGAATGATGAATATTTGTAATTGCAATTGTAGGTTCTTCTCTTATAGGAACTTTGGGGTGTGAAATTATTAACACTCAAAAGTTATGTAGTAGTTTTGTTATTAATGAGTAGGGTAGGTGAAGGAATGTATAATTAAGGAGCTAGATTAAGCAGGAGTTTATGCTTAAATTGTAAATTACAATCAGTATTCCACCATGACATGTATAGATATAATGATAATTCAAGTTGAATTTCTTCAATAATATATGGCTTATGTTTCAATCAGAGTGGATGAGGATCCTCTTATGAGAATCTCATCAACATAGACTATTGTATAAATGGTTAAGTTTTGATGGAAATAAATGAATAAGAAACAATCACATTTGCTATGAAAAAAGTCAAATTTAATTAATGTTTAAGCTTCTCATATTATGATTGTGGAGGCTCGCTTGAGACGATAGAGGGTTTTATTCAATTTTGATACTAAGGTTGAGTCTTGATTCACAAAGCCCATGGGGTTGAGAAATAGGCACATCTTTTTAAAATGAACAATTGAAGAAGATATTGTTGATGACAATTTGTTAAGGCTATATTTGGAAGTTTGGAGGGAAAGAAAAGAGTGGGTTTCGAAAATTGATTTTTTTCAAAAAAATATAGAAATATTTTTAATATTTTTTGAAAAAAAGATTTTGTTTAGAATGATCAAATAATGTTTATCATTAATGTATATTTACTTTTTGAAATACAATAACAACAAAAATTATATTTGAACATTTTGTCTAAGCCCTCCAAAATCCTATTTTAATACAAATTTTGAGTTCCCCCAAATTAGGGGTTTTTTGGTGTTACGAAGAAAATCAAATCCTCCAAAACCCTCCAAACTAAAATCTTTTTATTCTTTTCCCCCAGTCCTTCCTATTTTTCAAAGCCCTCCTCTCCCTTCCCCTCCAAACTCCCAAACATAGCCTAAAGGTTCTACTTATAGGTTAAAGCAAGAGTGACTAAACTTTGATTGTGGTTGTCTTGATTGTGGTTGGCTTTACAACTGAATAAAAAGTCTCATTACAAAGTCAAAGTCAAACTCTTAATCCATTTTTACTTGTTGACAATTTGATTAAGATTCTCATTCACTTTGAAGACCCATTTGCACATAAGTGGTTTTTTATGTGGTTGCAGAGTAGTTAAAGTTCACCTTTGGTTGGCTTAGAGAGCATCATACTCTAATTTCATAGCTTGGTGCCACATAAGTTACGAGAGTTCTAGCTTAACACTTTAAGGTTCAACATGATAAAGGAATATTTTTGGTTTGGAATGGTCAGTCTTAGCTCTTGTTAACATGGGATGATTATTAAGACTCATATTTTATGAATGTGTGAGTTGTGTATGGATGGTGAGAGAGACATATAAGACCAGTTGGTAGTAGTAGTGACCTGTGGTTCATAACCATTGGCTGTAGGTAAGTCTCATTAAAGTCAAAGTCAACTAATTGATGATAGCCTTTGGGTACAAGTTAGGATTTGTACTTGTTGATAGTCCCATCAGGATTCGCCTTCACTTTAAAGACCCATTTCATCCAATTGGTTTTGTGTGTGGTGGCAAGTATTTAAATTCCAGGTTTGGTTAGCTTATAGAGCATCATATTCTACTTGCATAGTTGAGTGCCACTCATGTTGAGAGAGTGTTTGCCTAACACTTTAAGGTTCAACATGAGAAAGGAAGGTTTTTAGTTTGGAATAACCAGTCTTAACTATTATTAACATAGGATAATTATTAAGGCTTATATTTTTTGGATGTGTAAAGTTGTGAATGGATATTGAGAGAGACATATAAGACCAGTTGGTAGAAGTATTGACATGTGGTCTATAACAATTGATTGTAGGTATGTCAGAAGTTTTGTCACTGGGAGAATCATGGTCAGAAACCAGGACAGTTGGTGACTTAGCTTGAGAAGGAGGAACATAGGACTAGACTGTGTACTAGAATGCGACATTTGAGTAGGACTTCTATGAGTACTTTGTGGTAGGATATGACCTTGCTTATGACCTTCACTAGAGTTTGGCATGACAGTTTAAAATACGATAGGTCACTAACTATCTTGCACTACTTGAGGAATGGACTCACTTACCATAGATATTTTAGCATTTGTGTGAAGAGCATGTTGGCTAGGTAATGTAGGAAACTTGACTGACTTATGTCCACATGCATGGTGACTTGTATAGAATGTTGTTTTGAAACATAGCAGGAAATGGAAAATGATGTTTATTAAACATAACATCCTTATAGATGAACACTTTACCAAACATGTTGAGACACTTAAAGCCTTTATGTTGAGAGGACACTCCTAGACTCTCGCTCTCTCTATCTCTCTTTATATCTCTATTTATCTATCTATCTATCTCTTGAATCAAATAAAAGTGTCGACTAAATGGATAACGTCAAAATGAAAATTTTGAATGGAAGCTCCATTAGGGAGCTTAATAGTAATGAGTTTGATTTCTATCATATAAGTGAATAAAGAACGTGTATTGCACATGGTTTGTGGCCCCAACGTCTAGGATCCAAGTATTATCAATGGATGGATTAAACAAGTGGTGAATTACACAAGTATCTGATGGAAGAGGAATTATGGTGTTAATTTGATGAGTGGAAAATTGTTGAAAAGATGAGATTTCTACTGGTCTGTTGTAAATTCAGTGTTCAGATTGTCAGCTTCAGTTGGAGAAGGTTGATCACACTTAATGCTTTCATTGGATTCTTTAGTGGATTGAGCAAAATTCATATTCTTGAGGTTGAGAGGTAGGTCGTGCTTTTTAAAGAAAACATCTATTGTGGGTCCTAGTTTGTTGTTGTAGGAGCATATTTTGAAACCTTTTTCTCGTCCTTGAGTGGTAGGTTTAGAATTTGGGTCCTGCCAGCGAGGTTTAGGGTAAGCTTTGTTGAGTTGAGCAACCAACTTTTCTGCATCGGTGGGGGGAAAATGTTGACGTTCTTGTTGAATTAGCATGGAGAAGAATTTGATAATATGCGATAAAGTTTGCATTAGCACTATTTGAGACCGAACAAGTGCATATTATTCTTTGAGACCCTTCGGAAAATGTATGATGTGGTCATTATCTTTGTAACTTTTGATTGTAGGAAGGATAGAATAGGAGCAAGGGAAAGCACATGTGCAAATATGACAAAATTTGTCAAGCTCTTGTCACATTTTCTTTAGAGTGGTGAAATATTGTGTAATTGTTCGGTAGTCTTGATAAATGGCATAAATTTCCTCTTGTAATTCTGAGATGCGAAAGATATTGCCTTGATGATATTTTTATTTAAGTTCATCCCAAATTAGAGTTGTCATTTCCATCCAAAGAATACTCTCTACTATTTGTGGACTAATATAGTTAGTAATCCAAACCATGACCATGGTGTATCAGCGGTCCTAGGCCATGGAAGTACGATGATTGTCAGGAAGACAAATTAGGGTTCCATATATGAACCCTAATTTGTTTTTTGATATGATTCATACTTTAACGGATCTAAACCATGAATTATATTTTTGGTTGGTTAAAGCATGAGACACAATTGTATGGCAGAGATTGTCAGATGGATGCATAAAGAAGGGGTCCATCATGTCTTTTTGATAACTACGTTGAGGATTAGGATTTTGATAGAGGCGTTAGTTTGAGTAACATTTTGGGAATTTTTGGAGGTGAGAGGAGTTACATTGATTTCGTCTTCAAGGAAACCAACATTCAACATTGTTGAAGATAGAGAATCGTGTAAACAGAGAAATTGATTTTAGGGTTTATGTAAGAATGGACAACAAAGGAAAGAGGAGAAAGATTTTGTTTCATCAAATGGACATATGAAAATACTGGGTTGCATAAGAGAAAAGATTATAATATAAGGGTTTTGAATTAGGAAGAATTTACAAAGAAGAAGAGTAGAACAAATTTCTGGGTTGGGATTGTGGTTGGAGAAAGATATGATGTTTTGGAAAAAATATTGTAATATTGATAAAGAAATGTGTTTTCTAGGTAATGTTGTTTGATTTCTTGATGAAATGAGGATTTGGAGAGTTCTAATAAAAAAATGCTAAACGTGATGAGTATTGTGTGTTTCTGGGAAAGATGTTCTTGGTGTTCTTAGGACGGGATGATGGTTGCTGGAAAAAACTTTGAATTTGGAAATAATAATGGGTATATTGTTCTTAAAGGAAATATGAATGTTTGAATGTATCTGGAAAATGGTTTAAAGGTATGATGAATATGTGATGGGTTATGGGTCAAAATAAACATGGTTTTCTAGGTTTTGATATGAAGTTATGAGGTTTTCATTATTTTTCTTTTCTTAAGGTTGAGATAGATAAGGTGAAATCTACATGTATCTAATGGAGCGATGCCACATATTGATGGAGTAAAGCCAACAAGACGGGGATTGGTAGAAAACTTTGGGGCAATAAAAAAAGTGATTGATGAATGGACGCATGGGCGGTGGAGCATTAATTGTGAACATTAGGACTGAAGATGGAAATCTATGAGTATTTTGGACTTGATATTTCACATACAAGAAAGGGTGAATAGTGTGGTTTGGAAAAACGTGATTTTGAAAAAATTTCATATTAAAAACTAAGTTTGAAAAACTTAAGCAGCAGAAAGTAAATAGCAGGATTTAAAGAGTTTAAGGGAAGAAAGGGAACACCAAGAATTACATTGGTTCATTCAAAAATGACTTAGTCTTGTCCCCAAGAATTGATCTTGAGAGTTTTCAATAATAGTTGAGAGCTTTTAGTAGGAAAGACTCACGAATCCCCTTATACAAGGAAATAAGAGTTTCCATTCTTATGCTCATTCATTTGTCATTATTTGCACCTCTTTTCTTTAGAACACTAAAAATACTCATTTTATGGATTAGACATAAATTATTTTAAATGAGAAAATACTTAAAATTATTATTTTAAGGGTTTAATCATATTTTTCTGATCATTTCAATCTTACAATAATTTTACCTCCTTTATCTAGAAAAAATCTTGATAAATATTTCCAAAAGAGAAGACAACACATGATGTATTTTTCTCCACGCATAATTGGATGTGAAAGTTGGTAAATCCATAAAGTGGACTAGTTCATTACAGACTTATTCATTTATCTGATCATTTTAGATCATCAATTTGAGATATTCTCAAATATATTTTGCTTTGATCACAACAATTGACAATTTCCATCATCGTTCGTCTTTGAGATCAGAGACTTTCATAAATCCTTATATAATTCTAGATTATATTGATGCTTTGTACAAATCTCAAATAATCTTCAAAGCTTCAAGACGCAAAGCATACTTATAAAACACTAAAGGGTTCACTTTTTGTGTCCATATCATCTTCTTGGTCCCAGGTGCATTAGTCACAGAAGATCTAAGGTGATACCTTTAGATCTTTTCAAATTAAAGAAAAATACTTTAAGGGTCAAGTTTTCTTACAGGGAGTGCATTTATATACTAGAAACTTCTCTTCTCTATGATCTTAAGTTTCCAAATTTGAAAAGGTATCCCACTCGTTGGGTGCCTTTGAGCATATTCCATCTTCTTCGTTGAAAGACGATTCTATCATGTTTCTCCCCTATGTTGGTGTCTCTCCTCCTCTTCTTTGTTCAGATGTTGAATAAATTTTTTCATATTCTTTGTCGATCTTTGCACAAGCTAATCTTCAACCAAACCTAGGACTGATCACACAATCCCCAAATATAAACTTTTACAAAATTAACTTATAATCGTTATAAATCCCTAAATGGACAATATTCAACCAAGGTGTATAAAAAGATTCCCTTGGTGAATTTTACAATTCTATCCATCCAGAATTACAAATATATCCCCACTCACAAAGGAACTTTTCTCACAAAGGCATTTGGCTAAAACATCTAGTGAGAGAAAGTAAAATCAAACATTAGAGAGAGTGAGAGATGAAGGTGTCAAAATAAGATTCTAGAAGCTTTGAAATGAGATCTCTATTTATAGGCAAGAGATTGGCTAAAAAAAGAATTTGCATTAAAGGAATTTTACCGTTAGCTACTCGATTAGACCAAATAACTGATCGATTAGATGATGCAAAGATACCATTATAAGTCCTCAAAATGGAAAGTTGAGATATCTATTTGTTGCACAGAATCAAGGCACATTCAAACTAACTTTGTCCTTGAGTTTGTGCAAATCTAATCGATTGGACATATGTTCTAATTGATTTAAAAAGTCAAAATTTTGCCTCTGACGTATTTGACCACTCCCAATTCATTTGACACAATATCTAGATATTTTTCAAAGTATTTTTTTGGAAAATCATTTTGAAAAATGTTTTGGTGTGTATGTGTGTGTGTGTGTGTGTGTTTTAGCCTTGTACTTTTACGAAAAAGTTCATTTGTTTTTACATATGATCACTCACTTACTAAATTAGGAGATTACTCCTTTTCTACAAGGTTTTATCAGATATGTTATTTCTCTATTATTAGAATTGGCATTATGTTTGGTAAAACTAATATAGCAGTAAATAGTTGAGTAGGAATTATACTTGTAAGAGAAAATAGGTTGAAGATCTACTTGACAGAAGAACATGTTGTGTGAAGTGTTTCAACATCTGGAAGCAACATGTCAAAGAAAATGTCGAAACATGTTCCATTCAACATCACGCTAGGGCTTATCTTTCAGTTACTTCAGAGTCAAGTAATTGACAGCTGCAGAATATTACTAACCAATATTATGCAATCATATGTGGCGCAAAGAAGAATTTGGAAGAATCTGATTAGAATATGTTTGATTGAAGACTTTCTAATTTTGGAGATTTAGTAGGAAGATTTGATTGAAGACCTATTTTGTAGGAGAATCTTTTGGAGATTTTTTACAGCATATTTGTTGTAATTAGAAGCCCAATTCTAATTGGGTAATAGGTTATAAATAGAATCATTATAACCTAGAAATCCAAGTCAACCACCATGTAAATTATAAGGGCTATGTTGGTCGATGAGCCACCCGGTTTGTGGGATGGTCATCATGTTCTCACTCAGAAGCCTGTAAGCAATGAGTTGAGTTGTGTCCTTGGAGGAAGCTTTTAGGAAACTCCAAGATGGTGTTCTTAGCCTAGATTCAAGACTGAGTATGGAGAGAAGTGTGGCTTCCTGCCTGGCATAGGAGTGTGTATCCTCATCATGGAAGTGTGTCTTAATGTCCGTCTGTGTGATCAGAGTGTTGGTGAAGGGTTGTTGATGCAGTGACTGAGGTGTTGAATGCTAGACATCATTGCGATGATTGGGAGTGAGAGGGGTTTCTCATATCTAGGGAGGACCTAGGTAGAAGGGTCATTGGGTAGTGATTAAGTGAGAAGTTGTAAACGGGGGAGTTTAACTTCAAATTGATACTGCTAATAGTGGACTTCATCCCTGGCTTGGTATCCCTCAGAGTAGGTGTTGTTTGTCACCGAACTGTGTAAACAATTCTGTGTGTTTTTATCTTTTCAATACTGTTATTTTCTTGCCTGTGTTATTAATGTCAGGTCAGATGTCTCAACATCCTTATAGGACATCTGAGTCTGTTGTACCAAAATTTCAAGATACTTCTTCTTTACATTGATACTGCTTGAGATCTCTTGATATGAGGCTTTAGATAGTATTAATTTGATTTTCCCTTATTAGATAGTCAAGTTTATCAAACCATAATAATAGGTTTGCATCTTTAACCGATTAATCGTACATACTTAACTTATCATAGTTGTTATCATATTGGTTGTCCTCATCAAAATTCAATGTCATATTTCCTACAAAACAAGGTTCCACAAAGTAGGTAAGCATGAACAAATCCACGTCGAGAGCCCAGGGCCGGTCAAATGCAGGTGCAACCTGTGCTACCGCACTGGGCCCCAAATCTTAAAGGGCCCAAAATTTATTTTAGCTACTAAACTAATATATTTTATGTTTGTTTTTTAAAATAGATATAAAAGTATGATTTGATTTTAAAATTCATTTTACACTTGTTTTTTAAAATCATGTATAAAATTATAATTTGTTTTCAAACTCTATGATTTTATATCAATTTTTAAAAAAAAAAATTCAGTACAAATTTTTATTTTTATAAGTTTATTTTTAAAATTAAAACAGGATCTCCGGATTGATTGAGTCGGCACTGAGAGAACGAAAAAGAAAATTAAAGAAGAAAGGAGAGCAAATGGATTTGCTCTTAATACCATGTTAAAGTTGTATATTCAATTATTACAACTTCGTTGATGAAAAATACAAATGGAAAAATAAAATGAATTTCAACTAAAATTTTATTCAAAATCAAATTGGCAATTCATCCGATCACCTATTTATATACATGTGAGATAACTAACTTAAGAAAAAAAAAGTGATAACCATTATATCAATTGGTCACACCTCATTTCAAAAAAAAATAAGCAAATCAAGTCAAGTCATAGTTTAACATCTTCATGCATACCATCCCAAAATAAATGAATAAACTTTTGCATCAATATGGTGGTTACATTAATGCTTAGTCTTCTTTATTTTATTAAATACATTAATGAAGGGTAGGCTCGTTTTCATTGTCAAAAACTTTCATGTAACCAATCTATAATGACCATTATAAGTGACTCTAAATCAGATAGCATGTCTTTTCTTTATTCAAGACAATATTCCTTCTCACTTTTTTCTTTTTCTTTTTTTCAAGAAATAGTTAGCAAAACATGACCGTTAATAAAACTTTAGCTCCAAATCAACAGCCCATAAGCTATAAAGAGATAGATGGATACTTTGGTTGATGAATGGAATTGAATTATTTTGTTTTTGAATCTAACAACCAATAGTCGTATTTTCTCTCTCTTGACAATACCACCTTCACGACAATATATCTTTAAATTATTTGTGATGACAAACTTGTGTTTTTCATTTTTGTGTGTGTGAGGAAACTAATCAAATTTCTAACTTTAGACCAACATTAAAGCTTCATCAGGCATATGGGGTATACAACAACGAAGTTGCACCACAAATATCTTATCTCTTCAATTTATTCCATTGGGACAAGGACATGAAAGCTTTGTTTACCAATTTTTCCAAGAAAATAATAAGTTAACATATATTAGCAATACATGAAAATCAATTCATAACAATGTACTCTTCCAATAAAGCACTGTGACATACTCATTCCTGTTTGATTTGACTAGATGAAGCAAAATATTATAAAAGGTTCTTTCGGTTATTTTGTTTGGGTATAATGTTTAAACTATTTAGAAAATAGAGATGTAGTTTTAAACATCATTGAATATTGCATTCATTGATTGTTAATCTATTACAGTGTCACTCTTATATTTATATAGTTTCATGTATGGATGCTCACATATACTACACATTTACAAACATGATGATACATACTCTCATTTATGAGTTTCATGCACGTGTTATTATAGTGTAATGTATTGTTCCTTGTATCACAAGCTTCTCTTCTACTATTCCCCGACAAGATCATGGAGGAGTTAAAACCACAATTTTGAGCTTGGCACGAAGCTCTTGGAATGCAACAGTTCCAAGAGGTTTAGTAAGCGTATCAACAACTTGCAACGAATCCAGAACATGTTGAATCTTCACATGTTTGGAAATAACATGTTCGCGGACAAAATGAATGACAAGCTCAATATGCTTGGTACGTGCATGAAGGATAGTATTATGTGACATAAGCACTGCGCTGAGGTTATCACACAAGAGCGTAGGAGGAAGAAAGGGGACACCAAGTTTTGTGAGAAGTGATTCTAACCATGACAAGTCATATGTGGGGTGCGCCAAAGCATAATACCCAGCCTCTATGCTCGACCTAGAAGAAAGGGGTGGTTTCTTGGAGCTCCATGAGATAAGATTTGGGCCAAAATAATGCATGATCCTGATGTAGAGCGAAGATCATCTCGGTCACTTGCCTAGTCTGAATCACTACAGACACAAAGGGAGAATTAGCACGATGATGGAGCTGAAGACGACAAGAAACCATGGTTGATTGTGCCACTCAAATACCTTAGGATTCGTTTGACAAATGACCAATGCAATTTCAGAGGAGAAGCCATGAACTAACAAGTTTTGTTGACACTGAAGACAATGTCTGCTCTTGTAAGTATCACATATTGAAGTGCTCCTACCATAGAAAAATATAAATGAGCATTAGGGAAAAAGGAAGATCGATGTTTACTGAGTCTGCAGTGGCTAAGCATTGGAGTAGTGACACAATTAGCATTACACATATTGGATCTTATGAGAAGATCTTGAATGTACTTTGTATGTGTGAGAAGTAGATTTACCGTGGATAAGTGATTTATTTCAATACCTAATTTTTTTTCAAGAATGCCTAATTTATTAAGATCAAATGTCGTATGGAGAGTATCTATAAGTTTGTGAACCAACGTAGAAGAGGAACATGTGATTAAAATGCTATCTACATACACCAATGCATAGAGTGTGATATCTTGGTGAGAGTAAATGAAGATGGAGTGATCACATTTGATATGAGTGAAGCCTGAATCGGATTCTTATACGATGCCCTAGGGGCTTGTTTGATCCCATATAAAGCTTTACGTAGCTTGCACACAAGTGAAGTATCTTCCTTCTAAAAACTAGGAGGTTGAGACATATACACTTCCTCATGTAAGGAACCACTCACAAACCTATTGTTGATGTCAACTTGTTGCATCTCGCATTTGTGAGTAAGATCCAAAGTAAGAATCACACGAATGGTAGTTGGTTGGACAACATTTGAGAATGTCTCATTAAAATTTTAGATTTGCACCCTCTGATATGTCTGTCTCACCCCTTCCTATTTTTTGTGGATTTTGCGGGTGCACGACATTGACATAAATTTTTGTAGATTTTAGGCTTTAAAGGTGTAGTGTCCACGGGATCGTCCCAACCTCATTTTTTGCAGTACGAACCAAGATTTTAGGTTTGTATCCTTAATAATGTTTGTCTCGCCCGCCCCTTTTTTGTGGGCTTTTGCGGGGCAGACATGCATGTTTTGTCACCCTTAGTTATAATATTAATTTTTAATGTTATGTAATGGTTATTGTTTAATTTTATAAAAGTGTCGAGTTATTGATTTATAGTGTGTGATCTATATTGCACGTACACTTTATATGGATTAGAACGAATAGGAACATGTATAAAATGATGTGTTTGATTCATTTGCAGTTCTCATTAGAAAATCAATGAACTCTTCTTACTTATACAATGTCAGAATGAAATCTAACCTAACTGCAGTTGACTAAAAAAAAAAAACAAAGACTTTTTTCTATTAGTTTAGGATCAATGACTATATTACACTTTTTATTTGAAGGACCAACCAGATCAAATTGATCTTTGTCTCAACAACTGCAACACTAGAAGGGTGAGTTAGTGTTGAGTAACTTCGCCCATCAATCAAAGATGATGGACGTGTATAGTTCACCAACATACAAATTTCAAAACCATAGTTACGTAAGACTCATGTTCTCAATATTTAATTATTATTGTGCCAAGAGACCATCGAATTAGACGTTATTTGGTTAAATATATTCGTACTATCTATTTAAACTTGATTCGCTCCGGAACATATGATGAAATCGCGATGATGTGTGTGGTTGAGTCGGATGAATAAATAACTAGTTAATTTTATTTATAAAAAATTAGAAGGACGGCAAAATAAAATCTCTTAGAAGTTAAAAGAATGTGCAAGTTTTGTGGAACATGGTAACCAAATGTCATATAGACCGGCCCAATTAAGGTCACAATGTCTACCTTCACACTAACAAGCAAACCGACGTGAGACTTATCTTTACAAACATGAGACTGATATATCATCACACTCTGTGTTGCTGAATTTCACCTTTAAGTGAATATGAAGGAATTTGGCGTGTGTTATGGCTTTCCGGCAATCATAACCGGTCGACATGTAAGATCGATAACGACAACGATTAGGTTCTGTTTAGAGACAGCAGAGTACACGTGAACATTGAAGGAAGGCATTGATTTAGTTACATTAAGGTCACATTATTATGCTATGGTCTCGTGTGGAAAAAGCATGTTCTATATCAAGTGTACTCAACATTAGTGTGTGGTTCAAGGTATGAAAGTTTCTCACACCACAAATTCATCTCAAATCACATGATTTTTATTTTCTATTTTTGGGATATGTGGTGAGCTAATTTTATCTTGAAGTAATGAATTAAAGAGAAATGTTAAATACTTATATATGATAGTTGATATTTTATTTTACATTCATAAAATTAATTTAGATATGTTTGATTGTTTTTTAAAAGAATTAAGTATGTTTTTTATAATTAATTTTATTTAAAATTATAATTTATAATTTTTGAATTTAAACGAGACATATACATTAAAATTTATTATTTAATTAATATTAACCAAAATCAATTTTATCAAATATATGAGAAAATAATATGCTTTTTGTTGATATGATTTGTGAATTATATACTACTCTTGTTAAACCATATATGAATACTAATAATAGCTAATATAATGAATATGATACATACAATGAGTATATATTCTAATAATACAAAATATTATTACAAAAATATTTCAATAATATTATATTACACATTTACAGATTTCAATAATATTAATATCACACATTTACAGGAAGTAAGAGATTCTCGTACCTTAAAACATGCTCGAAAATCATCAAAAAGTATTCGAGGGAGCCCTTTAATAAATATGACAGCAGTTTGCTAACGAGATGGAATATGGAGAACTCAAGCTTAGCCGCGAGCCAACCTTTTTGCGAAATAAATTGATTTTCATCTTGATGTGCTTTGTGTATTGGTGTTGAACGGGTTACCAGAGAGATAGATGCTACTGACATTGTCACAGTACACCAATTTTATTTTTGAAAAATGAAGTTCTAGAAGAAGATTATGAATCCAACATGACTTAGACACGACGTTGATTATCCCTCTATATTCATCTTCAACACTAGAGCGAGAGAGGGTAGGTTGTCGTTTGGATGACCATGAGATAAGATTATCATCGAGGAAAACACAGTAACCAAAGGTAGGGCACCTTATGTCAGGACATCCACCTCAATCAATATCAGTAAGACTAATTTTACTTCCTTATGTATAGGAAGTAAGACCAAAAATGAATGAAGGGTACAAATGTAAGCTAAAATGGAAAGTATATTGCACCTAACACAAAATGCATTTGAGAGCATTCATGTGTTCAGTTTTTGGATCATGCATATGAAAACATACAATAAATATAGATATATTCTAATAATACAGAACATAATTACATAAATATTCTAACAAATATTTTATCAGATTCAATTCACTCAAAATCAATTTCCTTCCCGTTCAACCAAACACTCGCTTAGTGTATTTTTGATTCCATGTTTGAAGCACTTATTTTGGTTGTTCTCAAGTTGAATAGATTATGCTTTTCTTAATTAATTATACTTAAAATTATGGTTAGTAATTTTTTAATTTAAACGTAATATTATTTATACTCAAATTTATTATTTAATTCATTTTTACAGAAATTTATTTAAATATAAATTATTTTATCTTCCATTCATTTTTAATCATAAACAATTTTATAAAATTAATTCACTTAAAATGAATCAAAATCAAACCGATACTTAATGAATTAAGGTCAATTGATCTCTTGTTGAGTTTTGCATATGAAAACAAAAGACAATGTCGTACTTATTCTAAATGCATATCGTGTATCTGACTCATCTTACTCAAACAGAATTATAGAGTTTATATTCAAATCCATTGCTTGTGGTGGTGCACTACTAGAAATACTCTATTTACCTGCGGAATTTCCTGCGAAAAATTTTCCGCAGGTATACCTGCGGATTTTCCTGCGGATTTTGTAAAATAAAATAAACTTCCTGCGGTACGAGAATTGGCAGAAAATTCCGCAGGAAAACCTGCGGATTTTGCTGCGGAATATATATTTTCATTAAAATATCTAATTACAACACAAAATCCGCAGGTAAGTTCGCAGGAAACTTTGCTGCGGATTTTGCTGCGGAAATTTATTTTAATAAAACTAAACCACAATACTAAATCCGCAGGTAATTCCGCAGGAAAGTTTCCTGCCGATTTTGCTGCAAATTAGCCATTTTTATTTTTTCCTAAAGATAATTGTAATATTTTTAAAAAAATTAATCATTAATTTTTCTATTTTATTAATTATTTTTATGGTATTTTTATTTATTTTAATTTATAGTAATTCTTATTTTATCTATGTTATTAATTATTTTATGATGTATTTTAATTAATTCTTAATTTTTAATAAAATAAATAGTATGTAAGATTTGATAAATATTTATTGTCTAAATTTTGCACGTATGAACTACCACCTTTATTGTCTATATTTTATTTAAGTTGTATGACTATATTTTTTAAAAATTTAATAAAAGATTAATTTTTAAATTTAATGTAATTTTTCCATTTAAATTTTAATAAAATGTATACAAATTTTGAAAGTTAAAATAATAAAAAATTATTAAAAAATTGAAAATGTAAACATGATACAATTTCTACCATAGTAATCAAACCTATTATCTACTTTATATTGGACCAAAAAATCTACCTTATGATAAGTTTGTAATAAGAAATTATGATATACTTTCACGAATGTTCCGTAAATTTTTCTATGAATTTTACACTAATTTTTAAATTTTTTAGATATATTTGCATAACTACTAACTAGTTAATTATATTTTTATTACGTGATAATCCTATTTATAAAGCTTCTCATCTGAAAATAATTTTATAAATATTTTTTTTAATTTTTTATTAATTTTAAATGTTTTCTAAAAATAATAATATCTTTCATTAATTTTATCAAAAATATTTTATAAATACAATAATAATTATTAAATTACTATTTTTTAGTGTTATTTAGCGTAATAGTATTTGTTAATCATAAGTAGATTAGTGTATGTACGAATAAAAATTGAATATATATTTAAATATCATTTTTATGTTTTCCTAAAGCTTAAATAGAAAAATTAATAAAATTTTAATGATTAATTATTCAATATTATTATTTCTATTATTATTTTTCCTTTTCTTTCTTCCTCTCAAAAGGTAGCCTCTCAAAAGGTAGAAAACGCAGAAGCATCTTTTTGGCAAAACCCTAGCTCTGACGTACCTTTCTCCTTCTTTCTCCGTCTCCGTCCGCTACTCCAAACGAAGAAAGGAAACTGTTTTTGGATTTCCCATCCCTCGACCTTTCTATTGAACCAATGAAGTTTCTCTCCTCTGAAACACTACCGCCGTCGCTGGCGCCTTTTCAACTCGATCGAATCTCGTAACCCTAGCTTTTTCAACTCAAGTAAATTCATCTTTCAACTCGGTTTGACGTTTTTTATTTTTATATCTATTATAGAGCTCAGTTAGTTGGTGAGTTAATTCAATTGGTAGAGTTTTTACTGATTTTTACATTGATTATAAACTTGGGTGATTTTTGTAAACAAATTGTTTGTTGAAATGCCACAATGAGTTTATTAGGTTGATTCTGAGTTGGGGCTTGAATGTTAATCTTCTATCATGGTGGATGTTTTATGGACGGTTAGTGTTTATCTATGCCTTTCCAAAGTTAAGTTAACCGACGAAGGGCTGAAGCTGTTGTTGCAGAAATGCTTATCCCTTCAAAGTTTGAATCTCTATGCAATGTCTAGGTATGAATTGAAACTCAACCTATTGAAGTTCAATTTGTCTTTCTTTCCCTGAAAATTCACTGCATTACTCTTATTCAGTTTCACAGCTCATGTTTTTGGATCTCTGTGGTGCCCAGGTAAAATCTTCGGTTGTTGTAGATTTCTCCGCACAATTCTATCTAATGCAAACTGCTAATAGAAATAAGTTTTCCTTGCAGAATCTTTCAGATGAAGGACTTGAATGTATTTCGAAATGCAAGAACCTTGTATCCCTCAATCTGACTTGGTAAACTCACGATCAACTTGAATATTCGTCTATCTCATTTTATGAAACTAATCGAGCTGTATCTGTTTTTACGTGATAGGTGTGTACGTGTGACCGATGAGGGAGTTATAGTTGTTGCTCAGAGTTGCACCTCTCTTGAATTTCTAAGGTATTATCATATTTTGAGAAGTTTATAGCACTTGGATAATTGTTATCCTAGAATCACTTATTGGATTGCCATATTTGCAGCTTATTCGGATTGAGCTTTGTTTCTGGTTTGTGGTTTGAGCTTTGTTTCTGCAGGGAACATTAAGGCTGAGATAGTTAAGTTTCATTAAAACTATATATGAAAACTAGAATGAAAGTGTTATCAAGAACACAATGCTGTTTGTGATGCTCTCAAGGTATATACAATAATGGATTCAGCTTATGCTTTGTGTGTGATTTGTTATTTATACTTTGATTTAGATGCCCTTAAGTTTTCAGAGCTTGTATGATAAACATGCACAAACCAAAGCTTTGATTTGTACAATTGTAATTTATCATTTTTTGACCGGGGATAGCCGGTCACCAATCACGGGTTGTTGGGTTCAACCACCGGGTAAAGAAAAGCAAGTTGCTCCAAAAGTAAGCAAAGGATGTGATAAACCCCACGGGTTATTCATTTGATTATTTCTAATAATCACTTAAAATGTGGTTTTAGTTTTGTGCACGTTGACTTGTATGTTTAATCTTGTAGTTGATTAGTCATTAATCATGCTTTATTTTTTCCATAACATTCATCATTAATTAACTCAAAATATCTAAACATACATGGTTGATAAATGAAATTGGTAGTAGATGAAAGTGAAGAAACATTAATACGGTCCAACAAACTCATACAAAGTATGGAGTACCTTCCATACTTTTTTTGATATTTTTGTCTAAATTATATATTACTTGTCTTTTGGGAGGGACCAGTTTTAATTAATGTATTAGTTTCAACTACTATCCATACAACATAAAAACACAATGATACGAGTTTAATATAGCAGTCAGGACACTTTGCTAAAGCACAATGGCCACTCTATGCTGCCATTGAATACTCTCTTTAGAATTTCTAGTAGTTTGAACAGCTAAAGTCAGTAGGAGATTTTCTACTTCTATAAGCACTTGCCTATGATTCAAATAATATAAATACCTTAGTATGAATCCAGCATGCAAATCATTATGCAGTCACCTGCCTATTGCAGTTACTGTTAGTACTGCCACGCTGTGATTCATCAATATAGCCACAATAAAGGGCTGTAACAGTGACTGATACTGAACTAGTAATTTGCACAATACAAACACTTTTTAATAGTATTTCTGGCCAATTACGTAATTGCTGATTTATTGATTGATTGGTTTGTTTCTTTTGTAATGAAACAGGGATTTCTCGCCGAAGGGTTGCAGAAGACTTCAGCTGGTTTGGGCAGTGTATGCTTGCACTTAATTTCTTAGTCAATTTTACAAAATCTAGTACTGAAACTATTGTACAATTAATCTAATGAAGGTTTAAGAACAATAGCAATAGCCAGCTCATTCACAAGTAATAACACAGTGGCTTCTAGTTCTTCCTAAATCTTACAGTAGATCCTACATTTAAAATAATTTGGTTCTTTAAAATAATTTGGCCAATAGAGATGTCAAGTTTTAGCCTGCAATATATTTTTGGTAAATTTGTATTTCTTTTCATTTAAAAAGTTGGATAACTTTACTCTAGTGAGTTGTTTTAAGCATAATTATATATGTGAAATTTATTTCCCATTTCACTTAAATTGATTAATTTAATTTATTTCCCAGAGAGAAGATGAACTCTTATGATGAAGCTAGTGGCAGACTTTGTTTCACATTAAATTATTGCATAGGAAAATTTCAGTGTCAATTTATCAAAAAAATTATTTTTATTTTTTTTTTAAATTTTGAAAACAGTTAGCTGCGGATTTACCTGCGGAATCTACTTCCTGCGGATTTACCTGCGGAATTAGCTGCGGATTTACCTGCGGATTTCTCTGCGAATTGTTTCCTGCGGAATTAGCTGCGGAATTACCTACGGAATTACCTGCGAAAAATATTACCCACGAAGGTTTTAGCTGGGGACATAAAGCCGCAGGAAAATCCGCAGGAAACACGTTTCCTGCGGAAATTTGGCAAAAATCCGCAGGTAATTCCGCAGGAAATACGTGTATTTCTAGTAGTGGTGGTGAACATAAACAAAAGAAAAACCAAAACATTTGTCATTTTGTGCCACGTGTCATATGATGGCAGCTCCATTTGAGGACCTTAGTTATTTTTATAATATGATGTTGTTATATGAAAAATCATATACTACAATTATTGTCGATTTGTCATAATGACATCTAAAATACCTTATCCACCGTTTGGTTTACTAATATTTTTGTTTGATTTTTCTATATTAAATTAGCAGAAGTAATGTGTCTGGTATAACTGTCTTTAAAAAAAAAAATTCAACACATTCATTGGTACTTCATTTATTTTTTTTTTTTAATTTTATAGGTTATAGATGGTCCATCCCTTATGATGTCATGTATTTTGATTTAACAAGTTAGGGAAAATAAAACAAATTAGAAGGCATGCATTGTAGGTAAGTAGATGCAGAGTCATCAATCCCACAAAGTTATAGGCATTAACATATAAGTTCAACCTATTTAGAACCCTCTTATATTTCTTTTATTGTTTTTATGTGTAGATATTTTTGTTTTCAAAACTTTTTGATTTTTACTGAGAAAATAATATATTAAAAGAAAGGTGTAAACCACCAAAGTATTAAAAAGAAGTAATATCAGTACAAAAAGTATTAAAACGGATGACAACAAAGAAAAACAAAAATATAATCATAAAAATCAAAACAAAGAAACATCCAAGTAACAGAAACTCTGATAAATTTCGCAACAATTAAAAAAAACACTCAAGCACGTAGAAATTTCAAAACCACCATCAATAGATCAAATGAACACCGAGAAAGAACCAAAAACCATAAACTACTAATAGCCTCATAATCATGACATAATACTCGATTCGCTATGGGTTAAGGCAGATGATAAGATTCAAAAGACATCATATAAAGTGCATGAGTCTGCCTCTACTTTACCTAGAAAATAATTTCAAGTTAACAAAATTTCTCCTCCACTTCTTTCACACTTAGTAAAACACCGTTAAAAGATATCATTGTTACGAACTCTCCAAATAAACTATACAACAACATGCCAAATTATAGCAAAATTCTCTGGACTTAGCCTTACCACCTAAAGAGAAGAAAAATTCAAACATAAATCTATGATCACTAGTAATTCAACCACAATTTATCAAACTAACAAAGCTAACTCACAATTGACAAAGAATTAGAAACTAACCCGGCCAAACACCCACACATGAGGCAAGAGATCCCACTAGAATCAATAATCAACCCTCCTTTGAACAATTTCTCCCTATAAGGTAGTCTAGCTTGTAGAATCTGGCAAGAAAACACCACCATCTTTGAAAGGAATCAACTGACACATATTAGGGGAGGATCGAGTTCTCAACCAAATCAGAGGACAGGGAATGGATAAGGATGTTTAATTGAACATGATAAGCAGAGACAACATAGAATATATCATCTTCTGTATGATTTTGGTTCCACTTATTTCTATTTAAAGAGAGTAAAACTATGAAACATAGAGAGAAGATTATCAGCCATATATAACTCACATAGAAATAAGGGTATCATCCACCTGAAATCCCAAACAAGGTTCCCATTTTTTATACGACCAATCTATTCATCAATCCATCTGGTTGAGTAGAGGTTGAAAAGAGGCCGTAAAACTTATTCTTTAAATGAATGGGTTCTACCAAAGATCCTCCAAAAAAGAAGCAGAGAGGTTCAATTCCACTTTCCTAAGAATATGATTAACAAACCAATCAGAGAGATCATCCTCTTTAGGCCCAAGAAGAGATATATATTTTTTCACCAAGAAAAAACATATCAGAAACCCGAGATTCTATCCTTCTCTCGAAGAGAGGAAACAACTCAGCCATCATCTAGCTACAAGGATATCACATCAAAAATGTGAAACACCTGTAACCAAACTCCATATTCATTTAGCTAAAAGATGCTAGGTTTACCAATCGAAGGTCTCTCACTCCTAAACCCCCTTTGCTCTTTTGCTTGCAAACATTATTCCACTTGACTCAAATGATATTAGAATCTCCATTTACTCATCCCCAAAGGATCCTTAACAAGCTTCTTCCAAACATTCACATGCATCTTCAAAAAAGACAGAAAGAAGATATGGATAACATAAAGCACATAATGAATAAGGACTACTCGACCATCCAAATTGACATATAAGTGCTTCTAGGAATTACACCTCCTCGTCAACAAACTGACTAGAGGGTTCCAAGTAGGTTCAAGCCTAGGATTAGCTCCCATCAACAGGTATAAATACTTAGTACTTAAAAGAGATGGTTTGTACTTAGTACTTAAAAGAGAGGGTTTACATCCTACAGTGGAGGAAATCACCTTAATCGCCAAAAAGACAGTGTCAACGTTATCCTCTATTAAATTGCTATTTGAGAAATTAACCTGAAGACCCAAAATCAATTAAAACTCTCTTAAAATCGCTTTAATACTATAGCGATTTTCAACATTATAGACTGCCAAAAAGAGAGTGTCATTATTGAAAATAGATAGCAACAAAAAGAGGGATTTGATTGACATTTGGTGATCTTATAAAATACATATTTAAGTATTAATTTTACAATATAAAATATAAAACAAAAATCCTAACTGTTTGATATTGATCAAATAGTCACTATTTCTCTAAATGTGTGATTTATATTAGTGACTGATGGGAAATTCAATCCCTTAAATACAATCCCTTAAATATTATTTATTTATGAAAATTATCACATGGACATGGACAATGGACAGTAGAATTTGAAATCCATAACAAATTTTCTTTTCTAAAGAAAATTTGTAAATGATATTGATTTGCCAATAATTATACAACTAGTATCATTTTTTTAATGTAGTCAACATAATCTTCTATCTATGAAAGATTAATAAAAGTAACAATAAGGAGACAAAGATGAGATGAGGCTAGTAGTAGTGGATGAATAGTCCCTCTCTCAATAGAGTTTGGCAAAACAGACAAGGTCATAGGTGAATAGTGGAACATATATGTCTTGTTTAATTTCCACAACCATAATATATATGGGGTCATTTCCATGTCATATCTCCACCACAAATTTTCTTCCATCATATCTCCCCAGACACACTACCTCTTCAATCAACTATATATATATGGTTCATTAGTCTATTATTGAAATATTCAAACAACAACTTCATATATTCCTGTGTTATAACTTGTTCATACAACAAAGTTTAAGGAGAATTAATGGCTGCTACTGCTACTACTACAGCTTCTGCTGGTTCATTTTCGATGAAGGGTTCGAAGGTTCGATCGTTGGGGCGATACAGTTCGAAGCAAGTTAGACAGCAGAGAGCAAGGCTATACATAATATGGAGATGTACTGTTTTATTATTGTGCTGGAATGATTAAAAGTAAGTACAAAAAGATGAATATTTGTAATTGCAATTGTAGATTCTTCCATTATAGGAACTTTGGGATGTGAGATTAGTAACACTGAAAATTATGTAGTAGTTTTGTTACTACTACTGGATAGGGTAGGTGAAGGAATGTATAATTAAGGAGCTAGATTAAGCAGGAGTTTCTGCTTGAACTGTAAATTATGATCTAGTATTCTACCTTGTATAGAGATATAATGATAATTCAAGTTGAATTTCTTCAATATGATGGCTTATTATCTACTTTCATATGAGGTGAACCTTCCCCAAAAAAATAGATGAATCTTAAGAATAAGAATTTTTAACTAATTCAAACAAAAATTTTAAATAGATGAATCTTAAGAATAAGAATTTTTAACTAATTCAAACAAAAATTTTAAATAGATGAATCTTAAGAATAAGAATGAAATATGTGTGTTTTTTACATGGAGTTTTTTTAATTTGCCTCCTAAATTATTTACATATATTTTACCAATTTTCTGCTTTGGAACTAAGTAATGGTCTGAAGGGATGAACTTTTTGAAGGGATGAAGAACTTATTGTAAGGTACCGCAATTTGAATTTTTTATGCCGTGGAAAGGAATTTGACCTGTATTAGAGGTGTAGGATAGGAACTAGTGGACAATACCTTAGAGGATAGAAAATCCTTCCTTCTGTTTTTCTATTGGCTATATAGTGATAAGAGTTAGTTCATTGGGGAACTAACTGAATACAATTTGTAACAGAATTATCGATTGAATAACAAAATCTTCATCTTCTCTATACTTTCTGTTATTTTTCTCTCTCTGTTTTCAGTTCTTATTCATGGAAGTTTGACACATTTGATATGGTATCAGTAGATTTTCTCTGCAAATCTTGCTATTGCAAGCTTTGATTTTACTTCCGCTTCCGATTCTTGGTGTCAAGCTCGTCATCTCCCTTCCTTGGCATCGTCATGGATGATCAACAGCAGAATCCCTTTTTCATTCATCATTCCGATCATCCCGGTCTTGTTTTGGTTTCGCATCTGTTGACGGAGGAGAACTATCCGTCATGGCGTCGTGCAATGATCATTGCTCTTCGTGCAAAGAACAAGATTGGTTTCGTTGATGGCTCGATTCAGCAACCTCCTGACGATGATCCTCAGTTCCAACTCTGGCAACGTAACGACAATGTCGTTGCTTCGTGGCTTTTGAACTCAGTATCAAAAGATCTCACAGCCAGCGTTATCTACGCCTCCACTGCGGCGGCGATTTGGAATGATCTCCAAGAACGATTCTTGCAGAACAACGGTCCTCGTTTGTTCCAACTGCGCAAAGATTTCATCACGTGTACTCAGGGTACTCTCTCCGTTGGTGCTTACTACTCCAAGATCAAAGGTCTTTGGGAGGAACTCGCCGAATTTCGCCCTATTCACCAATGTGTTTGTGGTGGTGTAAATCCTCTGATTGAACACATAAACCGTGAGTACGTTCTCACATTCTTGCTTGGATTGAATGAAAGCTTCAATCCTATTCGAAGTCAAATTCTACTCATGGATCCCTTACCATCGGTTAGTCGAGTTTTCTCATTGGTAATTCAGGAAGAGAAACAACGTGTTGTAAATGCAATTACCAATGAAAACAATGAAAACTTTGCTTGTGCGGTTACTGACTCTAATGGTGCGAAGCTTAAAGCTGGTAAGAAGGATCGTCCCTTATGTTCACACTGTGGTGTTCTTGGTCACATCAAGGACAAGTGCTTCAAACTTCATGGCTATCCACCTGGATTCAAAAAGGGAAAAGGTTCAAATTCTTCACATTCTAATGTTGTTCACACGGACATCAGGGAGGAAGACACACCCTTGAACACAAAGCAGTACCAGCAACTCATTGCTTACATTCAAGGTCAGATGGCAAGACACTCCAGCTCAGATGCTCCATCAGGTGATTCAGCTGGTATGGTTTTTACTTCATCTTATCAAAATTCATATCCTATTAGCAATACTTGGATAGTGGACTCAGGGGCAACATCACACATTGTCCACTCTTTAGAAATGTTTGATTCATATAAATCTCTATCACACAAGTTTGTGACTTTACCAAACAATGCTAAAATTCCAGTGGCTGCCATAGGCACAGTTACTCTTAGTTCTCATCTGATTTTACGAAATGTGCTATATATTCCTCATTTTCGCATAAATCTATTGTCTGTTGGACAGTTGCTACAAAACCCTCATTTGTCTGTTGTTTTTTCTAAGTCTGGGTTTATGATTCAGGACAGTCAGCAGGGGAAGGTGACTGGTTCGGGTGATTACACTCATGGTCTTTACTTCCTCAAATGTGCACCTACTCATACCTCAGCTACTCTTGAGGATATACCTACTTGTACTGTTGCTAATGTTTCTTTTTCTACTTGGCATGCTAGATTAGGACATTTGTCTGATCAGGTTTTACAGTCTATTCATCATCAAGTTCCAAATGTATTTCCTTCCAATAAAGAGAATAATGAATTCTGCAAAATATGCCCCCTTGCTAAGTTTCATCGTTTACCTTTTATTTCACATAATAATCGTAGTCAATCACCTTTCGATTTGATTCATTGTGATGTGTGGGGTCCCTTTGCTAAACCTACGTATGATGGCTATTATTACTTCTTAACTATTGTTGATGATCATACACGATACACTTGGATTCATTTGATGAAACATAAATCTGAAGCACCTATGTTGATTAAACTGTTTTTTAAGTTTATAAAAACTCAGTTTAATACTAACATAAAAGGAGTCCGCAGTGATAATGCAAAGGAACTACAACTTACTGAATTTTTGCAAGCTGAAGGCGCCATACATCAACTGTCGTGTCCTCATCGACCTCAGCAAAATTCAGTTGTTGAGAGGAAACATCAGCATTTACTAAATGTTGCCAGAGCTGTGTTGTTTCATTCCAAGGTGCCAATACGATTCTGGGGTGAATGTGTCAATACCAGTGCATACCTAATCAATAGAGTCCCCTCCCCAGGATTGGACAACAAATCTCCTTTTGAACTGCTGCATAGTAAGTTGCCAAACTATGAATCTCTGAGAGTTTTTGGATGTTTGTGTTATGCATCTACCATTCCTGCATATAGGTCAAAATTCACTCCACGTGCATCACCTTGTGTGTTTCTTGGTTATCCACATGGTGTCAAAGGCTACAAGATTCTGAACTTAGACACTAGAAAAGTCCTTGTCACTAGGGATGTAATGTTCCAAGAAAATGTGTTTCCTTTTCACTCCATTGCTGATGACACGGCACTGTCCGGTTTCTTTTCTGACACTGTGATACCCAAAGCCATAGCGGATTCTTTCACTCCTCATGCACAAAATCCTTTGGTTCATGGTAATGTTCAACATCCACGGGATGACTTGCATAGTCCTATACATGATACCCTGGATATACATCATGACCACACTGCTGCCATACCTGTTGACCAAATTGTCCCTCATCAAAGAGCATCTAGAATTCACAGACCTCCCTCTTATCTTCAAGACTACCAATGCAGTGTCCAATATCCGATACAACACCACTTGTCCTATGGAAAGCTGAAGCCAGATTATAGACAGTTTATAGGCCAAGTGTCCAATATCTATGAACCTTCCTTTTATCATCAAGCTGTCTCAAGTCCTGAATGGAGACAAGCCATGGCAGAAGAGATTGCGGCCCTTGAAGCAAATCACACTTGGTCCCTTCAAACTCTTCCACCGGGCAAGAAGGCTGTGGGTTGTAAATGGATATACAAGGTAAAATACAGAGCTGATGGGTCCTTGGACAGGTATAAGGCGCGTTTGGTAGCCCGTGGATTCACACAACAAGCTGGGGTTGACTTCGTAGACACGTTTTCTCCTGTGGCAAAGCTCACCACGGTCAGGATTTTGCTTTCTATTGCTGCTCAACATAAATGGAATTTTATTCAACTGGACATTAATAACGCTTTCCTGAATGGTGATCTTTCTGAAGAAGTTTTTATGCAACTCCCTAAAGGCTATCCTATAAAGGGGGAGAACTTGGTTTGTAAACTCAATAAGTCTCTGTATGGCTTAAGACAAGCATCCAGGCAATGGTATCAAAAATTCAGTTCCACCATTACTTCTCTGGGATTTGAGCAGTCATCAGCGGATCATTCTTTATTCTTCAGTGGTACAGCCTCGTCATTAGTCATATTATTAGTATATGTAGATGACATTGTACTTGCAGGACCGGATCCACAAAGATTGAAGCAAGTTGAAGGTCTTCTTCAGCAACATTTCAAATTAAAAGTGATGGGAGATCTACATTATTTTCTAGGATTGGAAATTGCCACTTCACAAAAGGGGATTCACTTATGTCAGAGAAAGTACACCCTGCAGCTACTTCAAGACACGGGTTATCTTGCTTCTAAACCTATGAGTGTGCCTTTGGATTCGACGGTATCGTTCAATGATTCTGACGGTGAACTGCTTGAAGATGCTTCTGCCTATCGAAGACTTATAGGTAAACTCATGTATTTGACAATTTCAAGGCCTGACATTGCATATGCGGTCAACAAACTGAGTCAATTCATGCAACAACCTCGTACCACACATTTGACAGGGGTACATCATGTCTTACAGTACCTTAAGGGGACTCCGGGAAAAGGCTTACTCTTCCCAGCAAAATCTTCTTTTCGCATTACTGCATTTGTGGATGCTGACTGGGGCAGTTGTAAAGTAACACGCAAATCAACTACTGGCTTTTGTGTGTTCTTAGGTGAAGCATTGATCTCGTGGAAATCAAAGAAACAGCCTACTGTGGCTAGATCATCTGCTGAGGCAGAGTATCGGGCTTTAGCTTCTCTTACCTCTGAATTGCTATGGATCAAACAGCTCTTGCGAACCTTTGAAGTACGATTGCAGTCTGTTATGGTGTTTTGTGATAGTATGGCAGCCATTCAGCTGGCATCAAATCCGTTGAGCCATGAAAGATCCAAGCATGTCGACATTGATTGCCATTTCATTCGCCAGCATGTACAAACTCAGTTCCTCAAGCTGATTCATGTCAAGTCCTCCCAGCAGCTTGCCGATCCTCTCACAAAAGCTCTCTCGCGTCCACTATATGAGCTGTTAACTTCCAAGTGGGGAATGTTTGATATATACCTTCCCACTTGAGGGGGAGTATTAGAGGTGTAGGATAGGAACTAGTGGACAATACCTTAGAGGATAGAAAATCCTTCCTTCTGTTTTTCTATTGGCTATATAGTGATAAGAGTTAGTTCATTGGGGAACTAACTGAATACAATTTGTAACAGAATTATCGATTGAATAACAAAATCTTCATCTTCTCTATACTTTCTGTTATTTTTCTCTCTCTGTTTTCAGTTCTTATTCATGGAAGTTTGACACATTTGATAACCTGTAAAGTTAGTGTTTCAGAGCTGAAGTCAGTGAAAATGAAAAATGAAGTGTGAATAGAAAAAAAAAAATTAATAGATTTTGTGATAATTAATCTGATTATTCACGTGAAATTTATCTATTCTTTATCTCATTTTTGCAATCTTTCAGCATTGACCGAAGTGTGTTTTTTTTTTGTTAATAAGAGAGAGAGCCGAAGTGTAGAAAAAAAAGAAAAAACAACTACATAGAAACTAGCCTAGCAAAGAGACTCCTTTGGAGTCATCATCCAACAAATGACTAATAATAATATAACTAGGGACGTCGTTATAATAAGTAAAGTTGAGATTGAAATAACATCCTTCATTAACTAAGTCATAAGTACATTTATTTACTTATCGTAGATATGATTAATTTGGACATCTTCATGTAACTCAACCATCAAACACCTTTTTTAATGGAGTCCACCACCACCACCGTTGAATTCTCCAAAGCTCTGCAACAAAAGTCACACAAGTGACTAAGTGCTTAGCAAAACCAAATGTCTCTTTAGATCTTAAGAACAGCTCAAAACTATACCCAAACATAACAAGTGAGACAAAAGAAATTAAAATTGGATTTTATCCATGACTGA
This sequence comes from Vicia villosa, assembly GCF_029867415.1. Lineage (NCBI taxonomy): Eukaryota > Viridiplantae > Streptophyta > Magnoliopsida > Fabales > Fabaceae > Vicia > Vicia villosa. Next base: position 143,874,959 of record NC_081180.1, read on the forward strand.
CCTATACGTCACTACATGATTGCAATAAAAATGTTTTTTTTTTTTTAAATAAAAAGTTGATATATATTACTTGGTTTTGGAATGTGATAACATTAAAAATAATACGCGAACGTCATTGAAAAGAAAATGGTAGTGGAACAGCCTAACGCACACATAAGATATTTAACATAATGCACTTGCATCATCCTCATTCAATAATTTCTCCATTTTCTAATAATAACCTCTAAAATATTCAATTACATTTTGAAATGATCAAAGCATCTTCATGTACTCTTCCTACTTTCCTCTTTTTCTTTACTCCTATTCAATTGTTTCATTTTTTTTTTTAAAACACAGCAAAATCATCTCCATTTCTAAAATAAGTTTTATAGTATTTAAAAAGTAACTAATTATTAACAAACCCTTACCATATCAAACATCCAATGACCAATAATGAAAGAGACTCAGGTCTATCCATCCACTTAAACACTTTATATCATATTGTAAATGTAGTTTCACAAAGCACGAGCAAGTTATACGTCGATTCCTTATGTCCTGAACACATCGCATAGTCCATTGTTGCGGTGCAAATTATAAGTACAATATTATCATATCCATAGAGACTGGTTGTGCTTAAAGACTAATTCAACAACAATATTATCATATCCATAAAGACTGGTTGTGCTTAAAGACTAATTCAACAGTTTGTATGATCCTAAGTAAAAGTGTATAGTTGTTTAGTTGCAGAAAATTAAATAATAGGAAATAAATAGAAATTTCGGTGTTACAGTGACAAAATTTGCTAGGGATAGATTTTATCATCGTTTATACTCATGCATAACCATTAGTCTTTTATTCTATTGTATCTCATCTCTAACTCAACGATGTGAAATTAGTTATATTACCTAATAGGCGATCTCTAACTATTAAATACAACAACATTAAGATTCAACAGTGATATAAAGATATTAATCGTCAATTATCAGTAATATGTAGATATCAAATCCAACTTTAAGCATTCGATATATGGAAATTGGATATAATAACGATCAACATCTCTAGTATTATGTAAATATCAAATTCAACTTTACCACTAGGCATTATCATTGAATATATGGAAATTGGATATAATAATGATCAACATCTCTTGTATGCAAGTTTTATCATGAAAACATATTTTAGATGGCTAATAAAAAATAAAAAATAGGCTTAAAATTACAAACCAATTCGGCTTACGACAAAACTCAACGGATCTTTGCTAAATTCATAAAGACTACAATTAAAATGAGTAATTTCCCCACAAAAAGACCACCTCCAAACCAAAACATTTTAATATTTCACACCATATTGTTAATGCTCCATTCCTCATTCCAAAAACACACCCCCATTTCTTATTAACCAAATAACCCAGGAATGGCAAGGCAAACCAAAAAACTCAAAATTTGCCATCTTTAAGAGAAGAAAAACCCAAGGTTAGGATACAAAATCAAAGAGTATTTCCTCTGGAAAATCTAATAAACAAAAATACATGGAATTTCATGCACTGAAATATTCAAATTGAGTACTACCTCAGAATCTGAAACCATAATATTAAACTTGACAGAGGAGCTGTTTAGCTTCCTATGCAGGAAAGAAATAGAAGATTTACTCCCAAAATTTTGTTGCTGTGATGCTACAACAATAATACGGACCATTTAGAAGATTTTATATAATTTACGAGTAACTTAGTGAGAGTTCTATAATTGAGTTAAGTGTTTACTCTCAACAATCAGAGATTGCACTAAATACAAATCATCTTAGTGAGAGTTTTATAATTGAGTTAAGTGTTTACTCTCAACAATCAGAGATTGCACTAAATACAAATCATCGTCTGCATGGATCTTCCCTTAAAATTTTTGCAGAGATTCGGAGTCAGACAATGGGAGGGGGGTTCTTAGAAAGAGTTAAATATAACTACATAATAAAGAACATACGACAAAACAGCCATGAGTAACAAACCACATAAACAAAATACTAAAAATGATTCCCTGTTACGCTTTTTATACAAAATTTTGAAATAGTGAGCACAAGTTACTATTTACGATATTATATGTTTCTACTATTGTTTCATACAGAAACATGAAACATAAAAGCATGTGTCCAGCTCACACTATCATTTAGCATCCATAAAATTCTAAAGTTTATTTTGAAGTAAATTGCTAGAACGAACTTAACTTTTAGCTTCTCTTTCAACAGAAAAAAAAAAAGTTAAAACCTCAGGAATCCAATTCTGCATCTTTGTCAAAAATTTCCCAACCGTCATCAAGAAGAGCATTGCGTTCAGATTTAGACTTCTCCTCTTCCACACCTTTGTAAGAAAGGCTTTCAATTGAGGCTGCCTGGGTGATCTTGAGTATTTCAGACAAATCACTATGCTCAGAACCCGAATTAGATGTCTGGGTGATCTTAAGTAATTCAGACGAATCACTGTGCTCAGACCCCGCATTAAATGCCTGGGTGATCTTGAGTGTTTCAGACGAATCACTATGCTCAGAACCCGCATTAGATGCCAAAGTTTTGTGAGACGAACCTGAAGAGGCTAAGATGCAGCTTGTCTGACTTGAAGTGAATGATTGACTTAGGGGAAGATTAGCATCAAATTTTTCTTTTAGAAGCCTAATATCCTGACAAATAACAGAAATTTCTCCTCTGCAAAGTTAAATAAAAAGTGTTAACTTCAGAATTTTAAAAATATTAGTTTTGCCTTAAAGAAATAAAACAACAGTTAGAAAAGAGACTACTCATTCATAACAAAACAATGGGTATGTATGCCTGAGAGAAGAGAAAATAAATATCTCCAAGTTATTACTGAAACGGGATTTCTAAAGAAACAGAAGTTAAATAAAATGGTGTCCAGTTCAATAAAATGAACAAATAGAGAAAATTAGAACCTAGAGACATAATGTAACTTCGTGACCATAACCAAAACTACACTAAAAAGGTCACAGGTATTCAATTAATAGTACGAAATCAGTAGAATAGTGCACAGAGTCAAAGTATTGATAGTTAAATGACAGGACTAAGCAGAAATTAAAATTATAGGTAAACAGAGAAACAACTTACTGCAATGTATCAACAATTTGCCCACGGTCCATCAGAAACTCCCGTAACTGTAGAGATGAGACGGAATCAATAAAACTCATAAAATATTAACTAAACTAAAGGCATTATTTGGGACTTGGCAGGGAAATGGAAAGGGAGTTGAATTTATTTGGAAGTAAATTTTTAAAGAGGCCAAGAAAATGCTTATGATTGATATTTTCAGAGTATATTAAAACGAAGAAAAATGATTTAGAGAATTAGTTCAAGAGTTAGGAAGGGAAAAATGAAAGGGAGGAAAATTTTATCACCTTATTTGGAAGAAATTTAGTAAAGACTATAAGAATTTGTATTAGTGATTTTTTTAGAGTATCATAAAAAGAGAAAATTGATTTGGAGTATTTGTCAAAGACCTTTGGCAAATCCTCTTCCAATTCTTTGAGCTCACCAATATAGCCGAATTTTGGTTGTATGGAGAAAAATAAACCTCCCATTCAAGATGAGAGTTATCATCCCTCTTTTCCCTTCACCAATCTTCCTCGAAATCCTCTCCTCATAACAATAAAAGCCTAAATCGACCGTGATCTTAACCCAATAAAGAATAGAGGACCAATATGATCTTACTAGCACACTTTAAAAATAAATCTTCGTAGCGCTTAAAATGCATATTCAATGAAACATAATATGATTTGGAAACAGAGGAAACACTACCAACCTTTGAATTCTCTTCTGCCTCCTGTTGTAACCTCCTTGACTCTTGTACTACCTTCTCCATCATAGCTTCTTGCTCAAGAAGTGCCATCTTTGCTGATCCTTCTTTTTCCTCCTTTTCAAGCTCAGCAGCTTTCTTCAACATTTCCGCTGCAGTTAATCGAGACTCAAGAATTTGGCGCATCTGCAAGCAGGAGAATGTTGAATTTCACAAAGGATTTTAATTCATTCACAATTATTAAAATTAAAACACATCTCAGCGATAATATATAGCATGAAATGATTCATATTTGTATAATCTCGGTGAGTCAGAAAGAAGCAAAGTATTCTGAAATGTAAAAACATATGCATAAAAGTGAGATGAAAATAATTCCAATGTACAGATCAAGTTGAGCACCTCATCAAGAATTGCAAGAGACATATCCCTTTCACCAGATAAACTGGACAAACGAGATTGAAGTTCCTTCAGTTCAGTAGAAAGAATAGCCTTTTCTCCATAAATTTCCCCTGCATGCTGCAAAGCAAAAGTTAAGGTTAAATTCTTGGGTCGTCACCTCTAAAACAGTATCACCAATTGTTCAGTAGCACTTAAACATCAATAATTTTTGGTATTTATTTGGCTGCCAACCATGTCATTTGCTTCTTTAGCATGCACCAACATGGCTTGATACTCTTCTACCCTATCCAGAATATCAGACCCTCCCCTAGCAGCTAACATATTGGCCTGCTCAGCAGCTTTCTCCAGAAGTTCCACTTCCCTCATCAAATTGATGAGAGATTCCATCGATGAAAACAACATTTTCTGCATCAATGTAGAATAAAAAGCATAAGATGCAAGAAGTTAAGATCATATCATATTACAATGAGCAAGGCCATAATTTCATAATTTTATAGCAACAAAAATACTTGCACCATGCTATGCTATTTACTTTTCAGTTTAATCATATCAATAAGGGAAGAATTCATTATTCAATAATAAAGTAACAATGATTTCAATAGAGATTTCACTACACCCATGTATAAGGCTAGTAAATCTTGCATTAACGAAATCCAAATATAATAAAACAAGACTTCCAATACCTTGTTAGTTTTGGCTTCATCAATGGTCTCCTCAAGTGTATCAATACTGCATGCTCGACTATTTTGGCTAACTGTCTTATTGACATCAATCTCATCTTCAATATGACTGGTTTGGCTAACTGTCTTATTGACATCAATCTCATCTTCAATATGACTAGTTTCACCAACAATGACGGAAGGATTTGAATTAATAACCATCTGAAGACAATCTTCACCAATTGGAGTATGCTCCTGAAGTTGAGATACAGTTTGAACTTCAGAGCCTTCCAACTCATTCAAGGCAGTTTCACATTTTTCCAAACTGTGACTTGTATCATAGAAAGTGGCATCAACATTTTCATCAGTAGGGACAAAATCAACCCATTCTTCATTCAGATTGTTCTGTTCATTCGCCGCCACTTGATATACACGTGAAGATGCCAAATTTTCAGAATCAACATCGACATCAAGTCGCCCCTGATTAAAAAAATCAAAACCATTTGATGTCTCCTGAGAAATACCGTTAGAGAACCCTCTTTTTAAGTAAGCTTCAAGATCTATCCCAAAAAATCTTTTGCTTCCTTCCTTCTTATCACTGCCATTTGACAGTGTAGACTCATTAAGAGTCATATTCAGATCAAGTCCACCATAAGAATTGGCAGCTTGGGCAGTCTGTACAGGTATAGAACGTGATGATAATGATGTGGATGATGAAGATCCCATGTCATTATCTTCAACAAGTTGATGTTTCTGCCCCAAACTTCCTTCCTCCTCACTTTCATCTGAAGGTTCAGCATGTCATTAGAAAAATATTTCCTAATCATTTCAAAGCAAGCAACATATAGTTACATGGAATTGCATGTACAGAGTAACTTAACAAACCTTCAAGGTTTATCACCATTACAGGACTAACACCCTGTCGCGATTTTACTGGAACATTCAGATCTGGCCTAGAAGAATAATTCGATGAAGAAGATCCCGCATCTCTGCTTTTAATAAGTTTATGGTGCGCTAGCGCTAACCCATCCCCTTCGTCCTCACTTTCGTCTAAAGATTCAACATGACAACATAGATATATTAGTAAACCATTTCAATGTAAGCTAAGATGAAACAGGTATGGAATGCATATACAAAACAAATGAACACACCTTCAAGGTTTACTATGACTCTCGGGCTCTTATCCTCAGGAGGAGTTACTGAAAGTAATTTCTTCGAAATTGAAGGGATGATTTCTGTAAGAACAATTTCCGCCGCAATATCAGCATCCTTTGGATGTTCAATAGCCACAGCCCTCAACAACCTAGAATCAACCTGCTCAAAGCAAAATAACAAACACCATTGATGACAAGCCAGTCAAATTCTCAGAGTAACACAATCCAAAACTCGGAAAATTCAATGCACAAACCTAAGTTCTATAACTGAAAACCAATTCAAATTCACAAACTAAACTCATTAAAATGGATCACAGAGAATCAACAAGTTATAATAACTAAAATCAATCGATAATTAGATGTTCTTCAATCATATTTCAGGAGAAAATGAAAACGAAATCAAATAGAAATACCTGAGGGAATATATCCTGCAACGATCTATAGACTGAATTGAACCCCATGATCACGATTCAGTTACCTGCAAATGAATACAAATCGATTAAACCCTAACTTCGCTGTGTAAATTGAATATGCATGATCGTTAAAAGGCGTAGATCAGCGAATGAAAAATCGAAGAAACCCTAAGTTGCGATAAGCAAAAAAAAGTAAGAAGAAAATATGAACATGTAAATTCAGGTTATTATACCTTCAGTTATGGAAAAATCGATGAGAATAGAAAAAAGGATCGAAGGAGAAATGATTATATAGTTGGAAATTGGGATTGAGAATGCGAAGAGATTAGAGAAAGGAGTGAGTGGGCTTGACCTTAGTGTTATAGTAGAATTGGATTGGAGCACACGAAATTGCGACGCTGTTTACCAATGCAAAATGCTTCTGGAAATAAATTATTGAGAGAGTGTGAGAGTAACATAACATAGCTAAGGAATTGGATAATATTGTCAATGTGTATTAGGATTTGGAGGGTGTTTCGGGAAAGATAAAATGCATGGACAAAATTTCACGTCATGATAGGACTTGAACTTGTTTGTTGCTACGAAAATATACGAGTTAGGAATATGAAGCGATTAATCTTCAATAGGAAGGACTAGGCCGCTAGAAGTGAATTTTAATCCGCTCGAGGCAAATACCTCACACGCGCATCCAAGAAAGAACACAAATTGAGATTAGTACGTAGTAGCGCCATTATTATTTTTATTTTTATTTTTTTTAAAGATATTAATCTCAAAAAAATATTACAACCAAAACGATCAAGTAACCCAAAAAGCTCACAATACAAGAATTACTAAGGTATCATTAGCTTCTAAAGATGCTTCTTTTAAGTGTTGGTTTTATCCAACTCTATACACAATAATATCAATAATCTTATTTATTCATTATGCTTTTATTAGTTGTGGTATTCCTAAAGCAAACTTCATTACTCATCCTCCAAGCTTCATAGATTATTTCAGTAGCTGCCCACTTTGCAAGTGTCACTTTGGCTCCTTTCCTTTTGCATTGATGGTGTGAGATATTGGATCGAACTCTAGTATTGTCGAAGGGTAGCTTCTTGGTTCGACAGTTCGACAGAGTTAAGCATGAAGTCGAAGGATTGTTCACATGCTGGTGTCGAAGTGTGCATGCTGTAGTCGAAGATGGGTCTAGCATGCAGATGTCGAAGATGCTAGGGTTGTTAGCATGTTAAATTAGGTTTTAGTGTTTAAACCCTAATTTGTTAAGTTAGCTTGTTTATTAAGTTGGCTTGTGTAATAGGCCTTGCTGAAAAAGCCCATTAGTTAGTATGTTAGGTTTTATTATAAATAGCATACTAGTCTCTCATCATTGCGAAGCTGCAAATCCTAATTTAGGGTGAGAGAGGTTATTTGTTATTCTTGTAAACTTGTAATCTTGTTTTAAGAGAAAGTAAAAGAATAACGGTTATAACCAATTATTGTGTTCTTCTTCTCCCCTATAATTCCCTATTATACTTTGTTATTGGTATCGTTTTTCACAACAAATTGGTGCGGTGAGCGTGGAGAAGATGCCGTCAACAAAGTATGAGATTGAAAAGTTCACCGGAGTGAATGATTTCGGTCTGTGGCGCTTGAAGATGAAAGCCCTACTGGTTCAGCAGGGTTGTTTGGAAGCGTTGAAGGGAGAGGCAGCCATGAATGCTGCATTAACGGCAGCGGAGAAGACGACTAAGATTGAGAAGGCACACAGCGCAATTTTGTTGAGCCTTGGTGATAAGGTTCTCAGGCAGGTATCAAAGGAGACGACGGCATCAGGGTTATGGGTGAAACTTGAAAGTTTGTATATGACCAAATCGCTGGTAAATCGACTCTACCTGAAGCAAGCTTTGTATTCATTCAAGATGATTGAAGACAAAGTATTGGCTGAGCAGTTGGATATGTTCAACAAGCTGATTCTTGATCTTGAAAATATTGATGTGAAGATCGATGATGAAGATCAAGCGCTGTTACTATTGTGTTCTTTGCCTCGATCACATGCTCACTTCAAAGAAACTCTCTTGTATGGAAGGGAGTCCCTGACGTTTGAAGAAGTTCAATCAGCCTTGTACTCTAAGGACTTGAATGAACGAAAGGAGCATAAACCTTCGACTGTTGGCGAAGGTTTGGCCGTTAAAGGAAAACTCTTACGAAAGGATGGTAAGTTCGACAAGAAGAAAGGCAAAAGCCAGTCGAAGTCTTACAGTGGCGAAGCATCTGGCATTCGATGCTATCATTGTAAGAAGGAGGGTCACACAAGAAAGGTGTGCCCTGAACGCCTGAAAGATCATGGAGGTAAGGATAATGGCAATGCAGCCATTGTTCAAGATGATTTTGAATCATCTGATGTTCTTGTAGTTTCAAGCAGTGACTCGAGAAGAGAGTGGATTATGGATTCAGGGTGCACTTGGCACATGACTCCAAACAAAGACTTGTTCGAGGAATTATGTGATCAAGATGGTGGATCAGTATTGCTGGGAAACAACAAGGCTTGCAAGATTGCAGGTATTGGATCTATTAGATTCAAGCTCCATGATGAGTCAATAAGGTTGTTGACTGAAGTCAGGTTTGTTCCTGATTTGAAGAGAAATCTGCTTTCTCTTGGTGAATTCGACAAGAAAGGATATGTTTTCCAAGGAGAGAAAAGTATCCTAAGAGTCATGAAGGGTTCGAAGGAAGTCTTGAGAGGCGTGAAGAAACAAGGCTTGTATACCCTTGAGGCTGAAGTTGTAAGTGGTTCGACAAATGTTGTATCCACGAAACCTTTGTCGAAGACAGAAATCTGGCACATGAGATTGGGCCATGTCAGTGAAAGGGGTCTGGTCGAATTAGGGAAACAAAATCTGCTTGGTGGAGACAAAGTCGAAAAGCTGAAGTTTTGTGAACCTTGTGTACTTGGAAAATCTTGCAGAGTGAAGTTCAACAAAGGCAAACAAAGAACACATGGATCCCTTGATTACATCCATGCTGATCTTTGGGGGCCTGCAAGGTGTGCATCACATTCAGGAGCAAGGTATTTTCTATCCATAGTAGATGATTATTCCAGAAAATTATGGGTATTCATCCAGAAGACTAAGGATGAAACTTTTGAGAATTTCAAAAGTTGGAAGACTCTGGTTGAAAATCAGACTGGCAGGAAGGTCAAGAGGTTGAGAACCGACAATGGCCTTGAATTTTGCAATGAGGCATTCGACAGTTTTTGTGCTGCCTCTGGTATTGCAAGGCATAGAACTACTGCAGGTACTCCACAGCAAAATGGTTTGGCTGAAAGGTTTAATCGAACTATTTTGGAGAGAGTCAGATGCATGTTGACTAGTGCGGGGTTAACAAAGGTGTTCTGGGCTGAGGCTGTTTCGACAGCAACATATCTGATAAACAGATGTCCTTCGACAGCGTTAGATATGAAGACACCTGAAGAAGTTTGGTCGGGACATCCACCAGATCTCGACAAACTGAGAGTATTTGGTTGCGTAGCCTATGCTCACATTAGGCAAGACAAGGTCGAACCTAGAGCTCTGAAATGCATGTTCATGGGATACCCTGAAGGAGTCAAAGCTTATAGGCTATGGTGCCTAGAGCCAGGTCACAGGAGGTGTATCACCAGTCGAGATGTAGTTTTCAATGAAGCTGAAATGGCTTTTAAGAAAACTGATGATGTTGGTCGAAGTACAGAAACATCTGACGAAGAGCTGGAACAGGTAGAGATTCCTGTTGAGGTGGAGCATGTTGATGCTGAATTGCATATCCCAGATGAAGTCGAAGAAGAAGCAGAAGATGCTGAAGTTGAGGAAACTGACGATGACTACCTATTGTCGAGAGATAGGTCGAGAAGAGTCATCAAGCCACCTCAGAGACTTGGATATGCAGATCTTATAGCTTATGCCTTAATCTCTGCAAGTGAGGTTCTAGACGAAGAACCTAGAGACTATAAGGAAGTTATGAGGAGTCGAAATAAGACTGAATGGCTGAAGGCCATGGATGATGAGATGAAATCTCTTCATGATAATCATACTTGGGAACTGATCAAGAAACCTGTTGGGGCAAGGTTAGTCAGCTGTAAATGGATTTTCAAAGTTAAGGAAGGAATTGAAGGAGTGACGTCGAAAAGATACAAGGCAAGGTTAGTTGCAAGGGGTTTCACTCAGAAAGAAGGTGTCGACTTCAATGATGTGTTTTCTCCTGTTGTGAAGCATAGGTCCATTCGAATGTTGCTTGCCATGGTGGCACAGTTCGATCTTGAACTGGAACAAATGGATGTGAAGACTGCGTTCTTGTATGGTGATTTAGATGAAACGATCCTGATGAGGCAACCTGAAGGGTATGTCGAAAAAGGGAAGGAAGATTATGTGTGCAAGTTAAAGAGATCTTTGTATGGGCTGAAACAATCTCCTCGACAGTGGAATAGGAGATTCGACAAGTTCATGGCACGCATAAGTTTCATTAGAAGTCAGTTCGACCACTGCGTTTACTTCAGATTTCGACCTAGTAATTCATTTGTTATTTTGTTGCTTTATGTGGATGATATTCTCATAGCAAGCAACAATGTTGAAGATGTGACGAGGGTGAAGGCTGAACTCAATAAGGAGTTCGACATGAAGGATCTGGGAGCTGCTTCCAGGATTCTTGGAATTGACATTCGAAGAGATAGAAAGAAGTCGAAGTTATGCCTATCTCAAGAGGCATATCTACGGAAGATTCTTGAAAAGTTTGGTATGTCAAATTCGAAGCCAGTTGTGACTCCAACAAACCCTCAATTCAAGCTGAGTATTGATCAGTGTCCCAGTACTGATGTCGAAAGAGCCTATATGAATAGCATCCCATATGCTAATATAGTCGGTTCTTTGATGTATGCTATGGTCTGTACTAGACCCGACATAGCATACGCAGTAAGTCTTGTAAGCAGGTACATGGCGAATCCTGGAAAGGCTCACTCGCAAGCATTGAAGTGGATTTTAAGGTACATAAATGGATCTCTGAACAGAGTTCTAATTTATGGTGGAGCCTTGGGTGAAGATAGTAAAGCAGTAATAGAAGGATATGTCGACTCTGATTATGCAGGTTGTATGGATTCCAGAAAATCTATTTCTGGATATGTTTTCACTATGTTTGGCACTGCAATTAGTTGGAAAGAAACACTTCAGAAGGTTGTTGCTCTATCAATCACTGAAGCGGAGTATATTGCCCTAACTGAAGCTGTGAAAGAAGCATTGTGGCTTGAAGGTTTTGCAAAGGAGCTAAAACTTCAAGGTCGAGGTATCACTGTTAAATGTGATAGTCAAAGTGCAATACACCTGTCGAAGAATTCAGCCTATCATGAGCGAACTACGCACATTGATGTGAGGCTGCATTTCGTCAGAGAAGTAATCGAGCGTGGAGAAGTCCAAGTGCTGAAGGTTTCGACTGAAGACAATGCTGCTGATATGATCACCAAGACATTGCCGAGTTGCAAGTTTTTCCACTGTATGCAGTTGATAAAGCTGCATGAAGAAAGCTAGTTTGTTCCTTGACGTTGTAGAGTTAGGTCCAAGGTGGAGATTTGTGAGATATTGGATCGAACTCTAGTATTGTCGAAGGGTAGCTTCTTGGTTCGACAGTTCGACAGAGTTAAGCATGAAGTCGAAGGATTGTTCACATGCTGGTGTCGAAGTGTGCATGCTGTAGTGGAAGATGGGTCTAGCATGCAGATGTCGAAGATGCTAGGGTTGTTAGCATGTTAAATTAGGTTTTAGTGTTTAAACCCTAATTTGTTAAGTTAGCTTGTTTATTAAGTTGGCTTGTGTAATGGGCCTTGCTGAAAAAGCCCATTAGTTAGTATGTTAGGTTTTATTATAAATAGCATACTAGTCTCTCATCATTGCGAAGCTGCAAATCCTAATTTAGGGTGAGAGAGGTTATTTGTTATTCTTGTAAACTTGTAATCTTGTTTTAAGAGAAAGTAAAAGAATAACGGTTATAACCAATTATTGTGTTCTTCTTCTCCCCTATAATTCCCTATTATACTTTGTTATTGGTATCGTTTTTCACAACAGATGGATTAACCATTGCACCTTTTCATCCCAACCACACGGGTTGTGGGAAATATGGCACCACCTTAGAACAAACAGTCGTACATCCCTAATAGTCTGACAATTAAAAAAAAAGGTGAATCGTTTCAATATGGCCATAGAAAACACACAAATTATTGTTAACCATGTCAAACTGATGAAGTCGTTCTTTTGTGAGGCAACCTGTCAAGGAAGTCCATCCACGTACAGAACATTGCTCTTAGCCTAGCAGTATTCCCATAAAGCAACTTACGACAAGGCACATCTGCATCTTGGGCTAACAAGGATTGGTATGTCACTCTCGCCTTATAGATGGATTGTTGCAGTAATTTGTTCTCATTCACATTAGAGTTCTCCCTTTGCATAATCACAGCCTTGAGGATCCAGGAATAAGAGTCTCTCACAGGGACTGTCATGATGTTAGCACCTTTTGTGTAATAGTTGTAAATTCATCTAATTCATATGTTATTCTCCTTACCATTAAGATTCCAAAGAAGCTTCATCAAATTGGCCTTGTTCTAATCTACAAGTGAGATGATGTTCAATCCCCCATGCATTTTTTGCCTTGCAAAATTTTCTCCAAGCAATGGGGATTTCCTAAAGGCTTTTTCCGATCCATGCCACAAAAAAATATCTACACACTGCTTTTCATAGCACAAATAACCTTCTTTGAAATGGGGAAGAATAGCATCCAATAGTTCACCATTGCAAATAGGACATTTTTAATAAGTTTAATCCTGCTTGCAAAACTCAGGAGCTTAGAACTCCAACGTTTGATACGACCAATAATTTTATCAAGTGATTGTCAAGATGAGTGTGTGCTTCGTATGGTAAAAAAATTTAGGACTATGGAAATTACATAAATCAGTTGGACAAGGGTTGTAATTTTTCAAGTGGTTGGATGAGGAAATTGTAGATGAAAGGGATATGAAGATTCATAGGCAAAAGAAGAAAATCCACAAATTGAATAATGAGGTTCAACACATTAGAGGATGGTTAAAAAAGGTCGTTGTGGTTGCAATTTTGAGCTTAGGGTTGAATGTTGTTTTTGTAACAATGTATTTCAATTAGGTTATTAATGTTGTTGTTGTTGTAATTTCTTTCAATTAGGAATGAATGTTGTTGTAATATACGCTGTCATGAGTTTAAGTTATAAAATGCACTTTGTTACGAGATTCACCCTCACTCTGTTGTTATGCACTATATCAATGATTTTATGTTATAAAACGCAGCCTGTTTTGAGTTTATATGCAGCATATTATTATGAGTAATGCAATTTGTCATTGGTTACATATTATAAGTTATATCAGTGGCATTATAAGTACTTTGTCATTGGTTATATTGGTTAACATATGTTTAGGCTTAATTACTCTGTCAAAGTTATATCAGTCGTAATGAGTTAACATATTATAAGTACCATGTCATTGGTTAACATATTATGAGTTATATCAGTTGTTATTACTTTGTCATAACTCAAAGCCATAAGTGCACATCAAAAAAATAGTGTAAACCATAACACATATACACCAAACAGCAAATTTGGCATAATAAACCATAATTCACTACATCAAACGTGAAATTAAAAGCCATAATTTAAAAGCTGTTAAGGTTGGCTCATAACAGGTATTAGGAATTTTTTAAGCTTCCTTTTCTTTTTGGGTGGTGGTTGAGTTGAAGTGGTAGATAGTTAACTGGCAGTTTCCAGTTGGTTGAGCAGATTTTCAGTAGTTGGTTGTGCAATTGGTTGTACAATGGGTTGAGCAATTGGTTGAACAGTGGGTTGAGCATTTGGTTGTTCAAATGAAACAATAGTTGGTTCAGCAGCAAGTTGTGCAGTTTGTTGTGCAAGTGTTTGAGTTGTTGGGGGAGGTAGCTTGCAGGTGGCCTTGTAGTGTCCATCCTTTTGGCACCTGCTACATTTGATACCAAATATTTCATGTTTCTGTTGTGTAGCAGTCCTCACTTATTATCTAACCTCCTTGTTCCCTTTCTTTTTTAGTCTACCAGACTGCCTTTTTATTGGTGGTGGTTGTAAATCAGCAACATCTGTTTTTCCCCACAAAGACTCTCCATTAATTGGATATATCACTGTGCAAAACAAGCTTCATACCAATCCTTCTTGTAACAATCAGACATAAATTCATCAACTTCTAAGCGTTCGTCTTTCATACACGAGATGGCATGACAACATGAGAGCCCTATGAGCATATATTTTCTACATGAACATTCATGTTTTGAAAGATTGACAACAAACTTCTCCCATTTAATGAAATGTGTCTGACTTCATAGTCAAATTCACCTACACGCCTGTAACAAGTACAGAAAACACAATAGCCCATAACACAACAATTCAACATATAACATAATTTCTTACATAACAATCCAATTATTTGTTTTCAGTGATTCCTTATCCATTTTGTTTTTGATATATGGAAGAATGCCACTATCAAATTTGGCAAGCTTCTGCCTGTTGGACTCCCACATTTGCATAAGGTACACTCTAATTTCCTCAAGCATATTAACATAGGCTTGGCTCTTGCAGCTACAAAAACTGAGTCGAAGGCCTCTGGCATATTGTTCACTTATGTGTCACACCTAACAGTAGTTCTAAATCTTGACTTGTTCCAAAGCCTTGGTGGAATCTTCAAGAGGTGCTTGAATGCCTCCTCATTAACACTCTTCATCTCTAGCATAATTTTTTCCCAAGCATTTACATGAGTAGCATTTGCAACCTTCCACATTAGTTCCTTCAATTTCAAACCAGTGAACTTTTTTCTGAAATTGTTGTATAAATTCCTGCATTACAATGTCAAAAAGGACCAATGACAAAAGAATTACATACAAAAGGGACCAAAAAAGTTACATACAAAAGGGACTAATCATTAAATATATTACCTAACACGGAACCTTTGGTCAGTTCATCAAGTGCTGGCAATAAATTCTGCATTAACATTAAAAAAGACCAATCATATAGGTGCAAATCAGATGTCACCTTCATTAAAAGAAAACAAGTATCATGTACCTTTTGTTGATCACTTATAAATGTATATGTCTCACATAGTTTGACACCTCCCAAATCAGAAGTCAATAACTCCAAAAACCAATTCCACGAATATTTGGTTTCACCCTTAACAACAACAAATGCTATTGACAACATTTGGTCATTTGGGTCCCTTCCAATAGCTGCAAGTATTTGTCCACCATAATAGCCTTTTAAAAAACACTCATACAATCCTATAATAGGTCTGCACTTGAAAAAAAAAATCTTTGCAAGCTTGGAAGCATATATAAATCCTCTAGAAATGTGGATTTAAAGACCTCTCAGGATCTTCACTACTTTCCCCTTCACCTTAAGATGACTGACTTGTAATTTTCACAGTTGATCCAGTGTTTGCCCTTAATAGTTCATGACCATAATCATGGACTTTTGTATACTGCTATCTAAATGAACCATCAACAAAGTCAACAGCTAGTGACTTTGCTCTGTAGGCGAGTGTCCTATTAATTCCTATATTCCACTTTTCTTTTGTTTTCTTCATAATATTTGACAGCCTCAAATTATGATTATCTCTTGCATTGTTTTGAATCTTGTTGCTCAACCACTTGGAATTAAGGAATCTAACCTTGAAATCCTTACTACATGTATGTATGTCCACAATCTTTCTCAACTGCCAAGTTTCCTCATTTTAATTCTTCCACAATAGGACTCCCAAGGGCAACCTTCCTCGCATCTCACTCTCATCTTCTTGTTATCATTTTTCTTAAGTTCAAGGTTTCTACCATGATGAACAACATATGTTCTAATTGCCTCTTTAAAATCCTTGTTAGGAGTGAATTAATGGTAATTTCATGTGTTAATATAAGTGATTTATTCTCTAAATAAATGCAAAATTTTGATAGATCCATAGGTTTTTAGTAAGAATTGAACTGAAAAGGTTTAGTTCGTGTTTAAAGCAAATCGAATCACTTGTGGGTACTATTGTTACAGGTTTGAAGCCAAATTGAAGCTTGAGAAGAACATGAGGAGGAAAGGAAGTTGGAAGAGCAAAAAGGCAAGAGAAAGAGTTGAGTTTTGCAAAGGGCGCGCCGCGGAAGTTCAGTGAGGCGCCGCGCCAAAGTCTCTGTTTTTGATCGCGCCGCGCCAGCCCGATGCCGCGCCGCGGCCTCGGCGTAAAAAGCCCAAAGTTTCTATTTAAAAGCCCTAGCTTCCAAGTGAAAAAAGAGTGTTGTGTTGTGCGAAATTAGGAGAGCATTCTGAAGGTGCAGCCACAATCATCAATTGAAGACCAATTCTCTATCAAGCGAAGACATTCCTTTGATGAAGATGAATTCTTCCATTAATCCTTGTGTGTTCTTCATGTCTATGGAGAGCTAAATCCCTCTTGTTGAATCTAAGGTAGTAGTTAATCTATGAATATACAATACCATTAGTTAATTCCTGTGAACAATTATTTGAATTCATTATCAATAAGTAATCTTGCCTTTATTATTAAATTATCGTTTAATCTTTGATCGAAAGAAAGGATTTAACTTTTGCCCTAGGTTACTATATTGATTCAATACCAATCCGCAGAGATGGGATTGAGATTGGGTTTTCATAATTATCGTTCTTAATTACTGTTATCGTTATTGATATTTGGAGAGATCGAATCTCGTACCGGTAAAAGCTATCTAGTTTGATTTGCAGAGATGGAATCTTATTTGAGGATAAGTGAAGATAATGATTCATAAAGTTGTTCAATTGGGAATTAAGTGATAATTGTATAGGAATAGATTGATGAACCCTAAAGATTCAACATACTTCTCTAATTGTTAAACCACAATTCATTATTTGCATTTAGTTTATTTGTTTACTTTTGATAATATTAGATTATAAACCAAACAAACCTAATTTTCCTAACTCAAAATAAACAACTATAGAAAGGCAGTGATATTAACCAATCCCTGTGGATACGATATATTACCGAAAATATTTACCCACAAATACTTTCAACAAATTGG
Organism: Vicia villosa; assembly: GCF_029867415.1. Lineage (NCBI taxonomy): Eukaryota > Viridiplantae > Streptophyta > Magnoliopsida > Fabales > Fabaceae > Vicia > Vicia villosa. The sequence goes on from NC_081180.1 coordinate 143,892,428, forward strand.
CGCCGTTGCCGGGGAGTGGTGTCAATATTGCATGCATTGCAATAGTTCTTATTTTGAGTTTTAATTTTTATTTTCTCTATTTGGTTGTTTCACGTGTTTGCTAGTTTTGCAGAAGATTGTGTATGCGCAGCAAAGTTTCTAGCGATCAACTTCTTTTTGATCCCGAGATCGAAAGGACCGCTAGGAGGTTAAATAGCAAAGCACGAAGAAGAGCGAACATAGCAAAAGCAAGAGACAACGCAACCGCGACATCGTCACAACAACTTGAAACCATTGACGAGTCGCAAGAAGGATTCTTCTTTCACGAACTATTCACGGAGGAAGAACCGGAAGTTTTTATACAACCTACTGTTGGCAACATGGCTGCTAATGGTCCATGTGCTAATAGTCCAAGACTCAATCCTCAGTTCGCGAGAACTGCCGCCAACGGGCGACCGACAGAACTGAAGACCGGTATCATACAATTGATTTGTGCAAGTCCTTTCGCCGGATTGGACCATGAAGACCCGTACACGCATCTTACTCGATTCTATGAGTTAGCGGGTACTACGGGTGTCGCTCAAGCTGATGAGGAAGCATTATTTAAGAGGTTGTTCCCACACTCTTTGCTATCTAAGGCAAAGGATTGGTATCTGGATCAACCCGAGGTAGTGATGACAAATTGGAACACATTGGAAGAAAAATTTCTGGAAAGGTTTTACTCTCAAAACCGATTCTTCGAAGCAAAAACAGCAATAGCAGTATTTTCTCAAGGTAGTAATGAATCTTTGAATGAAGCATGGGAAAGGTATAAAGCTATGTTGAGAAAGTGCAAAGGACACGGTTTTTCAGACGTTGACCAAATCCATATGTTCCGTAACGGTCTCACAGCTACAAACAAGACACTTTTGGACGCCACAGCTGGTGGTTCTCTCATGTCCAAAACACCTGAAGAAGCTACTCAGATAATAGAGCGAATGGCTCTAAATGATCGTCAAGGCAATCATGATCGAACGGTAAGAGATAAGAAACCCGGAATGTTAGAGTTGAACAACAGTGATGCTCTACTTGCTCAGAACAAATTGCTAACTTCACAAGTGGAACTTTTGACACAACAAATGTCTAAATTACCACAACAGATCAAGGAGCTGAACTGGGTATCTAATTCATATCAAGTTGCTAAGTGCGAATTGTGCAAGGGAGATCATCAAACAGGATTCTGTCCACCAGTGCAAGAAGAAGAAGTGAATTACATGAATAATAACCAAGGACAGAGGCAGAATCAATATCAGAATCAGCCATACCAACAAGGTTATCCACCAAGATATAACAATCAAGGGTACCAACAAAGGCCACCGAATCAAGGGTATCAACAACAAGCATTCCAACCATACACTCAACCACCACAACAACAGCAAGGAGGGCAATCCAAGTTAGAGGAGACAGTGAATCAATTCATTCAAACATCAGTGATAAATCAGAAGAACCAGGAAGCTGCAATTAAAAATCTGCAAACTCAAGTGGGGCAAATAACACATCAGCTTACTCTACAGACACAAGGAGCCTTGCCAAACTCAACCGCGAAAAAACCGCAAGACCAAGAGAAAATTAATGCTGTTACAACAAGGAGTCAAAAGGGTTTAGAATCGGAAAAAGAGAAAGAGGAGATAGGTGACCCTATAGCGATGGAGGTCGATCTGGAAATAAGAGAGAATCTAAAAGAGCCAGAGGTTGTAACACTACCAATGAAACCAGTTGAAGAAAAAAATAAGAAAGATGTTGAACAAGTGATTAAACCACCCCTCCCGTTACGACTGACAAAGAAGGATTCAAAAGAGAAAGACATTCGGAAGTTTACGTCCTTGTTCAAAAAGTTAGAAGTGAATTTATCTTTCTTTGAAGCACTGGAGCACGTGCCTGTGTATAAGAAATTTATGAAAGAGGTGTCGGTGAAAAAAAGACCACTAGAAGGAGAACCAAAAATTGCAATCGAGAAGTGTAGTATAGTCGCTGCAGCAAGAAAGATCCCAATTAAGAGAAAAGACCCTGGGGCGGTGGCAATACCATGCACTATCAAGAATATATCATTTAAAAAGGTACTTCTCGACTCTGGCTCTAGTGTGAGTTTAATGCCTTTATCCATTTTCAAAAGGCTTGAATTAGACAAGATTAGTGAAAGCAAGTCGCAATTACGGTTCGCCGATCACACTACTAAGAAATCTTATGGAATAGCGGAAGATGTACTAGTAGAAGTTGATAAGTTTGTCTTTCCTGTTGACTTCCACATCATGGACATTCCGGAAGATGAAGAAACTCCGATCCTTCTCGGGAGACCCTTTTTGTCGACAGGACGCTGTAATTTTGACATTGAAAAGGGGACGCTAACGCTAAAATCATTTGATGAAGAAGTAACCTTGAAGATGTTAGGAGTCAAGAAACATAGGTCAGGGGTAAATGAGAAAAATTCAACTGGTACACCGGAAGGTGCACAAGAAGGCAAAAAGCTCAAAAACCTCCAAGAAAAAGTCTCTAACATATCTTCTCCAATGAGACCAAATTATGATGATGTCAAAAGTCCTAAGAGGGCTAAGGAGAGTGATAAGAATGGGGAAGATAAAGTGAAGAGAAAAGCTATCCAGGCTTTTTATCTTCATGAGTTTGTGGGTATGGAAGTACAAAGTAGCGAGTGTTGGAAAAGGAAATACCCTCCATAAAACAAGGGGTAATGGACCGTCGAGCCATGCGACGTTAAACGAAGCACTTTGTGGGAGGTAACCCACACTTCTAATGTTTTATTTTTGTCCATTTTATTTCAGGAAATAATAAGGGAACCTTTCTGGTGAGAGCTAGGAAGAGGCAATTGATATTGCAATACCCTCTGTGAGTCAACCCTCTCGGGCTTGTTCTGAAACATTGAGGTCAATGTTTAGTTCAAGTTTGGGGGTGGATTTACTCTTTGCATCTTTTTTTTCAATTTTATGCTTTTATGTCTGTTATGTACTCCCAGTTAGAGTAAGTAGTCCCATAACAAAGTGAGAACCTCAAGCGAAGTATCAACAATGAAGCAACATGTATGAAAGTGGTAGTAAGTGAATGTTCAAAAATTTTGAGTTTCACTCTCTTTTTCAATAAAAGTGACAAAGCAGGTATGAAATTTCGAACTCAAACTCTTAATGTATGCAATGAAACTTAAGGTGTTAGTAAATACAGTCAGAAGTTCTTTTTGGTACACTATTGTTTATTGGATCAGCTTAGCCTTAACCATTGTGAGGAAAGCTTTCCATTGTTTACTATATGCAGGAGACCATCAATTATTTTGACTTGTTCGTATCATGCTAAACCGGCTGTTGCATCGTCTGTGGAATCTGAGGAAGTGATTTAGGCATTGTTTGAATTGAGAGTGCTTTGAGCCGAATCCACCGTAAAAATTATTTTCTTCTGTGAGAGTGTGATCCTTTGCTAACCATTCTTTGAGCCTGAGGTCAAGGTAAGTATCATAATATGCACCAAGGAAATACCTGGTGAGTTTGATCTCAATAAAAAGTTTTGTTTTGGACCATCAACCATAAAATTTGGTGATGTGTTTTCTCTTTGACCTTTTTAGAAAGTAGGGGAGCATTCATATAATCTGAATACAGGTTGATCTCCAAGTTGGGGAGAGTCACATTCAAAAGAAGAGTAAGTACTTATGGTAATCAGTGAAAGATAAAAGAAGTCGTAGCTTGAAAAAAAAAGAGAAGTAACAACGTTAGAATATAACGGTTGCTGAAAAAAAAGTGAAAAAGAAAAACCAAGCTACGAATGAAAAAAGATGGACAGGTAAAGGAAGTAGAGTTTTAGAGAAAAAGAAATAAGTTATGAATTGGATGCTTCCCTATATTAGGAACAACCCTTGATTATCTTCTTTTCTTTGAATCTAAACCACATTACAACCATAGAAAGACCTTCTGATTCTAAGATTCCACAAGACTTGATGCGAGCAATTTGGTGAACGTATGATATGGATCTTTGTTGATTTAATTGTTTGGATGAGTGTTTAACCCCTCTTTTATTCATCATACTTTTTGATGAGAGTGATTAGTGCTGATTCAATTACAATTGTGTAGTGTTTTGAACTTCTGGAGGTAATTTGCTTTCAACGTTTGTTTCATGTGTATATTCTGAGTTTGCAGGTAGAAGAGGAGTATTTGACTTAGTTACTGGATTGAACCACTTGAGAAAATTTTTTTTGAAAAACTTGTTGCATGATTGTGGGTATGTTTTGTTGGAGGTAAGTAATTTTGTTTAGGGACAAACAAAGCTCTAAGTTGGGGAGAGTTTGTTAGGAGTGAATTAATGGTAATTTCATGTGTTAATATAAGTGATTTATTCTCTAAATAAATGCAAAATTTTGATAGATCCATAGGTTTTTAGTAAGAATTGAACTGAAAAGGTTTAGTTCGTGTTTAAAGCAAATCGAATCACTTGTGGGTACTATTGTTACAGGTTTGAAGCCAAATTGAAGCTTGAGAAGAACATGAGGAGGAAAGGAAGTTGGAAGAGCAAAAAGGCAAGAGAAAGAGTTGAGTTTTGCAAAGGGCGCGCCGCGGAAGTTCAGTGAGGCGCCGCGCCAAAGTCTCTGTTTTTGATCGCGCCGCGCCAGCCCGATGCCGCGCCGCGGCCTCGGCGTAAAAAGCCCAAAGTTTCTATTTAAAAGCCCTAGCTTCCAAGTGAAAAAAGAGTGTTGTGTTGTGCGAAATTAGGAGAGCATTCTGAAGGTGCAGCCACAATCATCAATTGAAGACCAATTCTCTATCAAGCGAAGACATTCCTTTGATGAAGATGAATTCTTCCATTAATCCTTGTGTGTTCTTCATGTCTATGGAGAGCTAAATCCCTCTTGTTGAATCTAAGGTAGTAGTTAATCTATGAATATACAATACCATTAGTTAATTCCTGTGAACAATTATTTGAATTCATTATCAATAAGTAATCTTGCCTTTATTATTAAATTATCGTTTAATCTTTGATCGAAAGAAAGGATTTAACTTTTGCCCTAGGTTACTATATTGATTCAATACCAATCCGCAGAGATGGGATTGAGATTGGGTTTTCATAATTATCGTTCTTAATTACTGTTATCGTTATTGATATTTGGAGAGATCGAATCTCGTACCGGTAAAAGCTATCTAGTTTGATTTGCAGAGATGGAATCTTATTTGAGGATAAGTGAAGATAATGATTCATAAAGTTGTTCAATTGGGAATTAAGTGATAATTGTATAGGAATAGATTGATGAACCCTAAAGATTCAACATACTTCTCTAATTGTTAAACCACAATTCATTATTTGCATTTAGTTTATTTGTTTACTTTTGATAATATTAGATTATAAACCAAACAAACCTAATTTTCCTAACTCAAAATAAACAACTATAGAAAGGCAGTGATATTAACCAATCCCTGTGGATACGATATATTACCGAAAATATTTACCCACAAATACTTTCAACAATCCTCTGTAGCAAACTATATCCTTAATTTCCACTTGTAATCCTCCATTTTTTTGGAAGCTTGCATGTTTGAAAATCATTCATAAAAATTTCATCATCTTCACTATCAATCTCTTGAAGTAAGTCATCACTATCACATTCCTCAATGTCACTACATCCTTGAGAATTTTCTTTTGGAACCTCACCATCGTTGTCATCAACAAATAAACCACTGCCTTCACCTGATGCTCCCACTACCATTTTCTTCCTTGGTCTCCCAACATCTGCTTTTCCCTTCCCATTACCTTTTGCTTTTCCCTTCCATTTTCCCCTCCCTTTAACTTTTTCTTTACCCTTGTCCTTTCCACCCCCTTCACATGATGCATCTTCTGCATTGCCAGTCTCATTATCAATTGAAATCTCTTCACCAATACCTAAATCATCATCACCATCACCGTCTGGATCACCAAAGTCCACATTCAAGTCAATATCTTTACTTTCATATACACCTTCTGTTAGCTGGAGATTTCGATTGAAGAAAAAGTTCTTTGAAGAATTAGAATTCGAGGAAGAATGGCTTTTGATGGCCATTGCCGAGAATAAATGGCTCCTGATGGCCATGATTCGAGGATGTTATTTAAGTTGAAGTAAAGGTGATGGAAATCGAAGCTGATTCGAAACAAGTTGTCTTTGGGACTTAAGCGATTTTTGTGAAATACAAAGGGTACTGAAGCTTTGCGTATTTCGTGGCATCCTCGTTTTAGATCACGTTGCCACGTATCGAAAGAGAATTCAGGCGGGAGGATTTGAATTTCGAAACATTCTGTGTAACCAAATAAGGTCTTGATATATTCCTCAACAAGGACTGCAGTTCTTTCTTCGTGGATGGAGGCTTAGTTTCCATAATTGCCTTTGTTTTATTCTGGTTAATTTCTATTCCCTTTTTATGAACCACAAAGCCCAGGAAATCTCCAGCCTGCACAAAGAAAGCACACTTAAGGGGATTCATCTTTAAGCCATGTTTTCGCATTCTCTCAAATGATTGGCTTAGATGATCGAGATGATCGTAATCTGAGACAGGTTTCACAACGATATCATCTATGTATACTTGCATGAATGTTTCTCTAAAATCATGAAATATTGAATTCATTGCTCTCTGGTAGGTTGCCCCAGCATTCTTTAAACCGAAAGGCATTACAACCCACTCATAGGTGCCTATTGCCCCTGGGCAACGAAAAGCTGTTTTAGACACATCTTCTTCTGCAATGAAAATCTGATTATAACCAGAGTATCCGTCCAACATACTTAGATATTCGAAGCCTGCGGCTGAATCTACTAACATTTCTGCCACAGGCATGGGATATTCATCCTTAGGAGTTGCTGCATTCAGATCACGAAAATCTATGCATACTCTTAATGAACCATTCTTTTTAATAACTGGTACAATATTAGCAATCCATTCGACATACCTTGTGGTTCTGATGAACTTACACCGTAGGAGTCTTTCGACTTCTGCTTTAATCTTCGAATGAATTTCTGGTGCGAACCTTCTAGGAGTTTGCTTGATGGGCTTTTTTCCCTCCTTTATGGGTAACTTCAATTCGACCAAATCGCGCCCTAAACCAAGCATCTCATCGTAATCCCATGCAAAGCAATCTTTGTTCTCCTTCAACAACGCGACCACTTTTGACTTCAGCGTTGGCGCTAGTTTCGCACTGACGTATGTTACCCTCTTTTGATCTCCATCTCCGAGATTTACTTCTTCGAGTGGATCTTGGGCTAACATTTTGATATTTGATCCCATTGGGTCCTTCTCGAAACCCAAAGGCTCTTCGTCGTAGATTGCATCCAATCTTTGACCTATCTCTTCTCTTGAAATCTCTTCGACTCAGACTGAATCTTCAGGCAGGTGAGGGATCATATCTATCCCCAAATCTGGAGTTTCTTCCTTTTTTAGACCTTCATTAAACAACATGTTTGACAATTCGGCTTCGAGAGCCGTCTTTCTTTTATTCTCGGCTACGTAAGTCGAAATCTTTTCGAAAAATGATGACTCAGGCATCATCAACTTCGTCATCCCAGCCTGTTGGCCGTATTGTTGGATCATGCTCTGTTAGTGCGGTATCTTCTGGGCCATCCATTATTTCTCTATTCCACTGGAATCCATTTGGGTGCAAAGATAAGTAATACAATGCGTTCTTATTCGGGGTATATATATCTTCCGCAGCATGGCAAGGCCCTATGTTTGCCAAATTCCTATCGAAGTTAGTCTTGTTAACCTGGTTAACTTCAGCCATGTAGTAACTTTGGTCTCCCTCAATATTCTCCACTATGCCATCTTCTCTCCAAATAGTTAACCTTTGATGCATTGTCGAAGGCACAGCAGCAACCCCATGGATCCATTCCCTTCCGAGCAAGAGATTATAATTTGCTTTCGCAGGTATGACCATAAACATAGTTGGCCTTGTGACTGATCCCACCGTGAGATTTACTTGGATAACTCCCAAGGTTTGCCCTATTTTGCCTTCATAGTTAGACAAAACCATGTTGTGTGGCCTTATATCAGTATCAAACATACCAATTCTTTTCAGCATGTATTGGGGCATTAGATTCACTGCTGCCCCTCCATCTACCAGGACTTTATTAATTCCAACATTCTCAATCTTAGCCCTTATGTAGAGTGGCTTCAAATGGTTTCGCATACCTTCATCTGGCCTTTCGAAGAAGGCATTCTGCTCCTCAACTGCACCGTTGTTCAGAACATAGTAACACACAGGTCTGTGTTTTGCCATCTCCTCGACGTCAGCCTCCTCACAATCTTCAACTTCAGTTTCTTGATTAAACTCGTGAGGGAGTACGGATACGACATTGCAGTTGAGGTTTATAGATGATACTCCATCAGAGTCAAAATCATTTGTCATTCTATCATCCTCTTTCCAAAGGCTTGAATGCATCCTCTCCTCTTCTTTCTCGTTCTCAGAATCGAACAACTTGCGCTCCAACGGAGGTTTGCTTGTCTTTGCCCCCTGCATTGGGATTTGATTGCTACTTGTCTCTCCAGCCTCTCTTGGTTTGAACTCCCTTTGGGCTTTCTTCATCCTCTGGTGTCTTCTCCATTAGGATCTGGACATAGAATTTTTGCCCTTGTAATTTTCCAACCTGTACATCTCTCGATTAGAAGTCTGGAATTGTTTTCTATATGCCATTGCAGTTCTTCCACCCTGGTCCCAACTTCACCATTTGTTGGTTCTGGCACCAGCTTGCATCCATCTATCCCTAGGTATGTCTGCAGGAACCTTGAATGTAACCCTTCGAGCTCTAGGGTATGGGCTGTCAGGCCTTCTCGATGGGGTTCGATCATCGAACCCAAATAAGTTAGGACGCAGTCCCTGGGTCTCCCGACCCATATAAAGATACCCCCTTTCGAATGATCCTGCTAGCAGTTCGTCATAGACTGCACCACATCTAGGGCATAATGCAACTTCCGAATTGTCGCTGTGACACCTGACCAAAAAACCAACCAAGCTTTCTTCAAACCTTGGGTACACTTTCAACAGCAAGTTTCCTCCTCTCCAAGGTTGCTCTAACCTTTCTCGCAAAGCCCTCTCGAAATTGGCCTGGATCCTCCGATTTGTCATAATTGAACATCTTGGGCACATCACCCTTTTTCCTCCATTCTTTATATGACAATTCCAAAGATAATCCTTCAAACTGTTTCCCCTTGGCGGAATCTCAAGGTTTGCTTTCTCCCACACCAACCATTTTTCTAGTTCTTCGATTTCAGATAAGGGACGTCTAGCATTGACCATGTTAACAACCGCCGGAGGGACTTCAGAAATCTGTATCTGTTGAAGCTTCATCGTGAGGTCTTCAGTGGCCTCACTTGTTTCTCCTTTTGGATATTCAGTCATTTCAACATCGAAGGATCCTTCAACATCAGTATTGAGGATCGGATTGTCACTTAGGCTTTCAGTAGCCTGCTTTCCATCTGAAATTGTCTTTGATCCAGCAGCATGAATTTCAGATACTTCCACCATGTTGACGTCAAATGGTTCACACAAGTTAGTGTCAGCCACGTTCAAAGGATCAGCGTCAACCTTCATAGGGTTCTTGCTATTGTCAGCGAATTTCAAACGCCCATCCTTGATAGCATTCTGGATTAGATCCCTGAAAAGAAAACATTGTGAGGTTTTGTGGCCTAAGAAACCATGATATTTACAAAAACCTCTCTTCTTCCGTTGTTCTAACAGAGGAATTTTAGAATTTGGAGGCACTATCATTTGACCATCTTTTACTAGTAAATCAAATATTTCGTCACACTTGGTGACATCAAACGTGTAAGTTTTCTTGGGAAATCTATCACTTTTATCATTATCTACTGGATTTCTTCCATTAGAAGGGGTGAGTAATTTGCAAGCATAGGGTGGCGCTTCCTTTAACTCGGAGAGATCTATTTCGACCTCTTCCATGTCGCATGAGTCTTCGAAAGGTTCGCCATCAACTTCGTCTGCTTCGACGTATGCTACTCTTTCCTTCTTATAACTCTTACTAGCTCTGGCCTTTTCTGCTTTTAACCGTTCGACTTGTCGAACTCTATCTGCCAACTGGGCCATATCTCTCAGGTATTGAGTATCCAGTTTCTTTCGAATTGAATAATCTAGGCCACCTGCAGCCATTTCAACTAATTCATTCTCCGGGACAGTCGTGAAGCATCTTGATTTCAACAAACGGAACCTGTTTAAGTAATCGTCAATAGACTCCGAGAATTTCCTCTTGATGCTAGCCAGTTCTTTCAAACTTATCTTGGTTTGACCCATGTAAAATTGTTCATGGAATAATCTCTCCAAGTGGGCCCATGCATCTATAGAATTTGGAGGTAAGGTAGTAAACCACACAAACGCATTTTTTGTCAGCGAACTAGGGAAGTATTTAATCCTTAAATCCTCATTCCCTGCTAAGTCTCCGGCTTCTGTCAGATACCTGGCAATATGTTCCACCGTTGATTCATTCGTGTCCCCTGAAAACTTAGTAAATTTTGGCACTTTGGTGTCCCTTGGCAACTCTGTTTGCATGATATAATCTGCTATGGGAGATGTATAATTTGGACGTCGAAGTCCAGTACTGAGGCCATTATTGGCCATAACTCTCTCTATCATAGCAGTTAAATTATTTTCTGTGGCTAGGTTTTCTCTCCTGACTCTCTGAACTACTTCGTCTGGGTGTTTGTTCCTACCTACTACCCTTAATCTGGGTCTCTCCTTCTCGAACTCTTGTTGAGCAGGGATAATTCTTCGGTTCGAAGCTTCTAAATCTATTACCCGATCCCTTTCGACCGTTGTTGTTCTCTGTGGAGGGATTACGCCAGCAGTGGTTGTACTAGGTGGAGGCACTGCATTTTGGACACGTTCTAGAATGGGGTCTCCTTCTCGATAAGAGGATTGGTTATTTCTCCGCCTGGGTTGTGGAACACCCATGAATTCTGCCATTCGATTCATTTGGGATGATATATTTTGAAAGGTTTCCACATTCTCCCGATTTGTATTAGCAATATTTGTTGCTAAAGGATTTAAGATTGATGATAATTCTCTGGCCAGGGTTCCTAACATATCATGATTACTTGCGTCCATCTCTTGTCGGAATGCTGCTTGATTACTTGTGGTAAAATTGGGTAGTTGGGCAGAGAAGCCAGTATTTTGTGCGCTACGACCTACTGAACCAGCATTTGGCGAAAATGTCGCGGGGTTAGTTGTAGTGTATGTAGGTCCTGCTCCTCGTGTACCTGTCATGTATGGATATGGCATTCCATATTGACTATTTGGTTTCCATTCGAACGCAGATGATCCAGGGGAGAATAATTGGTTTGCAGCATTCGTCGAAGCAAGTTGCATCTCGCTTGCACTTGAGGATGGAGGTGCGGTAGTCGATACCGAAACTGGAATAGTCCCTGTCGTTGTTGTATTGTTTTCAGGTATAGCCTGGGAACTATCCATGGGTCTCGATCCATTTGGACCTGGTATGTTCCGTGCTCCTTGAGTAGAAGTCAAAACATGCGCAGAATTTGCCGCTCCTGTTCCTGACACTTGTGGGGGATCTTGATCTCCCCCTGTACTGGTCGTAACAACCATTTTCTTGTTGTACATTCGTTTGGGAATCGGTTGTGCACTGTTTGTTAATTTACCGTTCCTAAGGTTCATACAAGGTCTTGATATTTTCTAGACAAAACAAAACAATCGATTAATAACAATCTGTTTGACACTGTCCCACCGGGTGTGCCAATTTTTTTACGATGATTTCCGGTAAACAACCGCTAGTCTTCCAAACTATAATAAATATGATTTGGTTACTCGCAGGATCGACTAGATTGATCCTAGGACATAGTCAAATAGGTTGTTATTCATGATAGTTTGAATTATGTCTATGATTGGTGTGTCTCGAAATAAGAAATACTTAATGAAATAAATAAATATTAGCAATCACCTTGTTATACACGTAAATATAACACCAGCGAAAGTTAAAGATAAAACATAAGACAAAACTTGTAAAAATGCAAGAATCTTAAAGTGCAGAAAAGTTAAGTGCTTCGAAGATAAATGACATGAAAATAAAGAGTGCAGGAATGTAAATGACAGAAAGTAAAAGAAAGGGTAATAATATCGAAAGATACTTGAATAAAGGAAAATACACATGTATTTAAATTGGTGTTGGTGTCATACGTACATTTCTCAGCGAACTCTTTCTCTTAACACTTGATACTTGAGCAATATGTGAGTGATTTGTACAAAATGAACACACGGAATCCTAACATTAAGATCCTTATTTATACTAGTTTCGACCCTAACGGTCCTACGCTAATCTAATGCCACGTTGTTCGTAGAAAATCCAGGGATGTCATCTGTCTTCGTGCGGTTACATAAACTACTTCGAAATTCAAATCATCCCGCCTGAATCCTCCTTCGACGCGTGGAAACATAATTATAATCGAGAATGCCACAAAAATACGCTAAGCTTCAGTACTTTGCATATCTCGCATAAACGTCTAAGTTCCAAAGATCATTCTTCTCGAAATTAGCTTCGGTGCTCACTATTTTGCTTCAACTTAAACATCATTCTCGAAGCATGGCCATCAGTAGCCATTCTCTATCTTCAAGGATGGTCATCAGTAATCCATCTTCTTCGAACTTCGAACCTTCGAAGGATATTTCTTTCAAAACGAAATCTTCAGCTAACAAATTGCCCCCAATAAATGCCTGTTTCGAAAGACAAGAGAAATAGGCGTTTCTTGCTGTAACAAGATTTCGTTTTAGAGTTCTAAGATCATTGACTGACGTCATAATCATTTATGACTCTGTTTCCAAAACGTCTTGTCATTTTCAAAGATGTCTACTCATAACTTACATTCCCACGTTCTGGTCTTACTTTATGATGATTACTCCTACATACTAGGAGTAAAGCTAATAACTATTCGACCGCCGTTGGATTAAATCAACGTCTGCCGCGTGTCTCTTGGTTTTTACCCAAAAGACTTGAAAAGGCTTCCGTTAAACCTTTAAATACCTGAATTCATATGCTCAGATAACTTTCTTCATTCTTTCTACAGAAAAGAAACGTCTCTGGTTCCATTCAAACCCATTTCTCATATCAAGCTTACTCATGGCATCTTCCTCAAATGTTCTCCAACCAGCTTTGAAACTTCAGAAATCTACACAGATGGGGGATCAAGAATACATACCAAACCCAAATACTGCAGAAGTGCGCGCCATTTATGCTTCTCAGGTAATCATTCCCTTTGAACTTTCTGGAAAAACTCATGCCTTCATGGGTCCTTTACCAGGAGAAACTAACTCTTCTCTAAATAAATTCTTTCCTGCTTATTATAAAACTAGGCCTTTAGTTAGTAAGAACAAAATAGATGAAGATGGTTGTCCTATCTTAGCAGATCCTGATAGTGCAGAAGACACTTCGACCGTAACCCCTTTAGCCCTAGAGAAAATTAGGTTAAACTATATAACCAATTTTTTGAGAGTTTTTAGGTCAATTCCTTTAGCAAAAGACCCTGAACTATACTATGCCTGGCTAACAAGAGTAGAGAAACACAAGGCTTCTTTCTGGAAACAATTGGGCATTTATGATTTAATCCAACTGTCCAAAACTGGTTTAGAATACAACCAAACCATGTTAGTAGCATCAGTTCATTTCTGGGATGCTTCCCATAACACTTTTCATCTCCCGTGTGGAATGGTCACCCCCACTCTTTTCGACATAGCTGCTATCACGGGGCTTCGACCAACCGGAGAGACCTTTGACCCCAATGTCATGGATACTGATACCATTAATTTCAGCGAAGCAACAGTTACTTACACTACGTTCATTCAACAATATCATGACGAAAACAATGAAGTAGTTTCGGACGAAGAGCATATTGCTTTCTTAGCCTTATGGCTTTCGAGGTGCGTTTTCTGCTCTAGGTCCATACAGGTAGCAAAGAGATATCTTTGTATGGCCAATCAACTACATGTTGGAACGCAACTGAACCTAAGCCAGTTAATTCTAGGGTTTCTCTATGAGAACCTAGGTGAAGCAACAGACCTTGTTAAGAATTATGAATCAGGATCTCTACTCTTTGCTGGTCCTTTCTGGTTTTTGCAACTGTGGCTAAATGCTACTTTCAAAGCTCACCTCCCATTTCGAGGCACTGTCAACGAAGAAGATCCAGACATCAAAAATCGAGCTGTAGAAGGCACCAGGTTGGCTTCGCTAACTCCTAAAGAAGATAATGGGAAGCTTCCTGAACACTTTTTAGCATATATCATGATGTTTGCTCAGTGTGATCAATTCAGCCCTTCAATGGCTCCATTCGTACAAAGGACAGTGGGTCCTGAATGGTTCACTCGAAGGTTTCCAGCGACGTCCCCAGACCAACAGACTGAATCTGTAATTATTTGGGAAGCTTTTCTTACCCCAAGGCTGTTCTATCACCGTCTTCGACCCTCCAAAAGCCAGTGTCTTCTTCCCTGCTACCAGCCAAATTTGGTGTCGAGACAATTTAGATTGGTTCAAATAAAACCCAAATGTCTATATGAGAAAAGGAACCATATGTGCTTACACACTTTGTATCTAACTGAAGATGAGTGTGAATCAAAAATCGCCAGATACACCAGTGTTACCAATCTCTCTCCTATTCCTTTCAAACCTGCCTTTTATTCTACTCCAGATTTTCAAAAATGGTGGACAGATTACTACACCATGCAAATCTTCGATGCTGAGAGCCTTACTCGCGAACTAACTGAAGCTTTTGATGATGTGCAGGAAAAATTTCACAAAGGTACTTCAACTCATATTAAAGAAATACAAGCCTTTCAAAAATTCTTTGAAACCATTTACAGGCCTGATGATCTTAGTCGGACCGTTCATGAAGCTGCAATCATTTTGCACGAAAAGTTTTCTACTAAACTGGATAAGTTGAAACTGCCCTTGTCTGTTCGACCAGAACTGCGTTATGAAGTGGCTTTCAAACTTAATCCTCCGAAATTCCCTCCACTACCAAGTGCTGATTTTGGTGTGGCTTTAATCCCTCCTTTCCTAGACTGGTTCGTGTGTGGGAATGCTTTTAAAATTCTTCAGGAAAGCACTAAAAATCGCGGTGAACGAGTGGTCCCGACTAAGCATACCCTGGATACTTTCAAAGGACACCTTCATATAGATCTTGAACATGTTCGTGTCTTGACTCCAATACCTGAAGGTTTGGGTTTAGACAAATTTCGACTAACTTTTCTTTCTTTTGGATGAAATACTGATTCCAGTTTCAACTACAGCCGTAGCTCGAAAGAGAAAGATCAAAGAAGCCGCTGCACAAAAAGATTCTGGAGTTTCGAAGAGCAACAAGGCAAGTAGGAGTGATTCTACCACGACCGGCAAGAAACCCACGGTATACACGCATTTTATATTCCAATTGGTATATTTCTATGGATGGTACTTACTTTGCTCAATTCATATTCTTCAGACTTCGAAACCTCCGGTGCACTCAAAGCGGAAAGATCTTCAAACCGTTGTTTCAGATGATGAAGACAAATCTCCTCCTCGCACCAGGCAAGGACACAAGAAAAGACAGAAGACTGCCACTCCTTCAGGCAAAGAAAAGGGGTCTGGTTCTTCGAAAATTCCTTCACCGGTTGATAAAGTATCTTCTGAAGAATCACCTTTGAAAGGTGGTAGTAACGTTCTTGTTGTGGAAAGCCACAACTCGAGTCCAGATAACATGCCAACCAAGGTATTTGGATCTCATACCATAATCATTTTTATAAATTTTAACTTAAACAATTAAGTTAACGTTTTACCTTATGATTGTAGGATGATGCTGACACAGCCACTTCTGATCTCAAAGCCTTCAACCTTACCATCGACCTTGATAGTCTCCAAGGTAAGTGTACATTTTTTCTTACGACAAACAGATTTCTTGCAATCTACCCATCATAACATGTCCTAATTACTTAATGCAGCCAAATCTCACGTGCTTTCACCAGTTGTCGAAGATGCTCAGCCTTTAGCGACCATCATTCCTAATATGCCAGTCGAACAAAGCCACTCAACTGATGATTCTCCACCTACTCACCAGAGCGAAAAAGCAGATCAACAATATTCAGGTAGCCACAATGCAGCTGGTCATCCAACTGGTAGTGAGGATTCTTTATCTGAACAAGATGTTATGGAAGAAACCTCCAAGCTAGCCACAGTAGTTCCTCATGAAACTACCCCTTTTGGGACCATAATTTCTCCTGAAACTACTTCGACGCCTGCCCCAGCAAAGCCCACTCCTTCAGAATTGGAGCAGCTTAAACAAACTGATCTTCTCAGCTTCCTCAAGGCTATGATGAATACTGATAACATTTCGCCTTCTGAGCTCGAAACTTCTCCAGCTGTCCAGCCAGAATCTGGTGACAAAGAGGATACTTTTGTACTTCTTCATCAGATAAAGGAAAAGTTCTTCGAAACCAACCTCGTCGAAATTATTAGCAAGGATCCTACCAAAAGTCATGGCTTGAATCAACTTCTAAAAAAGGTGGATCTGCTTCTGGTTTCGAAAGAAGTTTCGGAGGTGATTGTTTTGCTGGGTTCTCTGATCTAACAGCTTCAATCAAACATTCTTCGACGTCGCAATATTGAGGAGCAACTTACTACGAAGGTGGCTTCTCATAGTTCATCTTGGAAAGCCGCTACTGATGCGTCGAAGAAAGGTGATGCTCTCAAACTTAAACGCTCAGAGAGACAACAAGAGTACGATGAATGTGAGCGGAATATCCAATTCTGGAAACAATAGATTGTCCAACTTGAAGAAAAGATAAAGGAGGCTGAATCTCGTAAGGCAACCATTCAACAGTCCAGTGAGCAGGAATTGACTGAAGTTGCGCGTTTAGGAATCCAGCATTTCGAAGCTGCACAAAAACTAGTTCCCGAAATTGACGAACTGAAGAAACAACGGGCCTTGATTGAACTTCGCATGTCTTCCTGGGAGATTCAGTATTCGAAGATAAAAGACACTCTTCCTAGAGATTTTAATTAGTCCTTTCGAATCTTGTATTGACTTTTCTGTAATGCACATTGATTTGTCTTGTAATCGAATTCCACCAGGAATATATCTATGTAGACCTTTTGTTTGCCAGTTTACATATTCTATTCCATTTTGCAACGATTATGTGTAACATTTTAGCAATTCTTCAAATCTTGCCAAAATATATTTAATTGTCACAGTAATCTTAATAAATGCAAGCACGTGACCTGACTATCCTTCGCACTCCTTCTAGTCTAGACTTGACGTTTCCACTCCCTTAGTCGTAACCATCATTTAAGTGATGACGTCACTTCCTTCAAAACGTCTCTTTTAAGACGTGCGTGCACCAGTTTCTCATGATTACATTTCAACTTCCTAGGGCGGGAAACGGCGGAAGCCATAACTCCTCTTTGGAATACCAAATGCAGTCCAATCAATCATTACAATTAAACCGTCCCTCTATTGCCTCAGGTCTATATAAAGGATTAACATCACACTTCTTATTTCACACTTGCTTGAAACCTTGTTTCTCTTCCTCCATTCTAAAAAACACAGAGTCTAAAAGACAACTCTTTTCAACTTTTTCTTCTCCTCATGGCGCAACCTCTTACTTATAACAATATTAGAGCTTGCATAAAGAAAGAGTTGAAACTTTTCGAAGAAGAGTTTGAGGAAAACTTCATCAGCATCAGCGCTCTCTTTGCCAATCAAGAACTTGATTTCTATTATGAAATCTTGGAAGGACCAGTTTATCCCAACATGCTGGCTGATTTCTGGATGTTTGCGTCCCTACGCATAGATCCAGAGGGCAGAACTACTATAGTCTCTGAAGTTCGACGTGCCCAAATCAGAATCACTCCTTCCACCATCTCTAACTTGATGAGATGCAACAATTCTGGTGAAACCTTTGATGATAATAGCTTCAACATGACGACTCATCTTCTGTTGAGGACTCTCATGGACAACGACCCTTATAGTGCCAAGGTCATCAGGGTTTGGCATCAACTGCTCGTGGGTAACTTTCAACCACGAAACCATGATCAAAACAGCATCATGGTGGAGGACTTGGAGTTTATCCTCTGTGCCCTTCGTGGGAAGAAAATCAACTTCCCTTTAATGATTTCCAAAGGGCTTGTCGAGGCCGTTTCCATGGCTGCTTCCCGTCAAGGGGTTGTGACCTGTCTTCCATATGGAAGGCTCTTGTCTTACATATTCCTTAAAAAGGGAATAGTGAGAAGGATGAGCAACTCCGGATCCATGAACATGTTCGAGGCAGAGAGCTTGCCCCTGTTACCTTTGGAAGGCTTGGACCAGAGGATCAACTAGGAGGTAGTTTAGTCTAGGTTTTTATTTACTTTAGTTTCTTTTTGTAACCTTCCATGTTTTGGAAACCAAATCTCTTGTAACGAATGTACTCCCTTAATTATTAATGGAAGATGTTAAGTTGATTTCTTCGTCTCTTCTTTTATTTTGCCATACATATTTGTTTAGACAACAAAGCCATTTTGGTGTTAGTTCAACCATTTTGGCTTACGTAGTATACTTCAATATCTACGTTTTTCCAATCTTTACTTCGTGCATGCTTGGTTTGTATCTCTTTAGATACTTCCCGTTTACTCTTAGGATCCTGCGATCTTCTGCTAACTCTTCTATCTCGTAAGCATTATTCGAAAATACTTTCAAGATTCGAAAGGGTCCCTCCCAGTGTGGGGACCATTTACCAAGTGCTTGATTCCTTCGATCTATGGGTAATATAACTTTCCAGACTAAGTCATTATTGCTAAAAGTTTTACCTTTCACCTTCTTGTTGTATGCTCTGGACACTCTTTCTTTTTGTCTTTTTATCATCTCCAATGCTCGAAGTCTGTCTTCGTCCAGGTCTACTAATTCATTCATCATCAATTCCCAATACATGTTAGGAGAGATTTTTGCCTGTCTTTATATCTGAACTGACTGCAAATATATCTCAACTGGGAGTACTACGTCATGCCCAAATGTCAATTGGAATGGCGTAGTGTTTGTAGCTTCTTTTGGAGATGTTCGACAAGCCCAAAGCGCTTGGTCTAAGGTTTTGTGCCAACTCTTAGGCTTTTTCCCCACATGTTTCTTTATGAGACCGATTATTATTTTGTTTGACCCTTCGACTTGTCCATTTGCCTGAGCATAGTAAGGTGTAGAAGTGAACAATTTGAAACCCATCTCTTTGGCGAAGTCTTGCATTTTCCGCCCAGTGAACACTGATCCTTGATCTGTGGTTATACTTTCTGGGATTCCAAATCTGTATATGATGTGTTTTTGAATAAACTCAATCACAGCCTCTTGGTCCACATTCGCTAGTGGTATCGCTTCGACCCATTTTGTGAAGTAGTCTATTCCTACTAGTATGTATCTTTGACCCTTAGAGGATTTAGGGTGAATTTCTCCAATTAAGTCTAGTGCCCAACCTCTGAAAGGCCATGGTTTTATTATTGGACTTAACTCATTTGTTGGAGCGTGTTGAATACCTGCATGTTCTTGACATTCTTGACACCCTTTTGCGAATTCTATGCAATCTTTTAACATAGAAGGCCAATACATTCCATATCTAAACAAAAACCATTTCATTTTGTGCCCTGCTCGATGTGCCCCACATGCTCCACTGTGTACATTTGAGAGAGCCAAATATACTTCTGCTTCACCCAAGCATTTTAACAAGACCCCTTCAGGAGTTTTCTTGAACAATTCGTTCCCCATCAGAAAATATGACAAGGCTCTATATTTCACCTTTCTATTCGTGTCTGTCGAAGGATCTTTTAGATAGTTCACAATTGGACTCCTCCAATCTGTGTCTGCTAAAGAGTCTATATTTAACACTTCGAATTCTTCTTTGCTGGCAAAGCCTAATTGTGAATTCTCCAGGTCACTTAGGGAAAGTTTGGTAGCCATTGCTTTCCCTCTGACTTCGATCAGTTCTTCTAGTTTTTCTTTCGATACCCTATATCCTGAGGCTAACTGTGCCAAATCATTTGCTTCTTGATTCTTGGTTCTCGAAACGTGATTTAACTCCACATATTCGAATTTTTTAAGCAGCCTATTTGCTATGACAAAGTACATGATCAAGTTTTCTTTGATGCATTTGTACTCCTTTGTTAGTTGCTTAATCACTAGTTCAGAGTCTCCTTTAATTTCGACTCTAGTTGCCCCCAATTCTAACAAAGCTTCAAGTCCAGCAATCAGTGCTTCATATTCAGCTTCGTTGTTGGAGCATAAAGGACCTTCAATCTTGTACTTGAGCTTTGTTGGAATTCCATCAGGAGAAATTATCAATATTCCAACACCAGTTCCCTCTCTATGAGTCGAACCATCGAAGTATAGCTTTCAAGGCTTCAAATCTACATATTGTTGAGGGTTCTCAACCACTGCATGGTCAACAATGAAATCTGATACAATTTGGCCTTTCATTGCCTTGAGAGGTTGAAATATCAGTGAGTACTCAGTAAGGGCTAAAGCCCATTTGCCAATTCGACTATGCAATATTGACTTTGATAACATATGTTTGATAACATCACAATGAGACGAAACATAAACATTAACTGGCTTTATATAATACTTGAGTTTGATACAAGAGAAATATAAACAAAGGCAGAGTTTTTCTATTGCGCTATACCTAGTCTCTGCATCATTGAGTACTCTACTTAAATAATAAATGGCTCTTTCGATGCCATTTTCATCTTCTTGTGCTAACATACTGCCTATTGTATTATCTGAAGCTGAAATATACAGGCGCATGTGCTTCTTCCCATTTGGGGGAGATAAGATTGGTGAATGGATCAAGTATTGCTTGATTTTATCAAAAGCTTCTTGATGTTCAGCACGCCATTCAAATTTTCCTTCTCTGAGACGAAGTAGAGGGGAGAAAGCTTGCGTGCGTCCACTCAAATTAGAGATGAATCTTCTCAAGAAATTTATCTTCCTCAGCAAGGACTGCAGTTCTTTCTTCGTGGATGGAGGCTTAGTTTCCATAATTGCCTTTGTTTTATTCTGGTTAATTTCTATTCCCTTTTTATGAACCACAAAGCCCAGGAAATCTCCAGCCTGCACAAAGAAAGCACACTTAAGGGGATTCATCTTTAAGCCATGTTTTCGCATTCTCTCGAATGATTGGCTTAGATGATCGAGATGATCGTAATCTGAGACAGATTTCACAACGATATCATCTATGTATACTTGCATGAATGTTTCTCTAAAATCATGAAATATTGAATTCATTGCTCTCTGGTAGGTTGCCCCAGCATTCTTTAAACCGAAAGGCATTACAACCCACTCATAGGTGCCTATTGCCCCTGGGCAACGAAAAGCTGTTTTAGACACATCTTCTTCTGCAATGAAAATCTGATTATAACCAGAGTATCCGTCCAACATACTTAGATATTCGAAGCCTGCGGCTGAATCTACTAACATTTCTGCCACAGGCATGGGATATTCATCCTTAGGAGTTGCTGCATTCAGATCACGAAAATCTATGCATACTCTTAATGAACCATTCTTTTTAATAACTGGTACAATATTAGCAATCCATTCGACATACCTTGTGGTTCTGATGAACTTACACCGTAGGAGTCTTTCGACTTCTGCTTTAATCTTCGAATGAATTTCTGGTGCGAACCTTCTAGGAGTTTGCTTGATGGGCTTTTTTCCTTCCTTTATGGGTAACTTCAATTCGACCAAATCGCGCCCTAAACCAAGCATCTCATCGTAATCCCATGCAAAGCAATCTTTGTTCTCCTTCAACAACGCGGCCACTTTTGAATTCAGCGTTGGCGCTAGTTTCGCACTGACGTATGTTACCCTCTTTTGATCTCCATCTCCGAAATTTACTTCTTCGAGTGGATCTTGGGCTAACATTTTGATATTTGATCCCATTGGGTCCTTCTCGAAACCCAAAGGCTCTTCGTCGTAGATTGCATCCAATCTTTGACCTATCTCTTCTCTTGAAATCTCTTCGACTCAGACTGAATCTTCAGGCAGGTGAGGGATCATATCTATCCCCAAATCTGGAGTTTCTTCCTTTTTTAGACCTTCATTAAACAACAATGTTGACAATTTGGCTTCGAGAGCCGTCTTTCTTTTATTCTCGGCTACGTAAGTCGAAATCTTTTCGAAAAATGATGACTCAGGCATCATCAACTTCGTCATCCCAGCCTGTTGGCCGTATTGTTGGATCATGCTCTGTTAGTGCAGTATCTTTTGGGCCATCCATTATTTCTCTATTCCACTGGAATCCATTTGGGTGCAAAGATAAGTAATACAATGCGTTCTTATTCGGGGTATATATATCTTCCGCAGCATGGCAAGGCCCTATGTTTGCCAAATTCCTATCGAAGTTAGTCTTGTTAACCTGGTTAACTTCAGCCATGTAGTAACTTTGGTCTCCCTCAATATTCTCCACTATGCCATCTTCTCTCCAAATAGTTAACCTTTGATGCATTGTCGAAGGCACAGCAGCAACCCCATGGATCCATTCCCTTCCGAGCAAGAGATTATAATTTGCTTTCGCAGGTATGACCATAAACATAGTTGGCCTTGTGACTGATCCCACCGTGAGATTTACTTGGATAACTCCCAAGGTTTGCCCTATTTTGCCTTCATAGTTAGACAAAACCATGTTATGTGGCCTTATATCAGTATCAAACATACCAATTCTTTTCAGCATGTATTGGGGCATTAGATTCACTGCTGCCCCTCCATCTACCAGGACTTTATTAATTCCAACATTCTCAATCTTAGCCCTTATGTAGAGTGGCTTCAAATGGTTTCGCATACCTTCATCTGGCCTTTCGAAGAAGGCATTCTGCTCCTCAACTGCACCGTTGTTCAGAACATAGTAACACACAGGTCTGTGTTTTGCCATCTCCTCGACGTCAGCCTCCTCACAATCTTCAACTTCAGTTTCTTGATTAAACTCGTGAGGGAGTACGGATACGACATTGCAGTTGAGGTTTATAGATGATACTCCATCAGAGTCAAAATCATTTGTCATTCTATCATCCTCTTTCCAAAGGCTTGAATGCATCCTCTCCTCTTCTTTCTCGTTCTCAGAATCGAACAACTTGCGCTCCAACGGAGGTTTGCTTGTCTTTGCCCCCTGCATTGGGATTTGATTGCTACTTGTCTCTCCAGCCTCTCTTGGTTTGAACTCCCTTTGGGCTTTCTTCATCCTCTGGTGTCTTCTCCATTAGGATCTGGACATAGGATTTTTGCCCTTGTAATTTTCCAACCTGTACATCTCTCGATTAGAAGTCTGGAATTGTTTTCTATATGCCATTGCAGTTCTTCCACCCTGGTCCCAACTTCGCCATTTGTTGGTTCTGGCACCAGCTTGCATCCATCTATCCCTAGGTATGTCTGCAGGAACCTTGAATGTAACCCTTCGAGCTCTAGGGTATGGGCTGTCAGGCCTTCTCGATGGGGTTCGATCATCGAACCCAAATAAGTTAGGACGCAGTCCCTGGGTCTCCCGACCCATATAAAGATACCCCCTTTCGAATGATCCTGCTAGCAGTTCGTCATAGACTGCACCACATCTAGGGCATAATGCAACTTCCGAATTGTCGCTGTGACACCTGACCAAAAAACAACCCAAGCTTTCTTCAAACCTTGGGTACACTTTCAACAGCAAGTTTCCTCCTCTCCAAGGTTGCTCTAACCTTTCTCGCAAAGCCCTCTCGAAATTGGCCTGGATCCTCCGATTTGTCATAATTGAACATCTTGGGCACATCACCCTTTTTCCTCCATTCTTTATATGACAATTCCAAAGATAATCCTTCAAACTGTTTACCCTTGGCGGAATCTCAAGGTTTGCTTTCTCCCACACCAACCATTTTTCTAGTTCTTCGATTTCAGATAAGGGACGTCTAGCATTGACCATGTTAACAACCGCCGGAGGGACTTCAGAAATCTGTATCTGTTGAAGCTTCATCGTGAGGTCTTCAGTGGCCTCACTTGTTTCTCCTTTCGAATATTCAGTCATTTCAACATCGAAGGATCCTTCAACATCAGTATTGAGGATCGGATTGTCACTTAGGCTTTCAGTAGCCTGCTTTCCATCTGAAATTGTCTTTGATCCAGCAGCATGAATTTCAGATACTTCCACCACGTTGACGTCAAATGGTTCACACAAGTTAGTGTCAGCCACGTTCAAAGGATCAGCGTCAACCTTCATAGGGTTCTTGCTATTGTCAGCGAATTTCAAACGTCCATCCTTGATAGCATTCTGGATTAGATCCCTGAAAAGAAAACATTGTGAGGTTTTGTGGCCTAAGAAACCATGATATTTACAAAAACCTCTCTTCTTCCGTTGTTCTAACAGAGGAATTTTAGAATTTGGAGGCACTATCATTTGGCCATCTTTTACTAGTAAATCAAATATTTCGTCACACTTGGTGACATCAAACGTGTAAGTTTTCTTGGGAAATCTATCACTTTTATCATTATCTACTGGATTTCTTCCATTAGAAGGGGTGAGTAATTTGCAAGCATAGGGTGGTGCTTCCTTTAACTCGGCGAGATCTATTTCGACCTCTTCCATGTCGCATGAGTCTTCGAAAGGTTCGCCATCAACTTCGTCTGCTTCGACGTATGCTACTCTTTCCTTCTTATAACTCTTACTAGCTCTGGCCTTTTCTGCTTTTAACCGTTCGACTTGTCGAACTCTATCTGCCAACTGGGCCATATCTCTCAGGTATTGAGTATCCAGTTTCTTTCGAATTGAATAATCTAGGCCACCTGCAGCCATTTCAACTAATTCATTCTCCGGGACAGTCGTGAAGCATCTTGATTTCAACAAACGGAACCTGTTTAAGTAATCGTCAATAGACTCCGAGAATTTCCTCTTGATGCTAGCCAGTTCTTTCAAACTTATCTTGGTTTGACCCATGTAAAATTGTTCATGGAATAATCTCTCCAAGTGGGCCCATGCATCTATAGAATTTGGAGGTAAGGTAGTAAACCACACAAACGCATTTTTTGTCAGCGAACTAGGGAAGTATTTAATCCTTAAATCCTCATTCCCTGCTAAGTCTCCGGCTTCTGTCAGATACCTGGCAATATGTTCCACCGTTGATTCATTCGTGTCCCCTGAAAACTTAGTAAATTTTGGCACTTTGGTGTCCCTTGGCAACTCTGTTTGCATGATATAATCTGCTATGGGAGATGTATAATTTGGACGTCGAAGTCCAGTACTGAGGCCATTATTGGCCATAACTCTCTCTATCATAGCAGTTAAATTATTTTCTGTGGCTAGGTTTTCTCTCCTGACTCTCTGAACTACTTCGTCTGGGTGTTCGTTCCTACCTACTACCCTTAATCTGGGTCTCTCCTTCTCGAACTCTTGTTGAGCAGGGATAATTCTTCGGTTCGAAGCTTCTAGATCTATTACCCGATCCCTTTCGACCGTTGTTGTTCTCTGTGGAGGGATTACGCCAGCAGTGGTTGTACTAGGTGGAGGCACTGCATTTTGGACACGTTCTAGAATGGGGTCTCCTTCTCGATAAGAGGATTGGTTATTTCTCCGCCTGGGTTGTGTAACACCCATGAATTCTGCCATTCGATTCATTTGGGATGATATATTTTGAAAGGTTTCCACATTCTCCCGATTTGTATTAGCAATATTTGTTGCTAAAGGATTTAAGATTGATGATAATTCTCTGGCCAGGGTTCCTAACATATCATGATTACTTGCGTCCATCTCTTGTCGGAATGCTGCTTGATTACTTGTGGTAAAATTGGGTAGTTGGGCAGAGAAGCCAGTATTTTGTGCGCTACAACCTACTGAACCAGCATTTGGCGAAAATGTCGCGGGGTTAGTTGTAGTGTATGTAGGTCCTGCTCCTCGTGTACCTGTCATGTATGGATATGGCATTCCATATTGACTATTTGGTTTCCATTCGAACGCAGATGATCCAGGGGAGAATAATTGGTTTGCAGCATTCGTCGAAGCAAGTTGCATCTCGCTTGCACTTGAGGATGGAGGTGCGGTAGTCGATACCGAAACTGGAATAGTCCCTGTTGTTGTTGTATTGTTTTCAGGTATAGCCTGGGAACTATCCATGGGTCTCGATCCATTTGGACCTGGTATGTTCCGTGCTCCTTGAGTAGAAGTCAAAACATGCGCAGAATTTGCCGCTCCTGTTCCTGACACTTGTGGGGGATCTTGATCTCCCCCCGTACTGGTCCTAACAACCATTTTCTTGTTGTACATTCGTTTGGGAATCGGTTGTGCACTGTTTGTTAATTTACCATTCCTAAGGTTCATACAAGGTCTTGATATTTTCTAGACAAAACAAAACAATCGATTAATAACAATCTGTTTGACACTGTCCCACCGGGTGTGCCAATTTTTTTACGATGATTTCCGGTAAACAACCGCTAGTCTTCCAAACTATAATAAATATGATTTGGTTACTCGCAGGATCGACTAGATTGATCCTAGGACATAGTCAAATAGGTTGTTATTCATGATAGTTTGAATTATGTCTATGATTGGTGTGTCTCGAAATAAGAAATACTTAATCAAATAAATAAAGATTAGCAATCACCTTGTTATACACGTAAATATAACACCAGCGAAAGTTAAAGATAAAACATAAGACAAAACTTGTAAAAATGCAAGAATCTTAAAGTGCAGAAAAGTTAAGTGCTTCGAAGATAAATGACATGAAAATAAAGAGTGCAGGAATGTAAATGACAGAAAGTAAAAGAAAGCGTAATAATATCGAAAGATACTTGAATAAAGGAAAATACACATGTATTTAAATTGGTGTTGGTGTCATACGTACATTTCTCAGCGAACTCTTTCTCTTAACACTTGATACTTGAGCAATATGTGAGTGATTTGTACAAAATGAACACACGGAATCCTAACATTAAGATCCTTATTTATACTAGTTTCGACCCTAACGGTCCTACGCTAATCTAATGCCACGTTGTTCGTAGAAAATCCAGGGATGTCATCTGTCTTCGTGCGGTTACATAAACTACTTCGAAATTCAAATCATCCCGCCTGAATCCTCCTTCGACGCGTGGTAACATAATTATAATCGAGAATGCCACGAAAATACGCTAAGCTTCAGTACTTTGCATATCTCGCAAAAACGTCTAAGTTCCAAAGATCATTCTTCTCGAAATTAGCTTCGGTGCTCACTATTTTGCTTCAACTTAAACATCATTCTCGAAGCATGGCCATCAGTAGCCATTCTCTATCTTCAAGGATGGTCATTAGTAATCTATCTTCTTCGAACTTCGAACCTTCGAAGGATATTTCTTTCAAAACAAAATCTTCAGCTAACAGGAACGTATTCAAGATGTGGTCCCTCCGCCTAGGCCAACACCCGTTGATGTAGTTCCTCCACCTATACCACCACCCGTTGAAAGAAACCAAGTGATAGACCTAGAGAATCCGAATCAAGGACCGACTTTGGCCAACAAGAGACTATCGAAGAAAGACCCAGATTAAGGGTAGTTGGTAGGAACGAACATCCAGACGTAGTAGTCCACAGGGTTAGGAGAGAAAATATGGCAACAGAAAATAACCTAACTGCCATGATAGAAAGAATTATGGCCAATAATGGCCTTAATACTGGACTTCGACGTCCAAACTACACATCCCTCGTAGCAGAATATATTATGCAAACGGAATTACCAAGAGGTACCAAGGTGCCTAAATTCACAAAGTTTTCAGGGGACACTAGTGAATCGACTGTAGAACACATTGCCAGATATTTGACAGAAGCCGGCGATTTAGCAGGCAACGAGGATTTGAGAATTAAATATTTCCCTAGTTCGCTAACAAAAAATGCTTTTACTTGGTTTAATACCTTACCCCCAAATTCTATAGATGCATGGGCACACTTGGAGAGATTGTTCCACGAACAATTCTACATGGGTCAAACCAAGATAAGTCTGAAGGAATTGGCTAGCATCAAGAGGAAATTCACAGAACCTATAGATGATTATTTAAACAGGTTCTGTTTGTTAAAGTCAAGATGCTTCACAGTCGTCCCAGAACATGAATTAGTCGAAATGGCTGCAGGAGGTCTAGACTACTCAATTAGAAAGAAACTGGATACCCAATACTTAAGGGATATGGCCCAATTGGCAGATAGGGTTCGACAAGTCGAACGACTAAAAGCGGAAAAGGCCAGAGCGAATAAAAGTTACAAGAAGGAAAGGGTAGCATATATTGAAGCTGAAGACGCTGAAGGCAAATCCTTCGAAGATTCATACAGCGTCGAAGAGGTCGAAATAGACCTAGCCGAATTAAAAGAGGCACCGCCTTACTCTTGCAAACTGCTCACTCCTTCGAATGGAAAAAATCCAGTCGAGAATGATAAAAGCGATAGATTTCCAAAGAAAACTTACACTTTCGACGTCACTAAATGTGATGAAATATTTGATTTGCCAGTAAAAGATGGCCAGATGATAGTGCCTCCTAATTCCAATGTTCCTCCATTAGAACAACGGAAAAACGAGGCTTTTGTAAATATCATGGTTTTTAGGCCATAAAACCTCACAATGCTTTCTTTTCAGGGATTTAATTCAGAATGCTATCAAGGATGGACGTTTGAAATTCGCTGATAAGGCAAAGAATCACACAAAGGTTGACGCAGACCCCCTGAATGTTGCTGACACTAACTATGCTGAACCAGTTGATGTCAACATGGTAGATGTGTCTGAAACTGATATTGCTGAATGGGAGGTAATTTCATCTGGAAAGTAGGCTACTGAGAGCCTAAATGACAATGCAGCCTTCAATACTGATGTTGAAGAATCTGTCGAGACCAAAATCACTAAAAATTTGAAGGAGAAAACCAGCGAGGCCACTGAAGACCTCAGGGTGAAACTCCAACAAACAAAGATCTCTGAAGCTTCCCCAGTAGGTGTCAACATGGTGAATGTTAGACAGCCATTATCTGAAGTAGAGGAGCTAGAGAAATGTTTGCTGAGGGAAAGAGGAAACTATGGAAATCCTCAGAAAGGTGAAAGTTTGAAAGATTATCTCTGGAAGTGTCACGAGAAAAATGTTGGACGGATGCTAATGTGTCCAAGATGCTCGATCATGCTGAATCGAAGGGTCCAAGATAACTATGAAAGGGCCTAACGAGAAAGGATGGAACAACCCTGGAGAGGAGGAAACCTATTGCTGAAGGTTTATCCAAGGCCAGAAGAAAGCTTGGTAGGTTTCCTAGTTAGGTGTCACAAGGACAAGACAGAGATTGTTATGTGTCCCAGATGTGGAGCAGTCTATGATAACCTTATGGCACAATCATTCGAAAGAATTCTATTCACCACTGGTAGGGAGTCTCAGAGACTCCGTCCCAACATGTATGTGTTCGACAATCGAACATCATCAAAAAGGTTTGATAGTCCTCATCCTAAAGCTCAAAGGGTGACATTCAAGCTTCCGGTAGACATACCCATGGATAGATGGACGCAAGCTGGTGCAATAAACAACAAGTGGCGAAGTTGGGACCAAGGGGGAAGAACTGTGATGGCTTATAGAAAGCAATTCTAGACCTCAAATCGAGAGATGTACAGGTTGGAGAACTACAAGGGTAAAAATCCTATGTCCAGATCCCAATGGAGAAGACACCAGAGGATGAAGAAAGCCCAGAAAGAATACAATGCAAAGGAGGTTGGAGAGTCTAGCAGTACCAAAATCCCAATGCAAGGGGCACGATCAAGCAAACCTCCGTTAGAACGCAAGCTATTCAGTTCTGAGAATGATAAAGAAGAGGAAAAGATGCACTCTAGTCCTTGGAAGGAGGACGATAGAATGACAAATGACGTCAACTCAGACGGAGTGTCATCTATAAATTTCAATTGCAATGTTGTGTCAGTGCTCCCTCACGAGTTTAACCAGGAAACAGAAGCTGAAGATTGCGAGGAAGCTGATGCATAAGAGATTGCGAAACACAGACCTGTGTGTTATTATGTGCAAAACAACGGGGCTGTCGAAGAACATAATGCTTTCTTTTAGAGACCTGACCAAGGCATGAGAAACCATCTGAAACCACTTTACATAAGGGCCAAGATTGAAAATGTTGGCATTAACAAAGTCCTAGTGGATGGAGGGGCAACAGTTAATCTAATGCCCCAATACATGCTAAAAAGGATTGGTATGTACGACACTGATATAAGGCCACATAACATGGTCTTGTCCAACTACGAAGGCAAAATAGGGCAGACTTTGGGAGTTATCCAAGTGAATTTAACTGTGGGTTCGGTCATAAGGCCAACGATGTTCATGGTGATACCAGCAAAGGCGAATTATAACCTTTTGTTAGGAAGAGAATGGATCCATGGAGTTGTTGCAGTACCCTCGACAATGCATCAGAGGTTAACCATCTGGAGAGAGGATGGTATAGTAGAAAACATTGAAGGAGATCAAAGTTACTACATGGCTGAAGTCAACCAGGTCAACAAAACTAGTTTCGATAGAAATTTGGCCAACATAGGGCCATGCCATGCAGCAGAGGATATATACTCCCCAAATAAGAACGCTTTATACTACTTGTCCTTACACCCAAATGGATTTCAGTGGAACAGGGAAATAATGGACGGTCCAGATGACACAAAATATGTCGAAGGATTACCAGCAATACGGCCAACTGGCTGGGATGAAGAGGGTAATTATGCTTGAGTCATCCTTCTTCGAAAAGATTTCGGCTTACATAGCCGAGAACAAAAGAAAAGCGGCTCTCGAAGCCGAATTATCAAGTATGACTATTGAAGCAATTCAGAAAGAGGTAGAAGCACCAGGCCCTAGGATACATTTTATCCCTCAACCTCCTGACGACACAGTTCAAGACGAGAAAGTTTCAGGCGAAGAAATAAATCAAAGGTTGAACGCAATATATGATGAATAGCCCTTGGGATTCGAGAAAGATCCAATGGCGTCAAACATAAAGATGTTAGCTCAAGACCCACTCGAAGAAGTAAATCTTGGAGATGAAAATCAAAAGAGGGTGACATACATCAGTTCAAAGTTAGAGCCAACTTTGAAGTCAAAGGTCGTTGCGTTATTAAAAGATAATAAAGATTATTTCGTCTGGGACTATGATGAGATGCCTGGTTTGGGGAGAGATTTGGTCGAACTGAATCTACCTATAAAAGAAGGGAGGAAGCCCATCAAGCAAACTCCTAGAAGGTTCGCACCAGAAGTTCACTCGAAGATCAAAACAGAGGTCAAAAGACTTCTCCGTTGCAAGTTCATCAGAACTACGAGGTATGTTGAATGGATTGCTAACATTGTACCTGTTATTAAAAAGAATGGTTCATTGAGGGTATGTATAGATTTTCGTGATCTAAATGCAGCAACCCCTAAAGATGAATATCCCATGCCTGTGCAGAAATGCTAGTAGATTCAGCCGCAGGCTTCGAATACCTAAGTATGTTGGACGATTATTCTGGGTACAATCAAATCTTCATTGCAGAAGAAGACGTGTCCAAAACAGCCTTTAGTTGTCCGGGGGCAATAGGCACATACGAATGGGTTGTAATGCCTTTTGGTCTGAAAAACGCTGGGGCAACTTATCAAAGAGCAATGAATTCTATATTCCATGACTTTATAGAAACATTCATGCAAGTGTACATAGATGACATTGTTATAAAATCTGTTTCAGATTGCAGTCATCTTGACCATCTGAGCCAATCATTTGAAAGAATGAGAAAACATGGCTTAATGATGAATCCCCTCAAATGTGCTTTCTTTGTGCAGGCTGGAGATTTCCTGGGTTTCGTAGTCCACAAAAAGGGAATAGAAATTAATCAGAATAAAACAAAGGCTATTATGGAAACAAAGCCTCCATCCACGAAGAAAGAACTGCAATCTTTATTGGGAAAGCTAAACTTCTTAAGAAGATTTATCTCTAATTTGAGTGGACGCACGCAAGCTTTCTCCCCCTTACTCCGACTAAAGCAAGGAAGGTTCGAATGGCATGCTGAACATCAAGAAGCTTTTGAGAAAATCAAGCAATATTTGATGCACCCACCAATATTGTCCCCCCCAAATGGGAAGAAGCACATGCGCCTGTATATCTCAGCTTCAGATAATACAATAGGTAACATGTTAGCACAAGAAGATGACAATGGCATCAAAAGAGCCATTTACTACTTAAGTAGAGTACTCAATGATGCAGAGACTAGGTATAGCGCCATAGAAAAACTCTGCCTTTGTTTATATTTCTCTTGTATTAAACTTAAGTATTATATAAAGCCAGTTGATGTTTACGTTTCATCTCATTTTGATGTTATTAAACACATGATATCTAAACCAATATTGCATAGTCGAATTGGCAAATGGGCTTTGGCCCTTACTGAGTACTGTCTAATCTTTCAACCCCTTAAGGCAATGAAGGACAAATCGTGTCAGATTTCATTGTTGACCATGCAGTGGTTGAAAATCCTCAGCAATATGTAGATTTGAATCCGTGGAAGTTGTACTTCGATGGTTCAACGCATAAAGAGGGAAGTGGCGTTGATATTCTCATAATTTCTCCTGATGGAATTCCAACAAAGCTCAAGTACAAAATTGAAGGCCCTTTTTGCTCCAACAACGAAGCTGAGTATAAAGCACTGATTGCTGGACATGAAGCCTTGTTGGAATTGGGGGCAACCAGAGTCGAAATTAAAGGAGACTCAGAAATAGTAATAAAGCAATTGACGAAAGAATACAAATGTATCAAAGAGAATTTGATCATGTATTTTGTCATAGCAAATAGGCTGCTTAAAAAATTTGAGTATGTGGAGTTAAAGCACGTCTCAAGGGTGAATAATCAAGAAGCAAATGATTTGGCACAATTAGCCTCAGGATACAAAGTATCAAAAGAAAAATTAGAAGAACTGATCGAAGTGAGAGGCAAAGCAATGGCCACAAAGTTATCTCCAAGTGATTTCGAGAACTCACAGTTAGGCTTCGCCAACGAAGAAGAATTTGAAGTCTTAAATGTAGAATCTTTAGCAGATACAGATTGGAGGAGTCCAATTGTAAACTACTTGAGAGATCCTTCGACAGATACAGATAGAAAGGTGAAGTACAGAGCCTTATAATACTTCTTGATGGGAAATGAATTATTAAAGAAAACCCCTGAGGGAGTTTTACTAAAATGTCTGGGCGAAGCTGAAGCATACTTGGCACTCTCGAATGTGCACAGTGGGGCATGTGGTGCTCACCAAGCAGGGCATAAAATGAAATGGCTCTTGTTCCGTTATGGAATGTATTGGCCCACTATGTTAAAAGATTGCATAGAGTTCGCCAAAGGTTGTCAGGAATGTCAAGAGCACACAAGTATTCAACATGCGCCTGCAAATCAATTAAGTTCAATAATAAAACCATGGCCTTTTAGAGGTTGGGCATTAGACTTAATTGGAGAAATACGTCCCACATCTTCCAAAGGTCAAAGGTATTTTTAGTAGGAATAGACTACTTCACAAAATGGGTCGAAGCGATACCACTAGCCAATGTGGATCAGGAAGTTGTGATTGAGTT
Source organism: Vicia villosa (assembly GCF_029867415.1). Classification (NCBI taxonomy): domain Eukaryota; kingdom Viridiplantae; phylum Streptophyta; class Magnoliopsida; order Fabales; family Fabaceae; genus Vicia; species Vicia villosa. Next base: position 143,925,947 of record NC_081180.1, read on the forward strand.
TATTCAAAGGCACATTTTGTATAGGTTTGGAATCCCAGAAAGTATAACTACAGACCAGGGTTCAGTGTTTACTAGTCGAAAGATGCAAGAATTTGCGAAAGAAGTGGGGTTTAAGTTATTTACTTCTACACCTTATTATGCTCAAGCAAACGGACAAGTCGAAGCAGCCAATAAAGTGATAATCGGTTTGATAAAGAAACATGTAGGGAAGAAACCTAAAAATTGACATAAAACCTTGGACCAGGCACTTTGGGCTTGTCGAACATCACCAAAAGAAGCTACCAATACTACACCTTTCCAGTTGACGTTCGGACACGATGCAGTACCCCCAGTCGAAATATATTTGCAATCAGTCCGGATTCAGAGACAAGCAGAAATTCCTCCAAATGTATATTGGGAAATGATGATGAATGAGTTAGTTGATGTGGACGAGGATAGGCTTCGAGCGTTGGAAATGATAAAAAGACAAAAAGAAAGGGTGTCGAGAGCATACAACAAAAAGGTGAAAGGTAAAACATTTGTTAACAATGACTTAGTTTGGAAAGTTATTTTCCCTATAGATCGAAAGAATCAGGCTTTAGGAAAATGGTCTCCACACTGGGAAGGACCTTTTTAAATCTTAAAAGTGTTTTCAAATAATGCTTATGAGATAGAAGAATTGGCAGAAGATCGCAGGATTTTAAGAGTGAATGGGAAGTATCTAAAAAGATACAAGCCAGTCATGCATGAAGTAAAAATCGCAAAAACATAGACATTAAAAGTGTACGCCGGTGGCCAAAATGGCGAAACAAGTGCCAAAATGGCTTTATACTTAAATAAGATATGTAATATATAAACCAAGAAGACAAGACGATGTCAAAATATATTTCATTACGATTAATAGTTAAGGGTACATTCAATCAAGAAGATTGCGTTTACATGCAAGCTAAAGTTACAAAAAGGGAGCATGCCAGATACTATCAAAAGGAGCGTTCAAAATTATAGACAATAAAACCAAGGCCTACAACGCCTCCAACAATGCTTCCAACAATGCATCCAACAATGAGGCCTACAATGCTTCCAACAACGCCTCAAACAATGCCTCCAATAATGCACCCTTCAGTTGATCCTTTGTTCCAAACCTTCCAGGTGCAACAGGGGCAAACTTTCTGCTTCAAAAAGATCTAGAGATCCTTCTGTGCGCATTCTCTTCACTAATCCCTGTTTAAAAAACATGTGGGATAATAACCTTCCGTAGGGAAGACACGTTGCTACCCCTGACGGGAAGCAGCAATAGCGACGACTTCAGCAAGGTGTTTGAAGATCATCAAAGGAAATTTGATTTTCTTTCCCCTGAGAGCACAGAGGATGAACTCCAGATCCTCCACCATGATGCTTTCTTGGTCAACATTTCGTGGGAGAAAGTTGCTCACTAAAAGTTGATGCCAAATCCTGCTAATTTTGGCACTGAAAGGATTATTAGCCATGAGGGCCCTCAAAATGGAAGAGGTGCTCATGGTGAAGGAGTTGTCAGCAAAAACTATTAGAATAAGATTTGTTCTGATCAATATTCTTAGTTTTGATGATAACAAGCATATGAATTTTGTATGAGATAATGTGGTACTCTAATACTATGCAATTTCCATTTCAGGAATTATATAAAGAGTATGCACAAAATCAGCGCAAGAAGCACTGACTCAGAAGGTTCAGCATGCAACATCAGAACATGGTCTGGCAAGACATCAGAAGATGGTCAAGCAGAATCAGAACATGGGTCTATGGAAGCATCAGAAGAACTTGAGATCAGAAGCAGAAGCACTGAAGTTCTCATGGTATCACGCTCAGAAGCACTTCAAGGTCAGAAGACAAGAAGATGCTCTGCACCAAGCTGTTTGACTCTAATGACATTCAAACGTTGTTTACACAAACATCAGATCAGAAGCAAGTACTAGACTGGCAGGTTACGCTGACTGACAAAAGGAACGTTAGAAGCTATTAAAAGCAACGTCAGTAGACACAGCGAAAACAAGGCTCAAGGTAGTTAACAAAAGAGTGAAACATTAAATGCAATGCTGTACGGAATACGCAAAGCATTAAATGCTCCCAACGGCCATCTTCTCAAGTACCTATAGATATAAAGTTCTGATGAGAAGCTAAATACAACACTTGCGCATTATACAGAAATGCTGTCAGATTCAAAAGCTCTCAAACTTCATCATCAAGCTCACTACATTGCTGTTGTAACATCTTAGTGAGATTTAAGCTTAAACTTAAGAGAAAATCACAGTTGTGATAATAGCTTTATAAGAAGCATTGTAACTCTTAAAAGAATTTGTTTACATTAAGTTGTAAGAACTAGAGTGATCAGGTTGTTGATCAGTATACTCTAGCAAGTCTTAGAAGTTGTCTAAGCAGTTTGTTCATAGAGTGATCAGGTTGTGATCAGGATACTCTAGAAGACTTAGCAGTTGTCTAAGTGGAAAACCATTGTAATCAAGTGTGATTAGTGGATTAAATCCTCAAGTGAGGTAAATCACTCCAAGGGGGTGGACTGGAGTAGTTTAGTTAACAACGAACCAGGATAAAAATCATTTTGCAAATTGTTTTTATCTTACAAGTTTTAAAGCTACACTTATTCAACCCCCCCCCCTTTCTAAGTGTTTTTCTATCCTTCAAAAACCTCCCCGGAGTTCTCACATCTCAGCACTTCAGAGATGGACGAGGGAGAAATGGTAATAGGGGCTCTTCGAACGTGAGAGACAATGGTGGTTCTTCCTTCTGAATCCATCCGGAGGGATGCAAACATCCAGAAGTCCGCCAGCATGTTTGGGTAAACAGGCCCTTCCAAGATTCCTTGGAAAACCTGTAAGTGTTGGTTGGCAAATAGTGCATCAACATTGATGTTGTTCTGATCGAACTCTTCCACAGAAAGTTTAAATTCTTTCTTGATAGAAGATCTGATATTGTTATAGGTTAAAGGTGTCATTGTAACAAGGGAGTACAAGAAGAAAAGAGAAAACTTTGATAGAAATATGGAAAGAAGATGAATAAATCTTCAGAATACCAAGGTTTATATAGAGAACGTTGGTCTCAAAGAGTGATTACTCTCTAAATTCTGATTGGACCACGTGTGGTTTCCCCAAGGGAAGATATGGAGTCCGCCGTTTCTAGCCTTGGAAGTTGGAACGTAATTATTTTATAAACTGATACACGCACGTCTTAATTAGACGTTTTGAAAAAGTGATGTCATCATTTAATGTGGTTACGGCTAGTGGAGTAGAAACGTCAAATCAAAACCTAAAGTGGCTGCGAAGAGTAATCATGTCACGTAGATACGCTATCGAGGTCATTATGATAGTTGGAAGATAAATTTTTGACAATTTAAGAATTGTCAAAATGTTATTTGTTACATTTGCAAAATATAATATATATGGATGTCTCAAAGATAAATTGTGCATGCATTCCTTGGCTAGTTTGATTACAAAAGTAAGACAAAGCACGAAACGCAAAGATACTACAAGGGTTAGAACAATTAATTAAAGTCCTTAGGGAGATTGTCCTTCATCTTGGAATATTGGGATGCCCATAATGACAGACGGCGTTCGATTAGTGCTTGTTGTTTTTTTCAACTCTTCGATTTCTGGCACTAATTTCTGTGCCGTCTCGAGGTGTCGAATCCCTGACTGTGCCACTTCATTCAACTCATTCTGCTGGGATTGTTTGATTTCCTCTTGACGAGACTTGGCAGTTTTTATATTCTCTTCGAGGCGTTTAATTTCTTGTTCCCAGGATTTGATGTCCGCTCCACAAGTTTCATATTCCTTTTGGCGTTTCGCACGCTCAAGCTCAAGGGCATCAGCTTTTTTAGTTGCGTCACCAGCAGCTTTCCATGAAGAACTATGAGAAGTTACTTTTGCATTGAGCTATTCGTCAACATCTCGCTTTCAAAGAGTATCAGCTTGAAGCTGATCAACCAGAGAACTCAGCGAGACAATCACTTGTGAGACTTCCTCTAAAACCAAGAGTAAATCCACCTTCAAAAGATTGTTCAAACCAAAACAGCTGGTGGAATCCTTGCATAGAACTTCGATAAGGTTGGTTTCAAAGAACTTTTTCTTTATCTGACGAAGGAGGTTTGGATTATCATTCTCCTTACCACTTTCCGCCAAGATATTCGAAGAAGGCTCAAGTCTAATAGGCGAAACATTCTCGGCATTCATCATAGCCTTGAGAAAGCTTACAGGATCAGTATTCTTAAGTCGCTCCAGTTCAGTAGAAGTGAGCGCTGTAGGGGTCTATTTCGAGGTAGTCGCTGGGGTAACTATAGTCCAAAAAGTTGAAGCTTCGTCATTGCCTGGTGTAGGAAAACCAGAAGCTTCATCCACATTCTCATGTTCAAAGATAGTATCTTCGCTCCCAGTTGGCTGCTCAACTACATTGCCGCTATTTGAATGTTAAGGGTTTTCTTCCATGTCTTGTCTTGATGGGTAATTGGAGAAGCGTCATTTGAATGACTTTCCTCAACATACACAGGTGAAACGATAGTCGCAATGGGTTGAACGTCTTCGAGAACTGGAGAAAGAACAGGAGACTTGCGTCGAGGAATACCTGTTACATAAATCAAAATTTGTTAAGACGGGAAGTTGCGAAAAGCTTGATTGTAAATTTAAGGGCAAATGTATACCATGAAGATTGTCAAGATCAATGTTGAGATTTGAAGTGTTGAGATCAGAAGTAGTTGTGCCTACATCGTCCTGCATATACAAGGTAAAACATATACTTAGCAATTGAAGTTGAGTGTTAAGAATTGTTATGGTATAAAAAATAATCAAATACCTTGGTCGGGACATTATCTGGGCTTGAGTTATGACTTTCGACAGCTGGGATATTACCATCAGTTTTTAAAGGTGATTCATCAGAAGATACCTTATCACTCGATGAAGTAAGCTTCGAAGTCCCAGATCCCTTTTCTTTGGTTAAAGAAACGGTAGTCTTTTGTCTTTTCTTCGTAGCTTGTATGGTACGAGGAGGAGATTTGTCTTCATCATCTGAAGCACTACTGTGGGAAATTTTCCGCTTTGAAGGTGTCAGAGGCTTCGAACTCTGAGAATGCACATTGAACAAAGTGAATAATATTCAGAAAATTGCACAAGTTAGAGTATAAATAGTACGTACCGTGGGTTTCTTGCCAGTAGTGACATAATCACTCCCACTTGATTTGGTGCTTTTCGAAGCTCCAGCGCCCTTCTGTGCAGTCGCTTCCTTAATAACTTTCTTTCGACTCACAACTGTGAACAAGATAGAAATCAGTATATAAGTAAGGAAAGAAAGTTAGTCGAAGGATAATCCAAACTCCAACCTTCAGGTATAGGAGTCAAAACACGAACATGCTCAGGACTTATATGAAGATGTCCCTTGAAATTATCCAAGGTGTACTTAGTCGGAACCACCCGTTCAGCGTGTTTTTTGGATTGTTCGTAAAGGATTTTTGGGACATTCCCACACACAAACCAGTCTGGAAAAGGGGGACTTAGAGCCACACCAAAGTCAGCGCTAGGTAATGGAGGGAATTTTGGAGGATTAAGTTTGAAAGCCACTTCATAACGTAGTTCAGGTCGAACATACGTGGGCAATTTCAGCTTATCCAGTTTAGTAGAAATTTTTTCACGTAAAGTGACTGCAGCTTCACGAACGGTCCGACTAAGATCATCAGGCCTGTAGATAGTTTCAAAGAATTTTTGGAAGGCTTAGATTTCTTTAATATGAGTCGAAGTACCTTTTGCGAAGTTTGCCTGCATATCAGCAAAAGCTTCAGTTAGTTCTTGAGAAAGGCTTTCAGCATCGAAGATTTATTTAGTATAATACTCTGTCCACCATTGATGGAGATCTATGGTAGAGTAGAAGGCAAGTTCGAAGGAGATGGGAGAGAGGGTCGTGATGCCAACATATTTGGAGATTTTGGATTCGTATTCATCTTCAGATAAATGCAAAGTGTGCAAACACATGTGATTCCTCTTGTCGTACATGCATTTTGGTTTAAGTTGAACCAATCCAAATTGCCTCGATACAAGATTTGGTTGGTAGCAAAGGAGACAACAATGACTCTTGGGAGATCGTAATCGATGGTATAATAGTTTAGGAGTTAAAAAGGCCTCCCAGATAACCATGGATTCAGCTTGTTAATCTGGCGAAGTTGCAGGAAATTCTTGAGTAAACCATTCAGGACCTACTTCTCTCTTACCAAATGGAGCCATGGAAGGACTAAACTGATAACGTTTAGCGAACATCATCATGTACGCTAGAAAAGTCTCGCGAAGCTTTCCTGTTTCTTCTTTTGGAGTTAGGTAAGCCAATCTAGTTCCTTCGACTGTTCGATTTTTGATTGTTGTATTTTCTTTGTCCATGATACCTTTATATGGGAGATGAGACTCGAAAGTAGCATTGACCCATAGCTGCAATAACCATAAAGGACCAGCAAAAAGGAGAGATCCTGTCTTGTAATTCTTGACGAGATCTGTTGCTTCGCCAAGATTCTCGTAAAGGAATCCTAAAATTAACTGGCTTAAGTTCAATCTTTTTCCAGCATTTATCTGGTTAGCCATACAAAGATACCTCTTTGCCACTTGGATGAACCTATAACAAAAAACGCATCTCGAAAGCCAGAGTGCTAGAAATGCAATATGTTCTTCATCTGTGACTTCAGTAGTCGTTTGGACGTGGTATCTCTGGATAAAAGCAGTGTAGGTGACTTTTACTTCGTTGAACTGGATGGTGTCAGTATCCATGAAGTTGGGATCGAAGATTTCCCCAGTTGGTCGAAGCCCTGTGATAGCGGTTACATCGAAGAGAGAAGGGGTAATCATTCCACAAGGAAGGTGGAAAGTATTGTGAGAAGCATCCCAGAAATATATTGATGCTACTAACATAGTTTGGTTGTATTCTAAACCTGTTTTGGATAATAGAATCAGATCATAAATCCCTATTTCCTTTCAAAACGAAGCCTTTTTGCTTTCTACCTTAGTCAGCCAAGCATAATATAGGTCAGGATCTTTTGCTAAGGGAATTGATCTAAAGAATTTTAGGAAATTAGTCACATTGTTCAACCTAATTTTCTCTAAGGCTAAAGTGGCTTCAGTCGAAGCATCATCTACATTGGCAGTTTCAGCTAAGATTGGGTTGCCATCTTCATCTATTTTATTCTTACTAACCAAAGGCCTAATCTTATAATAAGCTGGAAAAAATTTACCCAGAGAAGAGTTATTTCCTCCAGGTAAAGGACCCATGAAGGCATGAGTTTTTCCAGAAAGTTCAAAAGGAATGATTACCTGAGAAGCGTAGATAGAACGAGTTTCTGCTACGTTTGGGTCTGGAATGTGTTGTTGGTTCCCTATCTGTGTGGGATGTTGAAGCTTTTGAATGGGTTGGAGAGCATTTGAAGAAGACGCCATGGATGTGTTTGTTTCAAGAATTAGGTTAAAAACCAAAGAGGATTTCTTTTTTTGTGATGGTCGCAGAAGGATGAAAGATGAAGTTGTGTGAAGGCAAAGGGTTAAGTATTTAAAGGTTTAGTAGGAACCTTTTCAAATCTTTGAGTAAAGGTTGAAAGAACACGCGGCAGGAGATGATTTAATCTAACGGCGGTCGAACAGTTGTTAGCCTTACTCCTAGTATATAAGAGCAATGATCACAAGTAATGGCAGAACGTGGGAATGCACGTCTTGAAGAGACATTTTTGAAAATGACAAGACGTTTTGAAAGATGAGTCATAAATGATTATGACGGTAATTAAGTGTCTTGGAACTCTAAAAAATGAGTAAAGCGAAATCTCATCATGACAAGAAACGCCTATTTCTCTTGTTTTTGAAACAGGCATTTATTGGGGGCAATTTGTTAGTTGGAGATTTTGATTGAAGAAAAATTTATTTGAAGAATTAGAATTCGAGGAAGAATAGCTTTTGATGGCCATTGCCGAGAATAAATGGCTCCTGATGGCCATGATTCGAGGATGTTATTTAAGTTGAAGTAAAGATGATGGAAATCGAAGCTGATTCGAAACAAGTTGTCTTTGGGACTTAAGCGATTTTTGTGAAATACAAAGGGTACTAAAGCTTTGCGTATTTCGTGGCATTCTCGTTTTAGATCACGTTGCCACGTATCACATTCATACATCACATATTCATATTCATACATCATATTCATACATCATATTCATACATCATGCATCATGCGCATATTCATACGCATATTCATACACAACATAACATGCATATTTCTCCGGGAATATCTCACATTTACATGCATCATAAACATTGCATATCACTAACTTGATTTTGCAGGTAGACGGATATCTTCAACAAAGATGTTCTCAATCACATGCAGTGTTCACCTGAATTCCATGAACGGTTCTCTCAGATATAATCAAGCCGAAGATTCATTCTGATCACTTACCAACTCAAAAACAGACATCACAGATCTAAAGCGATACCTCAGACGGTTCCAAAACGATCTAGCACCACAGATCTAAAGTTGATACCTCAGACGGTTCCAGAACGATCTAGCATCACAGATCTAAAGTTGATACCTCAGACGGTTCCAGAACGATCTAGCATCACAGATCTAAAGTTGATACCTCAGACGGTTCCAGAACGATCTAGCATCACAGATCTAAAGTTGATACCTCAGACGGTTCCAGAACGATCTAACATTGCAGATCTAAAGTTGATACCTCAGATGGTTCCAGAACGATCTAATATTGCAGATCTAAAGCGATACCTCAGACGGTTCCAGAACGATCTAGCATTGCAGATCTAAAGCGATACCTCAGACGGTTCCAGAACGATCTAACATTGCAGATCTAAAGCGATACCTCAGGCGGTTCCAGAACGATCTAACATTGCAAATCTAAAGCGATACCTCAGACGGTTCCGGAACGATCTAATATTGCAGATCTAAAGCGATACCTCAGACGGTTCCAAAACAATCTAGCATCACAGATCTAAAGCGATACCTCAGACGGTTCCAAAACGATCTAGCATCACAGATCTAAAGCAATACCTCAGACGGTTCCAGAACGATCTAACATTGAAGATCTAAAGTCGATACCTCAGACGGTTCAAGAATGATCTAACATCAAAGATCTAAAGCTGATACCTCAAACGGTTCCACAATGATCAACTTTCAAAATCTAAAGCAGAAAAAAACTTTGGACAAGTTCCGTAGCAATCATCCTCCAAGACTTAAAGCGGTAACCTTGGACGGTTCCGAAACAGTCAACACAAAGACTTTCAAATCCTTCATCAAGATATAATCAATGGATTCATTCTGATGAACAAACCATCAACCCATTCACCAGGTGGCATCTGAAAGCCCATCTCAGGTAATGTGTCAATCTGCCAACAACATTTCGCAGACGACATTCAAATGCAACTTCCAACATCTCTTCTGATCAAGGTAAGTGCAAATTTTCAGGGCATCTAAATATTCAATCATCTTCTACCTTCAGATTTCAGACAATCTCTTCAGGTTTAAGAAGATTGAATAGGGGCAACTGTTATACCCCAAAATTTGCCCGCATTATTTTTCAAGAAAACTCCAATCTGAAAATTAAAAGTCTCATATAATCATGGATTTTTATTTCAACAAATATCCTGACATATGAAATACTTAGTTTTTAGAATTTTTCTTATACAGTAATTTGGCTTGCAGTTGAATTTATTCTTACGCAAACGCCAAATACTGTTTATTACTTCACACCTGCTATTTATTTATTTACAGATAAATAGTACTGACACAATGGGTACAGAGTTAAATCTTTTTGCAGGCGCAGAATCAGGAAACTCAGACTGTACTGGTAACAAGTAGATTATTATTATCTTTTGTTTCCCACTAATTTTGGTACTATATTCCATTATTTTCAAAAAAATCTTTTCAAATCTCTTTTTCAAAAAATCAAATCCTAACTTTATTCTCTACATCTCTCTTTTTCCCAACACTATCATACACTTTCTTTCAAATCTTACTTCCACTCAAATTTTCCTTTTGTACGGAATCACATCATTCCCCAACGTCTCTATCCTTCTTTCCATTCTATAAATACCTCCCATTTTCTTCCATAAAATCTCACATCAAATTCTAACTCATCTTTCAAATTCCTACCTCATATCTATTTTCTCTTCTTCCCTAACAAGAATGGCAAAGTGGATAGAGACACTGTCTCTTACAGTCATCACCATTGCTACGGTGATCATGACTTTCTTCTGCCTGCATAGTCCTGAAGAGTGTGGACCTGCAATGGTTGCACTCCCAATCATCTACATGTTATTGTTCATAGCATGGGTCATTAACCGTCATTCCTGAAGTCTGCCGTGATTCTTATTTCTTAAATGTACCGTTTATTCGTCGTACTGTTCAATATAGTATGTAATATTTGTACTGTCAGTATTAAATGTTGTACTATTTGTCATAATATTGCTTAATTACTCAGATAATATTTTATGTGTTTTCTGCCAGTCAAATATTCCTATTTCTGTGCATTAAATGATTTTCAGGGTTATTATCGGTAATTTTGCCCGCATACCGTAAATATTAGTTATTTATTATGTCTGTGTTTTTAACAAGTCATGTAAATAACTTTCATTTTTCACATAAAACAAAAACAACAAAAAAGAAAATTAACTTTGACTGTTGATTTTTCACTCTAACTGCTACGTCAATACCTGAACAGTCAGTCGACAGCCAAACTGCTGGCAGTACAATTCTCAGTGTTTTGTACCATCAATCAAATCAATCTTTCACAATTCAAAATTCCAAGATTTTTGTTCTAGAAGTCTTCTGAATATCACGCGATTAGCAGAGACTCAACACTGCACAAAAATCAGGTACGCTTAACTGTCTCCTACATAAACAGTCCCTGACTAGGGTTTTCTTGTTTTTACAGGAGAAACAAGTTTTTTGAGAGCTCAAATGGATTTCATACACATCCATATATCTCAAAGTACCATCATACAAATTTTCAAACTTCAATTCACTCAGACGCACCGTCAGCAGCTCAAACAGTCAACAGACGACCCGTTTGACCAAAAAAGTCAACAGACAGTCAAAAATGATTTTTTTTGTCAAAATCCATATTTTGTCAAAGGATTCATCATTTGATCATTGGATGATCATAATTCATCAAGGAAAGATCAAAAATCAACAAAACCCTAAGATTCAAAATTAGGGTTTTTACCTGAAAAGTCAACTCAACTTTGACTGGTCATAACTCTCTCATCCTTCATCCAAAAAATTCAAACCAAAGCTCATTTTGAAGGAAATTCAATTATCTTTCAAATGCCATTGATCCCATGGTCATTGGATTCACCATTTGAAAAATATGATCAAAGACATTACAGGTCATTTTCAAAGTCAACAAAAAGACACTTTTTTCAAAAGGACACACAAGGAGCATCAAAAATCATTTTGACATGAGACCAAAGGCATTGGTTAGAGGACTCTTTGAGGTTTCCAAAAAGTGAAAGATCTCCTTCATATGACAAAAATTGAGGGATTTACACCTTGTTGAAGTTGGCTAAATTTTGGAAAATGCATAAAACCAACATTGCTCAAAAATGCATTTTTTCCAAATGGGGCCAAGTTTTCATGGTTCAAACATGTATGCCATGTTATTATGGGCCTCCCACGACCAAGACCAAGCCCATAACATTTTTTCTCCATTTTTTGATTTAATTTTATCATTTAAGATTAAATTAAAAAAAGAAAAAAGGAAGGATAAAGCATAGCTTATTTTCTAAGCTAAAGCCTCCACATAGGACTTAATTATGCAGCAAGGAAAGCCTAAGGCAAGAGGTGTGGAGATCAAGCAATGGTGGCTTAAATTTTAAGCTTGAAAAGTCAAGATTCCAACAAAGACAATCAAGGCTTATTAGCTTAGTTTCTAAGCACTTCAAGGCTTATAAATAGGCTAGAATATTGCAGCAACAAGGAGGGGGCCAAGACACACGAAATTATAGCAAGGCATAGCAAGAAAACTCATCAAATTTCTCAAAATTTCCATACACTTTGTAATTTTCAAATTTCATATTCCAATCAATATCAATACAAAACAATCATTCCAATCATCTTCTAAGATCATATAAAGTAAGAATGAACCCTTAATATGGTCCCATGAGAGTCGTAACACATGCATAGTGTTCTTCATGTTCATACATAATTAATTTTCGTTTTCCTATATTTAATCAACCTCAATGTAATCTAATCATTCCACTGAGTTTATGAGGTCTCATAGGGTAGATCTGGGCTCTAACATGTGAGTTTCCACGTGAGAATAGCTCTATGCCATTAACGAGTGCTCATGTATGCTTAAGCTTCAACTTCATCGAATCCATGGCTACCACGCTCAAATAACGAAACTAACATCATATTTGGACTCAGAGCATCCTAATTAGGGGATCTGGGTCACTTGCTATTATTCCTAACGCTTACTTTTGCAGGTTTGTGAAGCTACCAAAAAATGGCATTTTATCGTGAAAATAGAAGAGGTTTAAAACCCCCGCTATTTGTGTGTAAAAATGAAAGAGACGGAGGTTGAAGACGACCACGCGTCCCAGCGTGGTTCGCCAGTCAACTTGTCTTCGTCCACGCAGGCAAAAGTGGGGCCAATCTGACTTACTAAAGGTCTTTATGATCCCACGTGACTGGTCAACACAAGTGTACCATGTTCTCTTCAATCTGAGCCACATGATCAATCTCAAAGCCAATCCAACGCATCATACAAGCAGTCCATACCATGCACTCTCCAGCCTACCACACCTGATCAGTATCCTTTTATCTTTTATTTCTATTTTAATTTTCTTTGCAAAATTATTTAAAAATAGTTTTAAAAATCCAAAAAATATACAAAAAATATTTTTAGACTTCTAAAATAATATATTATTTTCTGAAATAAAAATATTTTATTTTTCTTCATAATTTCAATATTTTGCATAATTAATTAGTATATATTTATATATTTGCTTTTTAATTATTTTAACCAATAAAAAAAAATCATAAAAAAAAATTGTTCTTTATGTTAAATATTGTTTATATATTATAAACTAATTTTGTACATATTTTGAATAATTTTATCTTTAAGTTTTAATTATTTGTATAATTATTTGTATAATTATGTTTTAATTAACTTAAATCAATTCCAAAAATTCCAAAAAAATTAGTTTTGTTTTAAAATTAATTGACAAATATTTTGTACATATTTTAAACTTAATTTCTAGGTTTAAATCTATTTTCATCTTTTTTCTTCATTTTAATTTAATTAATCATGCATTAATCATAATTAAAATCAATCATAAAAAATCCAAAAACATGCCTTTTATTTTTCTTGCAATTTAAATTCCTAGATAAATGTATAGGATGTCAAATTCATGTAAATAGGCTAGTTTACATTTCTTGCACAATCGATGTAATAGCGTAGATTTACTTTCCGCACTTTACATTTCCGCATTTTAATTTCCAGCAAATATAAACTGCGTGTATGTCAAAGATAAAATTGAACCGTTAGATCACTAACTTCAAAGATAAAATATCTGAATACAAACACAATCACACTTGCACCTCTTAAGGTAATCCCTTCTCATTCTTTTCAAAATCAAAGTCAAAATTCTACTGTTTCGAGTACAAAATCGAACCTTTTATTTATATCCGGTGAAAGGATAGATTTTTAAAGGAAATAGGATAAAGACCTTACAACTCAAGGTAGACCTCCTAGTTTGCTTGCTCAAATCAAAACAAACAAAATTCTCATACACTGTTGTTTTTCAAAACAAAACTTTCAAAAAAGACAATACTTTGTATACATCCAAACACGGATTATTACAAAGTTAACGTTCTTTTTAAAACATCTTTCGAAAGATAAACAAGCATTTTGTATACATCCACACACGGATCATTACAAAATTCAATTTACAAAGGTATTTGAAACCACATATGAGCATTCTAAAGCAATTGAAAAGTGATCGAAAAACAAGTGAGCTAAGCAAACTTAAGAGCCCATGGATAACCATGGATACAAAGGGTGCTAACACCTTCCCTTTGTATAACCTACCCCCTTACCCAGAATTTCTTAAAGGTCTTTTTTCTGTTTCTTTTATAAACCTTTCCTTAATTGGATAAAATAAAAGGTCGGTGGCGACTCTGTGAATTTTCAAAAATGCGAAAGCATTAAGCGATAAAAAAGAGTCAGTTCACGTATCTCTCCTGAACAGAGGTATGGCCCGGGATAAAAAACGGAGGTCCACAGAACTGGCGACTCTGCTGGGGAAATACTTTCAAAAACAAAATGTTTTCAAAAGGGGTTACCTTAAGAGAATATATCACTTCGATGTTTTCAATTGATTGACTTGATTGCTCTATTTTTCAAAGGTTTGTTTGGGTATTTTGCTTGTGTGAAAGATTCTAACCCGAATCTCGAGATACCTTAAGTATATGACAATAGACCAAGGAAACTGTACGGCATGTACCGATACGGTTGATCTGGTAGTCATCGTTAGTGCGATACTTTGGTTTATACTGATGTCCCTTGAAAACGATCAAGGAGTATATTAGGCTTCCGAAATGTCATTAAACACTAATTTGTCTTAGAACCTTTTTAGTTGAACTTGACTTGTGGCCTATTAAGTGGCTAGCTTTGAAATTGATCGAAGTTAGTTATCCTCGAGGAATATTTTGATCGGCCGCTCGAGCGCCGCATTGAGATGTTACTTCCAAGGATCATAGAACCCAAATACTATTCTAGGACAGGTTTTAACCAACTCAACTTCAGTGGGGAGGGTATCACCTATCAGCTCCATGCAAGCCTTTAAACCTAAGGCTATTGTTTGATTTGTTTTTGTGTGCCACATGTTTGCATCATAAGCATATCATTTTTGCACCAAACACTTCAAGGATCAAAGAGTTTACCTTTGTTTTTGCAGGTAATGGCTCCCGCCACCAAAGATTACATCCGAATCAACATCTCAACGGTACCATCTGAACTAAAAGACTTAGTGTCAGAATTCCCCAGGAATGTTCAATTCACTGAAAGGCATGGTCACCTACTCCATTTGGTTACCTCAAAATTTGAAGAAGACATGATACGGGTCCTGTTCCAGTTCTTTGACCCTGAACATCATTGCTTTACCTTTCCTGATTACCAGTTGGTACCCACTTTGGAAGAATTCTCTGAACTAATGGGATTGCCTGTTCGAAATCAATTACCTTTCACTGGTTTAGAAAGGATTCCAAAACCTGAAGTCATTGCTGCTGCTTTACATCTGCGGAAATCAGAAATCGAGTCCAATTGGGAAACAAAGAGTGGAGTTAAGGGTTTGCTTGCCAAGTTCTTATTGGAAAAGGCTCGACTACTGCTAGAAAACAAAAGTTATCCAGCTTTTGAGGAAGTTATGGCCCTTTTGATCTATGGGTTGGTTTTATTCCCAAATCCCGACCAGTTCATAAGTGTACACATCATCAACCTTTTCCTAATCCGTAACCCGGTACCAACATTGCTGGGAGACATTCTACATTCTCTACACACTCGTACCATGAAGAAACGAGGAACTCTCATGTGCTGTATACCACTACTGGCTAGGTGGTTTACATTTCATCTTCCCCGATCAGTGTTGAGAAATGAACAAAGAATGCAATGGTCTTGCAGGATTATGTCTTTGTCTCATTCAGATATCCGGTGGAACAACTTCTTTCAAAGAGACATTACTATCATTGATCATTGTGGAGAGTACCCTAATGTGCCACTCCTTGGCATCAAAGGAGGCATCACTTACAATCCCTCTTTAGCTCTACGCCAATTCGGATATGCAAGGAGCAACGGTCCTCATGACATGATTATCCATGGCATTGTGTTTGATTACGAGAATGATTCTCATAGACACCGACGAAGGTTCATACATGCATGGGGCAGTGTCTATAGAATAGAAAGCAAAACTCTGGGGCAATGGAATTCTATTCCTATGGAACCCTACCTCAGATGGGTCCGCACTCATGCTCAGAAACTCCTTATGCCATATCCTGCTGTTCTACCTGTGACTATTGAACCAGAGGTCGAAGGATATGAACCTCAAGTTATTCTACACCCGGACATGCCAACTGACCTAGAAGAGTTGCAAAAATCTTGGGTTCAACTCAAAGAGGAAAGAGACACCTTCAAATCATACTGTCAAGACTATGAGAGAAGGATATTGGAGCTCACCGGACAGCTTCAAGAAGAACAGCAGATCAACACATTCCTGGGGGCAAAGAGAAAGCGTCCACGGGAGACCTGAAGGATCATTTATTTTATTTCTGTCTTGTAAGCCCAAATGAGGCAAAGAAAAAAGAAGCAAAAAAAAAAAGAAATAAATTGATTAACTAACGTTTGTTTCTTCTTTAACAAATCTAAACTCTAAGATCCTTGAAACATTGCACACACATTTCACTTCATGCATTGCATATACATTTCATACATTGCATACACATGGCATCCAGTCATACACATTGCATAACAGGTTCACATGACGGATTTCTCATCTTCTCGCTGTTTATTTCAGTCAGAAGAGATGGAATCTGAAATGAGCATCAAGAATCTCGAAGCACAGAATGCCCAAGTTCAAGTGGCAATTCTGGAACTGGCAAAGGGGCAACAAGAACTGAAAGCCCTGATAATCAAGAAGAAAAAGAAGCCCAAAGGATCTGTAGGCGTGAGTCACCTGAAAAGGAAGATCAAAATCCCAGTCAAAAAGTTCAAAAAGCCACCGATCCCTGAAACAGTCGGTGATGATGAACAAGAAGACAATCAAAGCAACCAGGGTTCTGCTAAACCCTCTCTCTCTTCAAATGAAGAAAATGATCATTCTGGGGACGAACCGGATGATGAAAAATACCAACAGCTGGAAGACCGTATGAAAGCTATGGAGATACAAAAAATATCTGGCCTAGATTTCAATGATCTAGGGCTCATCTCGGATGTTGTTATCCCTCCAAAATTCAAAGTTCCTGTCTTTGCAAAATATGATGGAGTTTCTTGCCCGAAACTACATCTGAGATCCTATGTAAGGAAGATACAACCTCATACAACGGATAACAAATTGTGGATTCACTTCTTCCAATAAAGTCTGTCGGGTACACAACTCGAGTGGTACTACCAGCTGGAAAATACCAAGGTTCATACTTGGGAAGAATTAGCTGCTGCTTTTTACAAACAGTACCAATACAATGCTGATCTTGCGCCAACCCGTACTCAACTAAGGGGCATGTCTATGGGACCAAAAGAAAGTTTCAAAGGATGTGCACAAAAGTGGAGAGATATGGCTGGAAGGGTTCAACCACCCTTATCTGATCGCGAACTAGTCGACATGTTCATGGGCACTTTAACTGGCCCTTTCTATAGCCATTTGCTGGGAAGCTCATCATCAGGTTTCACTGACCTGGTACTGACCGGAGAACGTGTCGAAAGTGGCATTCAAAATGGAAAAATTCAAATAGGTTCCTCCTCTGGTACTACAAAAAGGCCCATCAGCGGGAGAAATGAGGTCAATGCAACACAAATTCAGAAAAGTCGCAAAAGTGAGCAGCATCAATCTGTAGGGGCAGTTCTGATCTCCGCATCTGCACCTCAAAAAGATCAACAGCCAAAATATACGCATCGACCAGATGCACCAAGAAGAAATTTCACCAGAATCAACATGCCAATCTCTCAGGCATTGCAGCACTTACTAAAAGCAGATCTGATCACATTAAAAGGTCCTCCAAAGAATGTCAACACTTCCTCTCCGAATTATCGCCCTGATGCGACATGTGCCTATCACTCAAACTTTCCAGGACATGACGCAGATCACTGCTGGGCCCTGAAAAATAAAATACAAGATATGATAGATGCTGGGGAAATTGAGTTCGATCCTCCAGAAACTCCAAATGTCATCACTGCACCTATGCCAAAGCATGACAAAACTGTCAACGCTATCCTGGACACTGTTTACATCTATGATGTGAACGAATTATCAACTCCACTCTGCGAAGTCAAAGGAAAGCTAATCCGAGCTGGTTACTTTCCAGGGTGTGACCCCGACTGCTTTTACTGCTCCTGCCTGCCCAATGGTTGTGAAAATCTAAGAATGGGAATTCAAAAGTGGATGGATCGCCGTATCATTATGTTTGAGAGGCTCCCTTCTATGGACGTGCTGTGCGAAGTCTTTGCAAACGGGATGAGAATAGAGGATGCCTCAGTGATCTCCAGCTTACCGTTCAAAATCTCTGCCAAGGCTCCATTCAAAATTTCTGCTACACTCAAAGTGGCATCAGTAGTCATTGCTAGTCCAACTCCATTTCCATACTCCTCAGACAAAGCTGTCCCATGGGGATATGACACTAATGTTTATGTTCATGGAGTTAAGCAGAGTACCTCGACTGAAGAGACCGCAAAGTTAACTACTCCAACTGTGGGTAATATTGTGGGTACCAGCAAGATCACGAGAAGTGGAAGAATCTTTTCACCAGAAATTTCTCCAAATGTTGCTGCTGGTCCAGTCCGAGTCCCAGTTCCTAATCAAAATGTCAACGCTCGAGGCAAAGAGCCACAAGTTGAACAAGTTCAAACCCCGGTGGAGATCACTGCTGAGGATCCATCAAAGCAAGAAATGGAGGAAATATTGAAAATCATCTGCAAAAGTGATTACAATATTGTTGAGCAACTGGGGCACACCGCTTCAAAAATCTCAATGCTATCTCTGCTAAAATATTCAGAAGCTCATGCCAAAGCTCTGATGAAGTTCCTGAAAGCTGCGCATGTGCCTCAAGAGATCTCAGTCGACCAATTTGAGAATTGTGTTGCCAATCTAACCGTGAGCAATGGTCTCGGTTTCTCCGATGTGGATCTAACCCCTGCTGGAAAAAATCACAATAAAGCCTTACATATCTCCATTGAATGTAATGGCACCACTCTATCTCATGTGCTAGTAGATAACGGTTCTTCTTTGAACGTGTTACCGAAAACAGTACTAGAAAAGCTTGACTTCGAAGGAATTGTGTTACAACCAAGTGATGTTGTGGTAAGAGCCTTTGACGGGTCAACCAGAACGGTATACGGAAAAGTGAATCTCCCAATCAGAGTGGGTTCTCAAATCTTTGATTCTATCTTTTACGTAATGGAAATTCACCCAGCCTACTCCTGTTTACTTGGACGTCCTTGGATACATGGGGCAAACGCTGTAACTTCTACCCTGCATCAGAAGTTAAAATATCCCGTAAAAGGAAAGATTGTCACAGTCTATGGCGAAGAGGAATATGTGGTTAGTCACCTAAGCAATTCCAAATATGTTGAGTTGGAGGACGAATCATCGAAACTCCATGCCAATCATTTGAGGTGGTCTCTCCAGATGTCTCTACCACCAAGCATATTCCTGCTACTCCAACTACAACTATGGCTTCTCTCAAAGATGCCAAAGCCGTGATTGAACAGGGTGATTGCACAGTATGGGGAGAGCTTCCCGATACACCCTACAAGTCTGACAAGCTAGGTCTGGGCTATGATAGTAAAAATCAAAAGAATGATCAAGGTCCTCGTTCTGAAGGATTGATGTCACACTTCGTCAGCCAAGAAGTAAACGCTATTGAAGATGAAGGAGTGTTCTTGAACCATATCATTCAGCCATATCCAGATGAGATTCTACCCATTTCCATGGGAATGTGGGATGCTGTGGGAGAACCAAACGACGAGTATAATTATCAGTATGCCGCACCTCAGAATTCTTATATTGCTATGGAAGACATTACCCCGACTGGATGGGGTGATCAAATTGGAAATGAAGAAAGTTTCACAAGTCCTGTCACTGAGCAATATCAAAATCCACCCAAAGAAGTATGGGACACGCTAGGAGAACCCAGCGGCAAATATGACTATATGGTGAAATATTCCGCTCCTCCGAGCTCACAAATTGCCATGGAGGACATTGTCCCAACTGGATGGGATGAACATTACGATGACAATTTCGCTCTTGAAGAAGCCAGGGAAATACCAAATAACGAAGGTTGCTTTCTGTCAGAATACACTCCTTATCAGGATGCACAAGTCTCTATTCAAAACATCATCCCGACTGCATGGGACGGCCTTATCGAGCATCTCGCTCAGCCAACAGAGATATCTCAGCCTGGGCTCTCGTATCCAGCAGAGTATATCCCTTATCCCGAAGGATCACCGGCTCATTTTCCCACTAATGAAATCAATGCTGTGGAAGATGAAAAAGACAACTGCAACTGGAACAGCTGGATACTCCCTGCTCACAACAATGGATTGAACAACTGGAAAGCTGAGGATGTGATCTCCTTTGACCAGGAGTAAATGCCGTTTCCTGTTTTCTTTGTGAATATTGTGCAAAGATAAAAATGGTTCCTGAACAATCGAACCATGAGCTTGAAAAGCCGTGTGCCTTAGCACACTGGTCCTTCTATAAGGGCTTATCATATCATGATCATGTGCATTCAATAAAATCATGGGACGCTTGCATATTTAAATTTTGTGATCCTTTTTCCTTCTTTCTTCGCTTTCAAATAGCTATGTTTTTTCTTCACACACACTCACATAATTAACATGCAAATTCACATACACTCTGGATCCGGTCAACAACGATTCTGCTATTGCCCGTCATGACTTTGAAAATCCGATCTACCAAGTTGAGGACGAAAGTGAGGAAGATTGTGAAGTGCCAAGAGAACTTGCAAGGCTGCTAGAACAAGAAGACAAGGCCATACAGCCTCACGAGGAGCCAATTGAGGTCATCAACTTGGGCAGCGAAGAAAAGAAAGAAGTCAAAATAGGGGCTGATTTAGAACACAGCATCAAGCAAAGACTGATTCAAATGCTGCGAGACTACGTCGAGATATTCGCCTGGTCTTATGAAGATATGCCAGGCCTTGACACGGACATTGTAGTTCATCGCCTGCCAATCAAAGAAGGTAGCACTCCAGTCAAACAGAAACTACGAAGGAGTAGGCCTGATATGTCAAAAAAGATCAAAGACGAGGTTGAAAAACAGTTCAATGCCGGATTCCTAAAAGTTGTAAGTTATCCTCCTTGGATAGCTAACATCGTCCCTGTACCTAAAAAAGACGGGAAAGTCAGAATGTGCGTGGACTACAGAGATCTGAACCGGGCAAGTCCCAAAGATGATTTCCCTTTACCACACATCGATGTACTGGTTGACAATACCGCACAATGCAAGGTATTCTCCTTTATGGACGGATTCTCAGGGTACAATCAAATCAAGATGGCACCCGAAGACATGGAAAAAACAACCTTCACAACACCCTGGGGAACCTTTTGTTACAAAGTAATGCCCTTTGGTCTGAAAAACGCAGGAGCAACCTATCAACGTGCAATGGTAGCGCTATTTCATGATATGATTCATCAAGAAATAGAGGTGTATGTCGATGACACGATTGCAAAATCCAACACCGAGGAAGAACATTTGGGTCATTTACACAAGTTGTTTGACAGACTCAAGAAATACAAGTTGCGACTGAACCCAAATAAGTGTACCTTTGGAGTAAGATCCGGCAAACTCTTAGGTTTCATCGTCAGCAGCAAAGGTATTGAGGTTGATCCCGCCAAGGTTAAAGCCATTCAAGAAATGCCTATACCTCGCACCGAGAAACAAGTCAGAGGATTCTTGGGACGTCTAAATTACATCGCCTGATTCATTGCCCACATGACTACTACTTGTGTGCCGATCTTCAAACTGTTGAAGAAAGATCAAGTGGAAAGGTGGAATGAAAAATGCCAGTTAGCCTTTGACAAAATCAAAGAATATCTCCAAAAACCTCCAATCTTGTTGCCACCTGTGGAAGGCAGACCTCTGATAATGTACCTAACTGTGTTAGAAGACTCAATGGGGTGTGTACTAGGACAACATGACGAATCCGGCCGAAAGGAGCACGCAATCTACTATCTTAGCAAAAAGTTTACCGATTGTGAAACAAGATACTCACTACTCGAAAAAACTTGTTGTGCCTTAGCTTGGGCAGCTCGCCGACTAAGACAATACATGCTAAATCACACCACTTTCCTAATCTCCAAGATGGATCCCATCAAATACGTGTTCGAAAAACCTGCTCTCTCTGGAAGAATAGCGAGATGGCAAATGATTTTAACAGAATATGACATTCAATACACTTCACAAAAAGAAATCAAAGGAAGTGTGGTAGCTGATCATCTGGCTCATCAAGCAGTAGATGATTATCAAGCATTGAACTTTGACTTCCCAGACGAAGACATTATGCTAGTCAATGACTACAAACAACCAGGACCAGAAGAAGGACCCGAGCCAGGATCCCGGTGGACTATGGTTTTTGACGGAGCTTCTAATGCACTTGGCAATGGCATCGGAGCTGTGATCATTTCCCCCGCAGGAGGTTATACACCATTCACTGCCAGGTTATGCTTCAATTGCACTAACAATATAGCCGAATACGAAGCCTGTATTCTGGGTCTTAAAGCTGCCATCGATCTAAGAATCAAATTCCTGGAAGTCTACGGAGACTCGGCCTTGGTAATCTACCAAGTCAAAGGGGAATGGGACACAAAGCACCCAAATCTAATTCCTTACAAAGAATATGTGCTGAGTTTGATTCTTTACTTCGAAGAAATCACTTTCGAACACATCCCACGCGAGGAAAATCAACTAGCTGATGCTTTAGCTACCATGTCATCCATGTTCAAAGTCAGGTGGGACAACGAGGCGCCTATGATCACCATTTACAGGCAAGATGAACCATCCTATTGCAATGAGATCAATACCGAAGGAACCGAGGAAAAACCATGGTTCCATGAAGTAAAAAGATATCTCGAAGCTCAGGAATACCCTGAAGGGGCATCCATTAACGACAGAAAGTTTCTAAGGAGATTTGCTGCCAAATTCTTTCTAAGCAATGGAACCCTATACAAACGCAACCATGACTCGACTTTACTTCGCTGTGTAAACAAGAAGGAAGCAGAACAGATCATGGAAGAAATACACAATGGTGCCTTCGATACTCATTCCAGTGGACATACAATGGCTAAAAAGATCCTGAGAGCAGGTTATTACTGGTCTACCATGGAAACAGACTGCCATCATCACTCCCGAACATGTCACAAATGCCAGATATACGCTGACAAAGTACATGTACCTCCAGTTCCATTAAGCGTCCTGACGGCTCCTTGGCCTTTTGCAATGTGGGGTATTGATATGATTGGAGAAATCAAACCTACTGCCTCCAACGGACATCGCTTTATCCTGGTCGCTATTGACTACTTCACAAAGTGGGTAGAAGCAGCTTCATTTGCTTCTGTCACCAAAAATGTGGTGGCCCGGTTCATCAAATACAATCTCATTTGTCGGTACGGCATCCCTGAACGGATTATCACGGACAATGGCACAAATCTAAACAACAGAATGATTACTGAACTTTGCACACAGTTCAAGATCAAGCATCATAATTCCTCTCCATATCGACCAAAGATGAACGGCGCGGTGGAAGCTGCCAACAAGAACATCAAGAAAATCATACAAAAATGACAGTAACCTACAAAGACTGGCATGAGATGTTGCCTTTTGCTCTTCATGGTTATCGCACATCTGCGCGTACTTCAACAGGGGCAACTCCATTTTCCTTAGTCTATGGTATGGAGGCAGTTCTTCCAATTGAAATTCAGATTCCTTCCCTAAGGATTATGAAAGAAGCCAATCTAGACGAAGATGATTGGATTCAAACACGGTTGGACCAGATAAACTTGATTGATGAGAAAAGGCTCGCAGCTATTTGTCATGGTCAGCTATACCAAAAGCGTATGATCAAAGCCTTCAACAAAAAAGTCAAAAGTCAAGCATACCAAACTGGTGGCTTGGTTGTCAAACGCATCATCTTACCACAAGGTGATCCCAGAGGCAAATGGACTCCCACCTACG
Source organism: Vicia villosa (assembly GCF_029867415.1). Taxonomy (NCBI): domain Eukaryota; kingdom Viridiplantae; phylum Streptophyta; class Magnoliopsida; order Fabales; family Fabaceae; genus Vicia; species Vicia villosa. The sequence continues at coordinate 143,949,889 of NC_081180.1, forward strand.
AGGGACCATTCATAATCAAGAAAATATTCTCCGGCGGCGCCATGTTGCTTACCACCATGGATGGCGAGGATTTCCCACACCATGTGAATGCTGACATAGTCAAAAAATACTTCTCTTAAAAAGAAAAAAACAACTCGCTAAGTTGAAAACCTGAAAGGGCAACTTAGGCAAAAAATGAGCGTCTCGGTGGATTGAAAACCCGAAAGGGCGGTGCAGGCAAAAATTAGAGACTAAACAAATACTATCCCGGTAGGCTGAAAACCTGAAAGGGCAGCCTAGGCAAAAGTTAGGGAATGAAGCATACAACTATGTTCCGTTCAGCTGCCTACTCACCATCAAGATTCAACACCTCAAAGACACCGATCAGTCCAATCACTTTCTTCCAACAAGTGAGGGATGAGATGCTCGAAGACAGATTGGCAATAGCAGAGTTGAAACTTGACTGGATCGTTTTCACATAGCTATTTATCTTCATAAATATTTTCCAAAACTTTCTGACAATTTCCTACTTCTAGGATTGTTGTCTCCCTGTGCTAACCAGCCTATCATGGCTCTTTTTCAAAAATCAATGCAGCTTAGGCTCAAAAATCACTATTTTCACTTTTTCTGTTTTGAATACGTAAACGTCCCCATGATAATTTTGAATGAACATGTGCATTTGAATATGATTGATGTTTACCAGGAAAAACAGGAATAGCATTCAGGAAATGTCCCAATTATCTGGACATCATCCCATCAGAAGAAAATCCCCAAGAGAAACGCATTTCTCAGCAAATTCCTCAAAAAGATTTTCTCTTCAAAAGAAGTCTTATCCCCCAGCAGGGTTGTTCCAGATTACTATCTTCAGAAGGTGTGATCCCCGCACCCGGACTTGGTCAGATAGTGCATCGGAGGATTATGCATCTTCCTCATTCCCATTTGAAAGGGCATCAGAACTTCCAGCTACCTTTCATTCTCAAGAGATATTCAAAGATCCTTCAACAGAATACCAGGGTTCTCAAAGAATTTCCCCAGCCAAGGGTACTCAAACAAGACAAAAGATCATCAACGATCACAATATAGTCATATCCAGATGACTGGCGGAAATTTATTTTCCCAAATAGAAGCTCGACATCTCACATTCATACATCACATATTCATATTCATACATCATATTCATACATCATATTCATACATCATGCATCATGCGCATATTCATACGCATATTCATACACAACATAACATGCATATTTCTCCGGGAATATCTCACATTTACATGCATCATAAACATTGCATATCACTAACTTGATTTTGCAGGTAGACGGATATCTTCAACAAAGATGTTCTCAATCACATGCAGTGTTCACCTGAATTCCATGAACGGTTCTCTCAGATATAATCAAGCCGAAGATTCATTCTGATCACTTACCAACTCAAAAACAGACATCACAGATCTAAAGCGATACCTCAGACGGTTCCAAAACGATCTAGCACCACAGATCTAAAGTTGATACCTCAGACGGTTCCAGAACGATCTAGCATCACAGATCTAAAGTTGATACCTCAGACGGTTCCAGAACGATCTAGCATCACAGATCTAAAGTTGATACCTCAGACGGTTCCAGAACGATCTAGCATCACAGATCTAAAGTTGATACCTCAGACGGTTCCAGAACGATCTAACATTGCAGATCTAAAGTTGATACCTCAGATGGTTCCAGAACGATCTAATATTGCAGATCTAAAGCGATACCTCAGACGGTTCCAGAACGATCTAGCATTGCAGATCTAAAGCGATACCTCAGACGGTTCCAGAACGATCTAACATTGCAGATCTAAAGCGATACCTCAGGCGGTTCCAGAACGATCTAACATTGCAAATCTAAAGCGATACCTCAGACGGTTCCAGAACGATCTAATATTGCAGATCTAAAGCGATACCTCAGACGGTTCCAAAACGATCTAGCATCACAGATCTAAAGCGATACCTCAGACGGTTCCAAAACGATCTAGCATCACAGATCTAAAGCGATACCTCAGACGGTTCCAGAACGATCTAACATTGAAGATCTAAAGTCGATACCTCAGACGGTTCAAGAATGATCTAACATCAAAGATCTAAAGCTGATACCTCAAACGGTTCCACAATGATCAACTTTCAAAATCTAAAGCAGAAAAAAACTTTGGACAAGTTCCGTAGCAATCATCCTCCAAGACTTAAAGCGATAACCTTGGACGGTTCCGAAACAGTCAACACAAAGACTTTCAAATCCTTCATCAAGATATAATCAATGGATTCATTCTGATGAACAAACCATCAACCCATTCACCAGGTGGCATCTGAAAGCCCATCTCAGGTAATGTGTCAATCTGCCAACAACATTTCGCAGACGACATTCAAATGCAACTTCCAACATCTCTTCTGATCAAGGTAAGTGCAAATTTTCAGGGCATCTAAATATTCAATCATCTTCTACCTTCAGATTTCAGACAATCTCTTCAGGTTTAAGAAGATTGAATAGGGGCAACTGTTATACCCCAAAATTTGCCCGCATTATTTTTCAAGAAAACTCCAATCTGAAAATTAAAAGTCTCATATAATCATGGATTTTTATTTCAACAAATATCCTGACATATGAAATACTTAGTTTTTAGAATTTTTCTTATACAGTAATTTGGCTTGCAGTTGAATTTATTCTTACGCAAACGCCAAATACTGTTTATTACTTCACACCTGCTATTTATTTATTTACAGATAAATAGTACTGACACAATGGGTACAGAGTTAAATCTTTTTGCAGGCGCAGAATCAGGAAACTCAGACTGTACTGGTAACAAGTAGATTATTATTATCTTTTGTTTCCCACTAATTTTGGTACTATATTCCATTATTTTCAAAAAAATCTTTTCAAATATCTTTTTCAAAAAATCAAATCCTAACTTTATTCTCTACATCTCTCTTTTTCCCAACACTATCATACACTTTCTTTCAAATCTTACTTCCACTCAAATTTTCCTTTTGTACGGAATCACATCATTCCCCAACGTCTCTATCCTTCTTTCCATTCTATAAATACCTCCCATTTTCTTCCATAAAATCTCACATCAAATTCTAACTCATCTTTCAAATTCCTACCTCATATCTATTTTCTCTTCTTCCCTAACAAGAATGGCAAAGTGGATAGAGACACTGTCTCTTACAGTCATCACCATTGCTACGGTGATCATGACTTTCTTCTGCCTGCATAGTCCTGAAGAGTGTGGACCTGCAATGGTTGCACTCCCAATCATCTACATGTTATTGTTCATAGCATGGGTCATTAACCGTCATTCCTGAAGTCTGCCGTGATTCTTATTTCTTAAATGTACCGTTTATTCGTCGTACTGTTCAATATAGTATGTAATATTTGTACTGTCAGTATTAAATGTTGTACTATTTGTCATAATATTGCTTAATTACTCAGATAATATTTTATGTGTTTTCTGCCAGTCAAATATTCCTATTTCTGTGCATTAAATGATTTTCAGGGTTATTATCGGTAATTTTGCCCGCATACCGTAAATATTAGTTATTTATTATGTCTGTGTTTTTAACAAGTCATGTAAATAACTTTCATTTTTCACATAAAACAAAAACAACAAAAAAGAAAATTAACTTTGACTGTTGATTTTTCACTCTAACTGCTACGTCAATACCTGAACAGTCAGTCGACAGCCAAACTGCTGGCAGTACAATTCTCAGTGTTTTGTACCATCAATCAAATCAATCTTTCACAATTCAAAATTCCAAGATTTTTGTTCTAGAAGTCTTCTGAATATCACGCGATTAGCAGAGACTCAACACTGCACAAAAATCAGGTACGCTTAACTGTCTCCTACATAAACAGTCCCTGACTAGGGTTTTCTTGTTTTTACAGGAGAAACAAGTTTTTTGAGAGCTCAAATGGATTTCATACACATACATATATCTCAAAGTACCATCATACAAATTTTCAAACTTCAATTCACTCAGACGCACCGTCAGCAGCTCAAACAGTCAACAGACGACCCGTTTGACCAAAAAAGTCAACAGACAGTCAAAAATGAAATTTTTTGTCAAAATCCATATTTTGTCAAAGGATTCATCATTTGATCATTGGATGATCATAATTCATCAAGGAAAGATCAAAAATCAACAAAACCCTAAGATTCAAAATTAGGGTTTTTACCTGAAAAGTCAACTCAACTTTGACTGGTCATAACTCTCTCATCCTTCATCCAAAAAATTCAAACCAAAGCTCATTTTGAAGGAAATTCAATTATCTTTCAAATGCCATTTATCCCATGGTCATTGGATTCACCATTTGAAAAATATGATCAAAGACATTACAGGTCATTTTCAAAGTCAACAAAAAGACACTTTTTTCAAAAGGACACACAAGGAGCATCAAAAATCATTTTGACATGAGACCAAAGGCATTGGTTAGAGGACTCTTTGAGGTTTCCAAAAAGTGCAAGATCTCCTTCATATGACAAAAATTGAGGGATTTACACCTTGTTGAAGTTGGCTAAATTTTGGAAAATGCATAAAACCAACATTGCTCAAAAATGCATTTTTTCCAAATGGGGCCAAGTTTTCATGGTTCAAACATGTATGCCATGTTATTATGGGCCTCCCACGACCAAGACCAAGCCCATAACATTTTTTCTCCATTTTTTGATTTAATTTTATCATTTAAGATTAAATTAAAAAAAGAAAAAAGGAAGGATAAAGCATAGCTTATTTTCTAAGCTAAAGCCTCCACATAGGACTTAATTATGCAGCAAGGAAAGCCTAAGGCAAGAGGTGTGGAGATCAAGCAATGGTGGCTTAAATTTTAAGCTTGAAAAGTCAAGATTCCAACAAAGACAATCAAGGCTTATTAGCTTAGTTTCTAAGCACTTCAAGGCTTATAAATAGGCTAGAATATTGCAGCAACAAGGAGGGGGCCAAGACACACGAAATTATAGCAAGGCATAGCAAGAAAACTCATCAAATTTCTCAAAATTTCCATACACTTTGTAATTTTCAAATTTCATATTCCAATCAATATCAATACAAAACAATCATTCCAATCATCTTCTAAGATCATATAAAGTAAGAATGAACCCTTAATATGGTCCCATGAGAGTCGTAACACATGCATAGTGTTCTTCATGTTCATACATAATTAATTTTCGTTTTCCTATATTTAATCAACCTCAATGTAACCTAATCATTCCACTGAGTTTAAGAGGTCTCATAGGGTAGATCTGGGCTCTAACATGTGAGTTTCCACGTGAGAATAGCTCTATGCCATTAACGAGTGCTCATGTATGCTTAAGCTTCAACTTCATCGAATCCATGGCTACCACGCTCAAATAACGAAACTAACATCATATTTGGACTCAGAGCATCCTAATTAGGGGATCTGGGTCACTTGCTATTATTCCTAACGCTTACTTTTGCAGGTTTGTGAAGCTACCAAAAAATGGCATTTTATCGTGAAAATAGAAGAGGTTTAAAACCCCCGCTATTTGTGTGTAAAAATAAAAGAGACGGAGGTTGAAGACGACCACGCGTCCCAGCGTGGTTCGCCAGTCAACTTGTCTTCGTCCACGCAGGCAAAAGTGGGGCCAATCTGACTTACTAAAGGTCTTTATGATCCCACGTGACTGGTCAACACAAGTGTACCATGTTCTCTTCAATCTGAGCCACATGATCAATCTCAAAGCCAATCCAACGCATCATACAAGCAGTCCATACCATGCACTCTCCAGCCTACCACACCTGATCAGTATCCTTTTATCTTTTATTTCTATTTTAATTTTCTTTGCAAAATTATTTAAAAATAGTTTTAAAAATCCAAAAAATATACAAAAAATATTTTTAGACTTCTAAAATAATATATTATTTTCTGAAATAAAAATATTTTATTTTTCTTCATAATTTCAATATTTTGCATAATTAATTAGTATATATTTATATATTTGCTTTTTAATTATTCTAACCAATCAAAAAAAATCATAAAAAAAAATTGTTCTTTATGTTAAATATTGTTTATATATTATAAACTAATTTTGTACATATTTTGAATAATTTTATCTTTAAGTTTTAATTATTTGTATAATTATTTGTATAATTATGTTTTAATTAACTTAAATCAATTTCAAATCAATTCAAAAAATTCCAAAAAAATTAGTTTTGTTTTAAAATTAATTGACAAATATTTTGTACATATTTTAAACTTAATTTCTAGGTTTAAATCTATTTTCATCTTTTTTCTTCCTTTTAATTTAATTAATCATGCATTAATCATAATTAAAATCAATCATAAAAAATCCAAAAACATGCCTTTTATTTTTCTTGCAATTTAAATTCCTAGATAAATGTATAGGATGTCAAATTCATGTAAATAGGCTAGTTTACATTTCCTGCACAATCGATGTAATAGCGTAGATTTACTTTCCGCACTTTACATTTCCGCATTTTAATTTCCAGCAAATATAAACTGCGTGTATGTCAAAGATAAAATTGAACCGTTAGATCACTAACTTCAAAGATAAAATATCTGAATACAAACACAATCACACTTGCACCTCTTAAGGTAATCCCTTCTCATTCTTTTCAAAATCAAAGTCAAAATTCTACTGTTTCGAGTACAAAATCGAACCTTTTGTTTATATCCGGTGAAAGGATAGATTTTTAAAGGAAATAGGATAAAGACCTTACAACTCAAGGTAGACCTCCTAGTTTGCTTGCTCAAATCAAAACAAACAAAATTCTCATACACTGTTGTTTTTCAAAACAAAACTTTCAAAAAAGACAATACTTTGTATACATCCAAACACGGATTATTACAAAGTTAACGTTCTTTTTAAAACATCTTTCGAAAGATAAACAAGCATTTTGTATACATCCACACACGGATCATTACAAAATTCAATTTACAAAGGTATTTGAAACCACATATGAGCATTCTAAAGCAATTGAAAAGTGATCGAAAAACAAGTGAGCTAAGCAAACTTAAGAGCCCATGGATAACCATGGATACAAAGGGTGCTAACACCTTCCCTTTGTATAACCTACCCCCTTACCCAGAATTTCTTAAAGGTCTTTTTTCTGTTTCTTTTATAAACCTTTCCTTAATTGGATAAAATAAAAGGTCGGTGGCGACTCTGTGAATTTTCAAAAATGCGAAAGCATTAAGCGATAAAAAAGAGTCAGTTCACGTATCTCTCCTGAACAGAGGTATGGCCCGGGATAAAAAACGGAGGTCCACAGACACCAACACCATTTTAAATACATTTGTATTCATCTTTATGCAAGTATCTTTTCAGTATTTCTATCTTTCATTATATTTCAGCCATTTACATTCTTGCACTTTTATCTTTCGTTCAAATTTACTTCGAAGCAATTTACTTTCTGCAATTTACGTTCCTGCACTTTAAGTTTCTTGCAATTTATATTTACTTTGCCTTTCGCCAAAGTTATATTTACGTGTATAACAAGGTGATTGTTAGTTTTTACATTTCATTTGTTTATTCTCTTGAACATACTTCGAAGCCAAATAAACCAACAAATATGAACCAAGTTATCATAAAAGACAACTTTTTGACTATGTCCTAGGATCAATCTAGTCGATCCTGCGAGTAACCAAAGTATATTTTATAGTTTGGAAGACTAGCGGTTGTTTACCGGAAATCACCGTAAACACCTTCATCCTGTCCTCATCTTTTTTCTTGTTACATATTAGTCCCTCAATTTCTACATCAGTTATCATAAAATCAGCTTCTTGCTCTTGCTCAGTTACGAAAGCCTCATTTTCTACTACAACACTTGTTTGTTATATAAGGTGTTTCATCCACTACTTCAGCTTCTTGCTCAATTACCATAAAATCAGTGATTCCCTTAGTAGTAATATCCATTATTGCATTATCTAACACACTGGTCTCATCTAAAATAACATTCTCACCATAATCTTTTGGTTCAATGCCTTTAGTGGTCTCCTCCAAGTTAACACCCTCACGTGTATATTCCTGGTCAATTTAAGCTTCTACACCAGTGCCCAAATCATCGAAAGTACCTTTTACACCATTATTGAAATCATCCAAATTGTCATTATCTTCACTATTTAATTCATCCAAATTGTCCTTTTCTTCTACCTCACATTTAACATCATTTTCATTGGGTCCTACATTGGCTTCCTAAGAGAGTATTGGTTCTTCTATATAGTCAAGATGTAGTATCGGATGAACCACATATAAATGCACAACCTGATTAATGTGGGTTATGGTTTTCAATTTATCTATTCCTATATCATCTTCCAACAAAACTATCTCATTATCAGCCATTGCATCATAATACCATAAACTCTCCACTTTTGGGTATCCTAAATCTTTTAAACCACTAAGTATCTCAAAATAACTACCGTAATCAGGATTTACTTCCCAAACCTCTTCTAACCCCTAAAAACCTAAATTCTTAAACTCAACAAACACACCCCCATGATGAACCACACGCGTAAACTTATCATCTATGACCCAAACATACGAAATAATGAATATGTCAAAGATTGAATAAGGTGGAGACAAAAAATGTTTGCTTTTGAAAGAAGGTTAAGAAGAAACGAGATAGTCGTATCTTAGAAGAAAAATAATTAAAGAACGAAGATGAACACTCATACGTAGCTTGGAAGAAAATTGGATGAATAATAGAGGTGAACACTCGTTATCGTCTTCGTCGTCTCGCCAAGTATCACATCTTGAAGATGAAGAGTTTGGAGATGAACACTGCCATAGGGGTTCTAATGTTAGATGTTTCAGAAATGAACATTGACAAATAAAGCATCACAAAATTGTTTTTTTAACTTATGATTTTATGTCTCATGAATAAATTAAAAAAGTGTCAAAGAGTTATTATATATTATTATAAAAATAAAAACATAAAGCCATATCAAGTATTACAATGCCACGTATAGGAATTTTAACGTTTTTCATAAAAAAAAACTTAACCGAAGAGATTTAAAAGATTAACAATTTTTTTTCTTACTTCAAGGATCAATTAGAAATCATAAATTAAGTTAAAAGACTAAAAGAGGAATTAAGTCTTGATAAATTATAATCAAATTAAATAAAATATTAAAATTATATTGAATCATTACGTGGATAAAAAAACCCAACAAATTTATTAAGAGTCTGTTTGGTAAAAATAGCGGTTGAGTGATAAGCTAGTTGATAGCTTATAGTTTATGACTGATGAATGATGACTGATGACTTATAGCTTATAATGGATGGTTGAGATTGATAGCTTATAAACTCATTGAATTGTTTGGTAAAATTAGTAGTTGAATAACTTATAAATGTAAAATGACATAAAAGATATTTAATATATAATTATTTTATTTTAAATTAAAATAAATTATAAGGGTTAAAAATGAATTTTAATTAAAATAATAAGAATAAAAAAAGAAGAAAAAATAATAAGCTATAAGACATAAGCTAAAACGCTATTTGAAATAGCATTTAGAAAATAAGCTATAAATTAGTAAAATAAGCTATAAGCTCGTGATGAAAAAACCGTTATTAAACATGTCTAACTTATCATATGTGTTGGGTACCAGAGTATAAAGATAATTAGGACACAACTTAAAATAAGAGATTAAGGAGTAGAAAATGACACACAATATTTACGTGGAAACCCTCAACAAATAAGGGAAAAACCACGGGCACCGGTAGAAAAGATTTTCACTGAGTGGAAGAAATTACAACAATTCTCTCTAAATACAAAGAGAGAATAAATTACACTCTCTCTTGAAATAGGAAAACACTTACTAAAAGAACCTTACAAGGAGAACACTATTTTTTTCTCTTTTATTTTTTCTTCTTAGTTACTATGTTGTAATGCTATTTTTTGTGGTGTAATACAGATGAGAAATGCACCTCTATTTATAGGTGATCATCTTTACAAAATCATGGAAGATTCATAAAACCATGAGTGCAAAACTATGATTATTTCTTTCTTTGACCCACATGATTTCCTTGACCATATGATTTCTTTGACTCACATGATTTCTTTGATCAAAATTGTGACTTTATTCAATCTTTGACCATTGGACTACAATCTATGACAATAATATCTTGGACCATTTGACCATAATCTTTGACAATATGAGGTTATAAGACATAAGACATAAGCTATAAACTCGAAAAGATGTGTTATCAAATAAAGGTGTAGGAAAATTAAAGAAATTTTTTTTTGTAAAAGTCCGAACAACCGATTTTCAAATTGACTAAATGGATTTTATAAAAGTGACCCAAAAACAATCCTAATTAAGGGTTTTAGGGGTTTTAAACACCATATTCTTCCACACGCTCTCTTCCTCCATTGTAGCCATGTTCTCCAAAACCAAAATCAACACTTTCTTCCACCACTACCTCAACATTCACACTCACACAAGATCAATATCCAGTCTCAAAGTAGTATGGCGCAAAGACCCATCCCTAGACCAAGCCATAGAACACGATAAACGCTACAAACAATGCGCACGCGTCGTCAAAGAAGTCCTCAACGAACCAGGCCAAGTAATCCCTCTCCGCTACCTCGAAAAGCGCCGCCAAAGAATGAGACTCAAGGTAAAAATCGACACTTTCTTGAATCAAAACCCTTATTTATTCGATGTCTACTACGACCGCATTAAACCAAAAACCGAGCCTGTGAAATTCATTCGGGTCAGCGACCGGCTTCGTAGGTTTATCGAGGAAGAGAAACGGATTTTTAAGGAGAATGAACCGTTGATTGTTGCTAAGTTGTGTAAATTGTTGATGATGTCGAAGAATAAGGTTGTTAGTGCTGATAAATTGCTTCATGTGAAGAGGGAATTCGGTTTCCCTAATGATTTTTTGGTTGATTTGGTTCCGAGGTATCCGGAGTATTTTAGGTTAACTGGATTGCCTGGGGAGGGAAAGTCGTTTCTCGAATTGGTTGATTGGAATCCGGAGTTTGCGAAGTCGGTTATTGAGAAAAGGGCTGATGAGGAAAGTAGGGCTACTGGGATTAGGGTTAGGCCTAATTTCAATGTGAAGCTTCCGCCGGGGTTTGTGTTGAAGAAGGAGATGAGGGAGTGGATTAGGGATTGGATGGAGCTTGATTATGTTTCGCCGTATGAGGATGTTTCGGATTTGGAGCAAAATTCTAGAGAGATGGAGAAGAGGGCGGTTGGGGTTTTTCATGAATTGCTTTCTCTTTCGTTGTATAAGAGGATTCCGGTGCCGATTCTTGGGAAGTTTTGTGAGGAATATAGGTTTTCGAATGCGTTTTCTAGTGCTTTTACGAGGCATTCGGGTATTTTTTATATGTCGTTGAAAGGTGGGATTGAGACTGCGATGTTGAGAGAAGCGTATGAAGGGGATAAGTTGATTGATATTGATCCGTTGCTTCAGATAAAAGATAGATTTGCTGAGGTGTTGGAGGAGGGTTGGCGGGAAAGAGTGGAGCAGTTGAGGTTGAAACAAGAGAAAATTAAGCAGGATATGGAACTTGTGGCCACAAGAGTTTCTGAATAATAATATAGAACCGGCACATGGTTATACGAAGAGCTTTCAATTTGGAAGGAGGTTATAAATGAACTTAAATTTGCGGTAACTTATTGTGTTTTGGAATTCAGGAATTTAACGATATGGCGCTCTTAAATCCAAATAATCCTTTTGATATCAGACCAATCCTGCAAGGAGTTCAAATGTGAAAAATGTTGGATTTCCTCTGAAAATTTGAATTGAAAGAAACATATATACTTCTGCAAATGTTGGAAGAATTGAGCTTCATTGTTGGCTGATGACCAAGTTCTGCATCCAAATCATCTTAGAGCAGCAATAAAATATTTAGAAACACTGGAAACAGGCCGAACAAAGGTGTAAATTTAAGAAAACTGTTGTATCTTGCCATGGCTCCATGAATGTTAATTTAAGAAAACTGTTGTAATTTGCCATGGCTCCATGAATGTTAATTTAAGAAAACTGTTGTACTCATCTGGTATCTTTCTCTCGATTAAAGGCGCTAAATTTTTTTCTTCTAATCTTTGTTTATGATACTTTTGAGTGTTGAGTGAAGGCATGAACTTGATAGGATGCCAGCAGCAGAGACAAAGACATGTTTGTTTGTTTATTTTCATTGGCTATTTGTGTTTCTTTCTCACTCTATATGGTCTAACATATGGATCTATTACTAAAAAGTCCTCCAGCTGATTTCCACCCATGTAAAATTTACATGTTATTAATTTACACTAATCTGATGCACACCCCTTGCCACACTTCTCAACACTGTTAAAAAAGTTGTTCAAAACATTGTTCAGGAGTAATGTTGGTGGCTTGAAGTTGAACCCCTATTTAGAGTAGTTTTTGCTTACCTACAAAGTCCTCACACTAGATGGATGAGAAATGAAACAAGTTAATGAATTTGCAAGTATTTAAGGAGCCAATATGAACATTATATCACTTCATGTTCAGAACAATATGAAGAGAATCAATATCTTTAATTCATTAACTCTGGCTCTGACATTTCTTGCATTTGTGCAGAAAACGGAGAGCCATATCGGGCCACCGGTTATTCACCTACCACCGCCCTCTCTTCGCCCGCTCTGTGGACCTCAGCTAACACTAGTAAGCTATGCTTGTGGAATGTTATCTTTCACTCGAGGATCACCTCCTTCTCCAACTCCGCCCCCATCCTTTCCTTCATCCCTAGATAACGACGAAGGACATCAGGGTCACCACGACGAAGGACACCAGAATCACAACCATACACACGGACATAGACACAGACGCAGACACCATAGGACCTCGCAAGAAGATAACTGTTGCCGGTGGGCTAGAGACATAGACAGCCGGTGTGTGTGTGAGATTCTAGTTAAGTTGCCTCTTTTCCTCACAAGACCTTTGCATGAATACACAGTGGTGATTGGAGAATCTTGTACGGTCACTTACTCATGTGGAGGACCAATATGATGGAACAAAACAAAATTACAAAATGGTGTAGTAGTGGAAAAGTGTAGTAGTGGAAAAGAATCTGATGTTGTGTGTTTGGTATAATTGGTTGAAGTTGTGGTTATCTTTTCTTATTCCTAGTCTTGTTGTTTAGCTAGCTGTGTTGTTCATTGTTTGACTTTCCAATTTAGTTATATGAAAACCATGTTTACTCTCTATAATTCATATTTAATATGGAGTAAGGTTTTTCTAATGAATTCTAAATATTACACTGATATAAAGGGAAAGGTATTGGAGCATTTAGTTCACATTTTTCCTGTGAACAAATCAGTATAATAAAGTTGTGATATATATATATATATATATATATATATATATATATATATATATATATATATATATATATATATATATATATATCTTGAAAGAATATGAAACACAAACAAAATGACCCTTGGTAATAGTGGAAAGAAGAGAATAAAAAGAGTGTTCTTATCTTCTTTCCTATATCTATGTGCGTGGCACACCGTTGAGTGGTGGTATACATCATCATTCTTTAGAAAGGCTTATAGGGGACATATGCGGAGAAATGATGCAAGTGCTTCCAAAATTACATAAGACAATATACTCTATACAGTCTATACACACAGTGACAATAATACTGGCTTATATTGGGAAAGCAGAAAAAAAAATTCCACATGAAAGTAGGGCCAAAAAATAATAAAAAAGTATAAATTTTAAAAATTCAATAATGTACAATAGATATGAAATCAAAAAGCACAAGATGGGCTTATGATTTTGATTTGCTTAACTGACCTCACTAAAACAAAGACAGAACAAGACCCAAGAAAGCGAGAAATCTTCCTTCCACCTCTAAATTATATTTGGCACCTCCACAAAGTTTATGATTTTACTTTTACTACAATAGTTCTAGACTATTTTATATTTCCTTTCACAAAACCAATTAGACAATTTCGAATTTATTAAAAATCTCTCAATTTTTTTTTGATTTTTCATACTAACTAATGGACATTTCGCGTTTGATAACAAATATGATTTTTTTACGGCATTTTTAGGATTTTTCCAGATATTTCATTAAATTTTACCGCATATTCCAAAATGTTCGGTAAAAATGCAGATTTTTTCAGATATTTTGAAAATGTTCGACAAATACTCATGCGTTTAATCAGATATTTCAAAAGATTCGGTAAAAATGCACGAATTGTTTCGGAGATTTTGAAAAGTGCGAAAAAATGCATATATTTTACCATATATTTCAAAATATCAGGTAAAAATGCATAGATTCAAACGCATATTTCAAAAAATCCGGATTTATGTTGGATATTTAGAAAAAACCAGAAAGATCATTTTATTATTTACCGCATATTTTGAAATATCTGGAAGGTCCATAATTTCTGGATATTTTGAAAAGTTAGGTAGGTTATACAATTTTAGTAGCTGCTGCAAGGGGTCAAGATAGGGAAGTTAATGAGGGGGACTTGCATCTCAGGGAAGGGAGTGTGGCACAAATTGACTCTCATAGGAGACAATTAGATGCTCAGGATTTGTTTCGTGCACCCCGCATAATCAGACGTAGATGATCTAGATCTGTTGCTGGATAGACAGGAGGTGTTGAGGATGACTCGGTTGATGTTCAAGCACCCTTTACACCAATTCAGGATGATGTTCAAATGGTGGTAGAGACAGATGTGCCCCATCCGACAGAAGTGCCTCATACTTTTGAGACATATGTTACTCCAGAGATAGTTATTGAGGTGCATACTCCACACACGACTGATGAGGTGCCACATACTGATAATGTAAAGGTTACTCCACCTATTTAAAGACATACTAATGATGTCACTAATGCAGCTTCGACAAACCCATCTGTACACACTAGTGGGGCGTTTCTTGGCGGGCCAATTGACACTTCTGTTCACACAAGATATGCAGATCATGTGGCTTTCAAGTTATGGCAGGGAGAGGTATGTATATGCTATGCCTATGATATTAATTTATTTATTAATGATACTTTGAAATTAATTAATATTTTTTTCTTTTTTTTTTGTTACAAGACCATGTTGTGCTTAAGGTGCCCACCCATAGGATGAAGTTGGAGAATTTCTCCGATGTTGTGATGCCACCAGAGGTGAAGGTGATAATTAATGAGTGTGGTCTCCTTCCTTTGGTGGACTATTTGCTTACCATACTCGACGCTTCACTTCTTACTGCCTTTGTTGAGCGGTGGAACAAGGAGACATCTTCATTCCATCTTACATTTGGCAAGATGACGATTATATTGGATGATGTCTCATCTCTTTTCTATATTCATGACAGGTAGTTTCTTCACCATTCCTATCATCAGCCAGGATACTGCACGTTTGACTGTTGTATAGTACTTGGGGGTTATAGAGGAGAGTGTGATTAAGAAGTTTAGTTATATGAGGGGTGCTCACTTTTGCCTATCTTGGCTCCCAAACGTAAGTCCAATCGTTAATCAATATCGGCTCATCAATGTAACACCCCATTTGAATTATCTAATTCTCTAGAATAATTTAATTGTATTGTATGTGTTTTGAATGGTTGAGGTAGTTGGGGAGTATGGGATAATGTCCATAGAATATTAGAAGTTTAAGTGAGGGGTGTTGTAATAATTAAGAAGGAGTAAGGGGTTTTGAACACAAAGAGATTAATAATTTTACTATTAGATTTAATTATATTAATTTAGTTGTAATAATAAATAAGTTAATATTTATTTAAAATAAAATAATAATATAAAGATATTATTGGTTTTATTATTATTTTATTGGGTAGTTGACCTAATAATATGATTTAGAAAATATTATATATATATATATATATTATTAGTACTTGATTTTTTTAGTATGATTTAATATTATAGTAATAATAATAATAATATGATTTAAAAATAATGGATTTCGTTGGTCTACTTATAAGAAGGTGACAGAGAACAGAGAGTGGGAAGCGTACATGAAAGAATTGGAAAAAGAAGAATTAGGGCAAGAGGCAAGGGTAGAAAGAAGACCACCGTTGTAGAAGTGCTTGGAGCTTAAAGTTCTTCTTATCATCTGCAGACTGATGGTCAGATAGAAAGAACTATTCAATCATCAGAGGACTTATTGAGGAATTGTGTACTCGAACAATGAGGTGATTGGGATAGTCATCTGCCATTGATCGAGTTCACTTATAATAACAATTTTCATTCTAGCATTGAAATGGCGCCATTTGAAGCATTGTACAATCGGAGGTGTAAGACACCTCTGTGTTGGTATGAATTTGGTGAGAGTGTTGTACTTGGAGCAAAAATTGTCCAACTGACTTCTGAGAAGGTGAAGTTGATCCAAGATAAAATGAAAGCATCACAAAGTAGGCAAAAAAACCTACCATGATAAGATGAGGAGAGATTTAGAATTTAGGGAAGGTGATCATGTGTTCCTAAGAGTCAATCCTGTGATTAGTGTTTGGCGTGCACTGAAATCAAAGAAGCTTACTCTTAAGTTTATCGGTCTATATTAGATTTCTCAGAGAATTGGTACTGATGCTTATAGAGTGGCCTTACCTCCCGGTCTTTCGAATTTTCTTGACGTGCTCCATGTGTCACAACTTCTGAAGTATATTCCTGATCCGTCTCATGTGATTCAGATGTAAGATGTGCAAGTGAGGGACAACCTTACAGTAGAAGCATTGCCTGAGAGGATTGAGGACCGAGGACCGAGAGTTGAAGAGGCTGAGGGGAAAAGAGATTGCTCTAGTGAAAGTTGTTCGGAGAGGAGGTACTGGAAGAAATATGACTTGAGAGCTGGATGCGAGAAGTAAATCAGGGGTTGTTTGTATCTGGTAAATTTTCGAGGACAAAAATATTCTAAGTCAGGGGAGGGTTGTAACACCCCATTTAAATTATCTAATTCTATAAAATAATTTAATTGTATTGTATGTATTTTGAATGGTTGAGGTAGTAAGGGGTCCTTGGATATGGGGTAGTGTCCCTAAAATATTAGAATTTTAAGTGAGAGTGTGGTAGCAATTAACGAGAAGTCAGGGGAGTTGGACACAATGAGATTAATAGTATTACTATTAGATTTAATTGAATAGCAGACTCAGGCATTGTAATAAAGGTTGCAAAATTTCTTACATACTCTTTATACCACTAGAGTACCCGAGTCAAATAGCGATATAGTGTGTGAGAAACATGTATGTGTATGCGTAGAGTCTTTTCATTATTTTCTTGTTTCTTTAAATGCAACATTTACTTTCTTTCGATTTCGCTTTCACTTTTGTTTAATGTCATTTACTGCATTTTACCTTGTCATTTATTACAACTTAACTTCATTTAAAGTTTATTTATGCGCCGTTATCGTGCAAATGACAACAACATTCAATTCACATGTATGTGTGTTCACACAAATCATTTGCACAAATTGATTTAGATATTTTTCGAGTTAATTTCACTTGCTTTCTAAACTCGTGATTGGTTACCAAAAACACCAGTAAGCAACAATACATTAAGAATAGTTGAAATTGACACGTAATTATTTATCACACAGTTGGCTGATGCTGATGAGGTTTGTTCTCAAACATTTGACAAGGAGGACATCATCCAAACTAGGAAGGACCTGGTAATCCATCTTTCGCTTTCCGATAATTTTTTCTTTACCTCTG
The DNA here is from genome assembly GCF_029867415.1 of Vicia villosa. Lineage (NCBI taxonomy): Eukaryota > Viridiplantae > Streptophyta > Magnoliopsida > Fabales > Fabaceae > Vicia > Vicia villosa. Next base: position 143,967,526 of record NC_081180.1, read on the forward strand.
TCACCGGAAGTTCATGGCTATTGGAGTAAGGCTTTAGCTATTTTAAGTAATTATTTTCTCTAATCATGTGTTAGGAGTAGGCACTGTCACAATACCAATCTTCATGATAAGAATCTCTTAAGGAAGTGTGAGCAATGTGACTTATAGTTACTTCTTCGACTTTCCATACTTATTGAGTATGACCATATTTTGAGTTGTTCCTGACCAAACGTTGCTGATAATGGTAGTATGGTTTACTATATAACTTGTAAAAAAAAGTTCTTAGATGGCATTTTCTACCACAATAGTGACCTACCCATGAAGTTTTGTTGTATGCATCAATGTGATGGACATGTTGTCGAAAAATATATTGTGATATATAATTTGACATAATAAACTCAGTCTTTTTGATAGGAGGAACAAACTTAGATTTTGCATTCACAGGGCTATAGTCGAATCCAATTCCTTTTATATCTTTAACGGTCTTGCCCACCCCTAGAATTTCATCAAGGGTTTTAGAAAAATAAATTATAATATATGAACTAATTTGGTCATACCTTCTAGTTTGAACTTCATGTTGTTAACTTCTTCCTTTAACCAAATAAAAGTGGTAGCAAAATTTGCGTTGTCTTGAAGCTGAAAATTGATATCAACTATTTATTTTTCACCAGATATACATTCATATTTTCACTTAAGATACATTATCTCTAAGCTTCAACAACATCTTCTTCTTAGATATCTTCATCACTAGACTCCTCATCATCATGCACAATTGACTTATATCTTACACGAACTTTGAAGGAAACTACATTATATGCATTTTATCCTTCACTCTCATCTTATGATTCCTCATTTGACAATGTGGGGGATTATAAACTCTTTTGTTTCCTAAAGAGGTTGGTACGTTCCACCTAAATGTGTCTAAAACCCTCACATTCATGACACTAAATTCCTTTGCCTTTGTTCAACTTATCTCATTCTCTACCTTTGCGCTATGGATTGAAACCTTTGGTGTTAGGCGGTAGATTATTTTTGACATTAGTTGTGACATTACTCCTTGATCTCATGTCAAGTCTTCTAATGAACTTACCAAACCTTCTTGCAAGTAGTGCAATAAATTTAGTTAGGTTATCATCGGTATCTTCTTCTACCTATTCATCTTCATCTTCAATGTCAGCTTTGAGTGCCACATTTTTGTTTCTTTTCTATGATTTGTCATTGTTTTCCATTTCAAAAGTGAGTAGCGAGCCAATTAGCTCATCCACTTTGATAGTGCTAATATCTTGTAACTCTTCAATGGCTGTGACCTTCATATCAAATCTCTTTGGAAGAGATCTGAGAATTTTTCTAGTAATCTTATCTTTAAATGTTTTTTCACCAAGAGCAAAAGAGATGTTAGCTATGTCACGGAGACGAACATTAAAATCAACAATAATTTAATCCTCTTTCGTCCTCAAATTTTCAAACTTTGTTGTGAAGACTTGCACTCTTGACATGCAAACTTTGGAGGTGCCTTCATCTGCAGTTATGAGGGTCTTCTAAGCTTCTTTGGTGCTGGAGCAAGTATTAATAAGTCTGAAAAATTATTTTTTTTAACTATGTTGTAAATGGAATTGAGAGCACATGAGCTTCTTCATCTTATTCTTTTGACCAATCACTCTTTGGCTTAAAGGATTATGTGCCATCTTCAGCCGTCACCTTTGGGTTATCCATCTTCTTATGACTCCATTCCAAGTTTTACTATCCATAGATTTGAGAAAAGTAACCATGCGAGCTTTCCAATAATCATAGTTTCTGTCATCTAGAATATGTGGTAGATTTACAAATCCGCTTTCTTTAGCATTGTCCATTTTGAACATAATATATAGAATCCCTGGATCTCACCTTACCAGAACAAGATGCATGCTCTAATGCCAATTGAAATTTTGTTCTCTAGATAACAAGATGTCAAACACAATATTGTAATAATGTGTATGCCAAGTGTAATACATAACAAATATAATAAATACACACTACAACAAAAAGAAACCTATTTTAGCTCGGTTGGAAAAAGGGATTTTATGTTAGTTTTAAAGGAGAGGTAATGAATGGCGACATGAAAACTCTCGACTTTTCCCTTCGGATAAAGTTTCACCAAGGGGAAAATTGTACTGATAATGGGTTCGATCCTCGGTAACATCATTTTTTTATATTTTCAAAGCTGTGCTACTTTTTACCTCGGTTGAAAATAATATCTCAGAGGTAAAATCCTATTTACAAAATTTTATTTTTAACCTATTTTTTTTTTTGTTTTAATATGCAAAGCATCAAATTTGTTGACAAATTCTAAATCTACCTCATCATTATCAACAACAACAAAATAAAATTTAATAGAATTCTTAAACATTAAATCTCAACAACAAAAACAACAACAAGAATAACAACAACAACAAAATCAATAGAATCGTTACACATTAAATCTCAACAACAACAAATATACAAAATCAATAGAATTGTTAAATATTAAATCTCAACAACAACAACAACAAAAACAATATTGAACATTTTACTTGATACAATAACAACAAACATTAATAGGTTACTTTCATGCTTTCCTAACTAACATTAAACATTTTTAACAAGGAATTACTAGAGAAGAGATTAAATTTAGAAACCAACCTTGAAACATTTTCCTGCTCTTGCTTTCATTATCATTGTTTTTATTATGTTAACTTTAAATTTCAGCACTTTGCATCTAAGACGGATAGTTGTGGCATTCATGTTATGAATGACTAGTGAGATTTTCATGCGGATCACTAATGTTTCATGTGGATTGATGAGTTGCCAATGTTGTGACCATTGTTACTTTATAAATGTACGACAAAGATTCGTTACTTCATTTTCATCAAATTTGTCATAAATAAAAGAATACACTACTTTACTCCTTAGTTTCTAATTCAACTGAGGTAATAGGTCATAAAAAATGTGAAAAAAAATTAAAAGGTGATAAAATGTATTTGTTGGGATTTGAAGGTTTGTCCTCTAAGTGCTTTACCCATCGGTTTCCAACTCAACCGGAGTAATAGGTCATAATTTTTACAAAAAAAATTAAAAGATTCTCAAATGTAGTTGCTGAGATTCGAAGGCTTGTCCTCAAAATATTTTATCCCTCGATTTTCTGGTCAACGAATATAATAGGTCATAAAAAAATTTTAAAAAATTAAAAGGTGCTAAAATATAGTTGTTGTGATTCAAATGTGTGTCCTATAAATACTTTACCCCTTGATTGACAGCTCAACCGAGAAAATATTTGGTATTTAAAAAAAAATGACGCGTTTATGATTTACACTTCGATTTTTTGTTGAGTGAGGTGAAAATTTTGTCATAAAATGTATTATTTGTAGTAGTGGCAGAATGTAAAATAACACAAGAATTGATAACCCAGTTCAGTGCAATATCACCTACGTCTGAAGGGTGCTATCCCAATGAAAGGAAATTCACTCTTAATAACCAGAAGTACAAATTGGCCTGATTTAAACTCATTTGATGTATGTTTTCCTAATACTACATGTGAACTTCTATTTAGGACTTTACCTGAATATGCATGAGATCACTGTCACTTTCACTTAAACACTCTCCAAAGTGTTTGGACAATTACAAGAATTTATGAATGATGAAACAAAATTATAACTCATATACTCTATCCCTTTACCATAAGAACAAGACTAAGAATATAGTATTACACAAAACAAAACATTCAAAACAAATAAACACGTCAAGCTTGATTGTGCAAAATCCAAATCTTCGCAAAAGATAATAATGCCTTATTAAATATCAACGAAGTCCAGCTCCAAAGCATTAGGGTTTAGGTCTTGAACGCAGTCGGATATCTCAAAAGCGCAAGAAATCAATCTTCTATTATGTTGATTGAAAACATTTGATTGATTAAACCTTAAACATATAAGAATACTTCACATTTAATCTTACTAAATTAATTATGAAAAAAACTTCCTTATTCAAAAAAGCGCATAAACATTTTAAAACCAAATTAAACATAAAAATAAACAAATTCTTAAAAGCACGAGAATCATACAATTTAACTTGCGCGTGAAAGTAATCTGGACAAGAAACACTGCCTCATAGAATGAGGAGTATTATGCTTAACATTTTGCTTTCTTACCTAATCACTTAAAGATATGATGTGTCACATCTTATCATTATATTTTGTTTCATATGTTACCTATAAAATAACACAAGTCATATGTGATAACACAAAGGATCAAGTAACCTCTGCAATGTCGATGCACTGGTGCCATAAGTTTTCCATCATTAATATATTTATCGCTTGTGATATTAACTAAGCCGATACAGCAATCTTTTATATCAGCATACCGTACCACAACATGCATGGTTAGTTGATCATTTTCGTTTATCTAGATTAATTGTTACTTTTACCATGCTAACTAGGCACTGATAGAATATCATGTAAAAAAATAAAGTGTTAACAGAATATTTAGGAATAAATCTTTTGAAAAATAAAACCATTCTTTTGATAAAGTTTATGCTAGATTTTGTTATCAACTTTATTTTATTCAAATACACATTAAGAATAATTTAAATAATGTCTATCATTGCATATTATATAATCATTTTATAGTTTAATTCAAACATTAGTCTCTCTTTTCATCATATAAATAATTCAATAATTACTAAGGAGACTTAGTATCTGTTAACTATTTATAAAGAAACTGTTAATATATTGCAGTTATTATTATATAATGGGACTTTCTACTGCTTTGACTTAAAAGCAATGGTAGGGACGAATATGAATCCAGCCAATAATTATCTGGACCCCATTCTCTTCTATTAAAAACAACAAAAATCGTATCTCAAAAAGAATTGCACGGACTTTGGTCTTTTTTAACATAAAATTTCTCAATGCACATTGTCTTGTCAATATATATTTAGGGCAAGAAAGTCTATCAAAGTATGATGATATTAATTAACATAAGATGCACTAAACTGATATCTCCAAACACAAAAAATAAGAAAAATATACTCTTTCTATATCAAAATAGCGGTACGTGCATTGTTTCTGATCTCCTCTGAAACATTAAATTAAAAGCGTGTAACTTCTACGAGAAATTTACAACACAAAGTGTAATTTCTAGGAGTTTTGTAAAAATCTATTATTTTATATGAAATAGGTTGCAGTTGGTTAGAAATTTTTCTTCCATCAAATTTTGTTTTCATCTTTAAAAGTGGGTTAAAGTTGACTTAATTAGTACTTTTTTTTAAGTTCTTTTTTAAATAAATTCTTGCTTATAAACTTTTTTTTGTGTGGATAAAATAGGATATTTAAAAAGAAGAGAAATAAAAATTGTTATCCTAGTAGTAATAAAAAGGAAGTTTTGAAAAGAAGGTTTATCTTTTAAGGGATGGAACCTGGTACACTGGAAGAAGTAGGATCGCACACTACACGCTGCATATTGTACGGAAAGAGTGGCATGACAGTTATTATGACTTGACAGACATGGCATGCAGCTGTAGAATTTCATATCATTCTTCACTAAACTTTCCTCTTTTTCTTTCTTTTAAATATATTATTTTTATTGCTTTAGATTTTATTCCTTCAATTTTTTAATGTGAAAATATAGTCTTGTCAATTTTAGAAACATGCTCTACCACATTATATTCGAGGGAGTTTTTTTTTTAATAAAAGAATTAAGTTTAATAATAAACTAATACATATACTTGTGATGTTTACCCAAAATGAAAAGAAGAATGCATCATTGATCCATTCCATCTTATTTGAAAACACAATTAGAACAAAATATAAAAAAATCATGATTAAAAGAGCTACACTCATGAAAAGAAGTAAGTTGTGGAGAAATTGCTCATTGTACAAAATCAAAAAAGAAAAAGATGCAAAGTAACGAAAGAGAAAGAAAGAAAAACAAAAAGATGAAAAGAAAATAAATGCAAAAACAAACTATTGCATCACATAAGAGTTAAGGAGTGAAAAAGAAAAATGGAAAATATCAAGGTGTGAACAAAAGAGTGATGCTCTTCAATAGCTTAGACAAATTTGGACTCAAATAGCCTTAGGAAAATCACCTACCATTTGAACATTGGCAAGCCCTTAGTGATTTATGCTCTCAAGAATTTTTCAAAACATAAATTGCTCAGATGAATACATGAATTGATCAGGATGTTGACAAGGTTATTGGATGAGAGTTCATCTACCATACAATTGAAAAATTCATAATGTTCATCCCTTTTATGAACAAGAGTGATAGGTTGATTCAAGTGAATTAGTGTTATTGCTTTTTGAGGACATGATTTGATCTTTGTAGGAAAGAATTTTTTCTCAATCATGCTTTGATTATAGAAGGTAGTTAAATATTACTTTAGCATGATAATTAGTGATTTGAATCATTCATGTTTCACCTATTATGATGCAAGAACATCAATCTTATACTTGATAAGAGTCCTTTGTTTTGAAAGCTTCATGCTCTTGATTGAGGGCAAACAAGAGTTCAAGTTGGCAAGAATTTGATAAGTGGTCAAGAATGAGTACTAGAGAACTATATCTTGACACTTATAAGGTCCATTAATACGAATTCATTGACAAAAATCATTTTTTAATTAGAAACTGAAACTTGGTAATAGAATGGTTATTTGTTGATCTTTTATTTGAATTAATGCAGGAAAAATCACCCAATGCAAGTCCAAAAAGTAAAACAAGAAGACTGGCTCGCTACAAGCTCCCTGCAACACAAAACAGCGAGCAAAATAATCAAGACACGAGCAACACGCTACAAGTGCGCTACAACACGCTTCAGGAATTTCAAAAACAGCAAAAATCCAGTGACGTCTTGCTGCCAGCACGCAGGTAGCACAAGTGCGCTGTAGCACACTTTTCTTCGCAGGGCGTAAGTGTGTTGCAACACACTTTTCTGAGTAGAGCACACTAAGGTGGAAAAATTCCAAAAGGAGGTTTAATGAATTCTTAAGGGCTAAGAATCCAATGGTGCGCTGCAGCATGAAAAAATTGCGCATAACGAGGGTAGCAGTTGTTGGAAAAATCTATAAATAGCAGACTTGGACCATTGAGAAAAAACATTCAGAATTCCATTTTCATTTTCTTATTTCCATATCATTGTAATATATTAGTAGAATAGATAATAGGAGAGAGGACTTAAGGAGGAGTTGGATACGCATCAAGAGTTGGGAAATCGTCGTTGATGCTCGTTCATCTCAATTCTTCCGTTGTGCTTCAAGCTACCACGAGTAGCTAAATCTCTCTCTTGTTGAGATTGGTCGTAGTTCACCAAAACAGTATGTATTTTCTTTGATCATGGCGTTATATGCAATTTATGTATGAATCATTATTGATGTTATCTTTGTTTCATCGTTTATTTCATGGATTGGATTGATATTGACAAATATGATTCTAATATCGATCTAAGATAATCATCTATTAAACTCTAAATGCTAGACATAGATTTAGGTTTACTATTCACTTTAAATTATTGAATCTTCATGCTACCTCATTATTTAATAGGTGGAGAAATCGTCGATTAAACCATAAGGTAGAAATCTCATCTGATCTTTAGATATAAACACCGTTTGTGAGTGATACGTGATGATATTGAAACATATTTAATTTCCGTATAACTGATATTTGATTTGCATATTAATCGGTGGATGAAATCCAATCTCAGCAAGCCTATCTCCTTGAAAAGTTTCTTTCTTAGTTATATGTTTTTACGTTTCATACTTACAAATCAAACATCTTGAAACTTTCGCTTAAGAATTATAGAAATTGTTGAACAGTTTTCATATTGCATCAGTCCCTGTGGATACAATAAAACACAATATTTACATTTGATTTACTCAACATCACTCTACACCCTTAGAAAGGTAAACAAGCTCCCATATTTAATTTTTCTCCAAGGACACCATTTTCTCCATCATTGCACTCATCCATTTATCTTTATCCTGGCTAGCTATAACATTTAAAAAGGTGGCAGGGTCTCTAGAACTTGTAAGAAGTGCATATGATGTCAAGTCTTTATATTGATGTCTTTCTCGTGGCTTGGTTGGATGAAGGTTTGTGTCATGTACAAGAATATACTACTGTACTCCATCTAAAACTTCAGGTACATGGTCAATTTCAATATCAAAGCCTAATTCCTCTTGTGATTCAGGATCTACATGCATATTCTTCAATGCTGGAAGATCAACATCCACCTGAATCACCTATTTGTTAGAAGCTCAAAATTGTTTATGTAAGAGTTATGCTTGTGTACCTATTGTTTGAATCAAATTGTGTTGTTATTGTAAATCAAAAGTATCATTCTCTTGTAACATTGATATTACTATAAAGGTTGTAAGCTGGAATTGTGTAAAAGCTTAATGTAAGAAGGTTATGGGTTGATCATGTGATAAATGTTCAAGCTGATAGTAGAACTATCAATGTGAAATTCTTGGAGACTGGAGATGGATGTGTAGTTTATGGTTAAACCAATATAAATCTAAGTGTAAACTTTCCTATCTCATCTCTTTTATATTTTTGTTATTTACTCTTCCGCGCGTATATCCTTGCTTATTCTTTCTTGTTAAAATTAACCATGTAAATTCAATTGTTTTTGTATTTGTTTTAAAGTCTTTCATTACAATTCACCCCTATTGTGTTAGAAGTCACCTGGTCAACATAAAGGTCACTTAGTTTCAACTCCGCCTTGAGAATGGTTGGGTTAGTTTTTTTGAACAAAAATATTTACTTATACTCTTACATGATCACTGTGTCACATGTGCGCTCAATGGGATATCCTTCTACTATAATCGAACCAGGTGTGGATCTTGTCTCGTCTAGTATCTGACTAAGAAATTCATGCGCAATATATTGTACATGCAAAATACTTCCATTCAACCAATTGTCTTTGTTCAACCTCTGATAACTCGAGAACAGGTTGCTCAAGACTATGCTGACTATATCGACAAGTGTTGTCTATAGATAATTGAGAGAATAATATTTTATAAGGTTCAGAGACTAAGTCGGGCTATATGAGGAGGAAGAATTGAAAGAGAGAGTGACAAAAATTGAGGGTGTCCTTGCAACTAAGTCGGTCCCTACATGAGCGTGTATCTAAAATATTGCAGCTCAGTTTGATATTTTGTATAATTTATATTTTTGAATAATATGTATTATATGTTTTTTATGTTATGTATAATCTATAATATAAGAAAATAAGTGGCTCTGGTTTTTACAAAATTACCCATCCTTACTTTTTGTACACCTATTAAAATTGTTGGTTTTTTGGTCTATCCACACAATTGTCCATTATATCTTAATATTTTATTCAACTATATTATAACTTATTTTCACCATTCTTTCTCTCTCTTCACCTTTTTAGTTTTCTACTCTAATCTCTCTATACTTCATTTACTCTTTAAAAAAAAAATAATATTTATGATCCACAAAATTTTAATAAAAAATAATATAAGGGAAAAAATTATTATTGATTTAAATATTTTTGTATACAAAAATTTACTATTTATTCAGATATTTTTGTAAATGATACCTAAACATAAATAATATTTGTATCAAAAAAATCTATTATTGATCTAAATATTTTTATATAAGAAAAATATTATTTATGATTAAAAAAAAATTATTCAAAAATGGTATACCGGAAAAAATCTATTATTGATCTAAATATTTTTTATCCAAAAATTTACTATTCACTCAAATATTTTTATAAATGATATCTAAACAAAAATATTATTTGTATACGGAAAAAATTTATTATTGATTTAAATATTTTATATACGGAAAATGATATTTATGATCCGAAAAAATTTATTCAAAAATGGTATACGGGAAAAAAATCTATTATTGATCTAAATATTTTTATATACGAAAATTTACTATTGATATAGATATTTTTGTAAACATTACCTAAACATAAATAATATTTGTATACGGGAAAAATCTATAATTGATCTAAATATTTTTCTATATGAAAAATGGTGTTTATGATCCCAAAAATTTTAATTCAAAAAGGATATGCGGGAAAAAATTTATTATTGATCTAAATATTTTTATATACGAATATTTACTATTGATCCAGATATATTTATAAACGATACCTAAACATAAATAATATTGTATACGGGAAAAAATCTATAATTGACCTAAATATTTTTCTATATGAAAAATAGTATTTATGATCCAAAAAAATTTAATTAAAAAATGGTATACGGGAAAAAGTCTATTAATGATCTAAATATTTTTATATACAAAAATTTACTATTGATCCAGATATATTTTTTTTTTGGAGTAAATAGGTTATATATAAATTCCAAAAAACAGTTTGGGTACAGGCTGATCCCAAGGGATCCAAGCATCAACAAGACAAAGCCTAGATTACAAAACTAGGACTAACTAAGGGTTTCCACAAACAATTTAAATTTGCTATGCTGAATCACCCTCCCTCTAATTCTATCCAAGACATCCTTGCAAACCAAGGCCTCCTCATTAGGAGCCTGAAAAGCTCTTCTATTTCTCTTAAGCCAAATGTAATACACCACTTCTGCAATGCACATCTTGAGAAGTTTGGCTAGATGACTGTTACCTTTTGTATGCTCAATAATCCACTGCAACTCAGTATGCCAACCTTGCGGGTTATGATTTAACTTCATCCAAGATAACACCTGTTGCCAAAGAGCTCTGGTAGTGTCACACAGAAAAAACAGATGCTCGCTAGTCTCCTTTTCGGCACAGAAGAGACATTTCCCATCGGTGCTAGTACCAAATTTTTGGAGGCGATCCTTCGTGTGTAGACGATTTTGGCACGACATCCAGAAGATAAACACAGCACGCGGGCTAGCCAAATTACCACGAATGATGTTTCTCCAAGGGACTGCAAGCCTAGCACCACGCAATTCAAGATACATCTCCCTCGTTATGTATTTGCCAGTACCTGCAAATCTATGCCACGCAGCAGAATTACATAACCTGTCTCTGTACTTGAACATTGCCTTGATAATCCATGAGGCAGTCATCTTGGGAACAAAAGTCATGGCATCAACATTTTTCAGATAGAAGTGATGAACCCAACTAATCCACATTCTGTCCTTTTTGGTATGCAGATTCCAAAGCAATTTCCCTATCGAGGCCCGATTCCAGATTCCTAAATCAGTGATGTTCATACCACCTGCAGCAATTGGATCACAAATATGGTCCCAAGAAATGGGAGCTCTATTGCTGATACTATCTTGTCCTGTCCATAGAAAACTACGGCAGAGGCTCTCAACATGTTTTAAGATCTTTTTTGGAAGAGGAAAGATTTGTAGCCAGTAACTAGCAATAGAGGTAATTACACTCTTAATCAATTGAATCCTACCAGCATAGGATAACAATCTGGTACTCCAATGTTTGAACCTACATAGCATTTTCTCAATTAAAGGTTGGCAGTTCAGAACTGTGAGCTTTTTGTTGTCAAGGGGTACGCCTAAGTATTTGAAAGGCATAGCCCCCATTTGGAATCCAGTTTCCTGTTGCAACTGTTCTTGGCAGTTAACATCTACACCTCCAAAATAGATTTTGCTCTTAGCTGCACTCATATGAAGTCCTGTGGCCTTGGAGAAATTACTGACTTTCTCCATGATGAGTCTAATAGACTTAGTGTCAGCCCTGGAAAACAATAAAATATCATCAGCAAAGCACACATTCACAATTGACATTTTGGCACATTTAGGGTGGAAATTAAAATCTGGATCATCTTTCAATTCCTGCAGAACTCTGTGCATATACTCCATAACTAGGACAAAGAGTAAGGGAGATATTGGGTCCCCTTGTCTCAATCCTCTCCTTGCTTTGATGCTCATACTAGGCTCCCCATTGATAGAGAATTTGTAAGAAACCGTTGACACACAAGCCATAATCCAGATGACAAATTTATGGGGAATCCCAAGTGAATACATGATTTGTTCAAGGGCCTTCCAAAAAATCTATAATTGACCTAAATATTTTTCTATATGAAAAATAGTATTTATGATCCAAAAAAATTTAATTCAAAAATGGTATACGGGAAAAAATCTATTAATGATCTAAATATTTTTATATACAAAAATTTACTATTGATCCAGATATATTTATAAACGATACCTAAACATAAATAATATTGTATACGGGAAAAAATCTATAATTGACCTAAATATTTTTCTATATGAAAAATAGTATTTATAATCCAAAAAAATTTAATTCAAAAATGGTATACGGGAAAAAATCTATTAATGATCTAAATATTTTTATATACAAAAATTTACTATTGATTCAGATATTTTAGTAAACGATACATAAACATAAATAATATTTGTCTACGGGAAATTTTTTTTATTGATCTAAATATTTTTCTATATGAAAAATGGTAGTTATGATCCAAAAATTTTAATTCAAAAATGGTATACGGGAAAAAGTCTATTATTGATTTAAATATTTTTATATAAAAAAATTTACTATTGATTCAGATATTTTTGTAAATGATACTGAACATAAATAATATTTAAATACGGAAAAAATCTATTATTGATCTAAATATTTTTATATACGAAAAATGGAATTTATGATCCAAAAAAAATTTATTCAAAAATGATATACGGGAAAAAATCTATTATTGATCTAAATATTTTTTTATACATAAATTTACTATTCATTCAAATATTTTTATAAATGATACCTAAACAAAAATAATATTTGTATATGGAAAAAAATTATTATTGATCTAAATATTTTTATATACGAAAAATGGTATTTAGATCCATAAAAAATTTATTCAAAAATGGTATATGAGAAAAAATCTATTATTGATCTAAATATTTTTATATACAAAAAGTTACAATTTATCCAAATATTTTTGTAAATGATACCTAAACATAAATAATATTTGAATACGGGAAAAATATATTTTTGTCTACATATTTATATATAAGAAAGATGATATTTATGATTCAAATATTTATGATCCAAGAATGATATAAGAGGAAAAAAATTTATTGATCTAAATATTTTGATATACGAAAAATTTATTATTGATCTAAATATTTTTTCATTTTAAATATTCTATTTAAAATAAATATATTATGTAAATAAATGCGCGTATCAGACCAGAACCCGTGCGTATGCACGAGTTTGTTACTAGTTTGTTCATAGTATTATTTTGTGGATTCTTGTTATAGTTAATGAGTGAGGTATTGGTAAATTTTGTTCAAATAATCTTATATTTTACTATAAAACACATGTTTATATAATAGAAATTTGAATGGGCAAAATATGTATTTTACACTTATAAATTGTAGAATATGAACAAAAATCCAGAATGATAAAGACCTTGTCTCTTCAAAATCTTATGAATAGAATGTTTTCCTTTAGCTTTAAGAATATGATCCTATAAAATATATTAATTATACGTTTTGATTATAGAATTCAAACCAATTGAATATATAAAATTGTCTACTTCTTACTGACAAATTGTATGGTCTAAATCTCACTCACAATTTGTGTGGTCTTTAAAATACCAATAATTTTTGTGGACTACAATAAAAAAAAACTTGTATAAATTATAGTAATATTGTAAAAATTACATATACATAGTATGTAAAAATGAAACAACTTTATTTATTTATTTATTTATTTTATCTCAAAAATGGAACAATAATAATAATGATAATAATATAATTATACATATATATTATTCTCTGTGCTGAAAAAATATATTCCATGATCTTCTAACATGTAGCAGCAGCCATAAGATCACTCTGAGAATTTGGCACTCTAAGATTCCTTGAAGAAGAAGCATTCACAACATTAGCAGAGTTATACAAAAAGTTTGCCACAATCATAGCACTAGGCTCTGCAACAATCTTCTTCCATGTCTCATTAGCTTCTTCTCCACGCTTCCTAAAAACAGGTGTAGCATCCAACCGATGAATCTCCCATCTCTTAACATTCTTCAGAAAATCAATCTTCCCACGCTGTTTCCTAGCTAGTTTCCATGTATTTATCTTCATGTCACTAACGGCTTTTTCGAGTAGTTTTTGCCTCGTCTTTTCGTCCACGAAACTCTCCATTCGGAAATATTCGTCGAATTCGGGTACACCGATGGCTTTTCGTATTCCTTTTGAATAATCCCCGGTCGGATTATAAAACGGGCGGAGTTCGTTGATCATTCCGTTGTTAAACATTTGATCCACGCGTTGTTCTATGTACGCGCGGAGAATAGGCATTGAAACATCGACCCAGAGACAACAAAAGTTGTATTTGGATCGAAAGTTATAGTCATCATCGTCGATTAAGGCCTCGAGGTAGGAGTTCGAGCCTCCGACGATGATGGGATGATTTCCTCGGCCGGTGATTGAGTCAATGGCCGAGGTTGATTTTTCGCGAAAATCATTGGATGTGAACTCTATGTTGGGGTTATGTGTTCCTAGTAAATGGTGAGGTACTCCTTTTTGTTCTTCTTTTGTTATTTTGTTCGTTACGATGTCGAGGCCTTCGTAGATTTGTATTTTGTCGGAGTTGATTATTTCGGAAGGAAAATAGTTTGCTAAGTCAATTGATAGCTTGGATTTTCCTGTGGCGGTTGCTCCCATCACTAAAATTACATTCTCTTTTTGAATTTGTCGAATGTTGAGTTTTTTGCCATTGCATGGAACATTGCTTATTAAAGGTTGTGTGATTAATCTGCTCATGATCATTGAGAGGCTCATGATGATGATAGAGTTGATTTTGAGGATGATGATTGTGAAGGGTTTGTGCTTTGTTTATGAAAACTTGTGACTATATATGAAGAATTTGTAGCTTTTAGATTGTGCCTTTGGAGATGAGAACTTGGTTTAGCAATAGCAAGTTTTGAAAGCTCAAAAGAAGAGTGTAGTTATAGCAAGTTTTGAAAGTTGAAACACAAGAAAGAACATGAGTGGTAATTCTAAATATTGAAGACAAGAGAAGGGTGTTGTCAAATATTTATAGCATAGGGAAGTCGAATGAGGTCAAAAGTGTCCCCATCAACTTTTCTTTTTGATTATAATTTACTATATGCTTCACTTTTTTAATAATAAAAAAAAATGTGAGTTGGATCTCGTATTCTCTAGAATTTTGAAATTCACGGAAAATTCTTAATAGAATTATCTGAGCAGTTCAATAACGATAACTTTTAAAATTGACGATCTAATGAATATTAGATTTTTATGTGAAACTCTTAACACACTTTCTCATATTTAAAATTATCTAAGTGGTTTAATAACGATAACCTAAGAGGAGATGTTCTAACAAATATTAGATATATTTTGAGATATTTTTACGTGAAACTCTCAAAACACTTTCTCATGTCTAGAATTGTTTGAGTGATTCGATAACAATAACGTAATAACACAGATGATCTAATAAATATTAAATAAACTTAGAGATCATCTTTAGCGTAAACTCTTAATACACTTTCTCGTGTCTAGAATTATCTGAGTGATTCGATATCGTTAACTTAATAACAGATGACCTAATAAATATTAAATAAACTTTGAAATTATCCTTACGTAAAACTCTTTACACACATTCTCGTGTCTAGAAGTCTAGAATGATTTGAGTGGTTTGATAACGATAACCTAACATAGCAGATGATCCAATAAATTTAAATATTATATAGAATTTGACACCATCTTAAAATAAATTAGTGGAAAGGAATTATTGATTGTCAACTAGAAAGGAAGGTAGTGGCCATGTCAAATATTCTAGCAATATATTTGTATCAAGTACTTTATGCCATACATAAATGTTGCTGGTCCATCCACTGCAGCAGGCAGGCTCAAAGAAGCTAGCTAGCTAGCTAGCCACCTCTTCAATTAATTGAAGTTTGTTTTTGAGAAAACAGTGGGCACGGTAGGTTCTATACTTTTAGTGGATTATATGTCAAAAGTGGCAAATTGCATAAAGAATATATAGACCATGATATGGTCTATTCTTTTTTATTCCCTAATGTTTGTTTGTTTCTTTTGTATTTTGTAATGTTTTTGTTTATATATACGTTGGGTACCATTGTCATTTAGTGATTAGAAAAAAAAACACCTTTTCCACTCATCATGTCTCACAAGATAGGGTAAAATATTCTCTTCCTTTATGCAAAGAGAAATATTTTAATTTTGCATTGAAATTTTATATATTATTTTTGGACATCTTTGATTTTTTTAATCTTGTAGTTTTAAAAAAATTAATTTCAAGGTAGACAAAACATCATGAAATTAAATTAAATACATTAAAAGTCCTTACAATTGAAGGCTATATTGTATGTACTCCTAAATCTTAATTATATATATTTAGCCTGTGGACAAAAATGTTTGTCAATGATATAAAAGAATAGGAATTTTTTAAGTCAAATTGGAAGCCTAACTTATGATGTCATGGTTGAGTCAACCAATAGGACAAAAAGTTTCATTCTTTGCTGGAAAAAAGTTTCATTCTTATTTTGGCACAAATCATCCTCTATTGTTTAAAATCTTACATTATAAAGTAAGTTAAATATTAGAGTTGAAATATAGTATAACTTTGTTTCTGTTGGAACATATCATAAGATTGGTAAAAAGTAGAGTATATGGAGAAAGAGATAGTGAGAGAGAAGAGAATTAGAGAGAGATAATTAAGTGTGAGAATAAGGCTTTTACATTAATTTTACTGAGAATGTCTCAGACATTTATACAAACATTACAAATTACAAAGTGGTTGAGACACAAAACACACAATCTAAAAGTAATAAAAAGAAAAAAATTGTGCCTCTAATCAGTTATACAAAATCTGTGACCGGTTACAGCTGATACAAAATAGAAAAATGCCATAAGGTGTAATCGATTACTGTGAATGCGTAAGCGGTTAACACTTGAATTACTTATTTTTCACTTAACACGCCACCTTAATTCAAGTGCTCTAAGTATTCTGTTGTGAATCTTGTTGTGAATTACGATAAAATTAAATATCAATTTGCGAGACAAAGAATAGAAGCAACCAAAATAAATTGTCTATAGCAATAATAATCCATACACTGATAATATAACAGAATAAGGCGAAAAAAGGAAGAAGGTTTGTTTACCTAATTCGATCAAACGATCTACTCTAGAAGAGAGAGCAGCTCTCCATTTCACTATACTCAGAAAGTTGTTACGAGAGATTACAGATGAGTTACAAGAAAATAGCCTTCATATAAGAATCACTCAAACTTGAGGTGTTTAGAAGTATTTCTATCTCCTTAGATAACTCCAAAGGTTTCTCAAAAAATATCTCCTCACTTGTTAGAATAAAAAACGTTATTGTAATCTTATAATATCTCTTAAATATTATAAATATCTTATAATATCTCTTAGACTATTATAAATATATACCTTATAATATCTTTTAGAATATTATAAATATATATATTATAATATCTTTTAAAACATTGTAAAAATCTTTTAATATATTTTTATATTAATTTATATGATTTTTAAATTAATATAAAATATTATAATATTAAAGAACCGGATCCACCGAATTCGATAATCATAAATCGCTCGGATCAGATTACTTTTCGGCTTCCTGATTTTTTGACAATCTCGGAACACATTTTCTTTCTATTCATTAACAAAGGTTTTAAGTCATACTTCAACATCTTCCACGCACATGCCCATTTTCAACCTTTTGAACACATCATTTGTGACTCCCTTAATCAGCAAACCAACAACTTGGTCTTCACTTATACAATATTCTAATCTTAACTCTCCTTCACTGATAAGCTCCCTCAAGTAGTGAAACCTCATCTCAATGTGCTTGATCCTCCCATGTGCAATTGGGTTATTAGCAAGATTAATTGCGGAAACATTGCCAACCAAGACTGTAACAGCCTCACCCTCACTACTGCAGCTCATTCAATATATTGATTAGCAATGGGGCTTGGCACACACATAACGAATCGACAATATACTCATCCTCCCAAGGCGAAAGTGAAACTACCAGTTCCTTATTCAAACCCCATGAGATAGGTGTTCCACCAAACATAAAGATGTATCTAGCTGTAGACTTTCAATCATCTTTATCTCCGCACCAATTGGAATTGGTAAAACTAAGTAAATTGCATTTTCTGCCCGTATCTGCGGCGGGAAAGAGAATTCTGCAGTAAATAGATCCTTTGACGTGTCTTAGGATCCTTATAGTGGATGGATTTAGGTCAACAAAATTGAATCAAATCTTGGTAATTTGAATAATGAAGATTTGATTTGGAATTGATTCAAAACTTTCTATTCTTAGTTCCATTCTATTTTCTACATTTTTTTCACGCTATCAATGACTCGTATAATTGATTCTGATTGGTCAAAAATCTTAGCAAATCAACCACATGGCCTTTTGTCATTAAGTTGTGATTTTTTGATTTAATTTGAATTTAAATGGATAAATTCAAAGATAAATGAAATAAAAATCATAAAATAAATAGAAATTAATTTATGGGCCTCCTAAAATCTTATGATCACGTGGGAAGCTAAAAAATATGGGCCCGATACTCAAAAACCCCAAATTGCTCATTTAGGGTTTCATGCCTCTTTTTAAATTTTACTCAATTTGCACCAATCATAACTCACTCAAATTTTATCCTATGGAGATGATCTTGTACTTTTTGGAAAGCTCAAGATGTCTAATATAACCCCCTTTCGAACATTTTTTGCATTTGAAAAATTTATTTTGGTGATATTGGCTTTGACAAAAAATGGCTTTTTGGTGACTTCTAAAAGGACCTGTAATGTTTTGGCTCCTATATTTTAATTGGAAAATATCTTGAACTTGGGCCTAACATCAAAGTTTGTAGAGGATTGAATTTCCTTGAAAATGAGCTTTGGTTGGGGGAAAATTGATGCAGTATGTGAAAGTTATGTTTGGTCAAAGTTCAGTTGACTTCTCCTTAAGAAAACCTAATTTAGTAACTTTTGATGAATCTGAGATTTTCTTGGTGAATCATGAATAACTCTTGATAAAATGATGGATATGACTTCAAATGATTGATGTTGACCAAAAATCTTGAAGTTTGACTGTACATTGACCATATTTGACTTTTTGTTTGATACAGTTGACTGTTAGTCAACTGACTGATTGACTGTGTAAATTGTTGATTCAAAGCTTGAAACTTGGTATGAAGGTACTTTGAAGCATATGAGATACCATGAAGTCCACTTGAGTTCTTGGAAGCTCAACTTCCTTTGAGTAAATCAAAACCCTAGTTATGGGCATATTGCTTAGGAAGGGTTTTGCCTGATGAAACCTTGGGTTTTTTCTTGAACAATTGAGAATCCTATGAGCATGAGGAAAATATCTTAAAAATAAATTATCTTGAAAATATGGAGAGAAAATTTTGGGGTATAACAGCTGCCCCTGTTCAATCTTCTTAAACCCGAAGAGGTAGATTGGTATGTTCGCCATTCGTAATCTGAAGTTGGAAGAGGATTGAACACTAAAATGCCCAAAAATTTGCACTTGTTAGCGCAGAAAGTAATGTTGTTGGAGATGGGCTTAATGATGCCATTCAGAGATAAAGTGTTGTTGGAGATGGGCTTATAGATGCCATCTGAAGAGGATCACTGCCAGGGGACCAACTTTACAGGAGAGAACTTTGTTACTGCTCAAGGACTGACGTAACAAAGTGAGATGTATATATCACTGCCAGGGGACCAATGTGATAAGAAGAGGCTCCGCTACTGTTCGGGGACTAACATAACAAATAGAAGACTTAGATTCATATCATTTCCAAGGTACTAACATGATGAGAAGATAACTTATTACTGCTCAAGGACCAATGCAATAAGTCGTAGATTGACGTGTATCATTGCCAGGGGACCATCGTGATAAGTCGTAGGTGCATATCATTGCCGAGGGACTAACATGATGAGAATAGATTTTGGTGACTGCTTGGGGACTAACGTACCAAAGAGATGTAGCTTCATATCACTGCCAGGGGAACGAAGTGATAGGTAGATAACTTATTACCGCTCGGGGACTAATGTAACAAGTTGTAGATAGATGTACACCACTGCCAGGGGACTAACGTGATGAGAGTTTGACGAGAAGGCTTATCAGAATGAATCCCTGCTTGGATTGTATCTGAATGATTGCTGATAATATTCATGAATTGCCCTAAAAACAAAATTCACTTTATGCAATATCATGGTGTATGAATTGCGTGATGATGCTCTCGAAATGAATGAGAATGTTATGTGTATGCTATGATGTATGGATGCAAAATGTTTCTAACGGCAACAATAAATTCATGTAGCAGCGTCTGGTTGAGAAAATAAATCCCTGATTGTTGCTGGGGAATAGAGAATACAATTCTTCAGTTGTTGACTAGGAGTTCCCACTTTGTGTCTGAGGATACGCAGCTGGGGACCTTCGAATTCTGCTTGGGTAATTGGTATCTTCGAGGAGATCGTTCGTCACTTTTTATTCTTTTGTACCCTGATTAGGATGAAAGAGAGGGATAATCCTCCGATGTACTATATGACTAAGTTTCATATATGAGGATCAACTCTACTAGGGATAGTGAGTTTGAATATACCCTGCTGGAGAAGAGAATTGTATCGGGGAATTTGTAGGGTTTGAGGCATAAAATCCGTTGGGGAGTATATCTCTGTTGGGGAAGAGATAATTTGAGATAATCTCCTGAGGATCATTCTGTGGGGATGTTTGGATGGCTTGAACATTATCTCGTTTCCTTAGTAACCGTTGTTCCTATTTTTATGTATATATATATATATATATATATATATATATATATATATATATATATATATATATATATATATATATATATATATATATAAAATTTGGTAAACATCAATCATATTCAGCACATATGTTTATTCAAAATAACCATTGGACGTTTATGCAAACAAAACATGGAAAGTGAAAATGAATTCGAAATAGAACTTGTATTGATTTAAAAAAGGGTCTATAACAGGAAAACTTGTACAAGGAGACAGAAATCCTAGTAAGAGGAAGTTGTCGTAAAAATTGGAAAAGTACATAGTGAAAAACAAATAAAAACAACTATGTGGAATTAGATGATTGGATCTCTGCTATTGCCATTATTTCTTCAAGCATCTCATCCCTTGTTGTCGGACGAATAATGATTGGATTTCTTTGTGTCTTTCAATTTTAATATCGGTAATAAAGATAAATGGAAGTAGATGATTGATCTAACGGGACATAGTCGTACGCTTTAATCCCCAACTTTTGCCTAGGCCGCCTTTTCAGGTTTTCAGCCTACCGAGATACCCTTTTTTGCCCAAACCGCCTTTTCAGGTTTTCGACTTGCCAGGTGTACATTATATATATATATATATATATATATATATATATCCCTAATTTTTGCCCGAACCCTTTTGGTTCGCCGGGATGCCCTACTTTTGCCTAGGTATGTCAACCTAGCAGGTCTCATTTATGTGTACTATTTTTTGACTATGTCCGCATTCACAGGGTGCGGAAAATCTTCGCCATCCATATTAGTAAGCATCATGGCTCTGCCAGAGAATATCTTCTTAATTACAAATGGCCCTTCGTATGTGGGAGTCCATTTGCCACTAGGATCACCTTGTGGTAGGATAATGCGCTTTATTACCAAGTCACTGACCTGATACACCTGACACTTGACCTTCTTGTTAAAAGCTTTGATCATTCGTTTCTGATACATCTGACCATGACAAACAACCACGAGCCTCTTCTCATCAATCAAATTTATCTGATCTAGTCGAGTCTGGACCCATTCGTCTTTGTCTAAGTCTGCATCTTTCATAATCCTTAGGGAGGGAATCTGAACTTCAACAGGTAAAACTGCCTCCATACCATAGACCAAAGAGAAAGGGGTTTCCCCTGTTGAGGTACATACTGAAGTGCGATAGCCATGAAGAGCAAATGGTAACATCTCATGCCAATCTTTGTATGTCACTGTCATCTTTTGAATAATCCTCTTAATATTCTTATTGGCGGCTTCCAATGCGCCATTCATCTTTGGTTGATACGGAGAAGAGTTGTGATGCTTAATTTTGAACTGCGTGCAGAGTTCAGTGATCATAGTATTGTTCAGATTAGTACCATTGTCCGTGATAATCCTGAAGGATAGAAAAACACTTAGAAAGGGGGGGTTTGAATAAGTGTAGTCTTAAAAACTTGAACGATAAAAATAAATTGCACAGTTATTTTTATCCTGGTTCGTTGTTAACTAAAATACTCCAGTCCACCCCCGCGGAGTGATTTACCTCACCTGAGGATTTAATCCACTAATCATAACAGATTACAATGGTTTTCCACTTAGCCCACGACTAAGTCTTCTAGAGTATCCTGATCACAACCTGATCACTCTAGGAACAAATGCTTAGACACAAGCTAAGACTTTCTTAGAGTATCCTGACCACCACGTGATCACTCTAAATACAACTGCTTAGACACAAGCTAAGACTTCCTAGAGTATTCTGATCAACACTTGATCACTCTAGTTACTTACAAATTAATGTAATCAATTCTAAGAGTATTACAAATGCTTCTGAAAAGCTATAATCACAACAGTGATATTTCTCTTAAAGTTTAAGCTTAATCTCACTAATATATTACAACAGCAATGTAGTGAGCTTTGATGAAGATGAAGTTTCTGAGCTTTTAATTGAACAGCGTTTCAGCAAGTTAATATTCACAGAATTTGGTTCAGAGTTGTTGTTCTTGCTTCTCATCAGAACTTCATATTTATAGGCGCTTGAGAAGATGACCGTTGGGTGCATTTAATGCTTTGCGTATTCCGTACAGCATTGCATTTAATGTTTCACGCTTTTGTCAACTACCTCGAGCCTTGTTCACGCTGTGTCTACTGACGTTGCCTTTAATAACTTCCAATGTTCCTTTTGTCAGTCAGCGTAGCCTGCCACTTGTACTTTCTTCTGATCTGATGTTTGAGAATACAACGTTTGAAAATCATCAGAGTCAAACAGCTTGGTGCAAAGCATCTTCTTGTCTTCTGACCTTGAAGTGCTTCTGAGCGTGATACCATCAGAACTTCAGTGCTACTGCTTCTGATCTCAAGTTCTTCTGATGCTTCCATAGACCCATGTTCTGATTCTGCCTTGACCATCTTCTGATGTCTTGCCAGACCATGTTCTGATGTTGCATGTTGAACCTTCTGAGACAAAGCTTCTGAGCGCTGATTTGTGCATACTCTTTATATATTTCCTAAAATGGAAATTGCAATGTATTAGAGTACCACATTATCTCACACAAAATTCATATCCTTGTTATCATCAAAACTAAGAATATTGATCAGAACAAATCTTGTTCTAACAATCTCCCCCTTTTTGATGATGACAAAAACATATATAAATGATATGAATTTGCGATCAGAAAGAGCAGACGGCTAAAGACAAATTACACATCTATAGCATAAGCATGTGAATATGTCTCCCCCTGAGATTAACAATCTCCCCCTGAGATGAATAATCTCCCCCTGAAATAAATACTCGAAGAACTTTAATAATAAAAGACTTCCCTGATTATTTCGGTAGAGACGATCACATAAGCTTCTGTCTTCTGATAATTCATAGCTTCTGGCTTCTGCTTCCATTGGACAGCTTAAGAACTTGAATTTCTTTAGATCCCTAGAACACTCACAGCTTCTGATTCCTGCTTCCATTTAGGACAGCTTCAGAACTTGAATTTCTTTGATCTTCAGAACATTCACAGCTTCTGATTCCTGCTTCCATTTAGGACAACTTCAGAACTTGAATTTCTTTGATCTTCAGAACATTCACAGCTTCTGATTCCTGCTTCCATTTAGGACAGCTTCAGAACTTGAGTTTTCTGGATCTTTAGAACATTCACAGCTTCTGATTTCTGCTTCCCTCGGATAGCTTCAGAGCTTTGAATTTCTTCTTACATCACTTCATGCTAGATTGTATCAGAACATTGTTGAATGTACCAGAGCATCATCAGAGCATCTCTACATCCTGAAATGTTATAGAACAAAACTAAACGACAAAAGTCAGCATGAATGAGTTAGAACATAAAATGTGTATCAGAACACAAAATATGTATCAGAGCCATATAAGCCATATAGAATATATCGGATCCAATAGACAATGTATCAGAGCAAATAGACAATGATTTAGATCATATTCTATTATCAGAATTTCTGATCATTCTTCCTTCTTGCTTCTGATTCTGAAGCTTCCTAGCACTCAGCTTGCTTCAAGAATCCAAGAGCTGTTTCTGATCATTCTTCCTTCTT
Organism: Vicia villosa; assembly: GCF_029867415.1. Taxonomy (NCBI): domain Eukaryota; kingdom Viridiplantae; phylum Streptophyta; class Magnoliopsida; order Fabales; family Fabaceae; genus Vicia; species Vicia villosa. Next base: position 143,991,822 of record NC_081180.1, read on the forward strand.
GCTTCTGATTCTGAAGCTTCCTAGCACTCAGCTTGCTTCAAGAATCCAAGAGCTTGATTCATTTTGTTGCTTCTTATGTTGATCTTGAATCTTTGATTCCTGCAACAACACAACTTAAAAACATAGAACTTTGCAAGTTTTGTTAGTAAATGTGGAGCCTTTTTACTCGGTAACTGATAATATTAATCAGATCATTTATCATATATTTTCTCCCCCTTTTTGTCATAACATCAAAAAGCATAAAAGATTCAGATGTAAAGCAAGAGACAAAAGGAAAGAAACATAAATAACTTTTCATTGATTTCAACAAGAAGGATTACAAAAGATGTATGCAGAAAACAGATGCAACAAGGAAAGAAAACTACAAAGACTTAAAGCCTAAGACTCTATCCTACGCAAAGACTGCACAAAACAACTCAAGAACCCTCTGGTCTTCAGTTTGTTCAGCCATGAAAGCTTGAAAACTCTTCATGCCTGTCCAGACTAGAACCTCCACTGTAGGAGAAATCCAAGAGACCAAAGAGGAAGTGAGGAACAGTTCATAGACAGGGAGCTAATGTTGCAAACGGGCTCCATTGACTCAAGAAGGTCTTCTTCCTTTGGATAAATGTTGATAACAGCATTGAAGAAGAGATTTGTCTTGAAAGAGACTTGGAGAGCCATCCCAAGATATGCTTCACATCCTGTAACTGATTAACCCTTCCATCCGTTCTCATTGAGTTGAAAGGATTCATGATGAACGCTAGGTTGAAGATGAATGAACTAGGGTTTATGCCAAAGAAAAACTTTGTTGGACAAGAGAGAAAAAGAAAGAGAAAGAGAGCCAAGACTTATTGAAAAAATGCAACGAAATGAAGGAATAAATAGAGGGAAAAAGAAGAGGGAAACGTTCGAGGAATATAAAAAAGAAAAGAAGGACAATAAAAGAAATGAAGAATGGCATTTAATGTAACATGACGTGAGGAGAGATAATAATGACAAAAGACGAGATTTGCACAGTTACCTAAGTAGACGTCCCCTCAACTGCACGCACGCTTGTCCAGAAATAGTGAACATGTGTTTACCATCTGGATAGCCAGTTACAGCTGTTTTGCTTTTAAAGAGATTCTGAATCAACTTAGACAATGAAACGTTAGTAATAACTGAATCACAATTTCTAATTGATTTCAATCAGAACTTCTTATAAAAAAAATCCAATTTCATTTCAGAAGATACTCATACATAAGATCTTCTCATCTTCTCATTCTGGGCATAAATCCATTCTAATATTCTTCAGAATGAACTTAAACCTATCTTCAGCAAGGGGTTTTGTAAAGATATCAGCCCATTGATGGTCTGTATCCACAAAGTTTAAAGATATAACACCCTTCTGAACATAGTCCCTTATGAAATGATGTTTAATCTCAATATGTTTAGCTTTTGAATGTAAAATAGGATTCTTAGATAAACATATAGCAGAAGTATTATCACAGAAAATAGGAATGTTACTCTCATATATCTGATAATCTTCCAGCTGACTTCTCATCCAGAGCATTTGTGTGCTACAACCAGCAGCAGCAACATATTCTGCTTCTGTTGTTGAGAGGGCAATAGTAGCTTGCTTCTTGCTGTACCATGAGATCAGATGACTTCCAAGAAATTGACAACTTCCAGAAGTGCTCTTTCTTTCTATTCTATCTCCAGCATAGTCAGCATCACAGAATCCTACTAAGTTGTAGTCTTTAGATCTTCTGTAAACTAAACCAACATTAGTAGTACCTTTCAGATACCTTAGAATTCTTTTAACCGCTGTTAAATGAGATTCTCTTGGATCTGATTGGAATTGAGCACACAAACAAACACTAAAGAGAATGTCAGGTCTAGAAGTAGTTAGATATAGAAGAGATCCAATCATACCTCTGTACAACTTCTGATCTACCTTCTTACTTACCTCATCCTTACCCAGTACACATGTTGGATGCATAGGAGTTTTGGCTTCTTTGCTTTCAGAAAGATTAAACTTCTTCAGAAGTTCTTTCACATACTTCGTTTGATGAACATAGGTTCCATCGGAAGTTTGGTTGATTTGAATCCCAAGGAAATACTTGAGTTCTCCCATCATGCTCATTTCAAATTCAGCCTGCATAGACTCAACAAACTCCTTTCCAAGTGTAGCATTAGATGTTCCAAAGATAATATCATCAACATATATTTGACAAATTAAAATATCCCTTTTAAATGTTTTACAAAAGAGAGTAGTGTCCACTTTTCCTCTAGTGAAATCATTTTCCAGACGGAAAGAACTCAAACGTTCATACCAAGCTCTGGGAGCTTGTTTCAATCCGTATAATGATTTCTTTAATTTGAAAACATGATTTGGAGACATGGAGTCTTCAAAACCAGGAGGTTGGTGAACATAAACTTCTTCATCTATATAACCATTTAAGAAGGCACTCTTGACATCCATCTGATAAAGAGTGATGTAGTGTTGAGTGGCAAAAGAAATTAATAGACGAATAGATTCTAACCTGGACACTGGTGCAAAGGTTTCTGTATAATCAATCCCTTCTTGCTGACTATAACCATGAGCAACCAGTCTGACTTTGTTTCTTACCACTTCACCTTTCTCACTTAGCTTGTTTCTGAAAACCCACTTAGTACCGATGATGTTAAATCCTTTTGGTCTAGGAACCAAGTCCCATACATCATTCCTTGTAAACTGATTTAGTTCTTCACGCATGGCAATTATCCAGTCTGGATCTTCTAGAGCTTGATCAACAGTAGTTGGCTCGATCAAAGAAACAAGACCTAATTGACATTCTGCATTGTTCTTAAGGAATGCCCTTGTTCTGATGGGATCATCTTTCTTTTCAAGGATCACATCTTCTGAATGAGCTGAGGCAAGTCTAGGTGATCTTATGATAGTTGGTTCTTTAGAAATCCTAAGATTCTTTAAAGATGCAGCAACTTGATCTTCTGATCCATTGCTTCTGAGACTGCCAGCTTCTGCAGCTTTGCTTCTTGATTCTTCAACTTCTGATATATCAATATCAAAATCTGCAAAATTCTCAAACTGCTTTGGTTTTTCAAGACCTAGCTTATCATCAAACCTGATATTGATTGATTCTTCTACAATCAATGTTTCAGTATTGTATACTCTGTAGCCTTTAGAGCGTTCAGAATATCCAGGAAGGAAACATTTTTGTGCTTTGGAATCAAACTTACCAAGATGATCTTTAGTATTCAGAATAAAACATACACATCCAAAAGGATGGAAATATGAAATGTTGGGCTTTCTGTTCTTCCACAATTCATAAGGAGTCTTATTTAGAATAGGTCTGATAGAGATTCTATTCTGAATATAGCATGCAGTGTTAATTGCTTCTGCCCAGAAATGCTTAGCCATATTGGTTTCATTGATCATGGTTCTGGCCATTTCTTGTAGAGTCATATTCTTTCGCTCTACAACTCCATTTTGCTGTGGAGTTCTGGGGCAAGAGAAATCATGGGCAATACCATTTTCTTTGAAGAACTCCTCAAAGAATCTGTTCTCAAATTCGCCACCATGATCACTTCTAACCTTTATGATTTTACACTCTTTCTCAGATTGAATCTGAGTGCAGAATTCAAAGAACACTGAATGAGACTCATCCTTGTGTTTCAAGAACTTTACCCACATCCAGCGGCTATAATCATCAACGATGACTAATCCATATTTCTTCCCTCTGACAGATGCTGTTTTGACTGGGCCAAACAGATCAATGTGTAAGAGTTCTAACGGCCTTGAGGAAGAAACAACATTCTTAGACTTGAATGCAGGTCTGGAGAACTTGCCCTTCTGACATGCTTCACAATGAGCATCTGATTTGAATTTCAGATTGGGGAGTCCTCTGACCAGATTTAGTTTGTTAATCTGAGAAATCTTTCTCAAACTAGCATGTCCTAATCTTCTGTGCCAGACCCATTGCTCTTCAGAAACAGACATAAGACAAGTCACCTTCTGATTCTTAAGATCCTGAAGATCTGTCTTATGAATGTTGTTCTTTCTCTTGCCTGTAAATAGGATTGAGCCATCCTTCTGACTTACAGCCTTGCAAGACTTTTGATTAAAGATTATGTCATAACCATTGTCACTCAATTGACTTATGGACAATAAGTAATGAGCTAATCCATCTACTAGAAGAACATTAGAAATAGAAGGAGAGTTACCAGACTTTATAGATCCTGAGCCAATAATTTTGCCCTTCTGATCTCCTCCGAATTTCACTTCTCCAGCAGATTTAAGCACCAGGTCTTGGAACATAGACCTTCTTCCTGTCATGTGTCGCGAGCATCCAGAGTCCAGGTACCATGACATGTTGTGCTTTTCCTTCTTTGCAGCCAAGGATATCTGCAATAGGAATAGTCTTTTCCTTAGGTACCCACATCCTCTTGGGTCCTTTCTTGTTAGTTCTCCTCAAGTTCTGATTGAACTTGGGTTTAGCAAAATATTTAGCAGGAGGAACAGTATGATACTTCTTATTCTGAGTTCCATGATATTTCTTAGGTTGTGTCACATGCTTCTTGGTGTGTGTTGTGTGAAAACTTTGTGCATGTGATGTGTGCTTAATATCATGGGAGTGGCCAAATTTAAATTGGTTATACAGAGGCTTGTATGACATTTTCATATCATCCACATATTCAAGCTTGTATGGGATTTCACCCTCATAACCAATGCCAACTCTCTTGTTCCCAGACACAGCATATATCATAGAAGCTAGCTGACTTCTGCCAATACTTCTAGATAAGAACTTCCTGAAACTTAAATCATATTCTTTCAGAATATGATTCAGACTGGGAGTGGATTTTTCTGAATCAGAAGGAGATCCAACATTATTGGATAATTTTAAAACTTTTTCTTTTAATTCAGAATTTTCCAACTCAAGCTTCTTAGTTTCAAATTCAAATTGCTTTTTCAGCTTTTTGTATTTGATACTAAGATGAGCTTTTAATTCAAGAAGCTCTGTTAGACTGGAAACTAACTCTTCTCTAGATAGTTCAGAAAATACCTCTTCAGAATCTGATTCTGATGTAGATTCTGATCCATCATCTTCTGTCGCCATCAGCGCAAAGTTTGCCTGCTCTCCTTCAGAGTCTTATCCTGATTCTGATTCAGAATCATCCCATGTTGCCATAAGACCTTTCTTCTTATGAAACTTCTTCTTGGGATTCTCCTTCTGAAGTTTCGGACACTCATTCTTGTAATGTCCAGGCTCATTGCACTCATAGCAGACAGCATTCTTCTTGTCAGATCTTCTGTCACCAGAAGATTCTCCTCGTTCAAATTTCTTTGAACTTCTGAAGCCTCTGAACTTCCTTTGCTTGCTCTTCCAGAGTTGGTTTACCCTTCTGGAGATCATGGACAGTTCATCTTCTTCTCCAGATTCTGATTCTTCAGGATCTTCTTCTCTAGCCTGAAAAGCGTTAGTGCATTTTTTAACATTAGATTTTAAAGCAACAGACTTACCTTTCTTCTGAGGTTCATTAGCGTCAAGTTCAATCTCATGACTCCTCAGGGCACTGATCAGCTCTTCCAAAGAAACTTCATTCAGATTCTTCGCAATCTTGAATGCAGTCACCATTGGGCCCCATCTTCTGGGCAAACTTCTGATGATCTTCTTTACATGATCAGCCTTGGTGTAGCCTTTGTCGAGAACTCTCAATCCAGCAGTCAGAGTTTGAAATCTTGAAAACATCTTTTCAATGTCTTCATCATCCTCCATCTTGAAGGCTTCATACTTCTGGATTAGTGCAAGAGCTTTGGTCTCCTTGACTTGAGCATTTCCTTCATGAGTCATCTTCAAGGACTCATATATGTCATGGGCCGTTTCCCTGTTAGATATCTTCTCATACTCAGCATGAGAGATAGCATTCAGCAAAACAGTCCTGCATTTGTGATGATTCTTGAAATCTTTCTTTTGATCATCATTCATTTCGCTTCTCGTGAGCCTTACACCTAGAAAGGGGGGGTTTGAATAAGTGTAGTCTTAAAAACTTGAACGATAAAAATAAATTGCACAGTTATTTTTATCCTGGTTCGTTGTTAACTAAACTACTCCAGTCCACCCCCGCGGAGTGATTTACCTCACCTGAGGATTTAATCCACTAATCGTAACAGATTACAATGGTTTTCCACTTAGCCCACGACTAAGTCTTCTAGATTATCCTGATCACAACCTGATCACTCTAGGAACAAATGCTTAGACACAAGCTAAGACTTTCTTAGAGTATCCTGACCACCACGTGATCACTCTAAATACAACTGCTTAGACACAAGCTAAGACTTCCTAGAGTATTCTGATCAACACTTGATCACTCTAGTTACTTACAAATTAATGTAATCAATTCTAAGAGTATTACAAATGCTTCTGAAAAGCTATAATCACAACAGTGATATTTCTCTTAAAGTTTAAGCTTAATCTCACTAATATATTACAACAGCAATGTAGTGAGCTTTGATGAAGATGAAGTTTCTGAGCTTTTAATTGAACATCGTTTCAGCAAGTTAATATTCACAGAATTTGGTTCAGAGTTGTTGTTCTTGCTTCTCATCAGAACTTCATATTTATAGGCGCTTGAGAAGATGACCGTTGGGTGCATTTAATGCTTTGCATATTCCGTACAACATTGCATTTAATGTTTCACGCTTTTGTCAACTACCTCGAGCCTTGTTCACGCTGTGTCTACTGACGTTGCCTTTAATAGCTTCCAACGTTCCTTTTGTCAGTCACCGTAGCCTGCCACTTGTACTTTCTTCTGATCTGATGTTTGAGAATACAACGTTTGAAAATCATCAGAGTCAAACAGCTTGGTGCAAAGCATCTTCTTGTCTTCTGACCTTGAAGTGCTTCTGAGCGTGATACCATCAGAACTTCAGTGCTACTGCTTCTGATCTCAAGTTCTTCTGATGCTTCCATAGACCCATGTTCTGATTCTGCCTTGACCATCTTCTAATGTCTTGCCAGACCATGTTCTGATGTTGCATGCTGAACCTTCTGAGACAAAGCTTCTGAGCGCTGATTTGTGCATACTCTTTATATATTTCCTGAAATGGAAATTGCAATGTATTAGAGTACCACATTATCTCACACAAAATTCATATCCTTGTTATCATCAAAACTAAGAATATTGATCAGAACAAATCTTGTTCTAACAAATCCTTTCGGGGATACTATACCGACAAATAAGATTATGTTTGATGAACCGAGCCACAATATTCTTGGTAACAGAGGAGAACAAGGCTGCTTCTACCCACTTCGTAAAGTAATCGATAGCTACAAGGATGAAGCGATTTCCATTGGAAGCGGTAGGTTTAATCTCTCCAATCATATCAATGCCCCACATTGCAAAAGGCTAAGGAGGGGTTAGAACATTTAACGGGACCAGAGGTACATGTACTTTTTCTGCATAGATCTGACACTTGTGGCAAGTTCTGGAGTGATGATGGCAATCAGTCTCCATGGTAGACCAATAGTAACCTGCTATCAAAATCTTATTAGCTATCATATGTCCACTGGAGTGAATGCCAAAGATACCTTCATGCATATCTTCCATAATTTGTTCTGCTTCCTTCTTGTCTACACAACAAAGCAAGGTTGAATCATGATTGCACTTGTACAGAATTCCATTACTCAGAAGGAACTTGGAAGCGAACCTCCTTAGAAACTTCTTGTCATTGATAGATGCCCCTTCAGGATATTCTTGAGCTTCGAGATATCTTTTCACTTCGTGGAACCAAGGTTTCTCTTCTACCCCATCAGCGTCAATTTCGTAACAGTATGCCGACTCAACTAGTCTATCAATAGTAATCCTGGGCGCCTCATTATCCCACCTGACTTTGAACATAGAGGACTTGGTAGCTAACGCATCCGCCAACTGATTCTCTTCTCGTGGAATATGCTCAAAAGTGATCTCTTCAAAGTATGGAATCAAACTCAACACATGTTCTTTGTAAGGAATGAGATTTGGATGCTTCGTGTCCTAATATCCCTTAATCTGACTTATCACTAGGGCTGAGTCCCCATATACTTTCAAGAATTTAATCCTCAGGTCTATGGCAGCATTGAGACCCATGATACACGCTTCGTACTCAGCCATATTGTTAGTACAGTCAAAGCAAAAACTAGCAGTGAACAGCGTATGGCAACCCTTGGGAGAAATAATTACGGCCCCAATACCATTACCCTGTGCGTTAGAAGCTCCATCAAAAACCATAATCCATCGGGATCCTGGTTCAGGTCCTTCATCCGGTCTAGGTTCTTCAGAATCAGTAACAAGCATAATGTCCTCGTCTGGGAACTCAAAATTCATAGACTGATAGTCGTCCACCGCTTGATGGGCCAAATGATCAGCTACTACACTTCCTTTGATTGCTTTCTGCATAGTGTACTGGATATCATATTTTGTCATGATCATTTTCCATCTTGCTATTAGAGCTGTCATAATGGGCTACCCGACCCATGACGGGCTCGGGCTTTGTGAGGGCTGGGCTAAAAGGCCCGGTTTATAAACGGGCCACAATTTGGTTGGCCAAACCCGGCCCTTTACGGGCTACGGTTTTTTGGGCCAGCCCGGTTTATATTTAAATTTATATTTTTAAAATTAAAAAGTAATTTTTTTATTTAAAAAACTAAACATATCATATAACAATTAGAGTGACATAAGTAATTTTATCTAAAAAGTCTACAACATAAGTAATTTCCTCACAAAAACAAAGGTTGCAAAATTGTAAAATTAATATCTAAAAAGTCTACAACATAAATAAGGTAGGTGCCATAATCAAAACATCATACATAGATTATTTAATCTTCATCCTCCTCATCTCCATCACCGCCAAAAGCCTTCTTAGCTGCAGCCTTAAGGTTCACGACATGTCTTCCAACCCTGAGAAACAAGATGAAATCATCCTCAATTTCCAAATATGACACTATTATCCATTCTCAAACATTTACCATTAGAAAAAAGTTAAAAACATGTGACCAATCAGCATACAAAAATATTAATACAAAAACCAATGCTACTCTAAAAGAAGCTATAAAAAGTGGAAGGTATTACCAACATAGTTCAAAGAGAAGCTATAAAAAAAATACCAGATCATCAAATATTTCAGTTACAAGCAACTATGGGTGTAGTAGTAGACATAAATTATATATTGATTAAAGGGAACAACAAAAAACTTGTTGAACCTTATATAATATCCTTGTTTTCTAACAGAAGTAATACAAATAAACAATTATCATCCACTGCTAAATAACTAATAGAAAGAAAACACAAAAAGCAGGGGAAATATAACAACAAACCCAACAGTGTTAGAGACAACCATTAAGATAAACATAACCTACATAAAAAAACATGTAGCAAAATATATTGGCAAAACAATTAAAGCTTTTCACAAAACATTGACCCAGGAGAACCAAGTATACTCGTAAACTAACTTTAGATTTGATAAACATACCTTTATTCACTATCATTGATTTGGTCCTTCTGAACTAATGACTTCTTTCTTATCTTCATCTTCATCACTGTCACTATCATATTCTAAAAAGAATAACATATCATATAACTTAGCTAGTGTCGCATTCTAAAATCGATAAGTCGTTATTCTAAAATTAAATATCATACCTACAAAACCATGCAGCCAACTACGTGAGCACATGAGAGCCTGAACCTTTTCATCTTTCAAAGAGCTTCTATACTTGTTCAAAACTCTAGCACCAATGCTAAAAGTAGATTCCGATGCCACCGTGGTTATTGGAATGCTTAGTATATCACAAGCCATCTTTGCAAGATCGGGACATCTTCGACTTCTCTCCTTCCAAAATGCTAATATATCAAAACCACATATTGGCGAAAGCCTTTCCTCGACTAAATAATCATCAAGATCAGATGTTCCCGCAGCATTAATTGTTTGACTTTCGAACTCTTCAAACTCCTACCAAATGAAAATAAATTGATTAAAAATTATGTAAACTTAAGTATGGTATGAAACTACAAAATTTAGATAAATAAACTTAATTCACATACATACAGTGACTGAGGCATCATTGAGTTTCTTCCTCCATATGAAGAATGCGCTTGCTGTGAATTTCTTGCATTAGAAGAATGACTACCATTTTTAACATACTCTTCATACAACCTAGACAAATTATTCTTGACATTCTCCACTTTCTCTTTAGCTTCTAATAGATCAATTTTTTGATATGAAAATGTCAAGAAATTGAGCTTCTTGGTTGGATCAAGTATAGCCCCAAAGGCTAATACTGTACTATATTCACTCCAATACTTGTTGAATTTCTCTCTCATTTTTATAGTCATACTCTTGATCACAGAATCATTGCTTATCAAATTTGACTTATAAAGGCATTCTATCTTCCATATTTCTCTTATATACAAATTTGATGTTGGGTAGGAAGATCCGGATATCAAATTTGTAATATTGTAAAACGGCTTCAAAAATTCACACATTACTTTCGCTCTACTCCATTCAACAGTAGTCGGAGACAACTTGTAGTTTGGATCACACAAACTTAAGCTATGAAACGCACGCAAATAATTTATAGCACTCTCAAGCATGATGTAAGTGGAGTTCCATCTAGTGGGGGTATCCGTCCTCAATCCAATTGATGTATCAATTCCATCAACATTGTTAACACAATGAAAAAACTGAATTGTTCTACTTTTCGATGCCCTCACATAATTCACACTTTGTCTAATTTTATGCAATGCATCACTTGCTATCTTCCATCCATCTTGAACAATTAGGTTCAAAACATGTGCACAACATATAATATGAAAGTACTCTCCATTAAGCAACAAGCTACTTGACAATCCTAGGCGCTCTTTCAAATAGTTTTGCATGTTATCATTTTTTGAGGCATTATCTAAAGTGAGAGAAAAAACTTTTCTTTCTATGCCCCATTCTCGTAAGAGTTCCATCACTTTCAATGCTAGTTGGGGTCCTGAATGTGGGGGTTTCAAATGAGCAAATGCAAGAATTTTACTATTCAGCTTCCAATTCACATCGACAAAATGAGCAGTTAAAGAAATGTAGCCATGATTTGTGCATGAAGTCCAACAATCAGAGGTGAGACAAATTCTTCCTGAGATTTGGGCCAGTTGTGACTTTAACCTTTGTTTCTCAACCTTATATATTTCCATTACAACGGCTTTAATGGTATTTCTAGAAATCCACTTACACTCCTCATTCAAGAATATTTGATATTTTCTAAAGACCTCCCACTCAACCATATTAAATGGTGCACCATGTCTAATTATCATTTCTGCTATAATTTCTCGATTAACCTTTTGATCAAACTTTTTTCTTTTCAATCTTCCTTCCATATCAAGAAGCATATCACCCACATCACCATGTTTCTCAACAAGAAATTTACAAGAATCAACATGACGAATTAAATGAGTGGTTCCACCGGTATCTTTGCAACCCAAAATAGAACCACAACCTTTACACTCACACTTTTCTTTTCCATCAGTACCGATACTAATCTTTACAAGGTGGTTCCACACATCAGATGTTAATGCCCTCTTCTTCTTTTCCCTTGGTGTCTTAATTCCATCCGATAGATTTTCCACTTGAGGCTGATTAACTTGTAGTGGAGGAGTTTCTAAAATTTGAAGTTCGTCATCATCATCTAGCACCGCACGCTTTCCAAAACCACAAGTATTCATCTTGAGTGTAAATGTGATTTCAATGTATCAGGTGAATTTTTTTGCAACAATAGACAAAGTTTGTACTTTAATATAACGCTAGAACAAAAAGAAAATCAATGTTTGAAAACTATTAATTGGTACTACTCTAAACTAATATGTTCACAGTTCGATGACACTAATAGTAAGAGAAAAGAGATATTCAAATAATAAAAAGAGATATTCAAACAATAATGTTCACGAGTATTTCAAACAATAAAAGGTAAAATAGATATTCTGGGGAATAGAGTAACTTCAATAGAGAGAAAAGAGATATTCAATCATTCATTTCTTTGAATAAAATCCATACTGCCTCTAATAGTAAGAGAGAGACTGAGAGATATACACATACAAAAGATGAAAGTTAAATTAGACACAAAGAATTATATATATTTAATTTCAGTTAATTTCAGTTTCTAAGAATTATATACTTATGAGTTAATTTTAGCTTAAGCTTATAAAGAATATTTTGCAAGTGAAGAATCATAAATCTATTTAATTAAGAAGCTCTCTTAAGCTTAAAGCTAATCCAAACTAGCTAAAACAAATAAAAGGATTTGAACAGACTGAAGGATAGAAAAACACTTAGAAAGGGGGGGTTTGAATAAGTGTAGTATCAAAAATTGTAAAATAAAAACAACTTGCACAATTATTTTTATCCTGGTTCGTTGTTAACTAAACTACTTCAGAACTTCATTTTATAGGCGCATGAGAAGATGACCGTTGGGAGCATTTAATGCTTTGCGTATTCCGTACAGCATTGCATTTAATGTTTCACACTTTTGTCAACTACCTCGAGCCTTGCTTTTGTTGTGACTACTGACGTTGCCGTTAATAGCTTCTAACGTTCCTTTTGTCAGTCAGCATAGCCTGCCATCTTGTACTTGATTCTGATTGATCTTTTGTAGATACAACGTTTGAATATCATCATAGTACAAACAGCTTGGTGCATAAGCATCTTCTGATCTTCTGACCCATGAAGTGCTTCTGAGCGTGATACCATTACTTCAGTGCTTCTGCTTCTGAACTCCAGTCCTTCTGATGCTTCCATAGACCATGTTCTGATTCTGCTTGACCATCTTCTGATGTCTTGCCAGACCATGTTCTGATGTTGCATGTTGAACCTTCAGAGTCAAAGCTTCTGAGCGCTGATTTGTGCATACTCTTTATATATTTCCTGAAAAGGAAATTGCATTGGATTAAAGTACCACATTATCTTAAGCAAAATTCATATACATTGTTATCATCAAAACTAAGATAATTTGATCAGAACAATTCTTGTTCTAACACAGACAAATAAACATACACAATATATTTTCTCCTTCAGATTATTTGACTTAATCCTAGTGGTAGTATATAAAATACATCATTTGAAACAAAAGATTTACACAAAGCAACTATCTTTATTCATAACTTGGTATCAAAACTTCAAAGTACCATCATGGCTTTTTACTACACAAACCTCCAACTCAGTAAGAAAAAATGTAACAAAATATAAATATTTAACTTACCTCATATGTTTAGCAATATTCCAAGCGGTGACGACTGACGACAACTATGATCTTGCAATTTCAATTTCAAGTGCTTCAAGTGGCGACGGCGGTGATATTTAATTTGTTAGGGTTTCTGAAAGTTTCCTCTGTTTCGAGCGTGAAACAAAATATTCCCCTCTCCATTAGAAGCAATTTAGTTTAAGATTTAAAACTCATAATTCAAGTGGGCTGGACAGAATTTGGATGAGCCATAATAACTAACAATATTAATATCTTTTTAATAAAATAAATATAGATTTTTAATTTGTTAATTATTGTTTTATAGTTTCATTTTAAATTATTTTTATTATAAAAAAAAATTAATCGGGCTACCCGCAACCCGGTCGGGCTAGCCCGATTAAGTATCGGGCTTTAAATGGATCGGACTAAAAGGCCCGGATAATAATCGGGCCCTAATTTTCTTGTTCAAGCCCTTTATTTTAGTGGCCTTTTAGGCCCGGCCCGGCAGGCCCGACCCATTTTTCCAGCTCTACTTGCTATTCTTCCGGAGATAGCAGGTTTCTCAAACACATACTTGATAGGATCCATTTTAGAGATCAATAAAGTGGTATGATTCAACATATACTGTCTTAGTCGGCGAGAAGTCCATGCCAAAGCGCAACAAGTTTTCTCAAGCAGTGAATATCTTGTTTCACTGTCGGTAATTTTTTTACTAAGGTAGTATATTGCATGCTCTTTTTGACCAGACTCGTCATGTTGCCCCAACACACACCCCATTGAGTTCTCTAGCACTGTTAAGTACATGATCAGAGGTCTTCCTTCAACTGGTGGCATAAGGATCGAAGGTTCTTGGAGATACTCCTTGACCTTTTCAAAGGCTAACTGGCATTCTTTGTTCCATTTTTCCACTTGATCTTTCTTCAGTAGCTTGAAAATTGACGCACAAGTAGTAGTCAAATGGGAAATAAACCTAATGTAATTCAAACGTCCCAAGAAGCCTCTGACTTCCTTCTTGGTACGAGGCGCGGGCATCTCTTGAATAACTTTAACCTTTGCGGGATCAACTTCAATACCCTTACTACTGATGACGAAGCCCAAGAGCTTACCGGATCTAACCCCAAAGGTACACTTGTTTGGATTCAATATCAACCTATACTTCTTCGACCTGTCAAATAGCTTCTGTAAATGGATGAGGTGCTCTTCTTCAGTGTTGGATTTTGCAATCATGTCGTCGACATAAACCTCAATCTTTTGATGGATCATATCATTAAAGAAAGCTACCATTCCCCGTTGATATGTTGATCATGCATTCTTCAAACCTAACGACATTACCTTGTAATAGAATGTTCCCCATGGTGTTGTGAAAGTTGTCTTCTCCATGTCTTCTGGCGCCATCTTGATTTGATTATGACTGGAGAAGCCATCCATGAAGGAGAACACTTTGCATTGCGCGATATTGTCAACCAATGTATCAATATGAGGTAGAGGGAAATCATCTTTAGGGCTTGCTCGGTTCAAATCCCTGTAGTCCACACACATTCTAACTTTTCCATCTTTCCTGGGCACCGGCACAATGTTGGAAATCCATGGCGGATAACTCACGACTTTCAGAAAGCTAGCATTAAACTGTTTTACACCCTCATCTTAAATCTTCTTAGACATATCAGGTCTGCTCCTTCAAAGTTTCTACTTAACGGGAGGGCTGCCTTCTTTGATTGGTAGACGGAGAACCACAATATCGGTATCGAGACCTCGCATATCCTCGTAAGACCAAACGAAGATCTCAGCATAATCACGTAACATTTGAATCATTCTTTGCTTGACACTGCCTTCTAACCCAACACCTATCTTGACTTCTTTCTTATCTTCATCAGTACCCAGATTCACGACCTCGATTAGCTCTTCGTGCGACTGTATGGTCTTTTCTTCTTGCTCTAACAGTCTAGCAAGCTCTCTAGGAACTTCACAATCTTCCTCACCTTCGTCCTCATCTTGGTAGATCGGATTTTCAAAGTCATAATTGGCAATGGCAGAATCGTTATCAATGGGATCCAGAGTGAATGTGGATCTGGAGTTTATTACGTGGGTGTGTGTAATAACACATAGCTATTTTGAAAAGCAAAGAAAGTAAAATAAATATGAAGAGCACAAAATTTGAATGCAAAACATCCAATGATTTATTGAATAAAATATGCTATAAAATGACAACCCTAACAAATGGGCCATTATGCCCTGGGAAAGGCATAAGACTTAGAATTCTTTATTGTTCAAATTACAAAACCAAAACTTTGAAAATAATAGAAACAAAAAATAGCAATTACTCCTGACTGAAGGAGATGGGAATAATGTTTTCAGCCTTCCTATTGTTGAGCCCATTGCCGATGGTAGGAAAGATACAATTGTCTAGGTCACATTCATTATCAGGATCTTCCACAATATTGACTTGATCTTTATGAACTCTAGCAATGGTGAAACGGATATGAGGTCTTCCAAAATTGGCGCGAGCATGACGAACAACCTTCTAATCTTGGGAGGTGAAACCCAAACCAAACTTGTCAGACTTATAAGGAATGTCAGGGAGCTGTCCCTAAATTGTACAACCACCGTCTTCAGCCACCGCCCTAGCGTCTTTCAGAGAAGCCATAGTAGGAGGCATTCTAGTGGCTTTGGGAACAGAAGGGTCTGGCTTAGCAGCAAGAACTATCTGAGGAACCATTTCAAATGTCTGGTAGGGGGTTTCGATGAATTTTCCATCCATCTAAACATACTTGAAACTATTCAAATGGCTAACCATGTACTCCTCCTCGCCACATACAGTAACAATCTTGTCTTTCGCAAGATATTTCAACTTCTGATGTAGGGTAGAAGCTACAGCGCCTGCCCCCATGGATCCAAGGGCGCCCAAGCAAACAAGAATAGGCTGGACGAATGTCTATCACATAGAAAGTGGAATCGAAGACTTCAGAACCTACTATGATTGGGAGATTAACTTCTCCATGCACCATTCTTTTAGAACCATCGAAGGTTCTCACCACAACATCGCTACGTTTCAACACAATCCCTTCATAGTCGAGTTTATCAAGAATAAACTTCGGTAACAAATTCAGAGAGGAACCATTGTCATTCAACGCATGGCATAAAGTGGTTCCCCCACACTCAATAGAGACATGCAGAGCCTTGTTATGGTTCCTTCCAGCGGGAGTCAGGTCAGCGTCAAAAAAACCTATACCATTATTTGTTGTCAGGCTAGCCACGCAATTTTCAAATTGATCAACAGAGATTTCTTCCAGCACATATGCAGCTTTCAAAAACCTCATCAAGGCTTTAGCATGGGCCTCTGAGTACTTCAGTAGAGATAACATAGAGATTTTGGAGGAGGTGTTCCCCAATTGTTCCACAATATTGTAATCACTCTTGCGAATGATTTTCAACATTTCCTCCATTTCTTGTTGGGAAGGATCTTCAATAGCGACTTCAATTGGTGCCTTCATTAGGACAAGCTCAATCACTGGTTCTTTGCCTCGGGTATTAGTTGTTGGCTCGGAAGCAGAGACACAAACAAGAGTAGTGACAATTTCTGGAGAGATTTCTGGAGAGAAAACCCTTCCACTTCGAGTGATCTTACTAGTCCCAATGATATTAACGTCATCGGGATTAATTACAGCAGCGTCGTCAATGAGAGGCTCTTTCTTGACACCATTAATGTAAACATCAGCGCCATAATTCCAAGGGATGGCCTTGTCAAAGGAATACAAAATCAGACTTGGCTTAGTAATAATCAGGGGAGCCACTCTAGGCTCGACCGTAATCTTCACAGGACCCTTAGCAGTGATCCTTACAGGAGCTTTGGAGTTGGTGACCACAGATACGTCTTCAAATTTCAGTCCTTGGGATAAACTTTCACATAAGTTCTCCATAGAGGGAGCCTTCTCGAATAGTATAGTACAGTCGTCCATCAAACGTTGAATGCCTTCTTTTAGCTTCCATCAAACATTGGATTGAGATTCACAAAAAGGACACCTCTCAATGCAACCCGGAATAAACCAGCTTGCAACAGCTTCTTCTTGATGATCGGGAGGGAAGTAGTCAGGTCGTTCACATTAGCAACATAGAGAACATCATCAACAACATTAACGCCTTTGTCATGGTTGGGCATAGGTGCAATGATTACATTGGGAGTCTCTAGAGGATCAAATTCAATCTCTCTAGCATCATTCATATCTTGAACCTTATTCTTCAATGCCCAGCAACTATTGGTGTCATGTCCGGAACTGTTGGAATGATAAGCACACCGTACATTGGGATTATACTTAGGAGAGGAAGTATTGACATTCTGAGGAGGATCCCTTACGGTGATCAATTGAGATTTTAACAAATGTTGTAATGCCTGAGACAGTGGCATATTGATCTTCGTAAACTGCCTTCTCGGTACAACCTGCCTACGCTGATTATTCTATTGTTGCACGGGTGCAGGATTAGAAATCATTACAACCCCCACAGTTTGACGGCCTTCAACTTTACCATGACTCTTCTAGATATACACAACATTAGCTTCTCTTTTCCCATTGAACGACTTCTTCGCAGTTCTTGAAGAGGCAGCCACTTGGATTTTCCCACTTTTGAGTCCAGCTTCCACACGCTCTCCGATCAATATTAACTCAGTGAATCCAGCTGACGAACTTCTGATTAGATGATTAAAGAATGGCCCTATTAAAGTGCCCACAAACATGTCAACCAGCTCCCAATCAGATGACGGAGGTCGGACTCTTCCGGCTAGATATCTCCACTTATGTGAATATTCTTTGAACCCTTCATTGGAACCCAAGGACATACTTTGGATTTGCATACGAGTTGGTGCTAGGTCAGCATTGTATTGGTACTGCTTGTAGAAGGCAACATCCAGATCTTCCTAAGTGTGGATGTTGGTTCCCTCCAGCTGATAGAACCATTCCAACTGTGTCCCTAATAAGTTTTCTTGGAAGAAATGTACCCACAATTTTCTATCAGCAGTATGAGGTTGAATCTTCTGGACGTGGGACCTCAGATGCAATTTAGGACAAGAAACGTCGTAGTAATTTGCAAACACATGGACCTTGAACTTGGGAGGAATGACAACCCCATGGATCGAGCCCATGTCTTCAAAATCTAACCCAGGTACCCTTTGATGCTCCATGGCACTCAGACAATCTTCTAGCAGTTTATACTTCTCATCAGCAGGTGGGTATTGTTCATCCAGATAGTCTTCTTCCTCTCCATCAGATACTTGGACATTATCTTCATTAGCATTGTTTTCATTGTCATTGTTGATGCTTCCTTCCGGGAATTCAGTCTCTCTGGGTGCCTCGACCGGACCTATGAACCTTCTTCCTATGTTGAGGACACCGGCTTGTACTTTGGATCTCTTCTTGTCTTTCTTAGAGATGAGTTCCTTGAGCTCTTCCCGCCCCTTGGCCAGACTGATGAACATTTGCTGAAACTGGACGTTCTGAGCTTGAAGATCTTTGAAATTTTGTTCGAGATCCATTCTTCTGCTGAAATAAACAGCGAGAAGATGAGAAACCTCTTGTGGAAAACTGGTATGCAATGTTATGAGATGGCATGCATATGTAATGTTTTTAAGGACCACGAGAATTTAAATTTGTTTAAAGCAAAAGAAAGAGAAACCTTTATTAGTAATATCAAATTATAGTTACTGTGCCGCTTAGGGCTTACAAGGAAAAAAGACAAGCATGAATAAAAATAAAGAATAAAGTTTCTCAAGTCTCCCATGGACGCATCCTTTTCGTGCCGATGTAAGTATTGATGCTCCTATCCTTATGAAGTTGCTTTATGAGCTCCAACACTTTCTTTTCACTGGCATAGAACTGAGTCTCGAAGGTATCCCTTTCTTCTTTCATTTGAATCCTAGATTTCTATAACTCTTAAAGATCAGTAGGCATATCTGGATGGAGAACGACTTAAGGATCATCTCCTTCAAACTCAGGATCGATAACTACTAGTAGAACATCAGGATATGGCATGATAAGATCTCGAGCACGAGTGTGTACCCACCTAAGGTAAGGCTCCAAAAGAATGGAGTTCTTTTTTCCCAAATTCTTGCTATCAACCTTCTGTACCATGTCCCAAGTTCGTATGAACCTCTGACGGTGACCTCGAGGATCATTTTCATAATCAAACATAATGCCTTGAATAAGCATATCTTGAGGACCATCCCTTCGAGCATAACCAAATTGACACAGAGCTAAAGAAGGATTATCAGTAGTACCTCCCCTTATGCCAAAGAGTGGTGCATTAGGGAACTGCCCACAACGATCAATAATGACAATGTCTTTCTGGGATCAGGAACACCAATAAATATCTGAATGAGAAAGTGACATTATCCTTTGGTGCCACTTCAAACCTTGTTCGTTCCTCATCACTGATCAGGGAAGGTGAGAAATAAACTACCTAGATAGCAAAGGTATGCAACACATGAGAGTTCCTCGCTTCTTCATAGTGCGAGTGTGAAGAGAATGCAGAATATCAACAACCTTTTATTTACCCTTATCAGCTGGTGCACTGTAAGGCTTCCCAAGGTTTGTAGACTGCTTTCCCTCATAGATTCTATAGCTATTCACCAACTCTGGAAACCTGTGGATTTGTTGATACCCTATAGCCCACTTGATCTCTGGATGCAACCCATTCTCGAACTTGATACACTTTGAGAACTCGATAGTGGCTTCACTGTAATGAGGATAGAACTTCACCAGTTCCACGAACTTAGCAACATACTCCATACCAGACGATTTCCCTTGTTTAAACTCCAGGAATTCTATTTCCTTCTTCCCGTGAACATCCTCCAGAAAATACTTTCTCAAAATCTCCCTGCTGGCCACAACCCGAGTAATAACCTCACCTATTACTTCCAGTCTTTGACAGGTTCTAACCCACCAGTCTTTAGCCTTCTCTGCTAGCATATGAGTAATAAATTGTACCTTCTGTGCCTATGAGTAGTCCATCACACGAAAGATTCGCTCAATCTCCTTGAGCCAAGCCTGCGCTCCATTAGGATCATACCTACCCTTGAAAGTAGGTGGGTCGTTCCTCTAAAACTTCCCCAAGTTAAGGAACTCGTCGTTTCCACCAACATTAGGCTAATTCAACACAACCTACAAAACAACAACAATCATAACATAGTTTATTCAAGCCATTTTTCTGTTTCACCACGACAACAAAAACAATGGTTAGTAAAAACTACCTCGACAGTATTCAATTGTCACACTACACCGACCTGCTTCGATACCACTATGTAACACCCTAATTTTCTGCCGAATAAATCTTAAATAAAAATCAGAGTAAATTAAAACATCACCTAATTAGGATGTCACATTCAACAATGCAAAACCTGCTGACTTTATAGTAACATGTATCACATACAAATTTTAAAATTATTAATAGTAACTATAACTAATATCATCATGTCTAACTTAATTCTGTTGCAGCAAAAAACATCAACAAAGCATTATTTTAATTATTCTAAACATAATTATAACAAACGTAGTTATAACGACAATAATCCTAAGAGAAGTATCAAATATGAAAAGCATCCAACAATGGTGGTATACATATAGTTTCCTCCTAACATAAACAAAACAAACATCAATCCCCAGTGTTACATATTAGAGAAGACACTGACACCGACGAAAGCAATAAACAAGAGCACTCTCTTATAACTCATCCACACCATCACCGTGGATCACCTACGCATTACCTATGTGGAGGCAACATTCAAATAGAAAGGGTGAGATATCACAATCATCTAAAGGAATGCATAATAACAAGTATATAACATATTATTACATGCATAGTCACCCAATTCACCTTTCACATATAAACGAGAACAATAATTACATATCATTTATGTGACAACATCGTTCATACAACAATAACAATTATGCAATGCATTGAGACTCCACCAATGAATCAAATCGATGTGATACCAATTTTTTTGTGAACACTTAGTTTCACTGTATCTGTCCATTACCATAGTGTGGACCTCCGATTTTTTTTTAATACCGGGCCATACCTCTGATCTGTAGAGATACGTGAACTGACTCTTTTTGTCGCTTAATGCTTTCGCATTTTTGAAAATTCACAGAGTCGCCACCGACCTTTTATTTTATCCAATTAAGGAAAGGTTTATAAAAGAAACAGAAAAAAGACCTT
Source organism: Vicia villosa (assembly GCF_029867415.1). Lineage (NCBI taxonomy): Eukaryota > Viridiplantae > Streptophyta > Magnoliopsida > Fabales > Fabaceae > Vicia > Vicia villosa. The sequence continues at coordinate 144,013,241 of NC_081180.1, forward strand.
TAAGAAATTCTGGGTAAGGGGGTAGGTTATACAAAGGGAAGGTGTTAGCACCCTTTGTATCCATGGTTATCCATGGGCTCTTAAGTTTGCTTAGCTCACTTGTTTTTCGATGACTTTTCAATTGCTCTGAAATTGCTCATATGTGGTTTCAAATACCTTTGTAATTTGAATTTTGTAATGATCCGTGTGTGGATGTATACAAAATGCTTGTTTATCTTTCGAAAGATGTTTTGAAAAGAACGTTAACTTTGTAATAACCCGTGTTTGGATGTATACAAAGTATTGTCTTTTTTGAAAGTTTTGAAAAATCAACAGTGTATGAGAATTTTGTTTGTTTTGATTTGAGCAAGCAAACTAGGAGGTCTACCCTGAGTTGTAAGGTCTTTATCCTGTTTCCTTTAAAAATCTATCCTTTCACCGGATATAAAAGCAAGGTTCGATTTTGTACTCAAAATAGTAGAATTTGACTTTGATTTTGAAAGAATGAAAAGGATTACCTGAAGAGGTGCAAGTGTGATTGTGATTGGATTCAGATATTTATCTTTGAAGTTAGTGATCTAACGGTTCAATTTTATCTTTGACATACACGCAGTTTATATGTGCGGGAAATTAAAATGCGGAAATGTAAAGTGCGGAAAGTAAATCTACGCTATTACATCGATTGTGCAGGAAATGTAAACTAGCCTATTTACATCAATTTGACATCCTATACATTTATCTAGGAATTTAAATTGCAAGAAAATAAAAGGCATGTTTTTGGATTTTTATGATTGATTTTAATTATAATTAATGCATGATTAATTAAATTAAAATGAAGAAAAAGGATGAAAATAGATTTAAACCTAGAAATTAAGTTTAAAATATGTACAAAATATTTATTAATTAATTTTAAAACAAAACTAATTTTTTTGGAATTTTTGGAATTGATTTAAGTTAATTAAAACATAATTATGTAAATAATTATACAAATAATTAAAACTTAAAGATAAAATTATTCAAAATATGTACAAAATTAGTTTATAATATATAAACAATATTTAACACAAAGAACAATTTTTTTTATGATTTTTTGATTGGTTAGAATAATTAAAAAGCAAATATATAAATATATACTAATTAATTATGCAAAATATTGAAATTATGAATAAAAATAAAATATTTTTATTTCAGAAAATAATATATTATTTTAGAAGTCTAAAAATATTTTTTGTGTATTTTTTGGATTTTTAAAACTATTTTTAATTAATTTAACAAAGAAATTAAAATAAAATAGAAAATAAAATAGAAAATAAAAGGATACTGATCCTGTGTGGTAATCAGTGAGGGAGCATGGTGGGGAAGAGTGACCTGGCGCGTTGGATCATTCATTAAATGAGATCAGATGGTCCAGAAATTGAGGCACGTGGTGATCAGTACACCTGCAAAGCACAGAATCAGAGATAAATTTAAAAAAACACGCGCGCGCTTCTGGACCAATGAGGGGGAGACACCTCATCGTCTTCAACCTTCAGACAAGGCCTTTTACAGCGCTTTTGTAAAAAAGCGCTATTGTAAGTGAACCCTAAATCTGCAAAATAACGAATAGGGTCAAACAAGCATAGAAATCAGGCGCGATGGTACCACTGGATTCGTCTTGTTCCACTGAATGTAACCCTGCCCTTAATTTGTTTTAATTTTGGCCCTAATGAAGAACCCTAATTTTGAGCTAAGTAAACCCTAAAATGGTATATGCTACAAACATCCATTAAAATCCAATTGAAGCTCCAGAAACGACCAGAGCTTCAAACCAAACACAATTATGCATCTACATCTTGTTAAATGTGCGTGAGTTATGAGATATAAGTTGGTTTTAGTTTGAACAAACCGTGGCTTTATATAACTCGATTCAGTGAAGTTTATGACTTGGAAATGATTGGAATTGTTTCAGTGTAGCTCAGAGATGATGTTTGAATGTTTATTTTATATTGAAATGGACTGAAACTTAAAATTCGAATTTCAAGTTTCTTTGAAAATTACAAGTGGTTACAAGTATGCTATATGCTTATGGATGCTTCTGAACTTGTCTCCCTTTGTTTGCTGAACTATGATAGCTTATTTATAAGCTATGTGTGCTTAGAATTGAAGCTAAGATGTGCCTTAGTTGCCTTTGTTGAAACTTTGCATTTTTTAATATAAAAAAGCTTGAATTCTTGACCAAGTCATCTTGCCTTCAATGCACCTGCCTTGTCCTTCAATTCTCTGCAGAAAGATGAAGATTCTTTGAGGTGAGTCATGCTTGGAAGTTAAGCTACCATTATCCATGCATTTTCCTTTTAATTTTAATCTTAAAGTAAGATAAAATCATGCCAAAAATGGATAAAAATGATATGGGCTTAGTCTTGGTCGTGGGAGGCCCATAGTAACATGGAAATGATGTTTGAATGCTGAAAACTTGGCCCCATTTGGAAAAAATACATTTTTGAGCAATGTTGATTTCATGTATTTTCCCAAAATTTAGCCAACTTCAACAAGGTGTAAATCCTTCAATTTTTGTCATATGAAGGAGATCTTGCACTTTTTAGAAACCTCAAAGAGTCCTCTAACCAATGTCTTTGGTCTCATGTCAAAATGATTTTTGAAGCTCCTTGTGTGTCCTTTTGAAAAAAGTGTCTTTTTGTTGACTTTGAAAATGACCTGTAATGTCTTTGATCATATTTTTCAAATGGTGAATCCAATGACCATGGGATCAATGGCATTTGAAAGATAATTGAATTTCCTTAAAAACAAGCTTTGGTTTGAATTTTTTGGATGAAGGATGAGAGAGTTATGATCAGTCAAAGTTGAGTTGACTTTTCAGGCAAAAACCCTAATTTTGAATCTTAGGGTTTTGTTGATTTTTGATCTTTCCTTGATGAATTATGATCATCCAATGATCAAATGATGAATCCTTTGACAAAATATGGACTTTGACAAAAAATTTCATTTTTGACTGTCTGTTGACTTTTTGGTCAAACGGGTCGTCTGTTGACTGTTTGAGCTGCTGACGGTGCGTCTGAGTGAATTGAAGTTTGAAAATTTGTATGATGGTACTTTGAGATATATGGATGTGTATGAAATCCATTTGAGCTCTCAAAAACTTGTTGCTCCTGTAAAAACAAGAAAAACCCTGATTAGGGACTGTTTGTGTAGGAGACAGTTAAGCGTACCTGATTTTTGTGCATTGTTGAGTCTCTGCTAATCGCGTGATATTCAGAAGACTTATAGAACAAAAATCTTGGAATTTTGAATTGTGAAAGATTGATTTGATTGATGGTACAAAATACTGAGAATTGTACTGCCAGCAGTTTGGCTGTCAACTGACTGTCCAGGTATTTGAAACAGCAGTTAGAGTGAAAAATCAACAGTCAAAGTTAATTTTCTTTTTTGTTGTTTTTGTTTTATGTTTTTATGTGAAAAATGAAAGTTTATTTACATGACTTGTTAGAAAAACAAAGACATAATAAATAACTAATATTTACGGTACGCGGGCAAAATTACCGATAATAACCCTGAAAATCATTTAATGCACAGAAATAGGAATATTTGACTGGCAGAAAACACACAAAATATTATCTTAGTAATTAAGCAATATTATGACAAATAGTACAATATTTAATACTGACAGTACAAATATCACATACTATATTGAACAGTACGACGAATAAACGGTACATTTAAGAAATAAGAAATACGGCAAATTTTAAGAATGACGATTAATGACCCATGCTATGAACAATAACATGTAGATGATTGGGAGTGCAACCATTGCAGGTCCACACTCTTCAGGACTATGCAGGCAGAAGAAAGTCATGATCACCGTAGCAATGGTGATGACTGTAAGAAACAGTGTCTCTATCCACTTTGCCATTCTTGTCAGGGAAGAAGAGAAAATAGATATGAGATAGGAATTTGAAAGATGAGTTGGAATTTGATGTGAGATTTTATGGAAGAAAATGAGAGGTATTTATAGAATGGAAAGAAGGAAAGAGACGTTGGGGAATGATGTGATTCCGTACAAAAGGAAAATTTGAGTGGAAGTAAGATTTGAAAGAAAGTGTATGATAGTGTTGGGAAAAAGGAGAGATTTGATTTTTGAAAAAGAGATTTGAAAAGATTTTTGCAAATAATGGAATATAGTACAAAAACTAGTGGGAAACAAAAGATAATAATAATCTACTTGTTACCAGTACAGTCTGAGTTTCCTGATTCTGCGCCTGCAAAAAGATTTAACTTTGTACCAATTGTGTCAGTACCATTTATCTGTAAATAAATAAATAGCATGTGTGAAGTAATAAACAGTATTTGGTGTTTGCGTAAGAATAAATTCAACTGCAAGCCAAATTACCGTATAAGAAAAAATTCTAAAAACTAAGTATTTCATATGTCAGGATATTTGTTGAAATAAAAATCCATGATTATATGAGACTCTTAATTTTCAGATTGGAGTTTTCTTGAAAAATATGTGGGCAAATTTTGGGGTATAACAGTTGCCCCTATTCAATCTTCTTAAACCTGAAGAGATTGTCTGAAATCTGAAGGTAGAAGATGATTGAATATTTAGATGCCCTGAAAATTTGCACTTACCTTGATCAGAAGAGATGTTGGAAGTTGCATTTGAATGTCGTCTGCGAAGTGTTGTTGGCAGATTGAAACATTACCTGAGATGGGCTTTCAGATGCCACCTGGTAAATGGGTTGAGGGTTTATTCATCAGAATGAATCCCTTGATTATATCTTGATGAAGGATTTGAAAGTCTTTGTGTTGACTGTTTCGGAACCGTCCAAGGTTACCGCTTTAAGTCTTGGAAGATAATCGTTACGGAACTTGTTCAAAGTTTTTCCGATTTAGATTTTGAAAGTTGATCATTGTGGAATCGTCTGAGGTATCGCTTTAGATCTGCAATATTAGATCGTTCTGGAACCGTCTGAGGTATCGCTTTAGATCTGCAACGTTAGATCGTTTTGGAACCGTCTGAGGTATCGCTTTAGATCTGTGATGCTAGATCGTTTTGGAACCGTCTGTGGTATCGCTTTAGATCTGTGATGCTAGATCGTTTTGGAACCGTCTGAGGTATCGACTTTGATCTGTGATGCTAGATCGTTTTGGAACCGTCTGAGATATCGACTTTGATCTGTGATGCTAGATCGTTTTGGAACCGTCTGAGGTATCGACTTTGATCTGTGATGCTTGTTTTTGAGTTGGTAAGTGATCAGAATGAATCTTCGGCTTGATTATATCTGAGAGAACCGTTCATGGAATTCAGGTGAACACGGCATGTGATTGAGAACATCTTTGTTGAAGATATCTGCTTACCTGAAAAATCAAGTTAGTGATATGCAATGTTTATGATGCATGTAAATGTGAGATATTCCCGGAGAAATATGCATGTTATGTTGTGCATGAATATGCGCATGAACATGCGCATGATGCATGATGTATGATGTATGAATATGACGTATGAATATGATGTCAAGCTTCTAATTGGAAAAATAAATTCCCACTAGTCAGCTGGACATGAATGTATTGTGATCGTTGATGATCTTTTGTCTTGCTTGAGTACCCTCGTCTGGGGAAATTCTTTGAGAACCCGGGTATCCCGTTGAAGGATCTTTGGCTACTGCTTGGGGAACCAAAGGTAACTGGAAGTTCTGATGCTCTTTCAAATGGGAATGAGGAAGATGCATAATCCTCCGATGCACTATCTGACCAAGTCCGGGTGCGGGGATCACACCTTCTGAAGATAGTAATCTGGAACAAACCTGCTGGGGAATAAGACTTCTTTTGAAGAGAAAATCTTTTTGAGGAATTTGCTGAGAAATGCGTTTCTCTTGGTGATTTCCTTCTGATGGAATGATGTCCAGATGATCGGGACATTTCCTGAATGCCATTCCTGTTTTTCCTGGTAAACATCAATCATATTCAAATGCATATGTTCATTCAAAATTATCATTGGGATGCTTACGTATTTAAACAGAAAAAGTGAAAATATTGATTTTTGAAAGAGCTGCATTGAAAAGAGCCATGATAGGCGGGTTAGCACAGGGAGACAACAATCCTAGAAGTAGGAAACTGTCAGAAAGTTTTGAAAAATATTTATGAAGATAAATAGCTATGTGAAAATGATCCAGTCAAGTTTCAACTCTGCTATTGCCAATCTGTCTTCGAGCATCTCATCCCTCACTTGTTGGAAGAAAGTGATTAGACTGATCGGTGTCTTTGAGGTGTTGAATCTTGATGGTGAGTAGGCAGCTGAACGGAACATAGTTGTATGCTTCATTCCCTAACTTTTGCCTAGGCCGCCCTTTCAGGTTTTCAGCCTACCGGGATTTTTTGTTTAGTCTCTAATTTTTGCCTGGATCGCCCTTTCGGGTTTTCAATCCACCGAGACGCTCATTTTTGCCTAAGTTGCCCTTTCAGGTTTTCAACTTAGCGAGCTGTTTGTTTTTTTTCTCCTTTTTTTTTTTTTAAGAGAAGTATTTTTTGACTATGTCAGCATTCACAGGGTGTGGGAAATCCTCGCCATCCATGGTGGTAAGCAACATGGCGCCGCCGGAGAATATTTTCTTGATTATGAATGGTCCCTCGTAGGTGGGAGTCCATTTGCCTCTGGGATCACCTTGTGGTAAGATGATGCGTTTGACAACCAAGCCACCAGTTTGGTATGCTTGACTTTTGACTTTTTTGTTGAAGGCTTTGATCATGCGCTTTTGGTATAGCTGACCATGACAAATAGCTGCGAGCCTTTTCTCATCAATCAAGTTTATCTGGTCCAACCGTGTTTGAATCCAATCGTCTTCGTCTAGATTGGCTTCTTTCATAATCCTTAGGGAAGGAATCTGAATTTCAATTGGAAGAACTGCCTCCATACCATAGACTAAGGAGAATGGAGTTGCCCCTGTTGAAGTACGCGCAGATGTGCGATAACCATGAAGAGAAAAAGGTAACATCTCATGCCAGTCTTTGTAGGTTACTGTCATTTTTTGTATGATTTTCTTGATGTTCTTGTTGGCAGCTTCCACCGCGCCGTTCATCTTTGGTCGATATGGAGAGGAATTATGATGTTTGATCTTGAACTGTGTGCAAAGTTCAGTAATCATTCTGTTGTTCAGATTTGTGCCATTGTCCGTGATAATCCGTTCAGGGATGCCATACCGACAAATGAGATTGTATTTGATGAACCGGGCCACCACATTCTTGGTGACAGAAGCAAATGAAGCTGCTTCTACCCACTTTGTGAAGTAGTCAATAGCGACCAGTATAAAGCGATGTCCGTTGGAGGCAGTAGGTTTGATTTCTCCAATCATATCAATACCCCACATTGCAAAAGGCCAAGGAGCCGTCAGGACGCTTAATGGAACTGGAGGTACATGTACTTTGTCAGCGTATATCTGGCATTTGTGACATGTTCGGGAGTGATGATGGCAGTCTGTTTCCATGGTAGACCAGTAATAACCTGCTCTCAGGATCTTTTTAGCCATTGTATGTCCACTGGAATGAGTACCAAAGGCACCTTTGTGTATTTCTTCCATGATCTGTTCTGCTTCCTTCTTGTTTACACAGCGAAGTAAAGTCGAGTCATGGTTGCGTTTGTATAGGGTTCCATTGCTTAGGAAGAATTTGGCAGCAAATCTCCTTAGAAACTTTCTGTCATTAATGGATGCCCCTTCAGGGTACTCCTGAGCTTCGAGATATCTTTTTACTTCATGGAACCATGGTTTTTCCTCGGTTCCTTCGGTATTGATCTCATTGCAATAGGATGGTTCATCTTGCCTGTAGATGGTGATCATAGGCGCCTCGTTGTCCCACCTGACTTTGAACATGGATGACATGGTAGCTAAAGCATCAGCTAGTTGATTTTCCTCACGTGGGATGTGTTCGAAAGTGATTTCTTCGAAGTAAAGAATCAAACTCAGCACATATTCTTTGTAAGGAATTAGATTTGGGTGCTTTGTGTCCCATTCCCCTTTGACTTGGTAGATTACCAAGGCCGAGTCTCCGTAGACTTCCAGGAATTTGATTCTTAGATCTATTGCAGCTTTGAGACCCAGAATACATGCTTCGTATTCGGCTATATTGTTAGTGCAATTGAAGCATAACCTGGCAGTGAATGGTGTATGACCTCCTGTGGGGGAAATGATCACAGCTCCGATGCCATTGCCAAGTGCATTAGAAGCTCCGTCAAAAACCATAGTCCACCGGGATCCTGGCTCGGATCCTTCTTCTGGTCCTGGTTGTTTGTAGTCATTGACTAGCATAATGTCTTCGTCTGGGAAGTCAAAGTTCAATGCTTGATAATCATCTACTGCTTGATGAGCCAGATGATCAGCTACCACACTTCCTTTGATTGCTTTTTGTGAAGTGTATTGAATGTCATATTCTGTTAAGATCATTTGCCATCTCGCTATTCTTCCAGAGAGAGCAGGTTTTTCGAACACGTATTTGATGGGATCCATCTTGGAGATTAGGAAAGTGGTGTGATTTAGCATGTACTGTCTTAGTCGGCGAGCTGCCCAAGCTAAGGCACAACAAGTTTTTTCGAGTAGTGAGTATCTTGTTTCACAATCGGTAAACTTTTTGCTAAGATAGTAGATTGCGTGTTCCTTTCGGCCGGATTCGTCATGTTGTCCTAGTACACACCCCATCGAGTCTTCTAGCACAGTTAGGTACATTATCAGAGGTCTGCCTTCCACAGGTGGCAACAAGATTGGAGGTTTTTGGAGATATTCTTTGATTTTTTCAAAGGCTAACTGGCATTTGTCATTCCACCTTTCCACTTGATCTTTCTTCAACAGTTTGAAGATCGGCACACAAGTAGTAGTCATGTGGGCAATAAATCGGGCGATGTAATTTAGACGTCCCAAGAATCCTCTGACTTGTTTCTCGGTACGAGGTATAGGCATTTCTTGAATGGCTTTAACCTTGGCGGGATCAACCTCAATACCTTTGCTGCTGACGATGAAACCTAAGAGTTTGCCGGATCTTACTCCAAAGGTACACTTATTTGGGTTCAGTCGCAACTTGTATTTCTTGAGTCTGTCAAACAACTTGTGTAAATGACCCAGATGTTCTTCCTCGGTGTTGGATTTTGCAATCATGTCATCGACATACACCTCTATTTCTTGATGAACCATATCATGAAATAGTGCTACCATTGCACGTTGATAGGTTGCTCCTGCGTTTTTCAGACCAAAGGGCATTACTTTGTAACAAAAGGTTCCCCAGGGTGTTGTGAAGGTTGTTTTTTCCATGTCTTCGGGTGCCATCTTGATTTGATTGTACCCTGAGAATCCGTCCATAAAGGAGAATACCTTGCATTGTGCGGTATTGTCAACCAGTACATCGATGTGTGGTAAAGGGAAATCATCTTTGGGGCTTGCCCGGTTCAGATCTCTGTAGTCTACGCACATTCTGACTTTCCCATCTTTTTTAGGTACAGGGACGATGTTAGCTATCCAAGGAGGATAACTTACAACTTTTAGGAATCCGGCATTGAATTGTTTTTCAACCTCGTCTTTGATCTTTTTTGACATATCAGGCCTACTCCTTCGTAGTTTCTGTTTGACCGGAGTGCTACCTTCTTTGATTGGTAGGCGATGAACTACGATGTCTGTGTCAAGGCCTGGCATATCCTCATAGGACCAGGCAAATATCTCGACGTAGTCTCGCAGTATTTGAATCAGTCTTTGCTTGACGCTGTGTTCTAAATCAGCCCCTATTTTGACTTCTTTCATTTCTTCGTTGTTGCCCAAGTTGATGACCTTAATTGGCTCCTCATGAGGCTGTATGGCCTTGTCTTCTTGTTCTAGCAGCCTTGCAAGTTCTCTTGGCACTTCACAATCTTCCTCACTTTCGTCCTCAGTTTGGTAGATCGGATTTTCAAAGTCATGACGGGCAATAGCAGAATCGTTGTTGACTGGATCCAGAGTGTATGTGAATCTGCAAGTTAATTATGTGAGTATGTGTGAAGAAAAAAGCATAGCTATTTGAAAGCGAAGAAAGAAGGAAAAAGGATCACAAAATTTAAATATGCAAGCGTCCCATGATTTTATTGAATGCACATGATCATGATATGATAAGCCCTCGTAGAAGGACCAGGGTGCTAAGGCACACGGCTTCTCAAGCTCATGGTTCGATTGTTCAGGAACCACTTTTATCTTTGCACAATATACACAAAGAAAACAGGAAATGGCATTTACTCCTGGTCAAAGGAGATCACATCCTCAGCTTTCCAGTTGTTCAATCCACTGTTGTGAGCAGGGAGTATCCAGCTGTTCCAGTTGAAGTTGTCCTCTTCATCTTCCACAGCATTGATTTCATTAGTGGGAAAATGAGCCGGTGATCCTTCGGGATAAGGGATATACTCTGCTGGATACGAGAGCCCAGGCTGAGATATCTCTGTTGGCTGAGCAAGATGCTCGATAAGGCCGTCCCATGCAGTCGGGATGATGTTTTGAATAGAGACTTGTGCATCTTGATGAGGAGTGTATGCTGACAGAAAGCAACCCTCGTTATTTGGTATTTCCCTGGCTTTTTCAAGAGCGAAATTGTCATCGTAATGTTCATCCCATCCAGTTGGGACAATGTCTCTCATAGCAATTTGTGAGCTCGGAGGAGCGGAATATTTCACCATATAGTCATATTTGCCGCTGGGTTCTCCTAGCGTGTCCCATACTTCTTTGGGTGGATTTTGATATTGCTCAGTGGCGGGACTTGTGAAAATTTGATCATTTCCAACTTCATCACCCCATCCAGTCGGGGTAAGGTCCTCCATAGCAATATAAGAATTCTGAGGTTCGGCATACTGATAGTTATATCCACAGTTTGGTTCTTGAACAGCATCCCACATTCCCATGGAAATGGGTGGAATTTCATCTGGATATGGCTGAATGATATGGTTCAAGAACACTCCTTCATCTTCAATAGCGTTTACTTCTTGGCTGACGAAGTGTGACATTAATCCTCCAGAACGAGGACTTTGATCATTCTTTTGATTTTCACTATCATAGCCCAGACCTAGCTTGTCAGATTTGTAGGGTATATCGGGAAGCTGTCCCCATACTGTGCAATCACCCTGTTCAATCATGGCTTTGGCATCTTTGAGAGAAGCCATAGTTGTAGTTGGAGTAGCAGGAATATGCTTGGTGGTAGAGACATCTGGAGAGACCACCTCAAATGATTGGCATGGAGTTTCGATGAATTCGTCCTCCAACTCGACATATTTGGAATTGCTTAGGTGACTAACCACATATTCCTCTTCGCCATAGACTGTGACAATCTTTCCTTTTACTGGATATTTTAACTTCTGATGCAGGGTAGAAGTTACAGCGTTTGCCCCATGTATCCAAGGGCGTCCAAGTAAACAGGAGTATGCTGGGTGAATTTCCATTACGTAAAAGATAGAATCAAAGATTTGAGAACCCACTCTGATTGGGAGATTCACTTTTCCGTATACCGTTCTGGTTGACCCGTCAAAGGCTCTTACCACAACATCACTTGGCTGTAACACAATTCCTTCGAAGTCAAGCTTTTCTAGTACTGTTTTCGGTAGCACGTTCAGAGAAGAACCGTTATCTACTAGCACATGAGATAGAGTGGTGCCATTACATTCAATGGAGATATGTAAGGCTTTGTTGTGATTTTTTCCAGCAGGGGTTAGATCCACATCGGAGAAACCGAGACCATTGCTCACGGTTAGATTGGCAACACAATTCTCAAATTGGTCGACTGAGATCTCTTGAGGCACGTGCGCAGCTTTTAGGAACTTCATCAGAGCTTTGGCATGAGCTTCTGAATATCTTAGCAGAGATAGCATTGAGATTTTTGAAGCAGTGTGCCCCAGTTGCTCAACAATATTGTAATCACTCTTGCAGATGATTTTCAATATTTCCTCCATTTCTTGCTTTGATGGATCCTCAGCAGTGATCTCCACCGGGGTTTGAATTTTTTCAACTTGTGGCTCTTTGCCTCGAGCGTTGACATTTTGATTAGGAACTGGGGCTCGGACTGGACCAGCAGCAACATTTGGAGAAATTTCTGGTGAAAAGATTCTTCCACTTCTCGTGATCTTGCTGGTACCCACAATATTACCCACAGTTGGAGTAGTTAACTTTGCGGTCTCTTCAGTCGAGGTACCCTGCTTAACTCCATGAATGTAAACATTAGTGTCGTATCCCCATGGGACAGCTTTGTCTGAGGAGTATGGAAATGGAGTTGGACTAGCAATGACTACTGATGCCACTTTGAGTGCAGCAGAAATTTTGAATGGAGCCTTGGCAGAGATTTTGAATGGTAAGCTGGAGATCACTGAGACATCCTCTATTCTTATCCCGTTTGTAAAGACTTCGCACAACACGTCCATAGAAGGGAGCCTCTCAAACATAATGATACGGCGATCCATCCATTTTTGAATTCCCATCCTCAGATTTTCACAACCATTGGGCAGGCAGGAGCAGTAAAAGCAGTCGGGGTCACACCCTGGAAAGTAACCAGCTCGGATTAGCTTTCCTTTGACTTCGCAGAGTGGAGTTGATAATTCGTTCACATCATAGATGTAAACAGTGTCTAGGATAGCGTTGACAGTTTTGTCATGCTTTGGCATAGGTGCAGTGATGACATTTGGAGTTTCTGGAGGATCGAACTCAATTTCACCAGCATCTATCATATCTTGTATTTTATTTTTCAGGGCCCAGCAGTGATCTGCGTCATGCCCTGGACAGTTTGAGTGATAGGCACATGTCGCATCAGGGCGATAATTCGGAGAGGAAGTGTTGACATTCCTTGGAGGACCTCTTAAGGTGATCAGATCTGCTTTTAGCAAGTGCTGCAATGCCTGAGAGATTGACATGTTGATTTTGGTGAAATTTCTTCTTGGTGCATCTGGTCGATGCGTATATTTTGGCTGTTGATCTTTTTGAGGTGCAGATGCGGAAATCAGAACTGCCCCTACAGATTGATGTTGCTCACTTTTGTGACTTTTTTGAATTTGAGTTGCATTGACCTCATTTCTTCCACTGATGGGCCTTTTTGTAATACCAGAGGTGGAACCTATTTGAATTTTTCCATTTTGAATGCCACTTTCGACACGTTCTCCGGTCAGTATCAGGTCAGTGAAACCTGATGATGAGCTTCCCAGCAAATGGCTATAGAAAGGGCCAGTTAAAGTGCCCATGAACATGTCAACTAGTTCGCGATCAGATAAGGGTGGTTGAACCCTTCCAGCCATATCTCTCCATTTTTGTGCATATCCTTTGAAACTTTCTTTTGGTCCCATAGACATGCCCCTTAGTTGAGTACGGGTTGGCGCAAGATCAGCATTGTATTGGTACTGTTTGTAAAAAGCAGCAGCTAATTCTTCCCAAGTATGAACCTTGGTATTTTCCAGCTGGTAGTACCATTCGAGTTGTGTACCCGACAAACTTTCTTGGAAGAAGTGAATCCACAACTTGTTATCTGTGGTATGAGGTTGTATCTTCCTCACATAGGATCTCAGATGTAGTTTCGGGCAAGAAACTCCATCATATTTTGCAAAGATAGGAACTTTGAATTTTGGAGGGATAACAACATCCGAGATGAGCCCCAGATCATTGAAATCTAAGCCAGGTATTTTTTGTATCTCCATAGCTTTCATACGGTCTTCCAGCTGTTGGTATTTTTCATTATCCGGTTCGTCCCCAGAATGATCATTTTCTTCATTTGAAGAGAGAGAGAGGGTTTAGCAGAACCCTGGTTGCTTTGATTGTCTTCTTGTTCATCATCACCGACTGTTTCAGGGATCGGTGGCTTTGTGAACTTTTTGACTGGAATTTTGATCTTTCTTCTCAGGTGACTCACACCTACAGATCCTTTGGGCTTCTTTTTCTTCTTGATTATCAGGGCTTTCAGTTCTTGCTGCCCCTTTGCCAGTTCCAGAATTGCCACTTGAACTTGGGCATTCTGTGCTTCGAGATTCTTGATGCTCATTTCGGATTCCATCTCTTCTGACTGAAATAAACAGCGAGAAGATGAGAAATCCGTCATGTGAACCTGTTATGCCATGTGTATGACTGGATGCCATGTGTATGCAATGTATGAAATGTATATGCAATGTATATGAATGCAATGTATGAAATGTATATGCAATGCATGAAGTGAAATGTGTGTGCAATGTTTCAAGGATCTTAGAGTTTAGATTTGTTAAAGAAGAAACAAACGTTAGTTAATCAATTTATTTCTTTTTTTCTTTTGCTTTTTTTTTTGCTTCTTTTTTTCTTTGCCTCATTTGGGCTTACAAGACAGAAATAAAATAAATGATCCTTCAGGTCTCCCGTGGACGCTTTCTCTTTGCCCCCAGGAATGTGTTGATCTGCTGTTCTTCTTGAAGCTGTCCGGTGAGCTCCAATATCCTTCTCTCATAGTCCTGACAGTATGATTTGAAGGTGTCTCTTTCCTCTTTGAGTTGAACCCAAGATTTTTGCAACTCTTCTAGGTCAGTTGGCATGTCCGGGTGTAGAATAACTTGAGGTTCATATCCTTCGACCTCTGGTTCAATAGTCACAGGTAGAACAGCAGGATATGGCATAAGGAGTTTCTGAGCATGAGTGCGGACCCATCTGAGGTAGGGTTCCATAGGAATAGAATTCCATTGCCCCAGAGTTTTGCTTTCTATTCTATAGACACTGCCCCATGCATGTATGAACCTTCGTCGGTGTCTATGAGAATCATTCTCGTAATCAAACACAATGCCATGGATAATCATGTCATGAGGACCGTTGCTCCTTGCATATCCGAATTGGCGTAGAGCTAAAGAGGGATTGTAAGTGATACCTCCTTTGATGCCAAGGAGTGGCACATTAGGGTATTCTCCACAATGATCAATGATAGTAATGTCTTTTTGAAAGAAGTTGTTCCACCGGATATCTGAATGAGACAAAGACATAATCCTGTGAGACCATTGCATTCTTTGTTCATTTCTCAACACTGATCGGGGAAGATGAAATGTAAACCACCTAGCCAGTAGTGGTATACAGCACATGAGAGTTCCTCGTTTCTTCATGGTACGAGTGTGTAGAGAATGTAGAATGTCTCCCAGCAATGTGGGTACCGGGTTACGGATTAGGAAAAGGTTGATGATGTGTACACTTATGAACTGGTCGGGATTTGGGAATAAAACCAACCCATAGATCAAAAGTGCCATAACTTCCTCAAAAGCTGGATAACTTTTGTTTTCTAGCAGTAGTCGAGCCTTTTCCAATAAGAACTTGGCAAGTAAACCTTTAACTCCACTCTTTGTTTCCCAATTGGGCTCGATTTCTGATTTTCGCAGATGTAAAGCAGCAGCAATGACTTCAGGTTTTGGAATCCTTTCTAAACCAGTGAAAGGTAATTGATTTCGAACAGGCAATCCCATTAGTTCAGAGAATTCTTCCAAAGTGGGTACCAACTGGTAATCAGGAAAGGTAAAGCAATGATGTTCAGGGTCAAAGAACTGGAACAGGACCCGTATCATGTCTTCTTCAAATTTTGAGGTAACCAAATGGAGTAGGTGACCATGCCTTTCGGTGAATTGAACATTCCTGGGGAATTCTGACACTAAGTCTTTTAGTTCAGACGGTACCGTTGAAATGTTGATTCGGATGTAATCTTTGGTGGCGGGAGCCATTACCTGCAAAAACAAAGGTAAACTCTTTGATCCTTGAAGTGTCTGGTGCAAAAAATGATATGCTTATGATGCAAACATGTGGCACACAAAAACAAATCAAACAATAGCCTTAGGTTTAAAGGCTTGCATGGAGCTGATAGGTGATACCCTCCCCACTGAAGTTGAGTTGGTTAAAACCTGTCCTAGAATAGCATTCGGGTTCTATGATCCTTGGAAGTAACATCTCAATACGGCGCTCGAGCGGCCGATCAAAATATTCCTCGAGGATAACTAACTTCGATCAATTTCAAAGCTAGCCACTTAATAGGCCACAAGTCAAGTTCAACTAAAAAGGTTCTAAGACAAATTAGTGTTTAATGACATTTCGGAAGCCTAATATACTCCTTGATCGTTTTCAAGGGACATCAGTATAAACCAAAGTGTCGCACTAACGATGACTACCAGATCAACCGTATCGGTACATGCCGTACAGTTTCCTTGGTCTATTGTCATATACTTAAGGTATCTCGAGATTCGGGTTAGAATCTTTCACACAAGCAAAATACCCAAGCAAGCCTTTGAAAAATAAAGCAATCAAGTCAAACAATTGAAAACATCGACCTATTCTCTTAAGGTAACCCCTTTTGAAAACATTTTGTTTTTGAAAGTATTCCCCAGCAGAGTCGCCAGTTCTGTGGACCTCCGATTTTTTTTTAATACCGGGCCATACCTCTGATCTGTAGAGATACGTGAACTGACTCTTTTTGTCGCTTAATGCTTTCGCATTTTTGAAAATTCACAGAGTCGCCACCGACCTTTTATTTTATCCAATTAAGGAAAGGTTTATAAAAGAAACAGAAAAAAGACCTTTAAGAAATTCTGGGTAAGGGGGTAGGTTATACAAAGGGAAGGTGTTAGCACCCTTTGTATCCATGGTTATCCATGGGCTCTTAAGTTTGCTTAGCTCACTTGTTTTTCGATGACTTTTCAATTGCTCTGAAATTGCTCATATGTGGTTTCAAATACCTTTGTAATTTGAATTTTGTAATGATCCGTGTGTGGATGTATACAAAATGCTTGTTTATCTTTCGAAAGATGTTTTGAAAAGAACGTTAACTTTGTAATAACCCGTGTTAGGATGTATACAAAGTATTGTCTTTTTTGAAAGTTTTGAAAAATCAACAGTGTATGAGAATTTTGTTTGTTTTGATTTGAGCAAGCAAACTAGGAGGTCTACCCTGAGTTGTAAGGTCTTTATCCTGTTTCCTTTAAAAATCTATCCTTTCACCGGATATAAAAGCAAGGTTCGATTTTGTACTCAAAATAGTAGAATTTGACTTTGATTTTGAAAGAATGAAAAGGATTACCTGAAGAGGTGCAAGTGTGATTGTGATTGGATTCAGATATTTATCTTTGAAGTTAGTGATCTAACGGTTCAATTTTATCTTTGACATACACGCAGTTTATATGTGCGGGAAATTAAAATGCGGAAATGTAAAGTGCGGAAAGTAAATCTACGCTATTACATCGATTGTGCAGGAAATGTAAACTAGCCTATTTACATCAATTTGACATCCTATACATTTATCTAGGAATTTAAATTGCAAGAAAATAAAAGGCATGTTTTTGGATTTTTATGATTGATTTTAATTATAATTAATGCATGATTAATTAAATTAAAATGAAGAAAAAGGATGAAAATAGATTTAAACCTAGAAATTAAGTTTAAAATATGTACAAAATATTTATTAATTAATTTTAAAACAAAACTAATTTTTTTGGAATTTTTGGAATTGATTTAAGTTAATTAAAACATAATTATGTAAATAATTATACAAATAATTAAAACTTAAAGATAAAATTATTCAAAATATGTACAAAATTAGTTTATAATATATAAACAATATTTAACACAAAGAACAATTTTTTTTATGATTTTTTGATTGGTTAGAATAATTAAAAAGCAAATATATAAATATATACTAATTAATTATGCAAAATATTGAAATTATGAAGAAAAATAAAATATTTTTATTTCAGAAAATAATATATTATTTTAGAAGTCTAAAAATATTTTTTGTGTATTTTTTGGATTTTTAAAACTATTTTTAATTAATTTAACAAAGAAATTAAAATAAAATAGAAAATAAAATAGAAAATAAAAGGATACTGATCCTGTGTGGTAATCAGTGAGGGAGCATGGTGGGGAAGAGTGATCTGGCGCGTTGGATCATTCATTAAATGAGATCAGATGGTCCAGAAATTGAGGCACGTGGTGATCAGTACACCTGCAAAGCACAGAATCAGAGATAAATTTAAAAAAACACGCGCGCGCTTCTGGACCAATGAGGGGGAGACACCTCATCGTCTTCAACCTTCAGACAAGGCCTTTTACAGCGCTTTTGTAAAAAAGCGCTATTGTAAGTGAACCCTAAATCTGCAAAATAACGAATAGGGTCAAACAAGCATAGAAATCAGGCGCGATGGTACCATTGGATTCGTCTTGTTCCACTGAATGTAACCCTGCCCTTAATTTGTTTTAATTTTGGCCCTAATGAAGAACCCTAATTTTGAGCTAAGTAAACCCTAAAATGGTATATGCTACAAACATCCATTAAAATCCAATTGAAGCTCCAGAAACGACCAGAGCTTCAAACCAAACACAATTATGCATCTACATCTTGTTAAATGTGCGTGAGTTATGAGATATAAGTTGGTTTTAGTTTGAACAAACCGTGGCTTTATATAACTCGATTCAGTGAAGTTTATGACTTGGAAATGATTGGAATTTGAAGGATAGAAAAACACTTAGAAAGGGGGGGATTGAATAAGTGTGACTTTAAATCTTGGACGATAAAAATAAATTGCACAATTATTTTTATCCTGGTTTGCTGTTAACGAAGCTACTCCAGTCCACCCCCGCAGAGATGATTTACCTCAACTGAGGATTTAATCCACTAATCGCACGGATTACAATGGTTTTCCACTTAGTCCGCAACTAAGTCTTCCAGAGTCTTCTGATCACACACTGATCACTCCAGGAACAACTGCTTTGATACCCTCTAAGACTTTTTCTAGAGTCTACTGATCAACACGATCACTCTAGGCTTAGTTCACTCCTAAGACTTCCCTAGAGTATTCTGATCAACACGATCACTCTAGTTACAAACTGCTCAGCCAACTGCTAAGACTTCCTAGAGTATACTGATCACACGATCACTCTAGTTCCTTACAACTTAATGTAATCTATTCAAGAGTTTACAAATGCTTCTTAAAAGCTATAATCACAACTGTGATATTTCTCTTAACGTTTAAGCTTAATCTCACTAAAATATTACAACAGCAATGTAGTGAGCTTTGATGAAGATGAAGATTCTGAGTTTTGATTTGAACAGCGTTTCAGCAAGTTAATTTGAATTGTCTTTGTTCAGGATCGTTAACCTTGCTTCTCATCAGAACTTCATATTTATAGGCGTTGAGAAGATGACCGTTGAGTGCATTTAATGCTTTGCGTGTTCCGTACAGCATCGCATTTAATGTTATACGCTTTTGTCAACTACCTCGAGCCTTGTTCACGCTGTGTCTACTGACGTAGCCTTTAGTAGCTTTTAACGTTCCTTTTGTCAGTCAGCGTAGCTTGCCACCTGTACTTCCTTCTGATCTGATGTTTGTGAATACGACGTTTGAATATCATCAGAGTCAAAACAGCTTGGTGCATAGCATCTTCTGATCTTCTGATCTTGAAGTGCTTCTGTTGCGTGATACCATCTTCTGATCTTCAGTGCTTCTGATCTCATGTTCTTCTGATGCTTCCATAGACCCATGTTCTGATTCTGCTTCGACCATCTTCTGATGTCTTGCCAGACCATGTTCTGATGTTGCATGCTGAACCATTTGAGACACAACTTCTGAGCGCTGAATTATGCGTACTCTTTATATATATTTCCTGAAAGGGAAATTGCATTGAATTAGAGTACCATATTATCTTAAGCAAAATTCATATTATTGTTATCATCAAAACTAAGATAATTGATAAGAACAAATCTTGTTCTAACAATCTCCCCCTTTTTGATGATGACAAAAACATATATAAATGATATGAATTTGCGATCAGAAAGAGTAGACGGCAAAAGACAAATTACACAGCTATAGCATAAGCATATGAATAAGTCTCCCCCTGAGATTAACAATCTCCCCCTGAGATAAATAATCTCCCCCTGAAATAAATACTCGAAGAACTTTAATAAAAGACTTCCCTGATTATTTCGGTAGAGACGATCATATAAGCTTCTGCCTTCAGAGAATTCATAGCTTCTGACTTCTGCTTCCATAGGACAGCTTCAGAACTTGAATTTCTTTAGATCCTTAGAACACTCACAGCTTCTGATTCCTGCTTCCATCTAGGACAGCTTCAGAACTTGAATTTCTTTGATCTTCTGAACATTCACAGCTTCTGATTTCTGCTTCCATTCAGGACAACTTCAGAACTTGAATTTTCTGGATCTTTTAGAACATTCACATCTTCTGATTTCTGCTTCCCTCGGATAGCTTCAGAACTTTGAATGTCTACCAACATCACTTCATGCTAGATTTGTATCAGAACATTGTTGAATGTACCAGAGCATCATCAGAGCATCTCTACATCCTGAAATGTTACAGAACAAAAACTAAACGACAAAAGTCAGCATGAACGAGTTAGAACATAAAATGTATGTTTGAACACATTATATGAATCAGAGCCATATAGGTTGAAATAATGTATCAGAGCAAATAATGTATCAGAGCCATAACATTATATGTATCAGAGCAAATAGAATTTTGTCAGAACAGGATAGACAATGATATTCAAATTCTATTATCAGTGCTTCTGATTCATTCTTCTTTCTTGCTTCTGATTTCTGAAGCTTGACAGCACTCAGCTTGCTTCAGTTTCCAAGAGCTTATTCCTTTTACAGAATAACGCTTCTTATGGTTTTGCTTCTGGTGTTTGCTTCTGAAGATTTACTTCACTTCTCTGTACCTGCAAAACACTTAAACCATATAGAACTTGCAGTTCTTGTTAGTGAATGTGTGGGAGCCTTTACCCAGCAACTGATAGATTTAATCAAATCATTTATCATTTATCTTCTCCCCCTTTTTGTCATAACATCAAAAAGAAAATTTAAAAAGGTTCAGATGCATAAAACGACAAATAAAATCACTGGAATGTAAATCAAAGACACTTTTTCATTGATAATCAAAAAAGGTTTACAAGACAGGAATGCAGGAAAACAGATGCAACAAGGAAAGGAAACTGCAAAGACCAAAAGACTAAGATCCTAGCCTACGCAAAATCCGCGCCAGAACATCATGAATCCCGTCAGTGCTTGCAGCTTGCCTTGTCATGAAGGAACGAAACTCAGCATTGGCTGCTTCTTGCGCGTCCAAACGAGAAGCCAGCATAGCTTGATTCTGATGAAGAGTTTCCAAGGTCTCCATCAGAGCTGAGGTTTCACCAGAAGAAGAAGCACCAGTATTTCTGCCCAGAGGGACAGCAATCTCAGCAGGGTGATCTTCTGGAAGATCTTCAGCTTGTGCATCTCCCATTTCCTCATCTGAGTCTGACTCAGAAGGAGCCTTGGCATATTCTGGTTCAGGCAGCTCAGAAGTTCCATCTTCCAATGCTTGAAGAATAGCTGCTAGGTTTGTTGGAGGAGTAGGACCAGCAACTTCAGCACGATAAACCACTACTGGAAAGACCATGAGAGGTGCTTTTTCAGAAGGGTTCATTCTGAACCAGTTGAACAGCCACTGAAAATCTCCAGTCAGCACAGGAAACCAGAGCACAGAAGACCGGGGTTTCCACACCACGATATCTCTGCAGAGATTTTCTTCTTCCAACTCATCTGCAGGTATCTTCTCTTCAAGAACGCTTCTGTTCCTGATGAGACAGTGGTGGCTGCTCTCACCAACTTCCAACCGGAGACCACGAACACCAGGAGCTTCAGACATAATCCTTCTCTGAGTGTCTGTAGCCTTATCCAGAAAATCCTGACGAAAGGTATTCCAGAGGTTGTTTGTAGCATACTCATCCAGATGATTAAGGTGAGCAGCACCTAGAATCTCCAACCAGCCATTTACATCAGCATGTAAAAGCTCCAGATATGTTTGAGTGGTAGGGGTTGGAGGGTTGACAGTGAACCTTGAGTCGGGAAGAACAACACTATAGGGATTAGGTGTTCTGGTGGGAAAAGGGTATGAGAGGGATGAAGAAATATCTGATGGAAGGGTTAAAGGAGAGGAGATATCAGATGGTGAAGAAGGTGGTTCCGAGAGGATGAATGAGGAGGAAGAGGTGGTGGAGGTCTTTGAAGAGGGAGGTGATTGACGGGAACCGTCAAGGGGTTGATACACTTTGAGAGGGTCATAGGAGATCCTAACTCTTTTAGGTTTGGTTTCTGGTTCAGCAGATGCCTTTCTCTTTTGTTTCCTATCATTGTCTTGATTCCCAGAGCTTGACGATGGATTCATGATGAATTTTCAGATATTGGAAATTGCTAGGGTTTATGATATGAAAAGAGAGAGATGAAAAAGAAACCGAATGCAGAGAGAGAGAAATATGAGAGGGAAAAGAAACGTTTGAAGAGTATATATAAAAAAAACTGAAAGAGAGTAAATGATGAAAAGCATTTAATGTTACGTGACATGAGGAGAGATAATAATGACAAAAGACGTGATTTGCACAGTTACCTAAGTAGACGTCCCCTCAACTGCACGCACGCTTGTCCAGGAATAGTGAACACGTGTTTACCATCTGGATAGCCAGTTACAGCTGTTTTGCTTTTAGAGAGATTCTGAATCAACTTAGACACTGAAACGTTAGTAATAACTGAATCACAATTTCTAATTGATTTCTATCAGAACTTCTTAAAAAAAAATTTCATATCAAAGGATACTCATACGTAAGAATTTCTCATCTTCTCATTCTGAGCTTGTTTCTGAAGACCCAATTTGTGCCAATTATATTGAATCCATCTGGTCTAGGAACAAGATCCCAAACATCATTCCTTGTGAACTGATTCAGTTCTTCTTGCATAGCAATTATCCAGTCTGGATCTTCTAGAGCATGATCAACAGAAGTTGGCTCGATCAAAGATACAAGACCTAATTGACAGTCTGCATTGTTCCTAAGGAATGCTCTTGTTCTGATTGGATCATCCTTCTTTCCAAGAATGACATCTTCTGAATGACCAGAGATGAGTCTGGATGATCTTCTGACAGATGGTTCTTCAGAAATACTTAGATCCTCCAGAGAAGCTGATACTTGATCTTCAGATTCTTTGCTTCTGAGAAGCTCTGCTTCTGATGCGTTGCTTCTTGGCTCAACAACTTCTGATATGTCAATATCATAACCTGCAAAATTATCAAACTGCTTTGGTTTTTCAGAACCAAGCTTATCATCAAACCTGATATTGATTGATTCTTCTACAACCAATGTTTCAGTATTGTATACTCTGTAGCCTTTTGAGCGTTCAGAATATCCAAGAAGGAAACATTTTTGTGCTTTGGAATCAAACTTACCAAGATGATCTTTAGTGTTCAGAATAAAACATACACATCCAAAAGGATGGAAATATGAAATGTTGGGCTTTTTATTCTTCCACAATTCATAGGGAGTCTTATTTAGAATAGGTCTGATAGAGATTCTATTCTGAATATAGCATGCAGTGTTTATTGCTTCTGCCCAGAAATGCTTAGCCATATTGGTTTCATTGATCATGGTTCTGGCCATTTCTTGAAGAGTCCTATTCTTTCGTTCTACAACCCCATTTTGCTGTGGAGTTCTAGGACAAGAGAAATCATGGGCAATACCATTTTCTTTGAAGAATTCTTCAAAGGATTTGTTCTCAAATTCACCACCATGATCACTTCTGACCTTTATGATTTTACACTCTTTTTCAGATTGAATCTGAATGCAGAAATCAAAGAACACTGAATGAGTCTCATCCTTGTGTTTCAAGAACTTTACCCACGTCCAGCGGCTATAATCATCTACGATGACTAATCCATATTTCTTTCCTCTGACAGATGCTGTTTTGACTGGTCCAAACAGATCAATGTGCAAGAGTTCTAATGGCCTTGAGGTAGAAACAACATTCTTGGACTTGAATGCAGGTTTGGAGAACTTGCCCTTCTGACATGCTTCACAAAGAGCATCTGATTTGAATTTCAGATTAGGGAGTCCTTTGACCAGATTCAGTTTGTTAATCTGAGAAATCTTTCTCAAACTAGCATGACCTAATCTTCTGTGCCAGACCCACTGCTCTTCAGAAACAGACATAAGACAAGTCACCTTCTGACTCATAAGATCTTGCAGATCTGTCTTATAAATGTTGTTCTTCCTCTTGCCTGTAAATAGGATTGAGCCATCCTTCTGATTTACAGCCTTGCAAGACTTTTGATTGAAGATTATATCATAACCATTGTCACTTAATTGACTGATAGATAAGAGGTTATGAGTTAATCCTTCTACAAGAAGTACATTAGAAATGGAAGGAGAGTTACCAGACTTTATAGTTCCAGAGCCAATTATCTTGCCCTTCTGATCTCCTCCGAACTTGACTTCTCCTCCAGACTTAAGCACCAGGTCTTGGAACATAGACCTTCTTCCTGTCATGTGTCGCGAGCATCCAGAGTCCAGGTACCATGACATGTTGTGCCTTGTCCTTTTTGCAGTCAAGGATATCTGTAATAGGAATAATTTTATCCTTAGGTACCCACATCTTTTTGGGTCCTTTCTTGTTAGATTTTCTCAAGTTCTGATTGAACTTGGATTTAACATTGTAAGCAATAGGAGGAACAGCATGATAATTCTTAATGTGAGTTTCATGATATTTCCTAGGTTGTGTCACATGCTTCTTGGTGTGTGTTATGTGAAAACTTTGTGCATGTGAAGTGTGCCTAATATCATGAGAGTGGCCATACTTGAACTGATCATACAATGGCTTGTATGTAATTTTCATTTCATCAACAGGTTCAAGTTTGTATGGGGTTTCACCCTCAAAACCAATGCCAACTCTTTTGTTTCCAGATACGGCATATATCATAGAAGCTAGCTGACTTCTGCCAATACTTCTAGATAAGAACTTCCTGAAACTTAAATCATATTCTTTCAGAATATGGTTTAGACTAGGAGTGGATTTTTCTGAATCAGAAGGAGATCCAACATTATTGGATAATTTTAAAAGTTTTTCTTTTAATTCAGAATTCTCCAACTCAAGCTTCTTTGTTTCAAATTCAAATTGCTTTTTCAGCTTTTTGTATTTGAGACTAATCTGAGACTTGAGTTCCAGAAGTTCAGTTAGACCGGAAACTAACTCATCTCTAGTAAGTTCAGAAAATACCTCTTCAGAATCTGATTCTGATGTAGATTCTGATCCGTCATCTTCTGTCGCCATCAGCGCACAGTTGGCCTGCTCATCTTCTGAATCATCTTCTGACTCATCCCAGGTTGCCATAAGACCTTTCTTCTTATGAAACTTCTTCTTGGGACTTTCCTTCTGAAGATTTGGACATTCATTCTTGTAGTGTCCAGGCTCATTGCATTCATAGCACATGACCTTCTTCTTGTCAAATCTTCTTTCATCAGAAGATTCCCCACGTTCAAATTTCCTTGAACTTCTGAAGCCTCTGAACTTCCTTTGCTTGGTCTTCCAGAGTTGATTTAGCCTTCTGGAAATCATGGACAGTTCATCTTCTTCTTCAGATTCTGATTCTTCAGGATCTTCTTCTCTAGCCTGAAAAGCGTTAGTGCATTTCTTGATATTTGATTTTAATGCAATAGACTTACCTTTCTTTTGAGGCTCATTTGCATCCAGCTCAATCTCATGGCTTCTCAAGGCACTGATCAGCTCTTCCAGAGAAACTTCATTCAGATTCTTTGCAATCTTGAATGCAGTCACCATAGGACCCCATCTTCTGGGTAAGCTTCTGATGATCTTCTTCACATGATCAGCCTTGGTGTATCCTTTGTCAAGAACTCTCAATCCAGCAGTCAGAGTTTGAAATCTCGAAAACATCTTTTCAATGTCTTCATCATCCTCCATCTTGAAGGCTTCATACTTCTGGATTAAAGCTAGAGCTTTAGTCTCCTTGACTTGAGCATTTCCCTCATGAGTCATTTTCAAGGACTCATATATGTCATAGGCCGTTTCCCTGTTAGATATCTTCTCATACTCAGCATGAGAGATAACATTCAGCAAAACAGTTCTGCATTTATGATGATTCCTGAAAAGCTTCTTTTGATCATCATTCATTTCTTGCCTTGACAGCTTTGCGCCACTGGCATTTACTGGATGTTTGTAACCATCCATCAGAAGATCCCATAGATCACCGTCTAGACCCAGAAAGTAACTTTCCAGTTTATCTTTCCAGTATTCAAAGTTTTCACCATCAAATACCGGCGGTCTAGTATAACCATTGTTACCGTTGTATTGCTCAGCAGAGCCAGATGTAGATGCAGGTGTAGGTGTAGTCTTTTCACTTTCATCAACCATCTTTTAAATGAAGCGTTTTTCTCTTCCTGAATCTTTTCTAAACACGGTTAAGTGCTTGCACCTTAGAACCGGCGCTCTGATGCCAATTGAAGGATAGAAAAACACTTAGAAAGGGGGGGATTGAATAAGTGTGACTTTAAATCTTGGACGATAAAAATAAATTGCACAATTATTTTTATCCTGGTTCGCTGTTAACGAAGCTACTCCAGTCCACCCCCGCAGAGATGATTTACCTCAACTGAGGATTTAATCCACTAATCGCACGGATTACAATGGTTTTCCACTTAGTCCGCAACTAAGTCTTCCAGAGTCTTCTGATCACACACTGATCACTCCAGGAACAACTGCTTAGATACCCTCTAAGACTTTTTCTAGAGTCTACTGATCAACACGATCACTCTAGGCTTAGTTCACTCCTAAGACTTCCCTAGAGTATTCTGATCAACACGATCACTCTAGTTACAAACTGCTCAGCCAACTGCTAAGACTTCCTAGAGTATACTGATCACACGATCACTCTAGTTCCTTACAACTTAATGTAATCTATTCAAGAGTTTACAAATGCTTCTTAAAAGCTATAATCACAACTGTGATATTTCTCTTAACGTTTAAGCTTAATCTCACTAAAATATTACAACAGCAATGTAGTGAGCTTTGATGAAGATGAAGATTCTGAGTTTTGATTTGAACAGCGTTTCAGCAAGTTAATTTGAATTGTCTTTGTTCAGGATCGTTAACCTTGCTTCTCATCAGAACTTCATATTTATAGGCGTTGAGAAGATGACCGTTGAGTGCATTTAATGCTTTGCGTGTTCCGTACAGCATCGCATTTAATGTTATACGCTTTTGTCAACTACCTCGAGCCTTGTTCACGCTGTGTCTACTGACGTAGCCTTTAGTAGCTTTTAACGTTCCTTTTGTCAGTCAGCGTAGCTTGCCACCTGTACTTCCTTCTGATCTGATGTTTGTGAATACGACGTTTGAATATCATCAGAGTCAAAACAGCTTGGTGCATAGCATCTTCTGATCTTCTGATCTTGAAGTGCTTCTGTTGCGTGATACCATCTTCTGATCTTCAGTGCTTCTGATCTCATGTTCTTCTGATGCTTCCATAGACCCATGTTCTGATTCTGCTTCGACCATCTTCTGATGTCTTGCCAGACCATGTTCTGATGTTGCATGCTGAACCATTTGAGACACAACTTCTGAGCGCTGAATTATGCGTACTCTTTATATATATTTCCTGAAAGGGAAATTGCATTGAATTAGAGTACCATATTATCTTAAGCAAAATTCATATTATTGTTATCATCAAAACTAAGATAATTGATAAGAACAAATCTTGTTCTAACAGAATTGTTTCAGTGTAGCTCAGAGATGATGTTTGAATGTTTATTTTATATTGAAATGGACTGAAACTTAAAATTCGAATTTCAAGTTTCTTTGAAAATTACAAGTGGTTACAAGTATGCTATATGCTTATGGATGCTTCTGAACTTGTCTCCCTTTGTTTGCTGAACTATGATAGCTTATTTATAAGCTATGTGTGCTTAGAATTGAAGCTAAGATGTGCCTTAGTTGCCTTTGTTGAAACTTTGCATTTTTTAATATAAAAAAGCTTGAATTCTTGACCAAGTCATCTTGCCTTCAATGCACCTGCCTTGTCCTTCAATTCTCTGCAGAAAGATGAAGATTCTTTGAGGTGAGTCATGCTTGGAAGTTAAGCTACCATTATCCATGCATTTTCCTTTTAATTTTAATCTTAAAGTAAGATAAAATCATGCCAAAAATGGATAAAAATGATATGGGCTTAGTCTTGGTCGTGGGAGGCCCATAGTAACATGGAAATGATGTTTGAATGCTGAAAACTTGGCCCCATTTGGAAAAAATACATTTTTGAGCAATGTTGATTTCATGTATTTTCCCAAAATTTAGCCAACTTCAACAAGGTGTAAATCCTTCAATTTTTGTCATATGAAGGAGATCTTGCACTTTTTAGAAACCTCAAAGAGTCCTCTAACCAATGTCTTTGGTCTCATGTCAAAATGATTTTTGAAGCTCCTTGTGTGTCCTTTTGAAAAAAGTGTCTTTTTGTTGACTTTGAAAATGACCTGTAATGTCTTTGATCATATTTTTCAAATGGTGAATCCAATGACCATGGGATCAATGGCATTTGAAAGATAATTGAATTTCCTTCAAAACAAGCTTTGGTTTGAATTTTTTGGATGAAGGATGAGAGAGTTATGATCAGTCAAAGTTGAGTTGACTTTTCAGGCAAAAACCCTAATTTTGAATCTTAGGGTTTTGTTGATTTTTGATCTTTCCTTGATGAATTATGATCATCCAATGATCAAATGATGAATCCTTTGACAAAATATGGACTTTGACAAAAAATTTCATTTTTGACTGTCTGTTGACTTTTTGGTCAAACGGGTCGTCTGTTGACTGTTTGAGCTGCTGACGGTGCGTCTGAGTGAATTGAAGTTTGAAAATTTGTATGATGGTACTTTGAGATATATGGATGTGTATGAAATCCATTTGAGCTCTCAAAAACTTGTTGCTCCTGTAAAAACAAGAAAAACCCTGATTAGGGACTGTTTGTGTAGGAGACAGTTAAGCGTACCTGATTTTTGTGCATTGTTGAGTCTCTGCTAATCGCGTGATATTCAGAAGACTTATAGAACAAAAATCTTGGAATTTTGAATTGTGAAATATTGATTTGATTGATGGTACAAAATACTGAGAATTGTACTGCCAGCAGTTTGGCTGTCAACTGACTGTCCAGGTATTTGAAACAGCAGTTAGAGTGAAAAATCAACAGTCAAAGTTAATTTTCTTTTTTGTTGTTTTTGTTTTATGTTTTTATGTGAAAAATGAAAGTTTATTTACATGACTTGTTAGAAAAACAAAGACATAATAAATAACTAATATTTACGGTACGCGGGCAAAATTACCGATAATAACCCTGAAAATCATTTAATGCACAGAAATAGGAATATTTGACTGGCAGAAAACACACAAAATATTATCTTAGTAATTAAGCAATATTATGACAAATAGTACAATATTTAATACTGACAGTACAAATATCACATACTATATTGAACAGTACGACGAATAAACGGTACATTTAAGAAATAAGAAATACGGCAAATTTTAAGAATGACGATTAATGACCCATGCTATGAACAATAACATGTAGATGATTGGGAGTGCAACCATTGCAGGTCCACACTCTTCAGGACTATGCAGGCAGAAGAAAGTCATGATCACCGTAGCAATGGTGATGACTGTAAGAAACAGTGTCTCTGTCCACTTTGCCATTCTTGTCAGGGAAGAAGAGAAAATAGATATGAGATAGGAATTTGAAAGATGAGTTGGAATTTGATGTGAGATTTTATGGAAGAAAATGAGAGGTATTTATAGAATGGAAAGAAGGAAAGAGACGTTGGGGAATGATGTGATTCCGTACAAAAGGAAAATTTGAGTGGAAGTAAGATTTGAAAGAAAGTGTATGATAGTGTTGGGAAAAAGGAGAGATTTGATTTTTGAAAAAGAGATTTGAAAAGATTTTTGCAAATAATGGAATATATTACAAAAACTAGTGGGAAACAAAAGATAATAATAATCTACTTGTTACCAGTACAGTCTGAGTTTCCTGATTCTGCGCCTGCAAAAAGATTTAACTCTGTACCAATTGTGTCAGTACCATTTATCTGTAAATAAATAAATAGCATGTGTGAAGTAATAAACAGTATTTGGTGTTTGCGTAAGAATAAATTCAACTGCAAGCCAAATTACCGTATAAGAAAAAATTCTAAAAACTAAGTATTTCATATGTCAGGATATTTGTTGAAATAAAAATCCATGATTATATGAGACTCTTAATTTTCAGATTGGAGTTTTCTTGAAAAATATGTGGGCAAATTTTGGGGTATAACACATAGGTATGAAGCACACCAAAACACACTCAATCCACACAATGGGATTGAGGGTCGCCAACACGGAACACAGACCGCACAATAATGATGCATGATACATGTTAACATACAACAACCATAACAACAAGTAAATTTTATTTCACCAATGACAATTATACGCCACCAATTCTGGCTACCAAACACCAAGCACATGCTATCACAGACCTGCAATAAGTTTTACAATGTAACACACAACAAACAAACACACAATGCACGATTCAAGCATTGATCACATATCACAACATACAATTATCACAAAGTAAATAAATATTAGACTATGAAATGAAGTTCCAAAAACCCAAAATTATTTTTATAAGAAAGTACATTGTTTCAGCTGTCCATAGGTTCAAACGGCGCGTCAAACGGACACACGGATCAAAATTTATGGTCAAAACATTGGATGGTTCAAAAACACTACAACAATAAGAAAGACACTACAACAATCAATTTGCCTTCTTCAACAATGTATTGTATTATGCTATTTTACAAAAAAAAATCAAAAGTAACAGTGTGCAGTCGATTTTCATTCAACATCAATCAATTTGCACAGTGTGTTTTTTCAAAAAAATATAATAGTATGCAATCGATTTGCACCAAACAACAATCAAATTGCATAGTGCATTTTCTCAAAAATTCTAGTTTTTCCACTGCTACGGGATTTTCACTCAAATATCTTCTTTAACCCCTAAACTAGTACCAATTTGATTAGAATTCATCAATGCAATTGGTATAACAATAACAACACTTCCAGCATGGGAATTAACATCAATCTATCAATTTTATCATGATTGAGTTATTTAGATTCATGCCCGAATTCATCCAACATTCTATTAATGTTCATGGATTCTCTCCATCTCAAGAATACAACAACAACATATCATCACACACAATTTAATTCATCAAATAATTCATTCGATACATAACAACATACCAACGTTTCTCTAATCAATTCAAACACACAAAAGGGGCAGATCATGAACATGAACAACAAAAAACTATGACAATTCATAATCCCTAAACTTACATATCATTATGTAAACCCTTAGAAGATTGGAATCCCCTTTTACCTTAGGCTTTTCCATTAAATCTTCAAGTCTTTAATGGGGTTCCTCTTATGCCCTAGCTCTCCCTCTTCTCTTTGCCTCTCCTCTCCCAACTTGTTTTCACGTATAGTGCAGAATGACTTCACTTCTCTCTATTTTCTCCTTATAATTATCCATCAACTATGGTTTGCCTATATTATCCTCAACTTAACCTCATCCAATTACCATCACACCCCTAAAATCTCTACACCTTTTATTTATTTTATTTCTCTCATTATTTTATTAGTAAACCACATAAATTAGTTATTTATTTAATCATATCATTACTATTATTATTTAATCTATTGCAATCTAATTAAATAATTCTAGTAACAACATTCTCTCACCACTGCTATGATTCTACCTTTTTACTCATACATCATCCACCACCTTTATTTTTGATTTTAAAAGTTATCAAACCTCTTAATCTCTGACTATGCTATTGATTTGTGTTGTTGCTACTTTGATTTCCGCTGTTGTTGTTGTTGTTGTTGTTGTTTTGTTTGTGTGCTTATGTGTGGTTTGCTTAATGCTCAATTTATGTTGCATCTTGTATGTTTTTGAATAATGTTGTTTTGCCAAAATTGGCCAAATGGGGATATTGTTGTTCCTTCTAGATTGGCTGCATTATGCAAAACAACATGGTTTGTTCAATTTGTTTATGTGAAAAGGACACATGTGGGAACATATGTCCTAGAATGTGTGCAACATTTGGCCCTTGTCAGCATGCCAATGTTGTAGGTGATCTACACATTGTTTTTTGATTATTTTAATCAAATTTGTTGCAGATTGTTTTGAACTTATCTCATCCTTTTTCGAGTTAACCTTCCAGTCGTGAATATATTCCTTATCTCTGGCCATCTAAAGTTGAAGATACTATTGAATAACCAAAAAGTTGGATGATAGACAGACTCAACACAAATAACAGTCATTGTAATAACACCTTATTATAAGTAATTATTCAAACTCAAGTAACTTATCCTTGTTAATTGCTTTTTGGGAAAATTGTTGCAAAGTGAGACTAAGCCAATTATGTTACTGAGTAAATTATGAATTTTCTATAACAACATACCTTGGCAGACTCGATCAATGAACTATTTCGCTCCACATAATAGAGATTAAATTTTGATTCAAATATTTTTGGGAAAATTAGGGTTTTCAAGAAAGATGAGAGAAGAAAAAGAAGAGAGAAAAAAGAGAAAATTGTAAACTGATTTGTAAAGATGTTATTACTATTAAGTGTGCTATTATTCAAAACAATTACAATAAAATGCTTATTTATAGGCGATCAAGGCTCATGCCCAATCCATACAACCCAAGTTCAAAACATACAACCCAAATCCAAAACATACAAGTTATATTTTGACTTTGACACAACATCTAAATGTTGTATTCGACATTGTAAAATACAACTGACTCCTACTAATTTGACAAGTTACTACGACTAAGTTAAATACTAGCTTTTTTTCAAAATATCGAATTACAACTTCTAACACACCATATGATTTATGTTTTCGAGACTTCTCATCCCAATGCTTTTCTTCAACTCGTCGAACCTGACTTTCTTCAGAGGTTTGATGAGTATATCAGCTATTTGCAATTCTGACTTGCAATGCTCAAGTTCAATCTTTCCTTTATTCACTTGATCCCTAAGAAAGTGATACATCTTTTCCATGTGCTTACTTCAATCATGACACATATGGTGACTGGCTAGGTCATAAGCTGACTTATTATCTACAAATAGTTTGAACTTCTTAGGTTCTGTGATCTTGAGTTCTTCGAGCAACATCTCTATACATGTTGCTTCACATGCTGTATACGATGCTGCCACACACTCAACATAACATGATGAGAAAGCTACAATTCTTTGCTTCCTTGATCTCTAAGAGAATAGAGCGCCTTCAATCATGAGTATGTAGCCTTCAATACTCTTCTTCTTATCTTGATCTCTACTGAAATCTGAATCAGAGTAGCTATATACCTCTAAATCTATGTTGGTCTTCTTTTGTCTTAGCATAAGCACACCATGATCAATTGTACCCTTTATGTATCTCAGCACCTTCTTAATTGCAGTGAGATGACATTCTTGGGGTTTCTCCATGAATTTGTTTAACAATCCGACACTCTAACAGATATCTGGCTCGGTGTTGCAAAGATACCTCAAGGATCTAATGATTTGTTTGTATAGTGTTGCGCTTACAAGATCATTATTTGTATCCTTCTTTAACTTTGCTCTAGTTTCCAATGGTGTGTCATCTGCATTATATTTGCTTATATTGAATCTCTTCAAGATATTTTAGGCATAATTCTTTTGATGCAAGAACACTCATTCACTTGTGTCTTTAAATTCCATCCCTGGAATATATGACAGGTTTCCTAGAATGGACATTTCAAACTCTTGCATAAGCTTCGACCTGACTTTTCTTATCTCTGCTTCATATGCATATGTAATCAATAAATCATCTATATACATGCATAAATTATTCGATTAACCTTGTCAGCATCATTGACATACACTCCATGTTCAGAGACACACTTTGTGAAACCTACTTTGATCAGGAAGCTATATATTCTCTTATTCCAAGCACTCAGGGCTTGCTTCAAACCATAGAGATTGTTCCTCAATTTATACTTCTTTGACTCTTACTCTTTGATTTTGAATCCTGGTGTTTGACTGACATATAATTCTTCTTCCAAAGGTCCTTTCAGAAATGATGATTTTACATCCTACTGATGTATCTTCCACCATCTGTATGTATCTTTCATGGCTTTTCACCAATTTTAATCATTCATGTCTTGATCCAAATTAATTGGTTCTGCTTCATCCATCCTCATCCTCGCCTTTTCTATTAAATCATCATCTGCATCAAGTGGTTATTTGTGAATCTCTCATATCCAGCTAGTCTTGTCAAGTCAGTTCTCGCTCGAATCGATCTTCTGACATTCTGCTCAAGTGGTTCTTCATTTCGATTGGTTGTAACTTTAGTTTGTTTTTCTTCTTGAAACACAATTGTGACTATATATGTCTCCTATCGAACTGACATATGACTCTAATCCCACCTTTTGCTTTCGTTTACCAGAACATCTTTATTAATCACTAACTTATCATCATCCGACAAAACAACTTGTATGCACTAGTCGAATGATAACCTATGACCACCATGGTCTGACTTCGATCATCTAGATTCTTCTGCAAGTGTTCAGGAACATGCTTGAAACACACTGATCCAAAAATTCTATGACTGAAATATGGCTTATGTCATGTCCAAGTCTCATAAGGTGCCTTCTCGGCTATCTTCTTTGTTGGAAATCTATTTAGAATATATACTGTTGTCGAAGTTGCTTCACCCGAAAATCTCTTTGGCATATCTTTATCTTTCAACATGCTCCCCGTCATGTTTAGTGTAGTTTTGTTCTTTTGTTCAACTGTATCTGTATTAAAGTGTATAGGGTGCAATGATCTCATGCTTTATACCTTCCTCATTGCAAAATCTAGAAAATTCTTGAGAAGTGTATTCACCACCACCATCAGTTCTCAATTTCTACAACTTGCATCCACTTTTTTTCTCGACATGCAATTTAAACTTCTTGAATTGTGCGAATACCTCATTCTTCCTTTCAATAAGGTAAATATACAAATATATGGTGAGTTCATATAAGAAAGTTAGTAAATAGTAGTTACCTCCATTCAACCTTACTTCAAAATGTCCACACACATTAGAGTGATCTAGCTTTAACTTTTTCTTCGACCTCATTGGCAAGTCTTGCTTGAATGCTTTCCTATCCTGCATTGTGTTGCAATATTCCTCATACACTTGACTTGGTTCCTTCACCTAAGGTAAGCCATACACCATCTTCTTCTTCTTGAGGTTACCTAAACTTCTAAAGTTTAGATGTCCATACCTATGATGCCATAGCCAATTTTTGTCCTCTTTTGCAGTCGAAGCAAGACACTTGTGATCAATAGTGCCGATCTCTACTTTGAAGGTCTTTTTTTCTGCCAATGGTGCTTTCAGAATCAACCTTTCATCACCACCATACACCTTTATCTGATTCTTTTCTAGCTTCATGTTGTACCATTTAGCAAGTAATTGACTCATGCTTATCAAGTTACTTGTCATCAAAGGTACATATAACACATCAGTGATGATGGATTTTTAAACATCCTTTCTAACCATTAATATGTCTCCTTTTCCACCTGATGTGACATGCCTGCCATCTGTAAACTTTATTACCTTTGTAATTGATTCATCTAACTTGGTGAACCCGTTTTTTATTATCAGTCATGTGGTTATGGCATTCTGAATCCAAGTACCACATGTTTGTTTCCTTAGTTTTTGGTTGTGTTGTTCACGAGTAGCACAAAATCAAAATCACTATCCCCGACGAGTGCGTATTGCGCTTCATCGCTATCTTTCCCTTATGCTTCCTTCATTCTTCGACAATTATTGATCATAATGGCCAAATCCTTGAAGTTGTAACACTGCACCTCCTTCATGTCAACTTTCTTCCTGAAATACTTGTTTCTCATGTCTTTTTTGGTTGAATCAGAGGGATTCTTTGAATTCTTACTTGACTTATCATCATTGACAAGATTCTTTCCCTTCTTCGCCTTTTCTTTTCCATATTTCTTGGAGAATCTTGCATGGAGTGCCTGTTCAGCCACCTTCTCCCATTTTGAGTTTTTCTGCTTTAGCCTCATCTCATGAGCCTCTAATGAAGCTTGAAGTTATTATAACTTCATCTTAGATAGGTTCTTGGACTCTTTAATGGAAACAACAATATAATCAAAATTTGTCATTAGAGATCTCAATACTTTCTCAATCTTCGGTAAATCGTTCATTGATTCACGATACGCCTTCATTTGGTTCAATAACAACACCACGCGTGAAAAGTATTCTAAGACTGGTTTATCTTCCTGCATATGAGTTATCTTGAATTCCTTTCTCAATGTCTACAACTTCACCCTTTTTAGTTTATATCTCCGCTTTACAAGTTCTTTAACTTGTCCCACACTCTTTTAGTTGTTTCTTCTTTAATAATCTTCTCGAACATGTTAGGATCCACACACTTGTGAATCAAGAACATACTTTTTCCATCTTTCTTCATTTTATCCTTATGTGCAGCCTTCTGTTTATCATCCACATTTGCTTCCAATGTCGGTACTCCATCGTTTACAATTTCACCCAAATCTTGAAATTTGAATATGACATTCATTTGTGCAACCCGCCTCTCATAGTTTTCACCTTTGAAAACCGGTATAATCGCTGGAACTTATGATGATATTGTGTTTCCGTTTGCCATTGCATATTCTCTTTGAATTGCAACCAAACTCATTGATACCAATTTGTTGGGACAAAAGGGATTTTAAGAAAGATGATAGAAGAAGAAGAAGGAGAGAGAGAGAGAGAGAGAGAGAGAGAGAATTGTAAATTAATTTGTAATTTTTTTAATGTTGTTAAGTGTGTCATACCCCAAAATTTGCCCGATCGAACCTACGTCCGTTAACCCATCAAGGTTCAGAATTAAGAGCCATAGGGTTTGACATTTCTATTGTCAAACTCGCTCTCTTATAAATCAGGTTGAGTTAAAACAAGGGCGTAATTAACAGGTGTTTTGGGATCTAAACAATGGGCCCAATTGTTACAAAAATTCTATGATTTTTGGAGAAATCATTTGTGTTTTTACTAACATTTATTTTTATTTTTTTTTATTTTTTATTATTAACTTTCATTAACATTATGATCATTATTAGGTAGAATTAGGATTAATAAGGTTTTATTCTTAATTAGATTTTATTAATTATATAATATTAGAATTATTAGTATTAAGCTAAACATTATTACTATTATTAGGATTCTTTTTTAGTTTTTAATTATTAAGTTAACTGGGCAATAGGCCCATTAGGTGTAGAAAACCCTAAGTGTGGCATTATAAATAGATAAATTTTCTAACAATGAGGGGAGGCCAACTCCATTCACAAAACCCTAACTCTCCACACTCACGTACAAACACTAACACCTATTCACAATCCTAACAATTTTTTTTACGCAGCTTTTGTTTTCCACATTTTTTCCAAAAAACATTTACAAACTCTCACTAACAGAGTGTCTCCACATAATTTTCATTTTCTTCATACAAATCCAAACCAAACAATCTTATTATAACAACCATACAATTACCGAATATAATTTGGTATTTTTAGAAAAAGTTTCATCCTTGTTTTTTTCCTTCTAAGTTATTTTTGTAGATACAGGAAAAGAAAGAGAAGACAACTCCGAGAACAATAGCAAGATCGCAGGCACCGCCACCAATCTCTGCGCAATCACACTCCTCAGACTATCCTCTCTGTTGCCGAAACCATACACGAACAACACATCGACACAAACCTGCACACGAACAATTCCACCGAGATAATCTTTAGCACAAACCGGCAATACAAATAGCCGCAACAACCACTACAACACTCTCCAAAAACACAATAACATGAAATTAAACTAACTATAAATTTTGCAGTAATCTATTTATGTTTTCAGGTGAAAAAAGAGGAGTAGATTCAAAGATAGAAAAAGAAGAATATGGCATATTTGAATCCGCACGCGAAACGGTCACGAAGCACCACTGTAAGTCATCACCGCAGCTCCAACAATCTCCCACGGCACCACCGTGCACGGCTTTGTCCGCACCGCCACATCCTCCACGACCATCTCCTCGATCTGACCGCCCGCCATCACGACGCAACGCCGGAATCGTGATGCACCACAAGCCCAACCGGACCATCATGGCTCCGACGACCGCGCCTCCGATCGGTAACCCCGTTCATCCCTCTTTGAGCGGACTGATGATATTAGTGTTGTTGTTTGTTTCAATCTCAGGTTTGTTTGAACATTTTCACGGATAACAAAAAAAATAGGATGAAGATTATCTTTCTATCAAAGAGAAATAGATCTTTTTTCTATTTTGCATTTGAATGTGTGAAGAAAGTGAAAGAAGGAAAGTGGCATCGTTGAGAAAAAGAAAAACAAGAAAAACTCCCTTTTGTTTTTCTCAGATCTAACTTTCCATTGTGTACCAATTGTTTCATTTATTTTTTTATTTAATTTATTATTATTGAAATGCCAAGTGTCTTATGATAAGAGGACTATAAAGTGTAGAATGGTCTCTACTCAACGTTGGCTTTGTAAAGATGCTGACGGATCAAAGGATGCCGCCCGCGTACGGGTATTGTGACCATTGGTTCTTCTATCATTTTTTTTCTTTCTTTTCTTTCATTTTTTCTTTCTATTATTTATTATTAATGTTTCTATGATTTAAGTTTGGGTTTAGAGCCGTGGGCCTTTTATTTGGTTACACTTTTAATCCATTAATGCATCCCTATGCGAGAAATAAAAAAAAACTAATTAATTAATTTATTAATAATTTAATCTAATATTAATTTAATTAACCCTTAAATAATTCTCTCCTCGACCCGACTGAAACTATCAGTCGCTTTAGACGAGAGATAAAAATATACAAATTAAAATACATTTTAATTTGCTGCCCGCGATGATCAATCTATCGATCTGAGCAATCAGCAATGCTCTTAATCTGTTAGCTATACTGATCAAATCTATTGATCACTGCATCTAACAGTGCCATATTAAAGCAGGGTTGTACGCTCAAAACCACATCTAAAACACTAAACCACGATACTACGGATTTACATCCTTTCAAACACTGCGATGTTTACAACTACGATAAGGTAATTCAAAATACCTTCGGACTTCGCATTTCAAAACAACTTCAAACACCTCCATAATCAAATTCATTTCTAAGGCGTACAACCCTGTGCCCGAACTACGTTGACTCTGATTCTCCCTAAGGAGATACGTAGGCACTTGGCAACAAGGCGAGTCCCCCTCCCTAAAATCTCAATTTTTCCCCTATTCAATTCTTTAGCCATTAAATCCTAATATTTTAGCCATAAACCTTTACCTTAGATTCAAAGCCAATAGGAAAGGGTTGAGGGTGCCTAACACCTTCCCTCAACCTGATTATAATAACTTACCCCGAATCTCTATCTGCGTAGGGTTTCCTATTCGCCCTTCAGAATAGGTGGCGACTCTAAGTTATAAATTTTTAGGCAGGTTGCTACAGCTGGCGACTCTGCTGGGGAATACACTATAGGTGAATTATTATGCTCCTAAGGCTTGAGAGGGTTTAGGTTTAGGTTTGTGGCAAACGGTTTAGGTTTTTGGCGAAATTTTCAGGGTTTGGCTAATTCGCCATTTTTAGGGTTTATGGTTTTTTTATATAAGTATTTAAATTTATTTATTTATTTATTTATTTATTCGCCATTACATTTATTTACCGCAATTCAATTAAATGTTTATTTATTTGAATATGTG
Organism: Vicia villosa; assembly: GCF_029867415.1. NCBI lineage: Eukaryota > Viridiplantae > Streptophyta > Magnoliopsida > Fabales > Fabaceae > Vicia > Vicia villosa. Next base: position 144,052,859 of record NC_081180.1, read on the forward strand.
TTATTTTATCGCATTTCGGGATATATAAATTGCTGTTAAACCTAAGCGTGGGAATTATAATAATGACCAGAGGGGAATTACATCGCCTACGAGTCTTATTATAATTCCACTCGGAGTGGGTTAGATATTCGGAAAGGTCTGATACGAGGCTCGACCTTGTTGAGGGCTGGACTGGGTACTTAGCTGATCTCTCTGGGAACCAACCCCTAAAACTCGAACCTCATGGACCAATGAGTTGTTCTAAAATCCAAAGAGACAAAAAGTCTCGGTGGCTACGAACAATCCCATGAGACCTTCTAGAACATACCAATGGGAAGGGTAGGCACCCTAAGCCGTTACGTCGAACCTATGAACCTAGGGCTTATGTGCTTACATGCTTATTATATATATGCAATTTATATACTGCGAATGTCTTGCGTGTCAATTTTGCAGGTACCCCTACGCGTTCCCTGGCCTACAGGGACCCTATTTCCAAAACCATGTCCTTCCCACGAAGGACACCTCCATTTACGCATGTTGATTGGCCTCCCGATGGCCATGAGACCTAGTGACTGTCATGAATGGTCACTCAGCGCCCTCATCTACACACTCCCTAACCTGTGGGGAGTTTCCTTTTATATCTTCATATTTTACAACTGCGTGTCCTTCCCACGAAGGACATCCTCGTTTACGCACATCGATTGGCCTCTCGATGGCCATGCGATCCAGTGACTACTTTGAAAAGTCACCATGTGCTTACGTCTACGCGTTCCCTAGCCTGTAGGGATCATATTTTTAAAAAACGCATCCTTCATACGAAGGACATCTTTGTAAGCATACGTAGATTGGCCTCTCGATGGCCATGCGATCTAGTGACTGTCTTGAACGGTCACTTCGTGCCTACATCTACGAGTTCCCTAGCCTCTGGGGATTCTATTTCTAAAAAAAATCACGTCCCTCATACGAAGGACAACTTCATTAGCATGCGTTCGATTAGCCTCTCGATGGCTATGAGATCTAGTGGCTGTCCTGAACGGTCACTCCATGTTTGTTTCCGTGCACCCTCTAACTTGTAGGGTTTGGATTCACATCTCTACATCTTTCATCCCTAGCCTGTAGGTATTTCGCTTCACCCAATATCGTCCTCAGATAGGTTGTGTTCCGCATAGAGGATCTTCCCACCAAGGACAACTTCATTGGTACACGTTGATTGGCCTCTCGATGGCCATGAGATTTGGTGACTGTCTTGAACGGTCACTAGCCGCTATCTTCTGCATACTCTCGAATCCAAGGGATTTCCCTTAGCGTGTCATAACATTTATCCTGCAAAGATTCCAAGAGGGTCTAATGTCGCCTCTAAGGCTATCCCTAGGGTCATATGTTACACATCTGCATTGCATACATGGAGTTATAATACAAGGAGTCTCTCGCATACGCATGCATTTGCATTGACATACATTTGCATCTACATTTACATTTGCATCTTCACCCGCATCCACACTTACCGCGCTAGCCGATTTCCTGAGACTCGCAAAAAAAATCAAAAGGATCGTAGACTATGGAGAAAGAAGGATAAATTATCGAGAACAAACTTGGTCTCACAAGGAGAATAAAAGATCTTAGTCTTGCTAAAAAAAAAAAGATGCCTTTCGCCATGCCAGCCGCATGTCCATGCCTTGTCATAACAGGATTATGAATACAATGAAGGTTGTCATCGAGCAAGGATTAGTTCAACAAAGAGTTCCCTCATAGATACACTCAAGATGTATCTAGTTATAAAGGGGTTCATCTTAGAACATATCAAACTTTCGAGGACGCTCTACGATAACCTGGGGACAAGGATTAGTCCAACTAGGGCAATATCCTGAACAAAGAGGCATAACTACGATGGAGGGAATTCGACATATGTCAGCCCCACACCAAGAAAAAAGGGTCATAGGTGATACTATCCTTAGGAAAGGCAAAAGAGGTTCAGTCAAAGGAAACTCATGAAGTTCCGATACGACGAAAACCCACCGCTAACGACTTAATCCCGCCAGGTTTGACATGTCCAAAGAAAATTCGAGGTTGCCCTCACTTCTACAAGTTTAAGAATCTAAGGAGTAAAACAAGGTCAGTGGATCTACAAAGGAGATTATCCCTAGGATCAATAGGTGTTTACCGTGCTCACAATTTCAACCCTTACGACCGCTAAGTGTTACTCAAGATAAAAGTTGTACCTTCGGATTAGTAATTCTAATGGGACAACCATGCAGGTTTTGGAGTCAATTCATTCACTCACTACCATGACTTTCCAGTCACACACTTCTATTTTTAGGGTTATTAACAAACTTGAGGGAGAATGACGAATACAAATGACAGTCCAGCTAAACATATGCTTTCAAGGTAAGACCAAGCCGAGGATGTACAGGCATTGCTTCAATTCCTAAACAGTGGAGATATAAGGATGTTAATCCCTCGTTACCCCCTCGAGCCAGGAGTTGGAGTTTGTTTCTACTTTTCAAAAGAACCTTGATTTTAACTAGGGGCAGGGTAGATGTCAACTAATTCAATGATGTATTTTGGTTGCCAAGAGAATCAGTCAATCCAAGCATAAGGTTCAAGCATATCTTCTTCCTCGCATTCATCCAAGATTGAGGAAGCAATGGAGGTAACGTTTACAACACCTTCTTCCTCATTACATCATTCAAGATCGAGGAAGTATCAAAGGCGAAGCTTACAAATCAAAATCAACATAGCAGTCACAACATGCAATATCCAAGAATCAATCTCAAAAGGAGCTTTCAAGAATAAAAAACGCCCGCTAAGTCAAAATGAAAATTCCATAAAAGGAAACAAAAAGACTTAGGCAAAATTGGGGCATCCCGATGGGTCAAATTCAAAAGAATTAGCTCATGCAAAAATAAGGGATAAAAACAAAGGCGAAATACAAAGGATAATCTTGTGACTGCTAAACCATCAAAGCTTCACATCAATGTTTGGATCTTTACAACATATGTCATCAAAGTTTGGATCTCTACTAAGGCTTCTGCTCAACATCGAAACTGAAACGATTCTCTTGCAAACAAAGCACATCCATTGGATTAGGCGAATTTTTAGGATCTGGAGAACATCAAGGAGAAAGGGGTGGGTTAAATAAATTTTGAGCCTTATATCCATTGTTTCTTAAAACATGAACCAGGCCAAGTTACAACATTTAAAAGTCCTAATTGAGGCGAGGTTAACTACGAAAGCATATTAAGCAGGAATTTGTTATACTGACTCCTATGTTTGTTAAAACTACTTCTAATCATTATGCTTCTTCAAGCATTCTTTTCAAAACCATCCAGTCCTAATTCATAACGGACTTCGATTTCAAAACTTGCATACGCATTCCATTGGAGCTACTTCTCAAAAGGTACAACACCATCTACGAGTATACACTTAGCATCGAGGAAATCTCGAAATGGGTTAATCAAAGGTGATCATTTCTAATAAAGACCCTGGAGTCGGGGGAACCACATCTAGGGGGTTCTCCTAAACAGGGGCAAACTTTCAAGGATCGCAGGGGCATACAATCAAAGATCCTATTTACTAGGGGCATTCTTCCTAAGGTTCAATCGACCTGGGTCACATCTCGAAACAATCTCAAACAGGGGCATGTCAAACATGGGAAGAATTCAAATTCAAAGGATAGAACACTATGTATAACCCTCCATATCTTGGAGATCAAGGGCGTACCACTTCAATCCAGATGTCAAGGCATACGACAAGGTTATTTCCTAGGGCACTCCCCTCATAGGCATCTTTTCCACTAAAAATTTGGGGCAATGGATATCAAATCCATAAGGCGCACAGCATAAAAAAAGGCGTTCTCGCACTTTACAACATCGAACAAATCTTTCTCCTAACTACGATCTTCCAAGCTCAAACAAAACAGGTATCGGGAAATCGCGCTAGCATCACACCCCATCTTAACAAACAGACCTGCAACTCCAGCGAACTATATACGCTTTGGTTATTAATAACCTACCATTGGAGCATCATACAAATACATACAAATCATGCATTGCATACATTGGTTGATACATTACACCGTAACTCTTTATGTGGTCTTCTTCAAGACAAACATTCACTTCCATTCCAAAAAGACCTTTTCAGGTAATCTTACAGAAGACATTACTTCGTTCCACTCATTACATCAACCAAACATACGCATAAGCATAAGCATACATAAACATTACAAAGCCAGCATAAGCATAGTCAGGGTATAAGTGCAAGCATGGAGTAAACAAGCTCAATGGGTTTAAGGAGATAAAAATCTCGGGATTGCATCATCATTAGCATACATACATACGCATTAGCATACGCATATCATCTAGTGCATTTACACATCACAAAAAACCCAATTTCTATTGGCAGTCCAAACCATCATTAAACCCAGTTCCCGTCTGGTAATCAGTTCCTGTCTCACTATTACATCAAAATTCAAATCATACTACAAAAGCCTAGTTTCCAACCCTCGTGTTGTGATTGGTGTATTTTCTCCGACCCTCGAGTCGTGAGTCTCCGAACAGGTGAATCTTTTCCATGCAGGTAAATTTTGCTAGAACTATAGCAGGCGATCACTCTTATGCAGGTACGCTTGTCAGAACTATGGCAGGTAATTCCTTTGGTGCAAGTGAATTGTCCGAACTAGGACAGATGATCCTATTGGTGCAGGTGAACTTGCTAGAACTATAGCAAGCAATCCTATTGGGGTCCACAAACTGCGAGTAGCTTACCAGCACTATGGTAAGTGAGAGATATAAACTGCGAGTAGCTTACCAGCACTATGGTAAGTGAGAAATATAAACTGCGACGTAGCTTGCCAGCACTATGGTAAGTGAGAGATACAAACTGCGCGTAGCTTGCCAGAACTATGGTAAGTGAGAGATACAAACTGCGACGTAGCTTGCCAGAACTATGGTAAGTGAGAGATACAAACTGCGAGTAGCTTACCAGCACTATGGTAAGTGAGAGATACAAACTGCGACGTAGCTTGCCAGAACTATGGTAAGTGAGAGATACAAACTGCGACGTAGCTTGCCAGAACTATGGTAAGTGAGAGATACAAACTGCGAGTAGCTTATCAACACTATGGTAAGTGAGAGATACAAACTGCGACGTAGCTTTCCAGAACTATGGTAAGTGAGAGATACAAACTGCGCGTAGCTTGCCAGAACTATGGTAAGTGAGAGATACAAACTGCGAGTAGCTTACCAGCACTATGGTAAGTGAGAGATGCAAACTGCGAGTAGCTTGCCAGGACTATGGTAAGTGAGAGGTCCACAAACTGCGGAGGCTTGCTGGCCATAGCAAGCCAATTACACAATCAACAGAAGGTCCTCGCTATTCCTTTTCAGGAACCTTTCCAGGAAGTCTTCTTCAAGACGTATTCCATCCTTTCTAGGAGCTTTTCCAGGCATACACAGGGGTTTTCAAATGATTCCTCAACTGGGTTTATCACGTTAGTCCCTCGGCAGTGATCTTCTCCGTCAACAACAATCAGAGGTGTTGTTTTTCTTTTCAGAATTATTAACACACTTCGATTTACATAACTAACAATCATGCATCATTCAATTGCATATCTCATTCATACATAACGCATATACATACATCGCTCTCATTCATTTTGAGAAGTTCACTGCATCATACATCGCATGCGTCATAACATTGCATAAAATTCAGGTTGCCTTTATAGGCCGTGCTACAACCAAGACACAGTGGTTCCTTTCAAAAGCGTTTGCTCCACACTCTGGAAAACGGCATTTACATTGGATGGCATCTTTAAGCCCATTTCCTGCGGAATTCTTTCCCAACAAAGGCAAATTTCAGGGCATTTCAGTGTTCAATCATCTTCCACCTTTTAAGATCACGATAGGCAGACGTGCCTATCTAACTCTTCAGGTTTAAGAAGATTGAACAGGGGCAGCTGTCATACCCCAAAATTTGCCCGATCGAACCTACGTCCGTTAACCCATCAAGGTTCAGAATTAAGAGCCATAGGGTTTGACATTTCTATTGTCAAACTCGCTCTCTTATAAATCAGGTTGAGTTAAAACAAGGGCGTAATTAACAGGTGTTTTGGGATCTAAACAATGGGCCCAATTGTTACAAAAATTCTATGATTTTTGGAGAAATCATTTGTGTTTTTACTAACATTTATTTTTATTTATTTTTATTTTTTATTATTAACTTTCATTAACATTATGATCATTATTAGGTAGAATTAGGATTAATAAGGTTTTATTCTTAATTAGATTTTATTAATTATATAATATTAGAATTATTAGTATTAAGCTAAACATTATTACTATTATTAGGATTCTTTTTAGTTTTTAATTATTAAGTTAACTGGGCAATAGGCCCATTAGGTGTAGAAAACCCTAAGTGTGGCATTATAAATAGATAAATTTTCTAACAATGAGGGGAGGCCAACTCCATTCACAAAACCCTAACTCTCCACACTCACGTACAAACACTAACACCTATTCACAATCCTAACAATTTTTTTTACGCAGCTTTTGTTTTCCACATTTTTTCCAAAAAACATTTACAAACTCTCACTAACAGAGTGTCTCCACATAATTTTCATTTTCTTCATACAAATCCAAACCAAACAATCTTATTATAACAACCATACAATTACCGAATATAATTTGGTATTTTTAGAAAAAGTTTCATCCTTGTTTTTTTCCTTCTAAGTTATTTTTGTAGATACAGGAAAAGAAAGAGAAGACAGCTCCGAGAACAATAGCAAGATCGCAGGCACCGCCACCAATCTCTGCGCAATCACACTCCTCAGACTATCCTCTCTGTTGCCGAAACCATACACGAACAACACATCGACACAAACCTGCACACGAACAATTCCACCGAGATAATCTTTAGCACAAACCGGCAATACAAATAGCCGCAACAACCACTACAACACTCTCCAAAAACACAATAACATGAAATTAAACTAACTATAAATTTTGCAGTAATCTATTTATGTTTTCAGGTGAAAAAAGAGGAGTAGATTCAAAGATAGAAAAAGAAGAATATGGCATATTTGAATCCGCACGCGAAACGGTCACGAAGCACCACTGTAAGTCATCACCGCAGCTCCAACAATCTCCCACGGCACCACCGCGCATGGCTTTGTCCGCGCCGCCACATCCTCCACGACCATCTCCTCGATCTGACCGCCCGCCATCACGACGCAACGCCGGAATCGTGATGCACCACAAGCCCAACCGGACCATCATGGCTCCGACGACCGCGCCTCCGATCGGTAACCCCGTTCATCCCTCTTTGAGCGGACTGATGATATTAGTGTTGTTGTTTGTTTCAATCTCAGGTTTGTTTGAACATTTTCACGGATAACAAAAAAAATAGGATGAAGATTATCTTTCTATCAAAGAGAAATAGATCTTTTTTCTATTTTGCATTTGAATGTGTGAAGAAAGTGAAAGAAGGAAAGTGGCATCGTTGAGAAAAAGAAAAACAAGAAAAACTCCCTTTTGTTTTTCTCAGATCTAACTTTCCATTGTGTACCAATTGTTTCATTTATTTTTTTATTTAATTTATTATTATTGAAATGCCAAGTGTCTTATGATAAGAGGACTATAAAGTGTAGAATGGTCTCTACTCAACGTTGGCTTTGTAAAGATGCTGACGGATCAAAGGATGCCGCCCGCGTACGGGTATTGTGACCATTGGTTCTTCTATCATTTTTTTTTCTTTCTTTTCTTTCATTTTTTCTTTCTATTATTTATTATTAATGTTTCTATGATTTAAGTTTGGGTTTAGAGCCGTGGGCCTTTTATTTGGTTACACTTTTAATCCATTAATGCATCCCTATGCGAGAAATAAAAAAAAACTAATTAATTAATTTATTAATAATTTAATCTAATATTAATTTAATTAACCCTTAAATAATTCTCTCCTCGACCCGACTGAAACTATCAGTCGCTTTAGACGAGAGATAAAAATATACAAATTAAAATACATTTTAATTTGCTGCCCGCGATGATCAATCTATCGATCTGAGCAATCAGCAATGCTCTTAATCTGTTAGCTATACTGATCAAATCTATTGATCACTGCATCTAACAGTGCCATATTAAAGCAGGGTTGTACGCTCAAAACCACATCTAAAACACTAAACCACGATACTACGGATTTACATCCTTTCAAACACTGCGATGTTTACAACTACGATAAGGTAATTCAAAATACCTTCGGACTTCGCATTTCAAAACAACTTCAAACACCTCCATAATCAAATTCATTTCTAAGGCGTACAACCCTGTGCCCGAACTACGTTGACTCTGATTCTCCCTAAGGAGATACGTAGGCACTTGGCAACAAGGCGAGTCCCCCTCCCTAAAATCTCAATTTTTCCCCTATTCAATTCTTTAGCCATTAAATCCTAATATTTTAGCCATAAACCTTTACCTTAGATTCAAAGCCAATAGGAAAGGGTTGAGGGTGCCTAACACCTTCCCTCAACCTGATTATAATAACTTACCCCGAATCTCTATCTGCGTAGGGTTTCCTATTCGCCCTTCAGAATAGGTGGCGACTCTAAGTTATAAATTTTTAGGCAAGTTGCTACAAAGTGTATTTGTTATTCAAAACTATTACAATAGCATTCATATTTATATGCGATCAAGGCCCATGCCCAATCCATACAACTCAAGCCCAAAACATACAAGTTATATTTTGGCTTCGACACAAAAGCTAAATGTTAGGACTGATAACATGAAATTATATAGTATATTTGATTTGATTTACATAAATAATGTTTGTATTTTATTTTAATTATTTTATTTTATTTTAGTGTTATGCTAGTATTTTCATTGTTTCAGATTAATTAGGTTATTCGAAGATCGATTGACAAAAAGGAAAGAAATCGAGAAGAAATCGTTCAAAAATCCAAAGAAATGAAAAGAGGTATAAATAGCAAAAGAGGGTTTTGAAGAAGTAGAACGACCTACAAGATGAAGTCCCACCTCACAAGTGGAGGCGCCCGCCTCCAAGGCTGTGTGGGGCACTGTCGCGTGAAAATCGGGATGAGACACCGGATGCCTTCTTTGGGCTCGAGTGCTCAAGAAAATGATTTTGTTCTTTTGTCACGACCAAACTTTTAATTATTTCCAAAGTAGGAAAAGGAAAAAAGTTGCAATAACCTTAAAAGATATGCAAAGCAAATAACACAAAATTAAAAGCAATGCAAAAGTAGGGGAGAGATCTTGGGTAAGAGGGTTGGTTATACGAAGGGAAGGTATTAGCACCCAACGTATCTATAGTACTCTATAGGTTTCTTTGTTATGTTTGTCTGTGTACTTCATTCTATGATATTAGGGAGGTTTTCTGTTGTGAGATATGTGGGGCCTAAGGTGTTTGTTTGATTATGCTCGCAAAGATCATCGCAATCTTCTGCATACATATCCCTTAGAGGGAATCAGAGCATCTGTAGCTCAAGGTCTACGGGTGCTAAGGTTTGAGTGGTTTGAGGGAGATAGAAGTTTTGCTCGCCAAGGAATAAGACCTTGTGCCTACGTATTCTCAAAGGGATGTTGAGAAAATCAGAGCAATCGTAGTTCCCACTTATGCTAGTGGAAGCAAAAGATAAGAGACAAACGTCATCTTAATGCTCAATGTATCTAATCTATATCATCACATACATCTGTTTAAATTTTTTTTGAAATCTTTTTATTATAAGACCTGGGTTGTGCCACTTATGGTTCTTAGAATGATAAAGATGTTTTTGTTTAGCCAGCCTTGTGGCAAAAACAAGTTTGATTAGCCAGCCTTGTGGCAAAAACTTTTGATAAGTCAGCCTTGTGGTAAAAACTTTTGATAAGCCAGCCTTGTGGCAAAAACTTTTGATAAGCCAGCCTTGTGACAAAAAGTTTTGATAAGCCAGCCTTGTGGCAAAAAAGTTGAGTTTTAATTGTTTGTGATGATATAGAAGAGATACTGCTATCATAGAGATGATATATGTCTAATCTCCTAGGGTATTTGATTTGGATATTGGGGATGCTTTTAAGAAGCCCGTGGGTCCTTGTACGAAGCCCAAGAGGAGGCTATCCGAGGTTCCTTGCATTGTAAGCCCAAGAGGGGGCTATGGGAGGGACAATCGAGGGTCCTTGTATTGTAAGCCCAAGAGGAGGCTATGGGAGGGACAAGTCGTTTGTATGAAGCCCAAGAGGAGGCATGGTACAATTGAGGGTCCTTGTATTGTAAGCCCAAGAGGAGGCTATGGGAGGGACAAGTCGTTTGTATGAAGCCCAAGAGGAGGCATGGTATAGTTGGTTTGAGCTCTTAGAGAGATTTCACCGGGAAACCATACTCTATGTCCTAACCTAAACTAGGGATATTCTTTGCACGAAGCCGAATAGGAGGCTATGGGGAACCTAGTGTTGTACTAAGTTGAACAAGTATATATAACATGATCACAAATATGAACAAGTACGAACAAATATGAACAAGTACATGAACAAATATGAACAAGTATGAACAATTATATATGACAAGGTGTGTGTGTACAATGGAGTTTATGAAGGAAATATACCTGTAAGGATGATCCGTTTATGTACACGGGGCTCGGGACTTATACTCGGGGAGAGGCCCAATGAGTTTATTTAAAGCTATGTAAACAAATATTTACAAAGGGGTTTGGGACTTATACCTTAAAGGAGGCCCATGTTTTATTTCATAAAACATGGTTGATTGTTTTGTTAAAAAGTGCGAGGTTTGTCGTTTGAAAAACTTTGATCGTTTTATTGAAAAACAATTTGAATTTTGAAAGAAAGGTCAATTTAATTAAGATAAAGACAAAGTTTATGCTTAATTAAGACCTAAGTGATTAGGGTTTGATCACAAAATATTTACAAGTGATTAGGTTTTGAAAATCAAGTGAAAAAACTATTTAAAGTATTAAAAAACACTTAAAAACAAGTCATTTTAAACCTAATAAAAATGCATCAAATAAATATTTTTTTTTGTGATTTTTTTTTATATTCATAAAATATATATGTTAAATGAGAAGTGTACAAAAAATGAAGTTAAAATGAATTGATTTGATTGGTTAATTAATTAAATGAAGTTGTGTAAAAAACCAAAGAAAATAAGTGATAAAAAGAAGGGTTTGGTCCCATAGGGACTTGAACTCGTGACCTTGAGGTCACTACTTAAAACAAAAGCCAACTGAGCCACGCTTGTGGCTTGTAATATACACGCGTTGAATTAATTATATTTAAAATCAAGAATTTGAATTTTTCAAACCAAATCTGGCGCCAAGAACACAACCCTAACTGATTTTTGAAAATCTTTGAAACTGGATTATTTTGATAAAGTGAAGGGTCTATCTCACTCGGTTTTTCACAAGGATCATGATGGTACCCTCATAATTCATTTATTTTCACTCTAAGATAATCAATTTTCGCATGAACATGAAGAACCCTAAAACTGAATTTGATCATGAAATGATGTATGTGCAAGTTATGATGCAATTGATTGAGGGTTATTGATCCATGATAGTGCAGAAACAAGATGGCAAAGCAGTTTTTCATTTATGATGCATGTATGATGGAGTTTGAAGTTCATAGCATTTACCTTGAAAAATGGCAAAACTGAGAATCGAATTCTGCAAATGAGAGGTTCCAGGTGTTGTTTCTTGATCTGGACAGCTTCAATGGACCTTATGGAACATGTTTGGATGCTTGGAACAATCTGAATTCACCTGAGCAAAGCCATGGAACCCGATCTGCAGAGCCTTGGAGTATGAATCGAATTTGATGATTCTGGTGTTATAGGTCATGGATGATGATTGGGATAGTTCATATATGGTATATGGAATGTGTTTGGATGATTAGCTTGGACAGAAATAAGCTAGAATGAAAATTGGCATGATAAGGCTTATTATGTGCATATATGGAAGTGAGGTAGTGATTTTGAGGTTTAGGTGTTTTTGGGGTGTATGAGGGGATCAAACACATCCCATATGATGTTTATGAGTTGTTGGAACCACCATCTTGGCCAGAACTTCAATGGTTTAGAGGTTGAGATTTCTACCTCTTTGAAACTTAAGAAAACTTGCAATTCAAGAAAGAAGAGAAAACCTATGCTTTGGAGGTTTTGGTGTGATTTTGAATGAAGTTTGGACCTCTATTTATAGGCCAAGAGTTCTGAATGCAAGACTAAGCAAGTTGTGATTAGAATGGTGATTTGGCATCTGGAGATAAAATGGAATCTTTGCATTAAATGCAAAATGGTTAAAATCTAAACCATGGTTAAAATTTCCTATGCTTCTTATCTCTTTCCAATCTGATCTCAAATGATAAATATCTTGCACTCATTGCTTGTTTATGTCATTGCTTGCATCATGAGGCAAAAATGTTCATAACTTTGTGAAAATGGTTTGAAATTTTAAGCTTAAGGACCTCTAATGACAAAATTCAAAACCATAGCTCCACTCAATGTTTTTTCATGCTCTTGGACATTTTGGAAAGCTCTTGTTATGTACTTAAAATCCCTAGTTGAAAGCTTCTTCAAGATCTTTAAGGAAATGGGTGAAAAAGATCCATGAACTTTGTAAAAAATGAAGTTTTTAGTGAATTTTTCAAAAGATACCAACTTTGAAGCTCCATATCTCTTAAATGATTAATCTTATGGAAAAAAATTATATGTGACAAAGTTGTTCATTGGACCAAAATCTACAACTTTCATGTTGGAAGTTTTTTTCAATTTGTAGGTGAAATTTTGAGATATTCCCTTCCAAAGTTTGGAAAAAACCACTTGAAAACACTTAGAAAATTTTCTAAGTATAAAAAGTCAAACTTTGACTTTTTGATTCTTGATTGATTTTCTTGATTTTCCTTGATCAAATGACTTCAAATATCATATATTGCTGATTTAAAACTTCAAAAGTCATGGTTGACCAAATTTCCAAAAAGTCAATGGTGATCTTGTACAGTCGACTTTTTCAGGTGAATCGCACTTCTGGAGATTTCAGATGAATCAAGCTGTCCTCACCAAATGAATGGTATGAATGAATCATATTGAGTTATTTGTGGCACCATGTCCTGATTGAAAAGTCAGTTGTTCAGGTGAATTAGGTCAAAAACCCTAATTATGAACTTGATGAAATTGATGACTGTGGCTCTTGAATTGAAGTACAATTTCCATTGGATATTGACATAGGGATTATTTGAAAATGATTGAACCCTTTGAGTGATGCCCTGGAGCCTTTGAGGGTTTCCCAAATGTAATCCCTGATTTCAGTCCCTGATAGTTCAAAATTCCAGTGTGAGGACCTGAAATTTTACTGTTGATCAATCCTTGTGTGGGAGATGTCTTGAACCAATAGATTAGGTCAAGATGATGCATTTGGAGTCTTGAGGTCATGTCCCAAGCCATTAGGTCAAATCCTGAGCAAAAGTTAGGAGTATGCTGTCTTCAGTCAAAACCCTAATCTGGTTGATTCAAAGCTTTTGAGCTTGTTGAAATGAATCTTTGAGGACCAAATGTTGATTGTTGATGAAGATGGTTCTTTTGAGATGAAGGGAGAACAAAACCCTAATTGATTGTTACTTGTACTGGTGATTAATTTCTTGATTAAAACCTGCTAAGTCACAAGTAGCAAACACAAGCTATGCAATTTGTTAGTGATGCAAATGATGCATATGCAATGATATGAGGTGGTATCTTAGGTCAAAAATTGGGGTATGACAGGCACACAAGTGGAGACGCCTGTCTCCACCACTTGAGACCCCCGTCTCCACTCAAGACGCCTCCGCATGCTTATCCAGGTCATCTACCTAAGACGACCGTCTCCAAAAGCATGTGGGACCCGCCACTTAACCGTTTTCTCCATTATTTTCATGGACAATTCCAAGTCTTTATTCGTGTCCTATATTTTCTCAACTTCTCCAAAACTTCTCCAACCAAGTTCTCCACTATCTCCACTACCTCTCACATGATAACTTCAAACAATTCCCACTATATAAAGAGGAGAGTATTCATGTAAAAGGGGTTGGACCATTCTAGTCCCAGCCACAGTTTCTCTGGTCTAGTTTTCCTATTTTCTATTCCAGCAATATTTTCCAGCATTCAAGTTATTTTTTTTCTTTCTTCTTTTCATAGTTTTAGGCAAATATTTATTTTCTCACAATAGTTTCTACACCAGAAACTATTGTGTAATTTTTACTGGATCCGACCTTACGTTAGATCATAGTATTTTAATTCCTTATTTTCATTATTTGATCGAAGAATTTTAAGAACAAATCCAACCGGCTTGTGCTGGAGTGTTCTCTATTTCAAGTTCAAGAATTAATTCAAGTTATACTTTCAGATTTTTATTTCTATCATCTATTTAATTTATAGTTTTATGTTTCTTGCTTATAAATTATTGAATATGTCTAAATATATGAACTATGATTGTTTATGCATGTTTAATTTAATAAGTATGTTTAGCTAAATCGACCAGGTATCGGTATGTAAATTAATCCAACCAAAGGGATCCGAAATAAACTGGCCTAAATATTATTTTATCGAAAATCACTTTTTCTGGTTTTAGTGTCTAATTGAATTTATTAAAAGTTTATAAATCAACAGAGCGGAAGTTTGAGATTTTAAAACTGGAGTACGGTTAGAAATCAGCAGAGCGAGAGATTGAGATATTTAACAGGATAGTAGACACTGGACATTAGTTTTAAGGACAGCGAGAGCGTATTAAAACTGATTAGATATTTATTTATTTCAAAAAGTGTTTTTAAACTCGGCGAGACAGCGAGAACGTACGTTAGGGATTATTAGCATAATTTGAGTCAACAGAGCGAGAGTTTGAGACAAGGGTTTTTAAATAGATATTATTTACATGAAAAAGGCATTTTATTAATTCTGTTGTTTTCAAAAAGTGGTTTTATATCTAATGGAATAGCGAGAGCATACATTAGGAGTTAGAATCATAGTCTGATTCAACAGAGTGTGAGTTTGAGAAGAGGACTTTTATATTAACGGTTTTAATGAAGGATTTTTGTTAGATTAAAAATCAGGCCAGTGGAACTTCAGATTCCCTAAGTTTGACGAATTACATACCGATATCCGCCTATTAATATTTTATCTAGATCTAAGTCTTATTTCCCCCTAAAGCATTATTAATATCACTAGCCTTACCTTTACATAGTAACTTTAGATAGCGGTAGATAGATTCACAGTTCCAGTGGATTCGATATCTTTTAAAACTACACGACACGACTGTGCTCTTGCAGTTTTCCAACTAATAGAAACATATAGTCGCGATCAAGGACTAGTTACTTCGTCATAGTCGAATTCTAACTTTTTACAAAACATCGAATTACAACTTCTAACACATGTCACATTAGATTCACCCCAACAAACTCAAAGAACTTTTTCACCAGATAACCCTAAATGTCGTCATATAAAAGAACAAATGTATTAGAGTAAGGTACGTATCTCTACTTTCAAAAACACATAATAATATATATATATATATATATATATATAATTTGATATTGAAATACTTGCATGTACGCCATCCTTGCGTACCACAATAACTCTTACGATGGGTTATCATCACCAGTAATTTTTATTTTGATAATTTTTAAAAAGGTCATTAATTTCCTTAATCTTTTAAAAAATATTGAAACCATTATGAATAAACCAGAGTTGAGGTTGTTGGAGGGTGAGAAGGAGTTTTATAATTCTTTGAAATGATTGTTGGCTCTATAAATATTAGGGGAGGGGGCAACTCAATAAAGAGGAAGCGTGTTAGTAGATTAATCCAAAGGGGCAACACTGATTTATTTTTTGTTCATGAAACTAAAATGGAAAATATATCGGAGGTGGTGGCTAGGAGATTTTGGGGGTAATGGTGATTTTGACTTCTCGTTTTCTGAATCTAATGGTATGTCGGGAGGCCTTCTTATTCTCTGGAAAGCTTCCTCTATGTCGGTCTTGTATAGTTTTTGTGGACCCGATTATTTGGGTATCAAGGTTAGTTGGAAGAACCATCTGTATTATTTGGTGAATGTGTATTCCGTGTGTTCCTTGCCTATGAAGTGCTTTTTGTGGAAGGTTTTGTTGGATTTGAAGCAAAAGAATAAGGACGAGAATTGGTTGATAGGGGGATTTCAACGCTATCAAGAAGAGGAGTGAGAGGGTTGGAATTTCACCTTCGTCTAATAATACGGAATGGAGGGAATTCTCTGATTTTATTGAAGAGTGCGGTTTGCTTGATGTTCCGTGTAAAGGAAAAAATATAGTTGGTTTAGAGGAGATGGGAAAACAAAAAGTAGGTTGGATCGTTTTCTTATTGGTGGGAACATTGTGTCTTCCTGGGGAGTAGTGAGACAACTTATCGGGCTTCAGGATGTGTCGGATCATTGTCCGATTTGGTTGGTAGTTGACAAGGAGGATTGGGGTCCTAAACCGTTCAAATTCAATAATGAATGGTTTCATGATAAGGACTTTTTAAGGTTTGTGGAAGTTGAATGGAAGGCGATTATGGTGAGTGGTAGAGGAGACTTTGTTTTGAAGGAAAAGTTCTGTCTTATCAAGGATAGGCTCCGATGGTGGAATAATGAGGTTTTTGGTAAGTACGACTTGGAAGTGGAGGAAGAGGTTAGAGAATTGAATGAGGCAGATGATTGTGACGATACATCCGAGAAGGTTCAAGCGATTAAAATAAAAGCTAGTTGTAGATTTTGGTTTAATCTAAATCAAAGAGAATATGCTCATCCAAAAATCTAGAATAAAGTGGCTTAATGATGGTGACTCAAATAGAAAATATTTTCATAGTACCATGGAAGAAAGGAGAAGGAGGAATCACATTAGTCTATTTCTACTAGTGCCGGTATCATTGACAAAGTGGAGGAAGTGAAACGTCATTTTAACGAAAAGTTCAAGGAGAGTAATTCTTTTAGACCGGTGTTGGATAATGTTGTTTTTAACTCCTTAAGTTTGAAGGAGAGTACCTCTCTCGAGTTACCTTTCTCCGAGGCGGAAATAAAGGAAGCGGTTTGGAGTTGTGAAGGGTCGAAAAGTCCCGGGCCGGATGGTTTTTCTCTTCTTTTTGTTAGGAGTGTTGGTTTTTCTTGAAGTACGATTTTGTTGCTTGTTTAAATGATATTCATTCAGGAGGTATTATCTCTAAGTCCATTACTTCTTCCTTTATTTCCTTAATTCTCAAGTCATCAAATCCTCTAGGGTTGGATGACTATAGACCTATTTGTTTGATGGGTTGCATTTATAAAGTAATTGCTAAGTTATTGTCCGGTAGGCTCAAGAGAGTTTTGCGCTCCATCATCTCTTCTAGTCAAAGTACATTCATCCCGGGTCGTCAAATGCTTGATGGGGTCCTTGTTGCCAACGAATTGGTGGATTATTCTTCTAAGGAGGGAATAGATTGTCTCCTTTTTAAAGTGGACTTTGAAAAGGCTTATGACAAGGTGAGTTGGAACTTTCTTAAATTTATGATGAAGAAGATGAGTTTCGGGGAGATTTGGATGAAATGGATGGAAGCCTTGATTTTTCTAGTAAAATGTCGGTTTTAGTTAACGGAAGTCCAACTAAAGAGTTTGTGGTTGAGAGGGGGCTTCGCCAAGGTGATCCTTTATCTCCTTTCCTTTTCGTTATTGTTGCGGAAGAGCTTAAAATAATGGTGAACAAGGCGGTGGTTAATGGGGACTTTGTAGGTTGTTTTGTGAACAATAAATGTTTTATCGATGTTCTCCAATTCGCGGACGGCACTTTATTGGTTGGCGATGGTAGTTGGAAACACTTGTGGGCGATTAAAGTGGTGTTCAGAGGTTTTGATATGGTGTCGGACCTTGGTATAAATTTCAACAAGAGTAAGCTCATTGGGATTAACATAAATTCTCGTTTCATGGAAGTGGCCACATCTTTCCTTGCTTGTAAAAGGGAAGGAGAAGGACTTTATTTTTCTCGGTATTCGCATTGGCTCTAATCCAAAAAGAATTAATTTTTGGAACCCTTTGGTGGAAAAAATTAGGAAGAGATTGAGCAATTGAAAAGGAAGATGGCTTAGTTTTGGGGGTAGGCTTGTTCTTTTGAAATCGGTTTTAGGAAGTCTACCCATTTTCACTTTTTCTTTTTACTTGGCTCCTAAAAAAGTGATTAGGGAAATTAATAAAATTCAAAGTAATTTTCTATGGTCCGGAATGGAGGAGAAAAGAAGTATTCATTGGGTGAGATGGGAGGATGTGTGTCTTTTGGTGGATGAAGGCGGTTTGGGCTTGAAGAATTTATAGGTTTTTACTTTGGCCCTTCTTCATAAGTGGAAATGGAGAATTTTGGAGGATTCTAATTCTATGTGGTATAGAATGCTCAAGGCTCGCTACGACGACATTAAGCTTCGGATGGTGGTTGAAGGAGGAAGGCACGACAATTATAGTTCGAAATTCGTTTGGTGGACGAATATTTTGTCTTAAGAGAAGAGAGTTCCCGAGGTTTTCCTTGCGAATAATTGCTCTTTTGATTTAGGAGATGGTTTTTCGACTTCTTTTTGGCATTCTTTATGGATGAAGGAAGGTGTTATCAAGTTTTTATTTCCGCTTTATTCGCCATTTCTTATTTACAGAATGTTTCTGTAGCTTGTATGGCAGCTTGGATTGAGGGAGATTGGAAGTGGAATGATCTCGGTATTTCTCATGTGCCGGCGGACTTGAAGACGCAAGAGGAGGCTTTACGGGTACTATTGCAGCACCGCTGCCCCACAGCTGCTAATACGGCCAGCAACGACCTTCTTGATCGGGTCGTTTGGCTTCGACAAGGTCACGATTCGTTCTCAGTCTCTTCTTGCTATTCGGCCATTGGTATCTACTCTTTGAAGCATGGTCCTCCAAACCGTTTTGATTTCGTTTATCCTCTCATTTGGAAGGTTGAAGTTCCGCTTAAAATCAAAGCCTTCGGGGGGAGATGCTTTAAGTATAGGATTCCGATGAAGGATTTGCTTCTTCATCGAGGTATTATCTCTCCTACTTCTAATCTTGGATGTGTTTTTTGTGATGATTCCGTTGAGTCTCCTCTCCATCTTTTCTTGTATTTTCGTAAGGCGGGTGAGGTTTGGAAGGAAATGGCGTGTTGGATCGGTTTGTCTAACTATAAAGAAGTGAATTTTAAAGAGTTTTTGGAGATGGAGTAATTTTTGTAATCTAAATAAAGTGAGAAAAAGTAAAGTGGGGTGTGTTTGGTTGGCCATCATTTGGAGCTTGTGGTTAGTTAGAAATGATATTATTTTTAGAAACACGGTTTGGAACACCCGTGATGTGGTGTGGAATTGTAAAGCGGTCTTATGGCGGTGGACTTTTATAGGGAATATTACCCATACCAATTGTAACTTTTATGAGTTTGACAAAAACCATTTGTTATACTTAAGTTAGGTCTCAATTGAAGGATAATTTTCTCGAAGTTTTTTCGCCTCACCTTTTGTAATCTTAATGGGTGAACTTTTGTTCCCTTTAATGAAATTGCTTAAAAAAATATGCAAGGTAAGTTGTAGTAAAACAATTGAGTCAGCAAGGAATATCAATATTACTTTTTAATATAAGAAAAAAAGTCAATATTATTATCTGTGCATCACTAGACAATTATGTCGATATCATTTGATTAATTGATTTGTTAACATGTGATATTATTCCGTATAAAATATATAATTGCATAGAAACGAAACGATGATGTGAAGTAGAATCATGACCTAAGTGAAGTGCATTTGTTCTGATGAACAACTGTAAGGAAAAGTACTGTGTAACACTTTTTAAGATTGACACTGACTGTGTTCTTTAATTTGGTGCACGAGAACGAAGGTTATAGTGAATAAAATATTAATTAAGATTCGTAATATAATATCAATGTAGTGTAATATAATATAATGGAATCTTGTTCTAATTGATCCAACTAATTATAAAAGGTCATTGTTCACTGCATACAACCTGTTTTATTCTCTTAGCAATGAATTAATTCTAATTTCACTTTCATTGTGCAGTTCAATTAACATAAACAATGTTATATTAAATCCATGTGTTTTGTCCAATAAGTAGCAATAGTGTGTCCAATTTTAAGGTTGACATTGATAGAGTGATTATACAAGACGATGGAATCCAATATTTGGACATGGCTTGTGGGACACTAATAATTTTAAGGTTGACACTGTTTTTGAAGAATAGTATGGAGTATTTCAATCCAAATACAAGGAGATAGATGAAAGGAAACAATTAAAAGAAGGATCCTAATACATGAGACTCAAATCAATCACAAATTGATTGATAAGAAGATGAAAAGAAAAAGAAAAGGTAAAATACACATAATTTATCTTATATCATTCCCAAACTTAAAGCTACATTCACATTTCTTATATAGAGAAATTTTCCCTTTAATCAAACATATTACAATACCACTAAAATATTTTATGGTCCAACTTATTTATATTCAAATTTCAAATAAAAATAACTGATCTCAAATAGATCTTTTGGCATCTTAAAGAATTTGGGTAACATTTAGATCTTTATGATATACAATCGAATAAATGAGTTTAAGCGTTTAAAAATTTCGATAAAAAATATATAAATGAAATGACTTGCTTCATTCTTATATTGTAGTATAGTTTTTTTCTTTTAATGTTCTTTATTTTAAAGGTCTTTTCTTTTTTTCAAGTTTATTTTTGAAAGTTTATTCACACAGATGTTTCACTATTGTTTAGTGTAATTCCTCGCGATGAATAAAATAGTAAAAAGTTGAAACTTTGTATAACTTTATTTTAGATGACTATTGGATGATCTTGATCTTTTGATAAAGGAGTCGTTGCCATATTTTTATACTCTCACAGCAGGCTATCTCACGTCCTTTACGCTCAAAGTGGGTCTTGTCGAACACGACATCATACCTTTTGTCACGTAAAACTTATATCTTTATACCTTGTGTATTATTGTTTAATCATCTAAAATTTGAATGTTAATAGGGAAATCATCTAAGTTATTATTCTCAATAACAAGTCTTAGTGATGGTTGCTAGATGAACAAACTAATAGGGGATAACAACTTGACCTTCTATTAGAGTATCAAACCGTTGACTTTAAACTTGTAGTTGATCTAGAGAAATTGATGATATTTTGAGTATCATGACAAAATGATAGTGTTGGCAATGTGTACCAGCATGTACCAGAGCAAGTCGCCATAAAGCATACCCAAAAGATGCTTTAACAAGTACAGTAGCAAAATGTTTAATAATCACTTGTTAAGATGATATCTTTCATATTCATCTATTATATACTAGAGGATAATTTGTAGAACTCCTTCACTCTTGTTATATGATAGATTATAATGAATTTATTAAAATATTTCTACACAAGTAACATACAATAAAGAATAATATATTGTTCTTGTTGAATAGCTTCATAAGTTTTAAATATAAGGAGAGAAATTTTACTTCAAATCACTTGAGTTATTTTTATGGGATCCTTGATCAAATGGTAGGAATGGGTATCAAGTTTGATGAGGAGTTTTTAGGACTATTTCAATTATATTCTTTAATAGAGTTTTGGTAGACATTCTAGATTTCTATCATGAGTTTGGTCATAAAAGGTGTTGTCTGTTTGGAAACAACTAAGGGTGGTGTTCTTAAAGGAGATATTAGAATAAAAACACAAGGTTCTTCATCTAATTTGAGGTACTTTTTATTAAAAGTAGAGGAAAATGTCTAGAAAAATAAGTGCATGGATGATGAAGAGAATAGTATAAGTAAGTCCAAGTTGAGATACAAGAATTTGGAGTTTCATTATTGTCACAAGTCACGACATATATAGGAGTATTGTTTTTAGTGTAAAAAAGAGAACAAGGTGAATAAGGATAATAATAAACAAAAGGATCATGAAGATCATGAGGATGATCATGTTAGAACAAGATTTGGTTCTGCATTCAATCTTTAGTTTTGATGATAACAATACATATATTTTATATGAAACAATTTTGTACTTTAATAGTTTCTTGAATGTGCAGATAAAGTATTTTGGTTGATTATGGATTGTTGTCTAAAAGATCATCAGAATCAGTGCTGACAACACCTCAGAAGAACTATTATTCATTTCGGAAGTAACATCAGCAGTTCTGAAGAATCTTGAATGTTCGTTAGAAAAGGATCATTAAGTGTTTCTAAGATAAGCTACCATTCTAGAATGAGAAGTCAAAATTTCAAGTTCAGATAAGCTTTTGCTTCCAGCTCAGAAATCAAGTTGTGTCATTCAGATAAGTTGTTGCTTCCAACTCTGAAGACCATATTCTGACTCTGAAGACTGAATTTCTTTTGGAACGTTCACGTTACTTGATCTCTTCCATGTTGTCATTACTTCAAAATAAGAAGTATATCTCCAGAAGGAAAGATCAGAAACCAAGTTGTGTCATTCAGATAAGTTGTTGCGTCCAACTCTGAAGACCATATTCTGACTCTGAAGACTGAATTTCTCTTTAAATGTTCACGTTACTTGATCTCTTACATGCTCTCATTACTTCAGAATAATAAGTATATCTCAAGAAGGAGAGATCAAAAACTTGCGCTAGAAGCTAAAAGGTACAATAGTACATTATCTTCTCCACAACTGCAAGGGTGTATGTACGACCCCGATTTTGGTGTGCTCTTTGTCTCCCACGATCATATTTGAGCTGTTATGTCAATTGACAAGGAAAGCAACGTCATGTCCTTCTCAACGGTCTACTTTTTGGGACTATATAGAAGCACTCACCATTGAAGAAATTGACGAACGAATTTCTTGCAAAAACTCAAGTGCTCAAGTTACTAAAACTTTGTGAAGAACAAGAGTTGTTGCTCATACATTATTCAAACTACATGAAAGCAAGAGAAAGAAATCAAAGAGATTACTTTGTTCTAAACCCTCCATTGTGAGAAATTAATTTCTAGGAGAATCTCTAGAACACAAGAGCCGCTGCTTATTATTTGTGTTATCTTTGTTCTTAAAAGTTTGTTTCATTCTACTTATTTAGAAGCATTCATTGTAAACACTTTTCATTGTAATCTGTTGAGATTTGTTTTCCTCAAGTAATTAGGTTGTTGGTCTGTATACTTCAGAGGGATAAGGTGTCTTTCTAGACTCTTAAAGGTTGTTTGTAATCTTTCAAGATTAGTGGGTTAAGTCATTTTCTAAGGCGACCTTGGCGGGTGGACAAGATTAGCCTTTTCTAAGGTGAACTTGTATAAACCAAACGTGTTCATTCTCTTTCTCATTGTGTCTATCTCATTTGATTTGGTGAATAGTTTCTCTCAAGAATTTTTTTTTGAAAACCTAATTCAAACCCTTCTTTCTTGTGTTTTTCTCAACCTTCAATTGGCATCAGAGCTCCTAATCTATTGTTGATTTTCTAGTCAAACACTTAACCATGTATAGAGGTCCAATGTGAGAAAAACTTCTATGGATGCTGCTGCTAACACTCATGAAAGAGATAGTTACAATGATAAACCTCCTATATTTGATGGAGAGAGATTTAACTATTGGAAAGAATGACTAGAAATTTTATTTCTAGGTTATGATATTGATCTCTGGAAGATTGTCACGAATGGTTATGAAGCTCATGTTTCTGCTATTGGTATTCCATTCCCAGAAATAGATTGAATGATGTACATAAGCGTGAGTTCAAGAATCATCACAAAGCTAGAACCATTATTCTCAAAGTCATATCCTATAATTAATATGAGAAAATTACAAATAGAAATACAGCAAAGGACATTCTTGATTCTTTAAGAATGACACATGAAGGCAACACTCAAATCAAGAAAACTAAGGCTCTGGCCTTAATCCAGAAATATGAGGTCTTCAAGATGGAAGAAGAAGAAGAAGAAGAAGAAACTGTTGAGAATGTGTTCTCATGATTTCAAATCTTGGTAGCAGGACTTAAGGTTCTGAACAAAGGTTACAATATTGTTGATCATACTAAGAAGATCATCAGAAGTCTACCCAAAATATGGAGACCAATGGTTACTACGCTGAAGCTATCAAAATATCTAAACAACATAACTCTTGAGGAGCTGGTTAGCTCTCTCAAAATTCATAAAATAGTGCTTGAAGAATATGAGCCTCAGAAAAGAGGAAAGTTTGTTGCTCTAAAGTCCAGATCATAAAGAACCAAGTCAGAAAGGAACAAAGCCTTCCAAGCTGAAGAAGTGGAAGATTCTAACGATGAAGTTTCTGATGATGATGAATTGTCACTTATGTCTATAAGAGTAAAGCAACTCTGGAAGAAAAGACAAACCAACTCCCGAGGATCCAAAAATAGAGGAGATCAATCGGAAATATTTGCTAGAGGAATAGCAAGTAAAGAATTTATGTGTTATGAGTGCAAGGAGTGTGGACACTACAGAAATGAATGTCCAAAGCTCAAGAAAAAAAGCACTAGAAGCATAGGCAGAAGTAAGATGGCTTCCATGATATATGGTGAAAGTTATAATGGAAAGAGAGGAATTGGTTATGATTTTTATGATGATAATCAAAAATCACCTAAAGAGAACAAACCCTTTTCTCACTTCTCATATCTGTATCCAAAAGCACTGACACAAAAAATTATTTTGCACATAAACCCTAGTTTGTAATAAACTCTAGGAAAACTAATTTAAAAGGACCCAAAAGATTATGGGTATTAAAAGATAAAACAGTGTATGTTGAAGATATCCTATGTAGTAGATTCAAAACACCAGTCATGGTATCTGGACTCTGGATGCTCGCGGCACATGACGAAAAGAAAGCATGTGTTCAAAAACCTAGAACTTAAAGATGTTGATTACGTAGGCTTTGGAAGAAATAAGAAAATAGGAATCAGAGGATCTGGAACAGTTGGAAATGGATCTCTGCCTTCCATTTCTATTTCTCTTTATGTTGAAGGATTAATGCATAATTTATTATCTATAAGTCAATTAAGTGATAATGGTTATGACATTATAAGTCAGAAATTTGACACAGCTCTCTTCACTGGAAAGAGGAAAAAAAACATTTATAAAATTAAGCTTTCTAATCATAAAAATCAAGATGTTAAATGCTTAATGTTTGTAAATGAAGAGCAGTGGGTGTGACATAGACGCTTGGGTCATATCAGCTTGAGAAGGATATCTCAGTTGAATAAACTTACTAGTTAGAGGCTTACCTAAGCTGAAGTTTACTTCAGATGCTCTTTATGAAGAATGTTAGAAAGGTAGGTTTTCTAAAACATCTTTCAAATCCAAAAATGTTGTTTCTACCTCCAGACCTTTGGAGCTTCTACACATTGACTTGTTTGGACCATTTAAAACTGCTTCAGTCAATGGTAAGAAGTATGGACTTGTCATAGTTGATGACTATATTCGTTGGATATGGGTACTATTTTTAAGGCACAAGGATAAGTCACATTCTGCATTTACTAGTTTCTGTTCTAAAGTGCAAAATGAGTTTGATTCTAAGATTGTTAGAGTCAGAAGTGTTCATGGTGATGAGTTTGAAAACAAACAGTTTTAGGAGCTATTTGATTCTAATGGCATATTCCATGACTTGTCCTATCCTAAAACTCCACAGCAAAATGGAGTTGTAGAAAAGAAGAATAGGACTCTACAAGAAATGGCTAGAGCCATGATTAATGAAAATAATGTGGCTAAGCAGTTATGGGCAGAAGCTGTGAATACATCATGTTATATTCATAATAGAATCTCTATTAGACCTGTTCTAGAAAAGACTCCTTATGAATTGTGCAAGGTAAGAAAATCCAACATTTCTTACATTTCATCCTTTTGGATGCACTTGTTTTATTTTGAACACTAAAGAATAGTTCAGCAAGTTTGATTCTAAAGCACAAAAGTGTATAATGTTAGGATACTCAGAACGCTATAAAGGTTATAGAGTATAAAATATAGAAACACGTATTGTGGAAGAATTAATTCATATTAGATTTGATGATAAGCTTGACTCAGAAAAGTCAAAGTTTGAAAGTTTTGAAGCTATAGAAATAACCCTTGCAGGATCTGGAGTTCCTTTAGTTTAGAAAAGGAAAAGGCAGAAGCAAACCATTTTTGAAGATTTAATTCTGGGAGATAAAGTTGAGCATGTCAGAACAACATCCACTTTTAAACGATCTAAAGAAACTCTTCTGGGATTAATGTCTCTAATAGAACCATATGCATGTGAAGAAGCACTTCAAGACAACGAATGGATTCTGGCTATGCAAGAAGAGCTAAATCGGTTCTCTAGAAACGATGTTACGGATCTGGTACCTAAACTTAGAGGAGTTCATGTTATTGGAACAAAATGAGTATTCAGAAATAAGCTGAATGAGAAAGGTGAAGTTGTCAGAAATAAAGCACGATTGGTTGCACAGGGTTATAGTCAACAAGAAGGTATTGACTATAGTGAGACCTAGGGGCGGCGAAGAACATGAAAGTCTTATCACCCATATAGGAGAGGAAGAAAGAAAGGGCAGCGATCCGTCTAGTAAGTTGTTGTACTTATTTCATATTAGTGGGACTCCTCATATCGATGACCGCCTAGAAATTTTTGGATTGGCTTCAATTCCTCTCCTCGTCAGCATGAATCATGGAAATTTCCCCGCATATAATCTGAAGGAGCATTTGGCGGGGGTTCAAGTGCATATCATACTTCCTTACAGATTGTAGGATGTCCCTTAGTCGTCAGTGTGGCTATGTACTTTTTCCGTCTTAATGATCACATCGTCAACATATACCTCAAGTTTCGCCCTATTTGGTAGTCGAAGACAACATCCATGAATCGTTGGTATGTGACGCCAGCATTTTTGAGGCCCAAGGGCATGACGTTGTAGCAGTAGTTTCCATGGTTTGACATGATGGAGGTTTGGGGGTATCCCGAGGATCCATATTAATTTGGTTGTACCCTGACTAGGTGTCCATGAAACTTAGCACACAGTATCCTTAGGATCTTTCGATGAGGCGTTCGATATCTAACAACGGGTACGGGTTTTTGGGACAGGCGGCACTTTGATCCGTGAAGTCCACTTGGAGTCGACTCCCAAGCAGCATGGTTCAACTCCCAAGCTCCTAGGAGTCGACTCCCTCTTCAAATATGTTGACTCCCACTGAAGCAGTTTTCATCTATTTTTTCTATCTTGGAGTCAACTCCCAACACCAATGGGTCGACTCCCTTGACTTAAATTTGTCCAATTTTGTAATTTTGCAAGTCCAATTTTATTGTTATTGCTTTCTAACACCATGCATATATATACACATTCATGCATCATTTTCATGTAATTGAAACCAAAAAGATACAAAGAGATTTTCATCAGCTTTATCCTCTCTCATTGCATACATACAACAACTATACATAATCATTTTTGTTGTATAATCAAGAGATAGTTTGATAAGGTCCAATTAGGTTTATTGTAATCAAGTGGGATGGAAATTCTTTGAGGTTTCAAGATAAATCCATTTGGGGTTTTCCTCCAAGATCAAGGATTGATTTGGGGGTTTTGCACAAGTCTTTGCAATTTGGATTCATCCGGGTGAAAGCTTCAAAAAAATGGTTTTATCAAAGGGGTAACAATAAACGGAGGATCAATGGAAAGACTTGGGACAAGATTGCACAATTTGGATCCATCCGAGTGAAAGCTTCGAAGAAAGACGTTTCTATCGAATGAGTAGCGGTAACCGGAGAATCATTTTAGTAATCTTGGGTCACAATAGTTAGCAATTAGGATTTAGCCGAGTGAAAGCTTCAAAGAAAAGGGTTCTATCGAAGAAGTAGTTGTAACCGGAGGACTAAATTGGAAGTATTGGGTTACTTGATTGAGCTCAAGATTAAGGGAATAGAAGAAACTAGGATCAACATCAAACATAGGGTTTGGAGGGTTGGATTGCTATTTTTCTCTTGTAAACTACATTTGGAAGGGATATTTTTCATTATCTCAATTTCTTTGGAATTAGGGACGACGTACCCATAGCGATGCTAATTGGGGAACTTCCTAAATAAATCTTTGTCTCTCTCTCTCTCTCTCTCTCTCTCTCTCTCTATATATATATATATATATATATATATATATATATATATCTCCCTTTTACTTTCATTGCAAATTGTGAAACCATTGTTTGTGCAATCAATACATTGAGAAAATCTCTTTGATTAATAATTTTGCAAACTGTTTTGGTGAGTATATTGTAATCTAATAAAAATCTGAATAAAATTGATTGCACACCAAGTATTCGACAAATTGCTTAAGTCAAGTTTTTGTTTGATATTTTATTGTAAATTGATTATCAGCGTGTGGTTTTATTTAAACGTTATTGTTGAAAATATATTGATTAATTTTCTCATCAATCAAATACGTTCTATTAGGTTTAACGCATATCCGATCTTTTCGATAATGGTTTGGGATAGACGATTGTCAGTCCATAATTGTTTTTGTTAGCCATAGTTAAACAAATTTTTAAAATAGATTTTTAAATAAGAAAATTTCAATTGCGATCTATTCACCCCCTCTAGATTGTATCCTATCGTCTAACAACATTCTCCATTTGTGGTTAGCCTTCCATATCAAGACCATGTTGGCCAGCCAAGTGGGATGCTTCGTCTTCGTGATGAACCCGACACTGGATAACTTTTCTACTTATTCGTCGATGGCAATTTGTTTTTCTTCGCCTACCTTCTCCTTCCTCTGTGCCATTGGCATGGAGGATGGATGGGTGGATGGAAAGGTGATGGCTCACGACTTTGGTGTCTATCTTAACATGTCTGAGGGGACCCAGGCAAATAGATCGTCATTTTCTCTGAATCAGTCTGCCATCTCCCGCTCCTCCCCCGCAAACAAGGAGGTGCCTATATTTGTGACTTGATATGCGTGAGGTCCTATTTGGACTCCCTTAAGGTCTTCTATGGGCGTGATTCGTTAGGCCTCTATACCTAATCTGGGACTACTTAGATGAGCTTTAGAACGATGGGCATCAACAAAGGTGAGTTCTTCTTTAGCTATCTTCAGACTACTTAGATAACATTTGCATGCAACTTATTGATTACCTCGGATTATGCCCACTATGTCATCTAGGAGAGGATATTTTAGGGTTAAATATTGGGTGGACGCTGAAGCAACTGGAAAACTCATCGAAACAAAAACAATAAAGTCACCATCGAACATCTATTTATCCTACAATGAGGAATGGAAAATATCGAAGAAAACCAAATAACAAGCAATGGTCTCAGAGAAAGGGTAAGGGTGTCTGTTACGTGAGGGGAAGGTATTAGCACCCCTCACGTCTGTGGTACTCCACAGGATCCATTCTTGCTAATTTTCTAATCTAAGGGTGTGTGTGTGTGTATCATGCTATGTGCTAAGGGAAACATGCAATGGAAGATATACAAATAAGAGGAAACATGCAGATAGTAGGCAAACAAGATAAAGGAAAAAGTCGAACAAAACAACAAAAAAGGAAAAGTTCGAACAAAATAAAGAAAAGGAGAAAAGTTGCTCGCTAGGGTGTTCGTACCCTGTGCCTACGTACCTCCAACGTGCAATAGAGAATTCAGAGCGCCGTAGTTCGGCCAAAAAGTTTCTGTTTCTATCTCGATTCGCGTCTCCTAGAGAAACGGAACCGAGCACCCTAAGGGAGCATGCAAACAAGGAGCATCACAAAGATCCTAGAAAACATGGCATATGAATAGGCATCACAAATAAGAACATGCGAACAGGCATCGGAAACAGAAAACAGGCATGTAACAGGCATACACGAATGTAAGTGTGTGAACAGGCATCACAAGTGATAACGCGAACAGGCATCGCAAACAACATGTAACAGGCATACATGTGCAAGTGTGTGAACAAGCATCACAAAGATATCATACGAACAGGCATCGCAGATAAGAAGATAGTAAACAAGCATCACAAATATATCATACTAACATGCATAGTAGATAAGGAGATAATGAACCAGCATCACAAGCATATGGCATACAATCGAGCTCCGCTCGAGAAACAAACAAACAAAGTAGTAATCAATGCAAATGCAACACACAAACGAGCTCGGCTCGTAAAGCAAGAAAACTACCGAAGTAGTGACCTGGGGACAGGGGAAGTGCTTTAGCTAACGGGGAAAGCCACCCGAAGCTACTATCAACGGGGAAAGCCAGCCGAGATAGATACACTACAGACTCTTAGCTAACGGGGAAAGCCACCCGAAGCTACTATCACCGAGGAAAGCCACTCGAGATAAACACGCCACAATCTGTTAGCTAACGGGGAAAGCCACCCGAAGCTACTGTCAACGGGGAAAGCCACCCGAGACAGGGACACCACAGACGGTTAGCTAACGGGGAAAGCCACCTGAAGCTATTGTCAACGGGGAAAGCCACCCGAGACAGGCTGAAAGTAAAAGAAAGAAGTGAGGAACAATAAACAAGCAAAAACAGAGCCTCTTTCGAGGTCTTGGCCAGATGAATGTCTACCCTACTTCTCATGTTAGGAATGATGCTGCATGCCTACCCTACTTCTCATGGCATCATATGGTGCGCAAAAGAGTAAAAGGGACAAAGGGGATACCGAACGGATAGCAAATCTGCAGTGGGCTAGCAAGCGTAAGCAAAGAAGTCCAGAATACTTCGTGTAAGCTAGCATCAAGCAAAGTCCGAAAGCATCGTCGTGAAGATAAATCACGAGCGATATGTGGGGCGTATCAGACACAACCACATAAGCAACCTGCAAGAGAAACACAAGCCAGACAATAC
This sequence comes from Vicia villosa, assembly GCF_029867415.1. Classification (NCBI taxonomy): domain Eukaryota; kingdom Viridiplantae; phylum Streptophyta; class Magnoliopsida; order Fabales; family Fabaceae; genus Vicia; species Vicia villosa. Next base: position 144,083,595 of record NC_081180.1, read on the forward strand.
AGGAATATACATCTCAATGAATGAGAGATCGGGTGAATTAATCAGAAATATGTTCGTGTTCCACAAATAAAGTGGAACACAACACAAGTCAAGTCGCATCGGAAGCGAATTCGTGTCCCACAAATAAAGTGGAACACGAAGCAAGTCGAATCACAATCGGAGGCTCTCTCGAAGTGCCTCGCACATCTCAACAACCGAATCAGTAATAACAAGGAAGCACGCTATAGAAAATACTAGCAATTAAGTCCTAAGTAAATTCTAAAACAAAACATAACAAGAATATTATTTTTATGACATTTTCATCTAAGAATTAGAATAAAACTATGTACAAAAACATTTAAATTCTAACAAAGAAAATATTACATGTTTTTATTGTTGTTATTATCACACAAAAATCTAATCAAATATAATATTTTTCATGGTATTTTATCAAAGAATTAAAACTAAACAATTTAACAAAACATCTAATTCTAACTAGAAAATATTACATGTTTTTATTCATTTTTTATAATGTCAAAAAATATAACAAAGTGAAATTGTGTTCATGTCATTTTAATCAACCAAAAGCTACCGAAACAAACTATTCGATTAATTTCTAAAATCTAACAAAACAATATCAAGATTAATTCCAAAATCTAACAAAGTTATTATGATTTTATGTTATTATTATCTAGAAAATAATAGGAGGAAACTATGTACAAAATCTAATTCTAACTACCTAAAAAACTTGAATCAGGGGGGTTTGAAAGCAGAAAATAGTGTGTAGGGAGTAAATCAGGCGCTGAGGGCCCAAGGGAGTGTGATGTGAGGCCCAACAGCTTGTTTTTGTACAATTTTCTCTTAAACAAAACGTGATTGGGCTTCCATGAGGGAGGTGTATACTGAAATTTTGCTGAAGGCGCAAGAGTATTGTCTTTGAATTTCATTATAATGATTTCAAATTTATTATCCACATTTACAATCTCATTAATCACAATCAACATCAATTAATACAATTAATCTCAGCTAATTATAAGCAAAAGAGGGATTAGGGTTTAGAATTGTGCCTCTTGAGATTTTCTGAACGAACTCTCCCCCTCTCCTCAAACGCGACGGCGACTTCGGCCTTCTCCGATCGGAAAAACTCACAGCGCCGCCGTGAACAGTCCGAACACGTCTTCCTCTCATCAGAACTCTTCGCTTTGCTCTCACCTCTCTCAAACGATCTCAACGCATCTTCGCTCAGATTCTCCCGCTCGCCTCGCTCTCAATCGATTGCTTAGCACCAACATTCTCCGTTCACGATTCAACGATCCAGACACTTTCTTCTTCTACTATGCAATTGACTTTGTGATTGTTACTGATGTTGAATTGCTGTTGATTTGTTGTAGTTTGAGGATGATGATGAACAACGTTTTGGTTGCAGGATTTTCGGAGGAGACTGAAGCGTGAAAGAAAGTGAAGATTGCGATGATTGATGAAGCTGATAACGATTCAGTTATTGATGCGGATGAATCATTGAAGATGATGAAGATTGTTGAGTGGTGATTGATGATTGAAGACGATGCTGAGAGAGATGAAAAGCGATGTGAAGATTGAAGGTTATGAAGGTTCGATGATGGAGATTCACTGTTGATTATTGGAGCTTCAAGAAACGGTTACGGTGAGTTCCTGAGATTCCAAAACGTGATACCGTATTATGATTTTTCCTTATTTTTGATCGAGAGTCCGTTTGTGAGAGATTGGAGGATGATTCAAGAATGTCGATTGAAGAAGGTTTCAGAATTGATTTTGCAGGTTGATGGTTCTTTTTGGAGATGAAGAGAGATTGAAGCTCTTTCTGATTTTTCTTGGTGATGATTGAATGAATTGTGATGAGGTTGAAGATGAGTGATGGTTGAAGAAGAAGCTTGAAGAAGATGAAGACTCGAGAGAGTTTGTTACAGGTTCTCAGTTTCTGTTACATTTTGGGTTCTGAGTTTCTGAGTTTTTTCTCCCCTTTTCCTTCTGATTTCCATCTAGTATTTAATCTCGGTTTACTCCGTTTTTTGCTACTGTTTTTTTAGTTCCTTAAGGTGTCAGCCCGGTTTTTTATTATTCAGTTCACCGAACCGGTTTATTGAATTGAAGCCGAACCGTGCGTTTTTGGTATTGATGCAGGTTCTTCTTTTGTGTAGGTTTGGTTTTGTTGGTATGAAGGACCGCTTAGTTGAGGTGCTGAATCGGTTTTCTTGAGGTGAAGTGAAGTTTGAAGTTCATACGGATCGTGAAAGAAAATTTGAAGATTGTAGAATACAGACTTGAAGCTAGAAGTGGCACGTGATGTGAAGATGGGATCTTTGGATTATGACTTGGGCCTTTTGAATGACTTGGGAAATTTCATGACTTGGCCTTTTGAATGACTTGGCCTTTTTGAATATTTTTGTAACCTTTGGACATCTGAATTTTTTGTAATGAATTTTGTAATGGACTTGAGAAATTATGTAATGAACTTGGAGTGAATTTTGTGATAATATTGTAATGATAATTGAATGAATGTTTGACTTAGATTGTGAAACTTGTGTATCAAAACATATGATTGAATCTTTCACTTTAGCGAGCTTGAATTAATTCTCGACAAATCATGTACCTAAGAATTTGGATCCAATCAATTAATTTTGCACACAAATTTAAACTCATAGAATTGCTTGAGCCAATTTCAAATCCCACTCATCTCGATTTCTTAATGAGCCCTTAACTCGATAAACAGTCCAAGTCAACTCGAATTATAAGCCACATGCAATTGAGAGAATAAAAATGCCTTGAACAAGTTCATCACTCACACCATGACACGCACTGTACCTCAAACTGCCATAACAATAATGCCTTGAGGAATTCTTGAAGAAGATAAGCATTGAAGCACACAAGAACATCTCGACACTGAAATCCAATGAATCTCAGGTGAATTAACGATTGCAGCCACCATGTATAAGAAGCTCTTTATTATTTTTCTTGATTTTTGAACAACGAAATAAACGTCTTTCATAACTTATAGCACAGAGAAAGAGGGCAAATTTTGGGGTGCAACAGACGCGACTGCTCCTATGGCATTGATGGGTGGACACCCAAGGATAATGTTGTAAGGTGACATGGCGTATACGATGAGGCAGCTGACTTTAATGGTTTTGGCGTCAGTTCCCTCGCCGCAGGTGGTTTTCAGGGTCACATAGACCCTTATTTGTATTCCGTTCCCCCGATAATCTTGTCAGGGAGCCTGTGAAGCTTTGTATGTCGTCCAGATTCAGTCATAACTTATGGAAAAAATCCCATAACAGAACACTGGCTAAGCTTATTGGGTCTATCAAGACACGCATGATATCCCAGTTGGCGTGCTGGACAGTGATGACCAAGAGATCGTTATCATGGGGTCAATTACTCTTGTAGAGTTCCTAGGAAAAATAGGGGATATGACGTTTGCAGCAAGCAACTGCCTCGCGTACCTTCGCCGAGAAGTCCTGGAGAGGCTCCTCATGGAGATACCTCCGACAATGTTGTTTGTCGTGTGATGCGGGACCCTATTAGTCATATCTTAAGAAAAGGAGACGAAAGAGTAAGATTTAGAAGTGTGGCCCATGTTAGTTTTATCGGGGCCCACGATGGGCGCCGTTGTACTGTCCAAAAAATACATGTGTGCGTCCCCCCTGCAAAGACGGAGAGACTCAGAAGCCCTAGTATGTATATTGCATGTTTGGGGGTGAGGATATGGCAGTAATAGAATTTGCGATTTTATTTTAGATTTGTCAATTAAATCACGTAAATATATGAAAATATGTTACTTTACGAAGGTATGGGTGTATTTGTTTATAATTTTAAATGATTTTAAAAGTTTTTTATGGTGAAAAAATCTTGTGGTATTGGACTAAAACATGTGTTTATTATAAATAAATTTTATGATATTCAATTAGGATAATTTAATTTTTAAAAATTCCTACAATATTTAACGAAGATTTTTTTAATAATTTACAAATAGTGTCGTGGTATTCAAAATATTTTACTTTTGATTGAATTTGAAAAAAAAAAATTTAGGGAAATTTTAGCATAAAAAGTCTTTCATTAAAATATGAAAAATTTAAATATTCTTGTTTCTATATCTTTCTCATTTCCTTCCTTCATCTCTCCTAACTCATATCCTTTATTTTTTTTATATCTTTATGTATCTTTCATTTTTGTTATTGTTTCATCGATTTTTGTTATTTCTTTTATGTATTCTTATATCTATCTTATTTTTCTAACACTCTCATTCCTTAGAAAAAGATAACATAAAATGAGATTATTCTTTTCTAATTTTTTTATTTATACGGAATTATTTTAAAAATATATATAAATAACTAGGATTTTCAAAAAAAAAAAAATTTAAAAAAAAACAGGCTTTCAAAAAATTACCTAGGTAATCAGGTTTGAGGGGTGCCCTACACATAGGAGCCACCCCCATGGCTCCTATATGCTTTTATTTATACTAATGCGCCACCCCACATGGCTCCTATGTGCAAGCCCATTTAGGGCTTCCATGTGGGGTGGCGCCTATGCCCTTTTTCTTTTCTTAATTTTTATTTTTTTAATTTTGTTTTTATATAAAATTAAATATATAATAAATAATTAAAAACAAGGAAATATATATATTAATGATAAAACATGCATTACAAATTTTATAAAAAAATTACAAATACTCTAATGCCTATCGTCACCGTAACAGCCATCAGTTCTGCACCTAGGCGTTACCTGAACACGTTGTCGACCCCTACCCCTTTGAGGTTCCTGTTATGTTTGGGTGGGCGGGCCTTGTATTAGCCCCTCCATGGGGTCGTTATCCATATATTATTTGGAAGATGGTTGATAATACAAATATGATTCATAAGAAGTTTAGTGGTAATACATCCTGAGGTCGTAGATGATCCAAAAGTTGTCGATACAACAAGATATTTTCCCTCGGGTTCTTGCTGTAATCTAACCCTGTACAAAAAAACCTTAAACAAAAAAAAAGAGGGAATATGTTATTTCCAATTTTTTCTAGAAGAGAGTGAGAAAATTGAAATAGATTTATAAACTTACTTTGTTGCATAAGGGAACATGTAGTGGCCGTCATTTGTTGGGGCTAGTGTGGGCATTCTCCACCAACTCCATACTTGGAGCAAGAACGTGCATCCATAAAACGTGCAAGTACCTTTTTTTGTGTTCTTACATATTCAACTATAAAGCATGGCCAAAATGGTGGACCCCTAGCTATACTTTCTAATTTTATTGATATTGTTAAACAAACTTAAATAAAAAAAATTGAATGTGTTACATGTACTCTCTGGAAATAATAGGTTACCAAACAGTATAATAAGGTAACACTTAGTTTTAAGGAAATTTTTATCCTCAGTTGAGTTCTCGTCCAACTTAAGAGACTCATAGTACTCTTTAAGTGTCTTAAGATTGATACCTTGCCCCTCGAATTTCGGTCTTCCTCAATCATATACTTGCCCAACACCTTCTCACATAGGTCATTATCATGTTGAACACTCCCATTAACCGCCTTCCCCTTAATCGGAAGGCCAAGCAACATGTAGATGTCCTCTAGAGTGATTGTACACTCCCCTGTTGGAAGATGAAACGTATGGGTTTCAGGTTTCCATCGCTCTAATAGGGCAAGTATAAATTTTGGATCAATGGTGTTATTGGAAATGTTGATCATATGTCTGAAACCACATGATTCTAGATACGAAACTATCATCAAGTCAGGAGGGACATAACCATGAGAACGACAACGGAATCGCAAAACATCCTAAAATATATATATATAAATAAAGGAGTATGGACACCATATAAGTATAGATTTTGGAAAGAATAGATGTATGAACTTACAAATGTCTGAACGTTCGCCTTAGTTCCTCTGTGCCTTTCACCCATGGTTAGAAGTTGAGACATTTTTGAGATCTTGGAAGTTGAAAAGTTTAAGTGTTGTGAAGAAGAGAGATGAAATGTTAGATGAAAAAATGAGTTTATTGAAGGGGGTATTTATAGAAGAGATGGTGGATTCTGATGTCTTTTGCATGAGTACCAAGTGGCGTGCGTGCATGTAGACATAGGTATATGTTGCATTATAGGCGTGCATGCATGCATACATAGATATAGGCTGCAGTATAGGCATGCAAACATGCAGACATAGTTGTAGGTTGCAGTATAAAGTCACGTGCATTCCAGATAGACTGTAGGAAGCATGTCTAGGATCAAATGCATGACAGATAGGCGGTAGGATGCATATTACGCGTGTAGAATAGACTGCATGCGTGACCAAAACATGAACACATAGGCGTCACCCCATGTGGCGCATATATGTAACAATCCAAGCATTAATCCCATCAATTGTAAACGCCTGTCAAGCTACATGCATGCATCCCATCAACTGTAAACGCGTGTGAGTGTACAGTACACATAATTCACATAATTTTGCATAACAGAACAAACTTTCTTCTTCTACTTAAACTAAAGAAATTATGGAAAAAATCAATCTCATTACATAATCAACAATGGCCTCTTCACCACAATAAATTATCAATGCACCTGTAAATGGTGAGACATACGTTTGTGAAGATGCTGACTTTTTGTTTAGAAACACTAAAATTACACGATTTTCTTTAACCAGAAAAGCAAATTTTCGTTAATTCAAAAAGAGATTGCAGGTGAAGCTTGCACGGGGAGTTGTATTAAAAATTTTCTACCAATATCCATTTTTCGTTAAGAATCCAAGTTGAGGTCCAGGATGATGAAGACTTACAGAATATGTTTGCTAATAAGCATTCTTGTTACGAATCCATAGAGTTGTATGTTACCCTATAAGAAACGCATTTATCACAGTTGGTGGAAACCGTTTCTTACAAATAACTTCCACGTTTCTTGATTGCGCTTCAGAATTATGCTCCTAAAACCGTTTATATTTTAGAAACACTTCCGGCGCATTCTCCCGATAGAACGTGTGTTCAAGGAAATGGGATATTCCGTCGACTATTATGGGCTTTCTGACCTTGCATTATAGGATTTTCATATTGCAAAACAGTTCTTCAAATATATGGCACTTGGTTGTACGGTAAATACAAGGGAACCTTATTGATGGTCGTTGCACAAGATGGAAACAGTAATATTTTTCCAGTTGCGTTCGCTCTTATGGAAGGTGAAACTGTCGGGGGTTGGAGTTTCTTTCTCAAGAATCCTCGGAAATACGTTGCTCCCCAACCTAGGCTCTATTTGATTTTAGATAGGCATGCTTCCATCGAGAGTGCATACAACAATCCAGCAAACAGTTGGCACGACCCACCTTCAACGCATGTCTACTGTATTCGACATATTGCGCAAAATTTCATGTGGGAGATCAAGGATGAGGTTCTTTAGAAGACTCTTTCCAATGTTGGATATGCATTAACTCAACCAACATTCCAACATTATCGCCATGAAAATGTATTTTCAAATTCGGATGCAAGCAGATGGATTGATAATCTAGCCATAGAGAAATGGACTAGGGCTTACGACAACGGGCAACGATGGGGCCACATGAATACAAATCTTGTGGAGTCGATGAACGATGTTTTTAAGGGCATCAGACACCTTCTGGTTACTGCCTTGGTGAGATCAACCTACTTTAGGATGACTTCCCTTTTCGCAAGAAGAGGTGACCAATGGAGTGCAGTTTTAGAATCGCGACAACTGTTTAGCGAAAGCTGCGTGAAATTTATGAAAGAACAGTCTTCCAAAGCCAAGAGCCATAATGTTACATCTTTCTACCGATTCAATCGCACCTTCAATGTCAAAGAAGCAGATGACCATAATGAGGGCCTCCCGAAACAAGAATATCGGTTCTTCTAGAATAAGGGTTGTGCGACTGCGGAAAGTTTCATGCCCTTCGCATGCCTTGCTCCCAGGTTATAGCAGCATGTTCATATGCACGCTAAGATGTCTTATCACTCTTATCTCCCATTTACAAGACCGACACCTTGCTCGGAGTATACAACAATGCATTTCCAGTGATGGCAAAGGAGGATTATTGGCCTACGTATGAGGGGGTAAGTAGTTTGACATAATGACATGATGCGAAGAAAAAAAAGTGTATCAGAATGCATATCAGAACCGATATGGATGATCATGAAAAAAATGGAAAGAAAGTGTAGCATATGTTGTCAAGTCGGGCACAATATAAATAATTATCTGAATCGTGGAGCAACCTCCACCAACCAATAATTATATCTCATGTATTTGTACTATCTTTTATGAAGTCAACTAGACTTTATTTATTCGTGAAACATATTGGTATCACAACTAAACAAACACAAACAATCGTTAAACAACAACAACACAAACAACGCTTACGAACAAACACATACAGAATTTAACTACATTAATACAAATACATTTTCACGATATCCCAACCATCAAAACAATGTCATTTGTGTCATGCATCATGTTCATGACATCAATTTCCTTCTTAACTTCATCCCACCAACGTTTGGTTTTTCTCGTGATAATTGATGTCCTCGTTCTCTGCCTCTAAATTCGTCTAATGCTTTCAGAAACTTCGTACTCCTCGTCTAACCAGTGAATCAACGACCTCTTCAGATGGTCCACGGAATGAATGTTCCAAAATTTCATTTAAATCAGAGGTTTCATAGCAGAGAAACAAACATGACTATCTCTCTTAAAAATCGACAAAGCTGCCATGACAAAAAACCAGAGAGAATGTGAGAAAACAGTGGAGAAAAAGTATGGAAAATGAAAGGGGATTGAGGGTATATTTATAGAAAAATCCCTAACACTTAGGAGCCACCCCATATGGCTCCTATGTACAAAATATGTACATAGGCATCACCCCCATGCAAACCCTAGTTCTCCTTCAACTAAGGTGCCACCTAGGGTGGCACATACTCACAATAATTTGCACTATGGTGCCATGGGGGTGGCGCCTATGCGTAGGGTACCCCCCAAACTTGATTACCCAGGTAAGTTTTTTGAAAACATATATTTTTTTTATAAAAAAAATTGGTTATTTGAATTTTTTAGATTAATAGATTTGTCAATTAAATCACGTAAATATATGAAAATATATTACTTTACGAAGATATGGGATATGTTTGTTTATAATTTTAAATGATTTAAAAAAAAATTTATGGTGAAAAAGTCTTCCTGTACTGTACTAAAACATGTGTTTATTATTAAATTTTATGATATTCCATTAGGATAATCTGAATTTTTAAAGATTCCTACAATATTTAATGAAGATTTTTTTATAATTTACAAATAGTCTTGTGGTATTCAAAATATTTTACTTTGGGAAAAAATTTAGAGAAATTTTAGCATAAAAATCTTTCATTAAAATGTGAAAGATAAATGCTAACCAGTGTTCTTGGGCACTCTTTAAGTGATTAAAATAATAAGTATTTTTAAAAATGTGTGTATTCAATGCATTGAAAATCTATTAGAACTTGAAAACTTGACTTTTGTAAAGAATATTTTCTTTATTTAATATGTTTAAAGAGTGCCCTGAGGGTAGGGGTGGAAATAGGTCAGGCCGATAACAGGGGACTACAGGCTCAGGCCAGACCACACATTTTTTTAAATAGAAAAGGCCTAAGTTTTTTTATAAGTCTATTTAGTTAAAAAGGCTAGGTCCCAGGCCCCAATAAAAGTCTTTTAAGTCTATCAGACCGACCTATTTAAATAAATATGAATAATTTTTTATTATCATTATGTTATGTTGTGTACTTTGAATTAAAATATATAAATAAAACTTGATTATCTTGAAGAACTTGTGAAAATAAGATGAAAACACTTGATGAACATTGTTTTAATAAGTTCTCTTGAACAAATAGTCTCACAGAACTTATATTAATAGGTAAGTTAAAATAAGTCAATGCAAACAAATTTTTAGTCTCTTGGTTTGTTAGTTAGTTAGTTAGTCTATTTAAACATTATTTTAATTGCTTATTTACCTATGTCTAGAACAAATAGGCTTTTCTGTAGGCTAACAGGCTAACCAGTCATTCGAAAAGGTCAGGCTCAGGCCTAAAAATAAGTCTACAACAGGCTACTACGGACCAGACTTAGGCTTCAACTTTTTTGACAGGTCAGACTCAGGTTTGACAAAGCCTAACTCAGCCCAGCCTATTTCCAGCTCTACCTGAAGACACTCGTTAGCCAGACCCAAAATTTAAAGATTTTAGACCGATCAGGCAAAGCCTAACTCGGCTCAGCTTATTTTCACCCCTACCTGAGGACACTCGTTAGCCCAGACCAATTTAAAGATTCTTGTTTCTACTATGTTTATACATCTTTCTCATCTCCTTCCTTCCTTATCTCTCTCCTAACTCATATCCTTTATTTCTTTTATATCTTTCATTTTTGTTATTATTTCATCCATTTTTGTTATTTCTTTTATGTATTCTTATATCTATCTTATTTTTGTAACACTCTCTTTCCTCAGAAAAAGATAGCATAAAATGAGATTATTGTTTTCTAATTTTTTATTTATTTATCCGCAATATTTAGCTTTAATTTTTCTTTTGTCAATTATCAAATATCATTTTATTGAATAATTATAAAGATGGTCTGGAATAAAAAACAAAACAATTTTCTCACTTCTTAAATATAACTTCAATTTTTAGCTCTACTTAGATGTGTGTAATATAATATTTACAATTTTATAATTCATGATAAAAACCTTAAAAATAAAATTGGATCATAAATTTACTTCGTATATCCTTACCAAAATGTGATAAAGATGACAGAATGAAAATAATGTTTATACATGCAATGGTTCGTTTATTGGCCTAACCATGTTAATTTGGTTCTCATACCACAATGATCCAAACAGAGTCAATAGATATCACCCCAAATAGTGAACTAGTTAGCGTGGTTCAACAATTGCATAGCTTGGTTCAATTCTTCAACCAGAGCAATAGGCAGTAGAATAAGACCTTTGCTTTCAAGAAGCTGACTTGTTGCTGCCGAATTTTCTTCAACTAGTTTCCCCATTATCTGTTCAAGAGGCTCATTCAGCATTTGATCCTTGATATAATGCCCATAACCCTATCATAAATAAATCAATAAATCGAAAAATCAAACTCTACTGTTAATGAATTTGACAGCATGCTATAAGAAGTTATTTGCTTGGTGCTGAATTCAGAGTAGCATAGGTGTACCTCATGATAAACTAGAGGTATAGCATTTGAGTCATTTTGCAATTTACTTCCACTTAGTTCCTGCAGAGGAACAATTTCCTTAGCTATTGTAGAATTTCTATTTGCAATTGATGATAACATTAGAACTTCAAAATATACCTTTAGTCGAGGATGTCATCCAGTGTGTAAGTTTGAGCTTGACATCCCTGCAAATTAAAAATTCAGTTGATTAGTAAATTTTGTGAAATTCTGTATGTGTAAAGATGCTTAGGTACTAGTATATAAAATTCATCAGAATGAAGAGCTTTCTGACATTGTTTTGACATATTTAAATCATAAACAAGAGATTAACCCTTCTTGATTTGGAAGCAATTCAGGTAAGGCTTTGAGGTTATCAGCAGCGACAAAGAATGCACGATAAAGAAACTAAATTGTATGAATGAATTGAAATAAGATTGTTAGTTAGCTGACAAGAATGTAGTAATGAATATAGTCTCGTAATGATATCATATATCTCTGCATTTTGAACGTTCCTAGTCATCATGTAATAATAAAATACAAACTCTGCAAAGTTTAACAAACGTGTACTATATTATAACATGTATGTCAGAAGTAACCATCCATTTGATATTTGTGTAAATTTCAAAAACCTTTGAACAGCGAACAAATTGGGAGCAAGAAATAAGTTGGTATTCATTAATTGAATTGAACAAAAAATCTTATTGAGAAGACCTGAATAAATCAATGTTATGCCCATGAAGTTAGTTCATTCTGATACTGCAAGCTCTTTGTGTGCATCAATCGCACGAAACGTTCTGCTCAAATGTTTGAATGAATATTTCGAAATAGCATCCATATTAACAAGTGAGTTAGCCAACTCCATCGCGTCATTTCGCCATCCTCCAAAACCAATCCCTTGAATCAACATTGTGTAGGTTGTTTCATTTGGCAAGCATCCTCTCTGATTCATAACAGCAAGCACCTCAATAGCATCTATGACTCTTTGCACCTTGCACAATCCAAGAATAACAGTATTGTAACTAATAACAGTAGGCTGAAACTCGCGACTCTCCATCATGTCAACCAGCAACTCAATTGCTTGATCCACCAATCCATCTCTGCACAAGCAAGAAATAAGTGAATTATAACTGGTCTCATCAGGATCAATGTCTTTGCTTAACATCTCCAGAATCATCCGTAACGCTCTAACTTTATTGCCGCTGCTCCACAATGCACGAAACAAGGTACTATAAGAACTTGCATTTGGAGGACAACCCACTTCACGGAGCTTCTCAAAGATGTTCAAAGCCTCACCAACACGTCCATTCTTACACAGAGAAGCCAAGATCGAGTTATAGCAAACAATATTAGACAAACAACCATCTGATGTCATGTTATCCAAATACTCTATAGCCAAATTCACTTTTCCTTCTTTGCAAAATGCAGAAATCAATGGATGATAACTATAAGCATCAGGAGCCAAACCTCTCTTCTTCATACTCTTGAACACATTCTCAGCCTCGTAAATTTTACCATCACGACAAAGCGAACTAATCAATGTGCTGTATGTCACAGAACTGGGCTCACAACCTTTATCCAACATAACTGACATCAAATTCTTCCCAGCTTCCCATTTCCCCTCATTCAAAAGACTCTTCAACAGAATATTATAAGCACTCACACCAGCAGCACAACCCTTACCACTTATACTACTTAAGATACTCAAAAGCTCTATCCAACATCCCTTCTCTACACATACCATTAACAACAACACTGTAAGTATACGCATTAGGTGGAAGCCCTCTCCAGAACATCTCATCCAAAAGCTTCATAGCTTCATCAATACCACCTTGGACAATAGTTGCTTCAATCAAAATAGTATAAGTAACAACATTAGGTAAAACGCCTCTCTTTCTCATTCTATCAAGCACCTTATTGGCAGCATCAACTCTACCAGCTTTACAAAACCCGTTTATAACAGCATTATAAGCAAAAGCATTAGGCTCACCGTGCTTCTCCAAAATCTCCATAACCTGAATAGCTTTCTCGATTTTCTTAGAATTGAAAAAACCCTTGATCAATTTTGTGCAAAAAATAACATCAGGTTCATAGCCCCTGTTAACCTTTTGCTGAAGTAAGTAGAGAGACTCATCGTACTTTTTCGTGAAATTTTGATCAAGTTTTGGCCTGATTGGTTGTTGGTTGATTCTTGTTCTTGGGTTGTTGTTGGTGTTACCTTGGTTTAGAAATGGGGTTGAGGAAGTGACGAATGAATGGCGGTTTGGGTGGTTTCTGAAATTGAGAGTGTGTGACAAGAATTCAGTTGAAAATGTTGTCATTGATAAGGACGATGATGCTGTCGGTTGTTGTAGTTGGAGATTCATGGGTTGAGTTTGGAGAGAATGTAGTATCTCAGAATGGATAAGGGAAAGTGAGCTTGAAATCAACACAAATCAACTAAGACCTTAATTATTACTAGTAGTCTATTTTAGATTAAATTTTTTTTTTACTTTAAATATATCTCGGAGTCCATTTTGATCCTTTAAGTTTAAAAAGTTTCAAAGTGATTCTTTAATTGTTCAAAAATGAATACTTATCCTTTCTGTCAAATAGGGTGTAACAGACGTTAGATTTTTCTGCGTGGCAGGTGATGTGGAATTGTTTATATGTTCTTCTCCTTTGTTTCATTTGCTCCCAGATTCATAGCTTCATGTTCGTCCTCAAAATCCCCAAATATTAAGGTTTCATATTTACAGATTAAATCAAGGGTCAGAGGTCAATCAAGGGTAAAATTGATCGTGGAAAATGAAGTCATCGTCCTCAATGAATTATGGGAAATGTACATACGATTCCAATTTGAAGAACGGTGGTTGATTGGACGGAATTTTGCGATGGAAACCTAAATGTGACTATGGAGACATGGCTACCATTCGAAGAGCTTCAACTATCACAAACTATGGGAGACAATTCTGGGGTTGTCGTAATTATCAGGTAAAAACGAATTTAATCTAATTATAGGGTTGCTTTTGTTCTGACTGAGATGCAATGTGAATAACACAGGGTGAAACACAAGCCAAATATGGATACTTTCAATGGTTCTATGATGATGCTTAGGATGAAAAATATCAGTTTATGAAGAGTCAAAAGAGTAGGTTGGAGAAGCTTCAACATGATCTTGAGGCTGCAAAAATGGAGGTGGAGTGTTTAAATTTTTTTTTTACTTTAAATATATCTCGGAGTCCATTTTGATCCTTTAAGTTTAAAAAGTTTCAAAGTGATTCTTTAATTGTTCAAAAATGAATACTTATCCTTTCTGTCAAATAGGGTGTAACAGACGTTAGATTTTTCTGCGTGGCAGGTGATGTGGAATTGTTTATATGTTCTTCTCCTTTGTTTCATTTGCTCCCAGATTCATAGCTTCATGTTCGTCCTCAAAATCCCCAAATATTAAGGTTTCATATTTACAGATTAAATCAAGGGTCAGAGGTCAATCAAGGGTAAAATTGATCGTGGAAAATGAAGTCATCGTCCTCAATGAATTATGGGAAATGTACATACGATTCCAATTTGAAGAACGGTGGTTGATTGGACGGAATTTTGCGATGGAAACCTAAATGTGACTATGGAGACATGACTACCATTCGAAGAGCTTCAACTATCACAAACTATGGGAGACAATTCTGGGGTTGTCGTAATTATCAGGTAAAAACAAATTTAATCTAATTATAGGGTTGCTTTTGTTTTGACTGAGATGCAATGTGAATAACACAGGGTGAAACACAAGCCAAATATGGATACTTTCAATGGTTCTATGATGATGCTTAGGATGAAAAATATCAGTTTATGAAGAGTCAAAAGAGTAGGTTGGAGAAGCTTCAACATGATCTTGAGGCTGCAAAAATGGTGGTGGAGTGTTTAAAGAAGAAGATTAGAGAATTACAAAATCAATTGAAGAAGATCGTGAATCTAGAAAAAATTTGGAAGAGACTGTTTTGTTTTATTTTAGTTATTGTTGTTTTTAGGATCTTGTAACTGGTTTACCAGTTTAACATAGTTTGAGTCAGATGTAGCATATTGAAATAGTCTTGAAATAGTTTGTAATAGATGTATCAGTTCCCATTTCAATTAAAGGATGAATTATGTGTTTCAATAATGAGTTTCAATTTCACTATGTTTGCATTTGAGTTATGTCATATGTTCAAGGATCAAGATCTATCAGTTGGTTTCTGAATACCTTACCAACAGCAATCATAGTGTTTAAAATTCAAAATTAATATGTTCAAAACATTAAATGCAATCATAGATTCATAACATAGGTTCATAACATTACTTGTCTAAAAGACCTTAACATTACATAATAACATTGGTTCATATCAGTACATCAACGGGGCAGATATTGTTCGGAGGATGCTTCTCCACTCCCCGCCCCGCCCCCAAATTTAGTCCCCATCCCCATCCCCAATCCCCGCCACGGGGAAATATTTCCCTCCATCCCCATCCCCACAGATCCCCATGGATATCCACGGAGATCGAATCTTAAGAAAATTTCTACACTTTTTGATCAAAACTATGACACTAGTATTTTGTTTTTTTTTCTGTATTTTTTAAAACGCATATAATTGCATCTTTATTTTATAAAAAAAATCAAAATACATCTTGCATCAATAATAAATAAAAAAAAGCAAAAGAACTTGATGTTGCTAATATTTTTTACGAAAAAATAAATAAATAGTAACATAACTTCTTGCTACCGTGCTTCCACTAATTTACTACCACAATACCGATGTCGTCCAACGCAAGTGGTTGATTATGTGTGAAAAATATATAACTTCTAATGACTCTTCATTTTCTAATACATTGTAAAATTATATAATAATATAATATATAAAATATATAAATTAACATATATCTTCGGAGTCGGGGAATCCACGGGGACGGAGGATACTTTCCCAATCCCCGCCCCAAAGTGTTATCGGGGGAACTTTTCCCTCCATCCCCATCCCCACGGGGAAAAAAATCCCCAACTTCGGATCTCCGCACAGATATTCCCCACAGGGATCCCGATTAACATATGCAATTGACATCCCTAAGTACATCATATCATAGGTCCTTAACATTAACTAAACAGTAAGTCTTACATAAAAGAAACACAAAAGAAAACACTATTTAAGAGTGCTAACATAAATCTAAATTTTCCAGCTTGGTGTGGATCTCTTGGTAGGAATTGTCCTTCTTGTTGTTGGGCCAACGATAGTTCTGGCTGCATTTAACCTAGTTGTTGGACCAGGTCGTATGAAAGGGGTAGTTGGTCTTCTGATTGGCAACTTCTTGGACTTTTGAATCACTTTCTTAGATTTTGGGCTCACTTGCTTAGATGCTTGACTTGTTTGTTGGGATGCTTGAGATTGGACTGGTTGAGATGCTTGAGTAGGCACTTGTTTGGATGCTTAAGTAGGCACTTGTTGGGATGCTTGACTAGTTTCTTGTTAGGATGCTAGACTAGTTATTGGCACCTTGCAAGTAAGCTTGTTGTAACCTCATTTTTTACACCTGCTGCAGGAAACAAGGAATCTAATCCTTCTCATTTTTCTATCTGAGCCATCAATCTCACTTGCTCTAAGTTCCTTCTCTTTTTGGGTCTTCTAGGAATTTTCCTATATTTTGGGGGAAGAACATCAGGATACTCTATTTTTATCCTAATATTAAAGCCATTAACAAGAAAAATAATCGGTTTGTAGACTTCAACATATCTTGATTTCCTATAATATTTAGGTATGTAGTCATCAACCTTATGGTTCTGAACTCACCACTGTGATGTATTTTAATGTTTAGAAATTCATCCATTTAAAATTATGCCCTAAATAGAAGCGAAGAAAATGATATGTATTTCTTACAAACGGATTTCAATAAACCCTAACTACCAAACTACAATAACTTCATGAATGCAAACATATAACTTACCTGAAAAGCAGTGTTGTCTTCGTTTCAACTTGACTTTGTTTCCCACCCAGAAAAACTTTAGCTTGGATATTGTTCTACAATGGTTGTTGCGCTAGGGTTTCCTTCAATCCCTTTTTCCTACTTCTTCGTTACTATTTCAATCCCAATTTACTTTTGAAGTTATATTTCAATGTAATCCAGGTGGCCAACAAGATATAATCCATGTGGCAATTTAATTAAACAAATATAACACATGTCTGCCACCTGTTTAAAACCATTCACTTTGATTAACGGTTTTGACGTAAAGGACAAACGTGGACCTATTTGAACAATTAAATGATAATTTTGGAACTTTTTAAACTTAAGGGAGAAAAATGGACCCCGGGATATACTTAAGGGACCAAAAAGGATATTTATCCTTTATTTTATTTTATTTCTCCATTTTGATTTTATCCTAACCATATATGATATGGCTATTCAAACTTTAATTAGGTTTTTTTATAGGTTAAATATATAAGTTGATTTTAAACAAAATAAAAACAGTTTATGAGAAATTCAAAAAATACAGCGTGTCCTTAAAAATAATGTAATAATTTAAATTTATAATTTTTTTTTGTTTTTCAACGGCAGGAGCTTGTGCGACAGGCTTAGATAAAAATATAGTTTATAAAAAATGTATTGTTATTTAGTACGAAACAATTTGAACAAGAAGTGTAAGAATGCACACATATCACTATTTTAAAGGTGAATTTTAAATTAATTTTAAGTTTAATTTCTTTTTTAGTAGAGATTATGGGTAGTGATGATAATAAATTATTTAGATTCATTATTGTATTTCTTGTTTTCACATTTTCTTACTAATAAACATTTTCCTTATAAAAATAATAGTTCTCAAAATTAAAATAATTTGATAAACTTTTCATACAATATTGAGATTTAAGTTGATAGAATAATGAAGATTCTCCATTGAATTAGTTTCTGGCCCAAATTGCTTAATAGTTGCCTCTATAAAATCTCTCTAAGTGGAAAATGGAATGGTTGCCACCAATAATTGGTTCTATATGGCGGCTTTACCACTCATCCATTGCACAACTTTTGGTATTTAATCTTCTTTACATGCACCTCATGCATCAAAATATTTCTCAACCTTGGATTGTTGAATTGTATTCAATCGGCTCTGAAGAGTATTCACTTCTACACATACTTGCTTCTAGTTATCAAGATACCTAGGTTTTCTCGCTCACCAAGTATCAGTTTTTAGGCCAAAGCACTTATATATACACAATGGGCTTTGTCTTTACCTAAATGTATTTAATTTACAACTACTTGCTTTCAATCAATTTCTACTTATAGGATTTGCTCATGACATTCGAATCAAGTAAGGTTTATGTCCAATCATCAACCAACAAGGGTTTCTAATTATTCGACCACATTAGGTTGATATGAATTCATTCAAATTCAAGTGGAAAACATGTCCACAATATTCCCATAAATAATTATACTCATTAAAGATAAGAAAGGAGGAATTAGAATGAAGAAAAATCAAGTTTTAGACCAAAATAGGGTCTCTGAATTGATTTAGAAGAATCCCTAAATTGAGTTAAGCAAACAAAGCCAAAATACACTTTTTATGACACCAGCAATAATATCCTTTCCGATACTTCTTTATGGTGAGTGTTCGAATAATATCAATATCATAAAGTGACTTGAATATCTCCCGCTAAGTGTAACATACCATCAAGTCATTGAACCACACATCATTGATCTTATTGTGCAAATGGGACTTGATAATCTTCATTACTGAAAAAGATCTTTCAACGGATGTTGTTGACACCAGCAATATCAAAGCCAACTCAATAAGTTTGTAAACCAATGGAAATACCAAATGTCTCTCAGTTTGAACCATCTTCAAGCCAAACTTTGAACATCTTTACAAGTAGAAAATGAAGCATTTCTTTTCACTTGAAGAACATAAGTGTCAAGTTGATCCCTTATTGTTCCACGCTCATCATCAGAAAAGTCTTCATGATAAATATCAGCAAGATGAGCAAGCTTATCAACATCAAACTTGGAGAAAGAGTTCTTGGGTTCAAGACATGATAAGCAATCAAGGATAATGTTACTTCATTCACTAAAGCGGTGATCCATCTCCACACACATTTTGTCAATAGCAACATAAAAAATCCCTAGATCCGCCATTGTTGCCACATGATTGTGCAAACTATTATGACTACCAATGTGATCTTTCAAGCCTTGAGATGCATGCTTCCAATATTTATATCTGCTTTTAGTGAAGGCTTTAAAACCAAAGTGTTCGTCCCTCCCGAATTTATTAGAAAGAATGCAATAAAAATAATAAGCTGCATCATTGATCTCACTGTATTCTAACCATGTATAACTCTTATACCATGATTTAGTAAATGCTCTTTTAACACTTCCAAATGGAGTAGGAGGAAACCTTAGCCAATTGGGTTGCATTGGACCTTTCAATACATATGTCCTCCTCACTTGGTCTTGAATATCCGGAGCATACTCATTAATTTGTTTCCTACAACTTGGATCACACACAATCTCATTTAGGTTAAACTCATTAATCACATTAAATGGTGGTTCTAATTTGGCTTTCGGTTGCACAACATTCACATTCTCAATACTTGCTCTATCAATCAAAAATCTCCTCACCTATGAAATTAAATGAAACAAACTTAATAACAATAATTTATACAGTATATTTAAACTTCCTTGAGTTCCTTCATAAACCTAAAAATAATGAAAAATCAAAACTTTTATAGAAATCAAAACTAGCAGAATAATTTTTAACAACTATTTCAAGAACAATTTGTTTTAAAATCAAGTGTTTTAAAAACAAAACTTTTATTAAAAAGTAGCAGAAATAAAAATCAAAACTTTTATAAAAATCAAACCTAAGAACAATTTTTTAACAACTATTTCAAGAACAATTTTTTTCTTAAATAAAAAAAGTAGAAATCCTTCAATCAAAACTAGCAGAACAATATTGGAGTTTCGTCGTCGAAGATTGGGAAATGGCAGCGATTCGCGTCGGACACTCGTATTGGAGGTGGGTTGTGGCGGTCGGACTCGGAGCAGGGAACATATTTCGAGGTGGAGGCGAGGTGGTCGGCTGGTGCAGCTTCGGCGATGCATCAACAACGACAAGGGGACAACGCATCGTTCTTCATTTGCTTGTTGTTTCTTTTCCTTCTTCGCGCGTCCCTTTCCTCTATTCTTCCCTTTTTTCCTTTTCTTTCTATTCTTTTTACCTTTTAGCCCTTTATTTATTTATTATTTACTTTTTTTCTCCAATTCAAAAAAAATATTTGGGCCAGCCTAGGCACATGCCCACCCTAACCGGGCCATAGATCCGTCAGTGCAATCGGATAAATGAATACAAGTGTTTAAATTTTTTGACAAAAAACATATAAATGAAATCACTTGCTTGCTTCATTCTTACATTATAGTATAGCTTCTTCTCTTGATGTTCTTTATTTTAAAGTTCTTTTCTTTTTTTCTCAAGTTGATTCTTGAAATTTTATTCACATGGATGCTTCAATGTTGTTTAGTGTAATTCCTTGAAATGAATAAAATAGTGAAAAGTTGAAACTTGTATAACTTTCTTTTAGATGACTATTAGATGATCTCGATATTTTGAAAAAAAGAGTCATTGTCAT
Source organism: Vicia villosa (assembly GCF_029867415.1). Taxonomy (NCBI): domain Eukaryota; kingdom Viridiplantae; phylum Streptophyta; class Magnoliopsida; order Fabales; family Fabaceae; genus Vicia; species Vicia villosa. The sequence goes on from NC_081180.1 coordinate 144,104,386, forward strand.
CTTTTTATATTATCTCAGCAGGTTATTTCACGTCCTTTATGCTCAAAGTAGGTCTTGTCGAGCACGACATCATACCTTTTGTCACGTAAAACTTATATCTTTATACCTTGTGTATTATTGCTTAATCATGTTACTACTACTACTACTACTAGTAGTGATGATATTATCGTTCTCTATGACCATGAATCTGATAATCTCGTATTAGATGATATTGTATGAATATTTGACAGTGGTGTTATATTGCATATTACATAGAGGAATGAGTTCTTCACATCTTATAATTCTCTCTAGACTTTGGAGTGTTCCATATCGGTAGTGATTATGTATATTAGATAATTAGTGTTGGTGATGTTTGTTTGCAAAGCAACGTTGGAATACAATTTTTTCTTAAAGGATACAATTTTCGACAAATAATAAAATAACATTGTTTGCATTGAGTAAGTTTTCGGGATTATAAATATTCTAATGAAATTTTCAGAAGATCTTTTGTTTAAAAGCTTAAATTTTAATTAAGATGATGTAAAGGGAGTGGCGGCATGGAAGGTAAGTTTTTAGATCTTGAAGTTAGTATTGAGTTTTGATTTTTCTTAAGTTGCTTAAATTTCTTAAATTTATGGTCATAATTCTTCTGTTTCAGTGACTCCGTCTTATCTAAATTGAATTGAAGAATAATAAAAATTTAATTATTTCGTCCAAAAAAAAAAAGATAATAGTATTAAAATTATTGTTGTGGTGCTCGTTAAAAAGTTTGTTAATAATTGATGTTCTATTATATGAAATTGAAGACAATTAGCTTGAGTAAGATGTGAAACGGGAAAGTTTCTATAAAAAAATGTTTATGATATTTCACAAGTATTCTTTTTAGAATTGTGTATGATAGATATCACCGTGTAGTTCTTAACAAGAAGAAAGACTAAGATTTGATAAGCAATGCCTTAAGTGAGTTAAGGAATCAACATTTGAATTTTGTTTATTGAAAATCATATCTTTGCAACATTAAATATATTAGTTGTGTTATTTATTTTTAATATCACTGACAAATGAGTGCTTCTAAGACGATTTGTTAGGGTCAAAAAATAATGGTAACAATATAGCTCAATTTTATTATTTTTGAATTTACACGTTGCAAAATTTACCATGTAGCTCAGATTTTATTGTTTTTGAATTTACACGCTGAAACATCCTTCTTGTTGGATGAGGATTTAAACATTATTCTTTGTTATTTATTGGCTGATGTTTGGTGTTATGTTGCATGAATAAGAAAAGGAAGGAAAAGTAGATGGTTTTAAAAAAAGTAAATATATTCAACCTATTTAAGTTTATCGTTTGTTGTTGATGTGTTAATTGTTGAATAATATTGAATTTTAATTTTGCATATATAAGCTCATACTACATTTCAAGTCATGGAGTCATTGCGATCTTCACATTGCTTTTATTAAGACAACATACATTTCTATATTAAAATTTATACTTTTTCTCTTCTTTATAGGATGAATTTAGACATGAGGAAAGTTAGTTGTGGATGGCTAGATCTGGATAAATTTGTACTTTTTTCTCTTTTATTTTAATACTTTTTTTCAATGATTGGAATCACCCGCTATGGGTAGACGTTCATCTAAGTCTAACTACCGTATTGCAGATAATGAATCTGCAATGACAAATTAGACTTTTCTATGAATTAATTAGATTATGAACTTTCTCATGTATTTTTGGCATAATGATACTTATTATTATAAAATTAGGATGAGATATGTTTTGGGTTTTTTGTACTACATGGCATGATTATGAACCTCGCAATCTTTTTAATATTATATTGCTTATTTGATATTAAATGTTTTTTTATTAAAATTAATTTTATTACGTAAAAAAGTAATAGAAAATAAAATAAAAAATATAATAGTATAAATAAAAATATTATAGTAAAAATAATTTAAAGAAAAAAATAATATTAAAAAAAATAATATTTAAAAATAATTTAAATAAAAAATATAATACAATAGATAAAAATTAATAATGGATATCACATTCACGACAGTTTTAAACTGTCGCAAACAAATAACAAAAATAAAAATCAAAGACATATTTACGATAGTTCCAACCGTTAGGATATCACATTCACGACAGTTTTAAACCATCACTATTTCTAGTTTAAGTCAGTTTCAACCCGTTGTGAACTAGCGCGTCGGTTGGTGTGACGGTTTTGACAATAGTCGCAAAATAGGTTGAGGACACACGATTTTTCAACGGTACCGTACTTTAACCGTTGTAGATTGTAAATTGTGGCGGTTTTAACCGTCGTAATATACCAAAATAACCATTCAATTTTTTGTAGTGATTGGTTATAATGAATAATTTCGTAAAGTGATCGAACCGGGAAGTGATAACTTTGTGATGCATCATTCTAGTAAAATATAGTATTGAACAATGAACTGATTATATATTATAATGAAAAAATTAGGCGATCGAAACAAAATAGAACGACGGCGGCGGCCAGCGAGAACAATAATTTGATGAGAACAATTTTGTGTGATTTAAGGTTTAGTTGTTGGCTCTTTAAAAAAGTAAAAAAGGGTTGGGCTAATGCAAAATTCGAGCTTAACAGTGAACTAAATAAAAGATTAAATAAATAAATATAAATATCGATTTGATTCATCGGTTTGACGGTTTCTAACATTTAAAACCAACAACCAAATCAAACCACGTCGATTTTTATTGGTTCAGATTAATTTTTGAACTTAACCAAAATAATTGGTTTTTTTTTTTTGTTTAGTTTGATTTGAACTATCGATTTAATTGATTTTTTTATTCGCTTACACCCCAATTTCTAGCACTTTCCTTCCTCGGAAAAACAGTAGCATAAAGTAGGATTAATGTTTTCCAATTTTTTTAATTTTACGGAATTATTTAGCTTTAACTTTACTTTTGTCAATTATTAAATATTATTTCATTGAATAAGTATAAAGATGGCGTGGAATAAAAAGCAAAACAATTTTTCCACTTGTTAGAAATAACTTCAACTTTTAACTCTACTTCATGATAAAAACTTTAAAAATAAAATTGGATCAGTAATTTACTTAGTACATCCTTAAAAATGTGATCAAGATGACAACAATGAAAATGATGTTTTTACATGAAGTGGTTCCTTTATTAAAGAAAATATAAGGGGGGAAAAAAAGCTCTATTTACGAAATTTTGAAAGAGAAAAGAACTAAACTTTGTGCAATCTTTTTAGATTTAGCATGATAGACAAAGTTAAGATCCAAAAGTCAAATAACATTAGCTATGCGGATAAATTAATAAAATGAATAACTTTGCACAGAACAAGTTCCCTCCATCAATTAATCACTGAACTTAACTATTGCTGGGCAATTGATATCACATTTTTAACCTCTTGGGCTTAACAATCTTTTTCTCAGCAGGTTTTCGTTCTTCAACGGCAGGAGCTTGTGCGATAGGCTCAGATTATAAATCTCGATAGTCTTTTAAAATACACAACTTTTTAGCATTTTTAGCATCAGATTATATTAATAGGATTCAGTTTCAATATAAAATATACAAGAACTGAACTAAAGAGTAGACTCGCAAATAGGGTCCAATTGGCCAAAAGACTTTTCAGTTACGAAACTAAAAGAAAATCTTAAGACAGAAACAGAATTAGACACTACCTCCTAGTTAGTTTCAAGAGGTGAGTTTTAGTTAGAAAAACAACAGAAGGCCTAACTATGTTGATTTGGTTCTCATACCATAATGATACAAAAACAGAAAATAGATATCTAGGTAGTTTGGTTCAAGTTCATCAATTGCATAGTTTGGTTCAATTCTTCAACCAGAGCAATAGGAAGTAGAATAAGACCTTGGCTTTCAAGTAGCTGACTTGTTGCTTCTGATTGCTCTTCAACTAGTTTTCCCATTATCTCTTCAAGAGGCCCATTCAGCATTTGATCCTTGATATAATGCTTATATTATAACCCTGTAATAAATAAATCAAAAATCAAACTCTACTGTTAATGAATTTGACAGCATGCTATAAGAAGTTATTTGCTTGGACTTGAATTTGAACAAGAACATGATTTCAGAGGTGTACCTCATGAAAAACTAGTGGTATAGCATTTGAGTCATTTTGCAATTTACTTCCACTTAGATCCCGCAGAGGAACAATTTCCTTAGCTATTGTAGAATTTCTATTTGCAATTGATGATAAGTTGGTATTCATTAATCGAATTGAACAAAAAATCTTATTGAGAAGACCTGAATAAATCAATGTTATGCCCATGAAGTTAGTTCATTCTGATACTGCAAGCTCTTTGTGCGCATCAATCGCACGAAACGTTCTGCTCAAATGTTTGAATGAATATTTCGAAATAGCATCCATATTAACAAGTGAGTTAGCCAACTCCATCGCGTCATTTCGCCATCCTCCAAAACCAATCCCTTGAATCAACGTTGTGTAGGTTGTTTCATTTGGCAAGCATCCTCTCTGATTCATAGCAGCAAGCACCTCAATAGCATCTATGACTCTTTGCACCTTGCACAATCCAAGAATAACAGCATTGTAACTAATAACAGTAGGCTGAAACTCGCGACTCTCCATCATGTCAACCAGCAACTCAATTGCTTGATCCACCAACCCATCTTTGCACAAGCAAGAAATAAGTGAATTATAGGTGAACTCATCAGGATCAATGTCTTTGCTTAACATCTCCAGAATCATCCGTAACGCTCTAATTTTATTGCCGCTGCTCCACAATGCACCAAACAAGATATTATAAGAACTTGCTTTTGGAGGATAACCCACTTCACTGAGCTTCTCAAAGATGTCCAAAGCCTCGGCAGCATGTCCATTCTTACACAGAGAAGCCAAGACTGGGATATAGCAAAGAATATCAGACAAATGACCATCTGATATCATGTTATCCAAATACTCTATAGCCAAATTCACTTTTCCTTCTTTGCAAAATGCAGAAATCAATGGATGATAACTATAAGCATCAGGAGCCAAACCTCTCTTCTTCATACTCTTGAACACATTCTCAGCCTCGTAAATTTTACCATCACGACAAAGCGAACTAATCAATGTGCTGTATGTCACAGAACTGGGCTCACAACCTTTATCCAGCATAACTGACGTCAAATTCTTCCCAGCTTCCCATTTCCCCTCATTCAAAAGACTCTTCAACAGAATATTATAAGCACTCACACCAGCAGCACAACCCTTACCACTTATACTACTAAGATACTCAAAAGCTCTATCCAACATCCCTTCTCTACACATACCATTAACAAAAACACTGTAAGTATACTCATCAGGTCGAAGCCCTCTCGATAACATCTCATCCAAAAGCTTCATGGCTTCATCAATACCATCTTGGATAATAGTTGCTTCAATCAAAATATTATAAGTTATAACATCTGGCTTACAATTATCTTTCAACATCTGATCCATAACCCTTAAAGCCAAATCCAGTTTACCCCTCCGACAAAGATTCCCAATAAGAATAGTATAAGTAACAACATTAGGTAAAACGCCTCTCTTTCTCATTCTATCAAACACCTTATTGGCATCATCAACTCTACCAGCTTTACAAAACCCGTTTATAACAGCATTATAAGCAAAAGCATTAGGCTCACCGTGCTTCTCCAAAATCTCCATAACCTGAATAGCTTTCTCGATTTTCTTAGAATTGAAAAAACCCTTGATCAATTTTGTGCAAAAAATAACATCAGGTTCATAGCCCCTATTAACCTTTTGCTGAAGTAAGTAGAGAGACTCATCGTACTTTTTCGTGAAATTTTGATCAAGTTTTGGCCTGATTTGTTGTTGGTTGATTCTTGTTCTTGGGTTGTTGTTGGTGTTACCTTGGTTTAGAAATGGGGTTGAGGAAGTGACGAATGAATGGCGGTTTGGGTGGTTTCTGAAATTGAGAGTGTGTGACAAGAATTCAGTTGAAAATGTTGTCATTGATAAGGACGATGATGCTGTCGGTTGTTGTAGTTGGAGATTCATGGGTTGAGTTTGGAGAGAATGTAGTATCACAGAATGGATAAGGGAAACTCAGCTTGAAACCAACACAAATCAATTCAGACCTTAATAATGGAGTAGTTTATTTTATTTTATTTTTCCATTTTGATTTTATCCTAACCATATCCCTACCATAATTAGGTTTTTTTTTTTTTTTTTTTACAATTTCTCAATGCAGCCAAATCTTAATAGATCTCTTATGCACCACGCAAAATTCTTTTTTTGTCATCAATTTTCGTAGATGCACTTTTGGAAGGACTCATGTTTTGAAAAAAAATGTGTTTCCTTCCGTACGTAGATCTACGGAAGCCAATGATTTCAGTTAAGGAAGTCTTCAGTAGATTCATCGACGGAACGTGGTGAAAACAGAGTGTTTCGTACATCTACGGAACAGTCTGCTATATTTTCAAACCATGTTGATTTCACTTCAAACTCAATTTTTATTGCAAAAATGTAAAATTAAAGTAATACATTTTAAAGACAATAATAGGTAGACCAAAAAACATACATCGGCAGTCATAACGAGCCGGCGGCCAACCATCCAAAATACAGTGCTATCTCATCAAAGGGAACTGTCTCCCGGTGCTCAGCATAGCAGTCATAACGTACGTCCTCGGCAGCCATGCGCCCCGCGGGTCCTCTCCACCTCCTCAAGTGCATCATCCGGATCGCACCCCAGCTCAGCAATCAACATCTCCATCTCTTCCTTCTTCGTCAACTTACCGTGACCAATGAGGGTACCCCTGATATGTAGATGTAGAAGGCATGTCACATCATCAAGAGTGATGGTAATCTTACCGTGAGGAAGATGAAATAACGAAGTCTCCGGATGTCATCTCTCTGCAAATGCCATCAGCATCCCATTATGTATCGTCGTGTAGCCCACCTGACAGAGGTCCCTCAGGCCAAAAGATGCTAGTACATCCTGGAACCACGACTCGTCAGTCTGCGCAAGACCCACAATCTTTTGGTCGTGGTTGTAGAACCTCTGCGAATCCCTATTCTGATTTTTTTTTAAAATAAACACGATTATTAATAAGCAAATTTAGAAACTGAAGAAAAAAATTAATTAGCATAGAAAATTTACCTTTCCATCCCATATACGCCTGGTTGCATGATCGTCATACCCTATCAAAAGGGATGCGTCTATAGGACCCCCCGGGTACCAGATAAGCTTTGGCACCGGTTCATCCTCGTGTCCTTCTGGAAGTGGCACAGTAGATCCTGCATCACCCGTCACTGGCACAGACACATGAGTAGAAGTAGAATAAGTGCCACGACGATGTCTGTCGGGGGTGGCATCTGAGAGGAATAGGGGTGTTCATTGGTCCGGGCAAATCCGAACCAAACCGGAATCCAAACCAAACCAATATGTTCGGGTTGGGCATTTTTTCAGTTCGGGCAAAAACCGAGCCGAACCAATGAAACCCGATGTTAATTGGTTCGGGCAACGGATTTCTAATTTACTACCCGTAAGCCCAACCCAAACCAATTAAAATTAAATTAATTAATTAATATATTAATATATTTATTAATTTTTATAGAATTAATAATGTTATTAGCACTTACCAAGGCAAATTGAAAAAAACGTGTCAATTTATTACCATGGTCCATGAGTGAGTCTTAATAGACTAGTTACTACCATGTACCAAGTACCAACAATATATAATGAAAAAAAAAGCCAAGAGTCTGTGTGTTAACATTTTTCAATAAAAGAAGAAACGGCAGTCGGCGGAGATTATCAATACCAACGTTATCATTTTTATTAATCAAAGCCACAATCAATGATGAAACATAGAGAAACCAAACATCATATTAGAACAGTTATAAATCGAAATCAGTCTCACAAATTGCATATCAAGCATCTGGAATTTCTTAAATCTCAACCTTCTTTCCGAATCGCAAATCCCAAATCGTTATCGGCAAATCGTAAATCACGTATCCAAAGTTGTATATTGCATATCTGAAATTGCAAATCTGCAAATCCCAAATCCCAAATACCAAATCGCAAATCCGCAAGGTATGATTTAACAATACAAATTCTTTTATCAGATACAAACTCGTTGTTTTAATTTTAACACTCCAAAAATTCAAAGAACCTGTCCAAAATAATGATTTGTTATTTATATTGTTTTAACTTTGTTTATGTTATTTGTAATGTTTTGTAGACATGGAAAAGATTACCGATGGTGTTATATCTCCTCAAATTCAAATGTCAGATGCTCAAAATCAACAAAATATTGAAGTTGTTTCTGTTGTGCAAACAAGAGTTGAAGTTGTTGATTTGGTTCATGAACAAGGGCTTGAAACTCCATCATCATCACCTACCAAGGTAAAGAAAAGAAAACCTTCTAGACCTCCTTCTAGTGCTTGGAGACATTTTACAAAGAAGAAAGATTTTGCATTTTGTAACTATTGTTTCACATCTTATGCTGCAAATAGCTCTAGCCATGGAACTAGTAACATGCTGAAACATTTGAAGGTTTGTCTAAAAAACCCATATAGTAAAATTAGTAGTTCACAAAAGACACTTGCACTAGGAAAGGGTAGTGATGAAGATGACCTTAAAAGTGTTAGCTTTAAGCTTGTTGACTTTAATCAAGAGAACTCTAGATTGGCGCTTGCAAAAATGATCATTATAGATGAACTTCCTTTTAAGTTTGTTGAAAATGAAGGGTTTAAGAAGTTTATTAATGAGGTACAACCTAGGTTAAAAATTCCTTCCCGTGTCACTATTGCAAGAGATTGTATCCAAGTCTATAATGCTGAAAAAGAGTTGTTGAAATGTGTTTTGTCTTCAAATAACCAGATGGTTTCACTTACTACTGACACATGGACTTCAATACAAAACATGAATTATATGTGTGTTACTGGTCATTATATTGATGATGGGTGGGCTTTAAAAAAGAAAATATTGCATTTTGGCTTGATTTCTGACCACAAAGGTGAGTCCATTGGAACCTTGCTCATGTATTCACTAAATTTTTGAAGGTCTTTTATGATGCAACACTTTCTTTTTCTGCGTCATTGCATGCTACTGCCAACACTTTCTTCAAGAAGTTGATTGAGATTCAAAAGTCATTGAATATGTGGGTGAATAGTGATGATGATACATTGAAGAAGATGACAACAAAAATGCAAGAAAAGTTTAACAAATATTGGGATAGTGGTGAGATAAACTTTTTACTATTTGTGGCTATTTTTCTTGATCCCCGTTATAAGTATGATTACATTGAGTTTTGTTTTAAAAAGATGTATGGGGTTGACAAGTCTAAGGAGATGATGACAAAGTTATATGATCTTGTGAAAAAGTTGTTTGAACAATACATGGTAGAGTATCCTATTTCTATTGAAACACGTGGGTCTAGTATGATATCTTCAAATGTTGCTGCCCCTGAAGCTAATGGTGGGAATGTTGAGGAGGAGGATTGGGAAAACCAATTTAGATTTAATGTGAGGATAAAACAAGGTAAAGTTCAAAGAAATGAGTTGGAAAGATATGTAGAAGATGGTATTGAGGAAAGTGTGGCTGATTTTGACATTTTGAAATGGTGGAAAGTGAAAGCAAATAAGTATTATGTTCTTTCACGCATTGCTAGGGATGTTTTGGCAATTCCAATCTCTACGGTATCCTCTGAGTCTGCATTCAGTAGTGGTGGTCGAGTGCTTGATGCATTTCGTAGTTCTTTAAGTCCCTCCACAGTTCAAGCTTTGATATGTTCCCAAAATTGGATTAAGTCTCCAAAGATAATAGAATTTCAAGATGAATTGGATGAAGAGGAAAAGATTGAATTCGGTATGTTTATAACTTTTCAGCATTTTAAATTTTTTACTTTTAATTGTTGAAAATTCTGAACTAATTTATTTTGTTAATAATTTTAGAGTTGTCCCAACTAGCTCTAGATAATGATGGGGCTGCAACTGGTGTTGGTCGTAACACATGAAGGTAATTTATTAATTCTTTTAGGGTTGACTTAATTTAAATCATTTGTTATAACTTTGTTGTTGTTAACTTGTTACTAATATATTACTATTGTTATTTTACAGTTTTGGTGTTTATTCCTTGTTTTTGGATGTTGTCTGGTGCTGCTCTGGTATTTCTTTGTTGCTGTTGGATACTTGTTTGCTGCTGTTGTTGTTTGTTTTGCTGTCTAGTGCTCCTATTTTTCTGTTTATTTGTTGCTGGTGAATGTTGTCTACTGCTGTTTAGTGTTGTTGAATGATGCATGCTGCTGTTTGTTGCTGTTGGATGCTGTTAAATGCTGGTTGCTGCTGAATGCTGGCTGGTGATGTTTGTTGCTGTTTTTTTTGTTGTTTTGGTGTTATGTCATGTTGTTTAATTGTTGTCTCATGCTGTTTTAGCATGGTTTTTAAATACTTTATAAGCATTATGATGCTAGTTTAAATATATTTGAAGTTTATGTGGACAGATTATGAATTTTGTATGCATTTTGCTCTTGCTTATTATATAATTCTATTTTAATTTGAGTTATGGTGATTCTCTATTAGATTGTTTTTAGCTTGTATCAAAGCTATAATGGGTGAAGTAAGAATTTACTTGTGTGTAAATAAATTATGTTTTAAAAATATTTTTGTATATTTATTTTTAATATACCCGATCAATCCAATCCAAACCAATCCGTTATTTTTTGGATCGGTTTGGTTTGGGTTTTATGAGAAAAATATTAAAATCCAAACCAAACCAATCCATTTTTTCCATTGGTTTTGGTATCGGATTCTCTCAAAACCGAACCAAACCGGCCCGCGAACACCCCTAGAGAGGAACCCTCAGCATCATCTCGGGGGCTCCGTGGTGTAGTAGTAGACGGGGAAGGCCTCTCAACTGGGATAGAATGAGAAGGCCCGGCTGGAGCGGGTGTATCAACTAGAACAGGCGTCGAGAGCCCCTCAACTAGAACAGATGTAGAAGGCTCCGCTGGAGCGGGTGTATCAGGTGGAAGGGAAGCTCCAGTAGTGACCTGAGATACTACACGCGTCCGTTCACGCCGCACGAATGCGTGTTGTGCAGTCCTCCCATGTATATCCCTATCCAGACCGTGAGTCATAATGTATGCATTGTGATAACATTTACTTAGCTACTACGTATCCATACATGAACAATAATTTATAAATAAACAAGAAAATGAAAAAAAATACTTTATTCGTAGATGTATCTACAGAAGCATATTAGTTTCAAAATTTATGGTACTTCCGTAGATGCATCTACGGAAGACCCTAACGTTCATCTCTTCTGTAGGGACATCTACGGAAGGCACTGAAGCTCAGAAATTCAACAATGACGTAACTCCACTGTTCAATCAACCAAAAACTCCATTTTTTGCTTGATTGTCCGTAATAAACCTCAAACAGCACCTACATTGTCTCTAAACAATATCTCTAAACTTATCCAATCATTTCTACACCTAAATATCAAATTCTAATTCGATTTCAAAAATACTCTAAAATAACTCAATATTTCAAAATCTTACCGATTAAAATATAGATTTGAACTTGATTTGAACTTGATGTTGACAATGTATCCGAACTAGGGAGAAAAAAATTTAAGCTTGGAATTTGGGGTTGAGAGAGTTTGAGAGTGTTTGAGGGTTGAGAGAGTTTGATAGTTTGAAATGAAATGAAGAGAATGAGGGAGGGGAAAGGTCTGGCGCGAGTTATAATGTCAAACCTTTCCGTAAATGCATCTACGGGAGAGTTCTGTAAGTGCAACTACGGAATAAAACAACATTAAACAAAAAAAATGGGTGCTTGCAAAAGTGTATATACGGAAGCATGATGGCATTTTAGTCAATTCGATGGTGTGTTAGAAACTCATGAGGTGAGATGAGAAATTGTCTTTTTTGTTATATGTTAAATATATAAATTTGATTTTAAACATAATAAAAACAGTTTATGGGAAATTCAGAAAATACAACGACTCGTTAAAAAATGAATGTATTAATTTAAGAAGTTATTTGCTTGGAGGTGAATTGAGAGTAGCATAGGTGTACCTCATGAAAAACTAGTTATTAGGGATTGCAGCCAAACTCAAATAAATGGGGCCATCTGTATCCGAACACGAGCCAACGGATGAAAACCATAATTGATTGAGTTCGGGTTCAGGTGCCACTTGATTTTTTGGTGTAAATTTGGGTAGAATAAAACTTGCATCCAAAACCACACCCGCTTAAATTGAAATTACACAAGTGTCCCTAAATATATATAAGTTTAACAAACTTGATGGAAAGTTTTAGACTTTAATTTAAATTTCAATGTTGATGGAAAATTGTAATGTTGATGTTGGAAAGTTGTAGTAAAATTGATGAAAAATTGTAATGTTATTGTTGAAAAGTTGTAGGAAAATTGATAGAAAATTCCAATGTTATTGTTGTATTTTATGTGTTTTGTCGTGGATTCAGGTGAAAAAAACTCGAGCCCAACGGAAGTGGGTGTGGGCATGGGTGTTATTTTGCCACCCGAATAGTCTTTGGGTTTGGGTTTGGGTTTGGGTTCGGGTGATGATTTTGGATGCGGGTTTAGGTAGTGTGAAATTTGTATCCGACTATACCCGTTGTAATCCCTACTAGTGAAATAGAATTTGAGTCACTTTTTCAATTTACTTCAACTTAGTTCCTACAAAGGAACAATTTCCTTAGCTATTGTAGAGTTTCTATTTGCAATTGATGATAACATTAGAACTTAAAAAGTTATCTTTAGTTGATTCGGTAAGCATTTAGCATAGTCGATGATGTCATCCAATATGTAAGTTTGAGCTTGACTGATACAAACCAACTTATATAGGAAAGTAAATAGGAAGAATCTCTTTGGTTAGATAATGATAATGGCAAGAATTTTGAAGGTCTGCATCTCCCCAATGCCAAAATGGCCCTTTTCTAATCAAATTCTCAGATATTCTCTCTCACAATTACCTCCCCTATTTATAGGCAACAATCATTATCCTAATTAAATAATTTCTATTCTAAAACTACAGTTATGACAATTACTGCAATTACAATTACAATTATCTTTAATAAAAATTGTCTATTAATAATAAAATTGTCTCCTATTAACTAACAAGACTCTTGCAATCCTAATTAAGGGCTTGTATCTAACAATACTCCCCCCTAAATAATCACCTTGTCCTTAAGGTGATTACAAGAGAATAAAATAAAAACTAATTACAAAACTACTTTACTCGTATTGTCATTAAAGCCAAAGTGTTTGCAACATCTTGCAGCCCAATTTAGCCTCCAGGGTCCCACAGTTTAGAGGACAGATTACCAACACTCTTTTTTGTCGTTGTGCGATAGATAGAAACACTCTTGTCTGACCATTTCATCACTAGAAATACAGCCAGCATGCAAGATATTTCTTTATTCTTCTTATCCACAGACCCTTCCTCTCCACCAGTTAGATTTACGTTCGGTGATTCTTCCTTCACGGACAATTTTATTTTCTTGATTGTACTCCGTTGCACGCCACCAATTTTCTCTTTTCACTTACCTTTCTTCAATTTTTCTTTTACCTTTGAGCGATCCGAAACAACAAACTTACGACCTTTTTTTTCATTCAAGTTCTCTTCATTCCTCGTTCTTTTTTTACCATGGATATTATGTTTTCTTGAAAATTTCCTTGATTCCACTTCTTCATTCTCCATTCCCAAATTGCTTGATAACTGCCTCTATGAAATCTCTCCAAGTGGAAAATCAATTGGTTGACAACCATTATTGGTACCATGTGATGGCTTTACCACTGATCCATTGCACGAATTTTGGTATTTGATCTTCTTTACATACATCTCTTGCATCAAAATAATTCACAACCTTGGATAGGTGAATTGTATTCAATCGATCCTAAAGAGTAATCACTTCTACACATACTTGCTTCCGGTTATCAAGATACCTAGGTTTTCTCGCTCACCAAGTATCAGTTTTTAGGCAAGAGCATTTATATATACACAATGGGCTTTGTCTTTACCTAAGTGTATTTAATTTACAATTACTTGCTTTCAATTAAGTTCTACTTATATGGTTTTCTCATGACATTTGAATCAAGTAAGATTTCGGTTCAATCATCAACCAACAAGGGTTTTTTATGATTCTACCACATTAGGTTGATATAAATTCATTCAAATTCAAGTGGAAAAACATGTCCACAATATTACCATAAATAATTAGACTCATTAAATATAAGAAAGGAAGAGTTAGAATTAAGAAAAATCAAGTTTTATACCAAAATAGGGTCTCTGAATCGATTCCGGAGAATCCCTGAATCGAGTTGAGTAGGGGTGGCAAACGGGCATGCCCGCCTAGTTTAGGCCCGTCCTGCAAAAGCCCGCGAAAAAATGGGGCGGGGCAGGCATATTTGAGAGTGCGGGTTTAAAGTCTTGCCCTACAAAAAAAGTGAGGACGAGGAGGGGAACGCCTGCAGGCATTGAGCTTTTTAGGCCTAAAAATAGTAAAATTGTATGAAAAAAACTCATGCCCGCAAAAGAACGGGGCAGGTTCATCAAAGAGAGAGGGCCTAAAAACTTTTCCCGGCCCACGAAAAAATGCGGGTAAAATGGGCTTTCCCAGCAGTCCGGGCCCGTTTTGCCACCCCTAGAGTTGAGTAAATAGAGCCAAAATACACTTTCTATGACACTTCATGAATCGAGTCACAGACCATCGAAAATTCGGTTTTTCTCTGTTTTAACACTTCCTAAATCGATTCAAATGGTGCCTGAATCGATTCTTGGGACTGAATCTCAAAAAATTTACCATTCTAACACCCTAATATCATTATCTAAACATACCAATCCATCCCAAACACATACTAACATGAATTAGGGTTCAATACACCAGAAATCATTTACATGCAATAGGATTCAACAATTCAAAATCAAGCATGATCATTCTTCTTAAAATGGGTATCACTCTCATGGAAGCAAGCATTAGAACTTGAAATCATGTAAGATAAACACACAACATGCATATGGAAAAACCCACAACCAACATAAGAGATCAACATGAAATGAAAGTAAGCAAAACATGAATATTACTTATAATCCTCATTCCCACATGCATATCATCTAACTCTAACCCCTTGTACCTATCTAATGGAACCCACCTTCACAAAACTTGAAATTGATGATGATTAAGGTGAGAAGGATGGAATCATGAAATGGAGACGGACTTTGATGCTAAGATGAATTTTTGACAACTCTTCTTCTAAGAATACTCAACATTTACGCATGCAACTCCTTGATGATCCAAGTTGGTCTTCTTCTCCCACTTTTTCCTTTTCCTCACGCCTCTCTCCTTCTCTCTACTCTCCCAATTATGATTTTAAATTACATAGAGAGAGATTGGAATGCTGGAAATGAGGATTTTGGGTTGAATCCTAACTTAAATAGGTAGCATGTGAAAATACTAGAACGCCCGAAGTCGTTAGTTCTTCTACTATTCAAACCACTTAATCTATCTCTTTCTCAATTAGCCCACTTAATTATGATTAAGCTTCTAATTCCAAATACTTAATATTAATTTTCCATAATTGAATATTAAATCTTCTTAGAGTGGCGTCGAAATATTACTAATATATTATTAATTAAAATATGATGATATATATAAATAATTAAAATATCCTTTTATACATAAGATAGATTGTTGAATAAATAATTAAACTTACTAAAAAGATAAATATATTGTATATAAAATATCGGGACATTACATTTCTCAAATCACTATCAAGATTAAAGTTCAAGCAATGCTTGAAATTGTCAATTTTTTAATGAGTAATCCAAGACCAAAGAGAGCAACATAGTTGTTGATGGTTAAATTGGCATGAAATCCTCTGCAGTGGCTGAATGGTCCTGGTCCATCTCAGCCACTCATTTTAATCTAATATAAAAAATCATTAATATTAATTAATGCATAGATGGCTAAGATTTGGAGCAGCATGAACAACATGAGAGAGGGGCAAGAGAGGATTCGTTTTGCATATGGCATATGTGAGGTGAATGACCTCGTTTCCCGAGCCAACTATAAACTTTCACTTTATTCTTGTGTGGTTTTTATTGAGATGCCAAAGGGTATAAATTTTAGAGAGATAGAGAGGTGGCTAAGGTTTGAGTATTTTAGGGGAGAGATTCATTGGGTTGAGAAACACCTTACAAACATTTTGTTAGTGAAATTTCATTAAAGAAATTATCTAAGCTTTTTCTCGTGTTTCTCTTAGGATCTTCTTTGTGAATTGAGTAAAAAAAAGTAAATGGTGGAAATTAAAAATTATTCTTGGAGAACATGAGAAGCTATTTTCTTATAACTTCTTTGCAACTTCGTAACAAATTTTATATTATGGATTTGAGAGTTTCTCTATCCTTCAAACATATATCAATATGGATCGAACTGACTAAACAAATATCAATGTATTTATTTCTCTTTATCATTTATCTCATTCTTTGGTTATTTGTGAATTTTACTTAGCAAAGTAGTTTTTATTATTGCTTGAAATTGTTTTTTATCACTCGTGTTTGCTTCACACATTATTATCGCTGTTGGCTTGAATTATGCACAACTACTGGCAGAGAGGGGATGGTTTTAAACATTGTCAACTCCGCTCAAACCTCCATGTACTATCTCTACCCCCACTCCCAAAACTTTGTCGGGATAATTATTAAGTATTCTCCCTCACCCCAATGGGGGAGAGTCTAGTGGTTTTCAAAATATTATATTTTTGATAGATTATGTAAGACTTTTTAATAAAATTTTAACAAGAAAAAGTCTTTCATCAAAATATGAAAAATTTAAACATTCTTATTTCTATTATGTTTTTATATCTCTCTCATCTCCTTCTTTCTTGCATCTCTCTCATAAGTCATATCCCTTATTTCTTTTATATCTTTATGTTGACTATGGATTCTCTCCTTCCCTCCTTTTTTCTCCTTCACCAAAAGGAGTGTATTAAAATTAATGCAATTAAAAAAATTGATAAAATGAAGAAGAGAGAGAAAAAAATTGGAGAGAGATAGAATAAAAATTGTGAAGGAGATAATTTAAAAGAATAGATTGAAGGAGAGGATTCAAGTCCCTTTATGTATCTTCCATCTTTTTTTATTGTTTAATCTGTTTTTTTGTATGTATGTATATATATATATATATATATATATATATATATATATATATATATATATATATATATATATATATATATATATATCATATTTTTCTAACACTCTATGGAACTAAGGGTGACAAACGGGCATGCCTGCCCCGTTTAGACCCGCAGACGGGGCAGGGTGGGGCGGTCATAGTTAAGGGTACTGGCCTAAAACCTTGTCCCACCCCATAAAAAAGTGAGGGCGAGTCAGGCTAAGCCCGTGGACGCTGTACTTTTTAAGCCTAAAATGCAAAATTTATGTTAATATTCGTGCCCGCAAAAGCCTGCATAAAAAAAAGGGCGGAGCGGGACGGTCACACTAGATAGTGAGGGCCTAAAACTTTGCCTTTCTCGCACAAAAGTGCGGGCAAAAGGGACATGTCCAACAAATTGGACCCATTTTGCCACCCCTATATGAAATGGTAAGGTAAAGTGGGGTAATTATTTTCCAATTCCTTTTTATTCATATAAAAATATTTAGCTTTATTTTTTCTTTTGTCAATCATCGAGTATTAGCGAATAACCTTTATAAAGATGAAGTGGAAACAAAATTTTCACTTTTTAAAAATAACTTCAAATTTTAACTCTATTGCAAAGTGCGTAAAGGTGTGTTTAGAATGGCGGTGGACATAATTAACTTTAGTAGAAATAATTTTATCAGAATTGAGTTTATCGAAATTGATTTATGTTTGGATACATTTATTTAAAAGTGAGTAGAACAATAAATTTCATTGTAAAAATCATCTAGAATCAATTCTTGAGGCAGAATGTAACACCCCATACATAACTGACTAGTATATTATGCATGAAACGTTAAAATTGATATTGAGTACATAGACAAGTCAAGGTACAATATTTGATCCATATAAAATACAGCATGAAAATCTACCAGGAAGCATAATACATGAATCTTCAATGGATCTTGCACAGCGGAATGTCAAAACCAACGAGGTCTTCGAGTCAACACCACTTCAAGCCATCAATCTGAACCTATTATCTATCAAAAGCTACTAAACTGCACCTGAAAAAGATAAGTTGATTGGGGTGAGATTACTAAATCTCAGCGAGTCCTCATATCCTGTGGGTCCACTCGGTTCTACAGGGTACATGCATCAACAAAACTGAATCCACCATTGATCCGGGGTTTATCCTCACATCCGGTACAAGTACGGAGAAAACAAGGAATCGTCCACCATAGGACTCATCATATCACAAGTATACAAACACGTATGCCAAAACCCATACCCGTGTACGGGGAATCCAGAAGCGCGTTAATGCCTCGACTAGGTTATAAAACACACCCTCGATGGGTTACCTCCCATGCATATATGTCAAGAGACTTGTACAAGCACACTGCAAGAATGATTAGACGGGTTCGCACAAGCCTAGATAGCTGCGAGATGACCTTAGCCTAATTGGCGTCATAGTCCCATTAACCATCTTCACGCACGTGTGTTAACGCCGAGTAAAAATACGCCATCTTGACACATGGGCCCACCGGGCGAAAGCCTAGTGCTTAGTCTACTTGACTTCACTAGAGGTGGTTTACCTGTTATACGTAGGCCTACTTAGCCGCATAACGCCGCCATACCGAGCACGCAAGTGTGTTAACGCCAAGTGAGTAAAAAGCCCCGTACGGCACTCACAAGCACACTGCAACGGTAGCTCAGGTGCGAGCCCCAATGATCATAAGATCGAGCTATAACATGGACCACAAAGTCCGGAACACTCCATTGACCACAAGGTCGGAGTCACGTTCCCAACCTAGCCCCCGGCCCGCTTCGATTCAAGCATACACACGCATAACAAGCGCTAAGTCACACAATACAATCAATGTCGATCATTTAACCAAAACAACGGTGTCAACAGGATTTTATGCACATCACATAATTGCATATCATCTCAAATATGGATATAATATTCATAATAGCAATAGGCATTCTATTTAATGTATGATATAATAATTAATAACAATCGGAAACACATAAATCCTCGTGATAATTAATATCCTGGTTTGGGGACCAATTTTATTAGAAAGTACACGTCGCTAGCTTTCCAACGATATAATGTTTGCGCGAAACAGACTAACGACGCAAAAGTTGCGAATTTCTAAAGTTTGCTGATTTTTGCACTTTTGCCCAGGGTAACCGATTACCCAGAGGCCAGTAACCGGTTACTTGCATGCAAAATGCCCAGTAACGCAATTTTCTACAGAGTAACCGGTTACCCAGAAGCAAGTAACTGATTACCCTGAAGCAGAATCAATTTTTCTACTTTTTAAGGGTTCTAAACCAGTCCCAAATGCTTCTAATTGATTCTTAGCATCACCTATATCATTTCCACGAATTTTTAACATGCAACACTGATCAAGATATACCAGCCAATGACTAATCAAAAACAACTAACAATTAACACAATTAACATGTTAGTGACATGAATTTATGATTATCTCTTACAATCCCCAAACCCAAATTGTCCCCAACATGCAAAACCCCAAAGCTTCTATCTAAGGACTCACCTTGGATCAAATGGAGGTTGAGATGATGATCATGCAGCCATTGGACCCTTAACTTGTTCAAAGATTCACCTTCTTCTTCAACAAACCCGTAGCTGCATTTTACACACATTCAGCATGGATCACTCAACTTTGAACCTATTTATCTCCATCAATACAGCACCTACGAACGCAAACCATATATGCAAATCGAAAAGAATTTTGTTAGCTTTCCAACGAGACCAGAATCGTTACAATCGGAGTTACGAGCAGAGAGATATTACCGTTTTAGTGGAGCTGTACCAAGAGTTGCGAAAATGGCTATGTTGAACATGAGTCCTTCTTCTTCCATGCTTCTAATTCTCTCCCTCCTAAATTCTGATTTGGAAAAGATATTGTCTTTACTAACCACTTTAAGATCATGCAAATGAAGAATAATGTCCAATTTACCATCCAACTAAGCCATATTTACAACTTTTCCATGTAGTTCCATTCTAACCAATCCCCTTTGTTTCTAACTACTCCACTAACTCTTTTTAATAATCATTCTTTAGATTAATAGGAAATAAGGCCAATGTGCATTCTAATTATCAATTAACCAATTAATGATAATATCGGGTTGGAGAGTCGGGGTATTACACAGAAGCTACAAATTTTAGCTTCAAATGGTTTGAAGACAAAATCAATTTTACTTTTGTCAAACCAAACATCTTAGAATCACCCATAATCAATTCTACATCCCTAAAATTGCTTTTGACCCTTCCAAAAACTAAACCAATTATGCATTAAATCTTTAGGGCCCGTTGGGTGCGCATGATATGATAGAGACGTGATAGGATATGATACAGATATGATAAGATTTATCTTATCATGTGTTTGATTCACATATAATACCATATAGTATATATATATATATATATATATATATATATATATATATATATATATATATATAAGAAAAGTCTCCCTTTTCTTGATCAATGGGACTGTCCACATTATTCCACATCATCTTCGATCCATAACTTCCAACTCTTCTGCCTTCCAAACTTTTCCCATTAATTTCATTCAATATGTACTTACAATATGCGGTTACCAATGATTGCTCCCACAAACCTTTGTATTCAGTATTTCATATTTTGCAACGGTTCCACGCTTCATTATTCCTCTACTTAATGGGCAGTTTGAAAGTGGTAGATCTGTGATCGAAGAATAACGTGAAATCAAAATTTGTTTAATTATTAATATAAAATTTTTTATCACAATTTATTTTCGGTTCTTTGGTGGGCCGTTTGAAAGGGGTAGATATGTGATCGAAGAATAACATGAAATCAAAAAGGAATAAGGCTACGGTTTTCATTGGTAAATTCTTTGTTTAATTATTAATCAAATTTTACTTTGTTAAGAATTGATTCATACTTACTTTCCGATTGGCGGAGAATCACAATTTTCAATTTTCATTCTTCAAATTACGATTTTCATTGGTAAATTTTTTGTTTAATTATTAATCAAATTTTACTTTGTTAAGAATTGATTCATACTGACTTTCCGATTGGCGGAGAATCACAATTTTCAATTTTCATTCTTCAAATTGGAAATTGAGAAAATATTATTGATTGATTGGTTTAGTGGTCCAAAACCTATCACTATGTAATGGTATTTACATCCTAAATGTAAGTGGCAATGATATGATATTAAAATTAATCAAATTTTATGGATTTACTTATTTTTTGTTTTCATTTTTTCTCTTTCCATAGGAACAATCATGCATTCTAAGGTGGATAAGAAAAAGAAATGAAAGGTTGGAATGAAGATATTCTGATATGATGCACCTACTCAGATGGAGAGGAATTTTGAGATTTAGATGATTGAATAAGTGTCTTCATATGTCTCTATATTGGTGTGTTAGCGTATGATATGTGATAGCAAGATTTAGTTTCTAAAAACTATTTTTTAATTTTTAAAAATTACAAGACCAAAATGCATATTTTAGTGGGTTGTTTTATTCCTTATATATTATAGCGACGGTTAGATTTATGTATTTTTAAATTATTAGATTTGAGAAAATTATCTAATTTTGTAAGATATAAAAGCCTTTTTAACGACCCACACATACGTTAAAATCATTACGTTGGGAATAATTTAATTGATATAGAATCAATACATTAAAATCATATCAATTACTTACCATTATCTTAATTGGTATAAAATAAATACGTATTGTATTGATTTTTTTGATAAAAAATGCATAATTATTATTATAAAAATAAAGTGTTTTAGACATATCATTGCCTTTATATATTGTATGAATTTTCTTCATAAAAAAATACATAATTACTGTTATGAAAAAGTTATCACATATTCACATTAGTGGTATTGATATTAAATTAAATAAAATAAATAATATGTTTTTACTTTCTCTTTTGTTGTAAGTTGTAAGTTATAAGTATTTGTCTTAAGAATTCATATCATGGTGAAGAATAATTCTGGTGTAAAATTCGAAGTACGAAGGTTCCACCAAAACAAACAATTTATTCTTTGTAATCTAATTGTAGTGAATTTTACAAAATAATTAAGAATTTTTTTATATAAAATAATAATTAACATTAATTAAAATTTAAATAATTATAAAATTACAAATAAATAATTACAAATTTCAAATAAGATATCATACTTTTTTTTTTAATATTTCAACATATATTATATGATATATTTATTTTAATTATGTAGATTCATTATGGTTAATTTATTTATATAATATTTGGTTATTATGTACATTATATTAAATATTTAGTAAAAATAAAAGTATTTAATATATAATCATTTTCTATTTAGATAGTTAATAAAAGTGTATTTTCAAAATATTTAAATTACAACATGTGCCATCATCATTCTCTGTATAGAAAAACTAACTAATATTTTCTATTTTCACTTTAATAAAATTTCTTATTAATACTACTAAATTATTTAAAATATAAAATCTGAAAGTATATATATATATATATGACTTGTATATATTGAATAATATTTGACTTGTATAATATATTTTTATATATGGAATAATATATTTGACTTGTAAATTAACTATTGATTCAATTAAGTTTAATCAATTATATGTAAATTAAGTTCAAATGATATATATATATATATATATATATATATATATATATATATATATACACCTTTGTAAAATGATTATATTTTTTAAAATTTATAAATTGGTAAATAAATTTTTTTTTTACAATTAAAAAAATTCATTGACATTATTGATTAAACAATTTCAATTTTTTTTGAAAAAGATCATGAATTCTAGTGTGTGTGTATATATAGATATATATATATATATATATATATATATATATATATATATATATATATATATATAAATATATATATATATATATATATATATATATATATATATATATATATATATATTTATATATATATATATATATATATATATATATATATAATTTGATAAAAAATTACCCATGTAAGAACATATATTTAATTTGATAAAAAATAAAATTATTATTCATATTTTTAAAATTTTAATAATTATTTTATTTTAATATCAAATTAGTTTTTATTTATATTTTGTCATTTAATTTTTTATTTTAAATTATATTTTCGGGATAAATTAGTAAATCATATTCCGGATAACAATTTGAACTAGTGAGGCAAGATAGGATAAGTTTTAGGATTAACTTATCATATCTTGTTGTGTCAACAAACATTGAATTGAGATAGGATATATGATACATATATGTTATCCTGTCTTTTATCCTGCGCACCAAACGGACTCTTAAAATCTTATAATTCATGATAAAAACTTTAAAATTAAAATATGGGTCATTAATTTATTTAGTACATCTTTAAAAAATGACAAAAATGAAAATATTGTTTAATACATGCCTTGGTTCCTTTATTAAAGAAAATGTGCCAAAAAATAAACTATTTAAGAAATTTTGAAAGAGAAAAGAAATAAACTTTGTGCAATCTTTTAGATTTAGCATGATACTCAAAGTTAAGATCCATAAGTCAAATAACATTTAGCTATGATGAGGATAAAATTAACAAAATGAATAACTTTGAAGATGCATGCATGCACAGAACAAGTTCCCTCTATCAATTAACCACTTAACTATTGTTGGTCAATTGATATCACATTTTCAACCACTTGTGCTTAACAATCTTTTGGCAGGGTTTCGATCTTTCAACGGCAGGAGCTTGCGCGACAGGCTCTGATGAAAATATTGATTATAAAAATATAGTGCTCAAAATAACAATAATTTGATAAAGTTTTCATGCAACATTGAGATTTAAGTTGATAGAATAATGAAGACTCTCATAATGTTAAATATATGAAATAATTTGAAACAGAACAGCATCACACACTTCCTCCTAGTACAAAAGTGTTTCAAGAGGTGTGTTTTAGTTAGAAAAACAAAAGATGTGTGCTAACTATGTTAATTTGGTTCTCGTACCATAATGATCCAAACACAGTAAATAGATATCCCTCTAAATAGTTAGCTAGCTAGCTTGGTTCAACAATTGCATAGCTTGGTTCAATTCTTCAAGCAGAGCAATAGGCAGTAGAATAAGACCTTTGCTCTCAAGTAGCTGACTTGTTGCTGCTGATTGTTCTTCAACTAGTTTCCCCATTATCTCTTCAAGAGGCTCGTTCAGCATTTGATCCTTTATATAATGCCCATAACCCTGTAATAAATAAATCAAAAATGAATTTGACAGTATGCTATAAGAAGTTATTTGCTTGGAGCTGAATTCAGAGTAGCATAGTTGTACCTCATGATAAACTAGAGGTATAGCATTTGAGTCACTTTGCAATTTACTTCCACTTAGTTCCTGCAGAGGAACAATTTCCTTAGCTATGGTAGAATTTCTATTTGCAATTGATGATAACATTAGAACTTAAAAAGTTACCTTTAGTTGATTCTGCAAGTATTTAACATAGTCGATGATGTCGTCCAGTATGTAAGCTTGAGCTTGACAACCCTGCAAATTAAAAATTCAGTTCATTATGTGTAAATATTGTGAAGTACTATTCTATCAAATTCATCAGAAAGAAGAACTTTTTGACAAAGTATTTTGACATTGTTTTGACATATGTTAAATCATAAACAAGAGATTACCCCTTCTTGATTTGGAAGCAATTCATGTAAGGCTTTGAGGTTATCAGCAATACGTTGTCTGCGATGCTGTAATCAAAGAGTCCATGGTAAGGAAACTAAGTTGTATGAATGAATTGGAATAAAATTGTTAGCGAGTTGACAAGAACATAGTAATGAAAGAAAAGCTTTACTTACACGGTCAGTACAACGCGATTTCTCACTTTTCTGTCTTGTGGAGCTGCTTCCTGATTTTGGAATTGGAAGTAAAAAAGGTGAAGCATCACCAACCATTCCCATTGAATCAAATCTTGAAGCATTATGCTTATCTCCAACTGAATCACTTGGCCATGTTGCATCACACTGTTACAACAACACTTTAAATAATCAGTTTCAGAGGGATTATAGAAAGATCTTATGTCTAACATGTTCATAAACTGGTTTGCCTCCAACTTATTTCTATAAAAAATTTCAGGACAACTCATACTTTAGTAATAGAAATAGTATACAAAAGCACTTATATAATAAGTGCTTAGTTAATAAGAGCTTAACTAACCTCAGCATTGAGAAGGTTTTGAGTACTTCCAGTTTTAGCTGTAATTGCTTCTTCTTCTTCTTCTCCATTATTTCTCCAAAACCCAGCATGCTGAAAAACAAACATAAAAACAAAAAATCTTCAACTTCCAAATCTCACAACTACTTAATGAAAGTACTAGTTTTTTTTTCTTCTGTTAATTAACGTTACCTTCATAATACCATAGTCATTACTTGAAGAACCAATCGGTTTAAAACCAAAACCAAAAGCTTTTCCTTGATCGTTGAAGCTGTTTGTGCTACCAAGTGTTTGATAATTGTTCCCAACCAAGTTATACTCGGCTGTTGGAAGATAAGTTGAAGATTCAGAGAGATATTCAACATAGT
Source organism: Vicia villosa (assembly GCF_029867415.1). Classification (NCBI taxonomy): domain Eukaryota; kingdom Viridiplantae; phylum Streptophyta; class Magnoliopsida; order Fabales; family Fabaceae; genus Vicia; species Vicia villosa. The sequence goes on from NC_081180.1 coordinate 144,130,085, forward strand.
TACTATAAGGTAGTTTTGGCACACAATTCCACTGTGCCACACTTGTTTCAGATTGTTGATTTTGAATGTGATGATCCTCAGGGACTTCATGGTTGCTCGTTTCTTCTTCATTTTCATATGAGACTGGCTCTGAACTGTTGTCTTTGTTGTTACTTTCTCCTTCCATTTTTTCAACACCAAACTAAGAAAGACAGAGATTTAGATTATGAAGCGATTCATATAATACAAAATGAAGAGAAGAGAGAGAGAGAGAGAGAGTGAGGAAGTTAGAGAGAGAAATGGCGTGTTCTGTTTCTGCTCTGTTGGTGGGTAGGCAGGTACATGCAACGACGCTGAGAATGTGAGTTGTTGTGCTGTGGAGTTGTACTGGTTGTGGTAGTGGCATGGACTGTACGGTGGATTTTGGTGCATGCTTTAGTTGAAATGACGCTTGTGCCCATGGAAATAGAAGTATTTATTATACACAGCATGTGGCTAAAAAAAAGGATCATGAAATTATAACTACATTCAAAGTTCATAATAACATGCTAAAAGCATGGACATATCAAATTTAGATTTCTTACTCGCATCAAACACTAATAAAAACAGCATGGGGCTTCTACTTCAAAATCAATCAAAACCACCGGCACTACTATTACAAACTCGTGTTTTACAGTCCTCTTATTTTAGTGTGTAGGGAAACTCTTATGATGTGGTATCCGCGACTCAGACTCTAATGGATGATGTAGTCAATGATATGATAATATTGTTGTACGTATACATTTTTCCCAAGCGTAGGCAGCAAAAGTTTCATTGGAAGTTAATCACACTCCATCAGCATTTGCAGACAAATTGTCACCCTTATCAGATAACATATCAATTATAGAATACATTCTCATATTATTTCATTCACTTCATCTCTATTTAACTTATTTTTTTAAACTCTAATTCAACCGATAAAAAATCACTCAAATATTTGAGTTTAATTCCAGTAAATATTAGATCGGAGTTTTAAAATAATTTATAAAAATGAGTCTTGACACGAGTATCAATTAACCACTTCCTCTTCATAGAGGGCATTTCTTCGGAAAGATCAAACCTTTCCTCATAGCCAAGACCCTCATATAAAGCTTAACGATCTTCCTTCATCTTAATCTCTTCACAAGTAAGAGAATCCAAGGTCACTGTATATTTGCGATAATCTTGTGAGAATCTTGTTTGAAGTGAACCCAGGCCCAACACCTTTGAATTCTATATGTACATTTACTTAGAGGTAAATCCTAGAAGTCAATGGGGGAAAGGTAACTCACCAGGAACCCATCAGAAGGCATGATGAGTATCCAAAGTATGAGAGTTTCTAACACGAAGTGATCCCGGAAATCATCCCTGTCCCCGTTGTAAGCACCATACTAGGGATCATCCTAACATAGTGAGATCAACCACTAATCCCAAAGATTATCCATCGAAGTATGCACCGTGACAAAGAAGTGGTAAAATAGGCAGCAAGAAGGCCCCCAAAGCCCATAATAATCCCAATGTTGAAACACCTTTATTAAAGCCCAAGTGCTCATGGTGGATCTGTGAGGGTGCAATTTTTAAGAACCTCAACACCTCCTCTTTGAATCCAGTCAAGGGAAACCTCACAAGCTTATTTGAGTAAACAAGAACTTGTAGAAGGGGATGAATAATTCTGTAAGTTGCTACAGATCCTTTTACCCAGTTCCACAGGAAGGACCGACTAATTAGAAGGACAAACCACTTATATATTAGCCTCTTCCACGATCGTAGGGCTATCAAAAGAGGAGGGACTCCCCAATATCTCACAATCTACCCAACTATATCGACTTACATCAGACGCCTTAACAAGATCGATGCATCTTTAGGACACACCACTGGCTAATTCTTGAGTACTCAAGCCAATTGATAGTGGTGAATTAAGTCTCAAGACTGATGTGATCCTTAATATCTGCATCACTTGAATTTCGACAAAAGCCACACATATAAATTATAATGAAGGAGTGAGCTTCTTCCCTATTCAAACCAATAAACTCCATCTTAGATGGGGCCAAAATATGAGGGGAAGAGTTCCTGACATCTATGGAGGTAATTGACTTGGGACTATGTAACACCCTTCTAAACCCCACGGAATTTTATAAAATAATTTTCAGAGTAAAACATGAAAACAAGGGTGCCACAATTCAATTCGAAGGTTACTAGGTCTATCAAAATCATCATCTCTTCTCCCCCTCTTTGTCATAATAAAAAAGGATATAAATACAAATTTCAAAAGAAGATATTTTAAGAAGCGTTAATCCCAAAAATTAATTTATGCTTGTTTAGAGTCTTTCTTTGATGCCAAGACTCACAAAAATTAAAAATTAGAGATATCAGAACACAGAATACTCCTTTTAGCATTTGGACTTGTTCATCAGAACTTAAGTCTTCAGATCTTCAGAGCTTATTTTCTTTGGACATCAGAACCTCATAACTTTAGAGTCTTATGTTTTTGATCTGCTACTGTTCGTATAGAGCCTTTGTAGCACAAAAGCGAGAGTTAGGTTCTTCTGAGGTAGGCCACGATGTTCATCAGATTCAGAACCTGTTTCTCAGATGAGACACTCCTCTTGAGTATTAGAATTGGTAAAGATAAGATATCCTGATTATGAACCGTCCTAGGTAACTCCCTTGGTTCCAATAGATTAGATAATATCTTTAGAGTCTTGATACCAGAGATCTTCCATTTTCAGAACCTGATTGATAGATCCATTTCATTAAAATCCTTTTAAAATAATATTATCACATACATACCAACACAAAGGCATTTTTGTATTAAATGGTACATATCAATAAAATAATTAAACTCAAATATTTCTGTTTTGTAATTATTTTAAATGTTTAGTGAGGATTGAGAGCTAGTCCCTCATACCCCCCCCCCCCCCCTCTTTTTGATGTGGTTTATTTTGCACTTGCATATAATATGGCTTTATTGAGAAAAAATCCCTGATCTAGCAAAAGAGCAAGAGGTTAGGGTCACCCTCTACGAATTTTATGGCTCGAGCTCCTACTCCTCTTCCGATTAGATATGACGTCCTTACCATCAACCAAACTCTCTCGGTATCCTCTTGTCAAGGTCAGTATTTTGTCAGGGATGTTTCTAATGGGGTTGAAGAACAAGTTTCTCCTCCACTTGCTAATAATAAAAGTGATCGAGGTAATGACTGCAACATCTTCAAGAAGAAAGCTCATATAAACAGGCATGATTGTCTGTAGACGCCTCCGCCTCGCTTATTGTGTCTTCTAAAGGGTCATCTCCTCTTTTGCTAAAGCTGCCAACCATTCTTCTTTATTAGATTTCTTGTATCTCTCAAGAAGCACTTGTTTCCATATTTGAGAAAGATATTGTCTATCTCCAGAATCTCCCTGAATCAAAGAAGATGGAACTCTTTTTTTATGCTTAACTTTCCATGCTTATCGGACGGCTTCTCTATTTTAAATGGATGTTGTTGATCGGGTGGTGTCTTATCCATGGGCAACATTTATGTAATAATGGATTATGTACATTATATTAAATATTTAGTAAAAATAAAAGTATTTAATATATAATAATTTTCTATTTAGATAGTTAATAAAAGTATATTTTCAAAATATTTAAATTACAACATGTGCCATCGTCATTCTCTGTATAGAAAAACTAACTAATATTTTCTATTTTCATTTTAATAAGATTTCTTATTAATACTACTAAATTATTTAAAATATAAAATATGAAAGTATATATATATATATATATATATATATATATATATATATATATATATATATATAGGGAGCATATCAAGTGAGAGCAATTTTAAATGAGAGGATGAGAGGAATAAATATCAACCTTTAGATTCATCAAGAGAGAGAAATTAATAGCCACATTAATGTATTAACATTCTCTCTCTTGATGAATCTAAAGGTTGATATTTATTCCTCTCATCTCTCATTTAAAAATGCTCTCACTTGATATGCTCCCTATATATATATATATATATATATATATATATATATATATATATATATATATATATATATATATATATATATATATATATATATATATATATATATATATATATATATATATATATATATATTTGACTTGTATATCAATATATTTGCCTTGTATAATATATTTTTATATATGGAATAATATATTTGACTTGTAAATTTACTATTGATTCAATTAAGTTTAATCAATTATATGTAAATTAAGTTCAAATGATATATATAAGGTAGTTTTGGTACACAATTCCACTGAGCCACACTTGTTTCAGATTGTTGATTTTGAATTTGATGATCCTCAGAGACTTCATGGTTGCTCGTTTCTTCTTCATTTTCATATGAGACTGGCTCTGAACTGTTGTTTTTGTTGTTACTTTCTCCTTCCATTTTTTCAACACCAAACTAAGAAAGACAGAAATTTAGATTATGAAGCAATTCATATAATACAAAATGAAGAGAAGAGAGAGAGTGAGGAAGTTAGAGAGAGAAATGGCGTGTTCTGTTTCTGCTCTGTTGGTGGGTAGGCAGGTACATGCAACGACGCTGAGAATGTGAGTTGTTGTGCTGTGGAGTTGTACTGGTTGTGGTAGTGGCATGGACTGTACGGTGGATTTTGGTGCATGCTTTAGTTGAAATGACGCTTGTGCCCATGGAAATGAATTTCAAATCATATGAGTTGTAACTTGTTGCTCAAGAGTGTGATAATGTTGAGGAAAATACTTGAAGAGAAAAACAAGATAAGGAATGATACATTGAAATCATTGTTAAAGACATAAACAAAATTTATGGTGGTTAGACTTTGAGCATTTTTAGTGGGACATGGGGTCAAAGTGATTTGTATGATTTAAAAAAAATGTATAGTTGATTTGAGTAGTTTTTACTTTAATGGTGGTTGTTTATAAAGAACCAAAACTTGATCTCACATTTTACAATTTTTTATTTGTAATTAATTTTGATTCAAGTTAACGTTAATTTAATTATTTTAATTAAAAGACATAGAAGTAAAAATTATATTTTTGACAAAAATATATTAATAAATATATAATATTATAAAATTTAAAATGATACAAAATGCACACCAATAATATATATAAAAAAATTACATTGGGGGTTTGTAAATAATTATTATAAGGATTTCATTGGTTGGGATCCATTTGATAAATTAAATAGGATTGGAAAATAAAAAGAAGAAGAAATTTCAAAGGTAAAGTTGTGTGTAAAAAAAATACTAATTACTACTATAATATTTATATAGAGGTAAAATTATGTTAATATAGCCGTTAAAGTTTCAAAAACTATATAGCCGATGGTTTAATGCCGTTGGATTTTGTTATCAATACATTTAATGATAAAAATAATAATATTTTATGTTTGAAATTGAATAGCTCACGTTGCTTCAATAGATGGTGGAAACTAAATTTTAGTTCATTTAATGCCATGTCATACTTAATGCATTGCAGGTTCCTTATGATTAACGTGAACTATAAAGAATTTTATCTTAAAGCATCATGCGCTAAAGATGCTCTTAGAAGTTTGATTTAGGTGTTACCCTATTTAAGTATCTTGGGCTTTCTATTGGCACAAATCTGAGAAGAAAATAGATGTGGAAGTCAGTGGTAGATTCAATAAAATCCAGATTAAAAACTGACCCAAGCGGGTTGTGGTAGAGAATAGTTCGAAGTAAATACAGGTCGGGAAACGAGAATGTAAGCACAACTTCTTGCCCAATATCTACATGGTGGAAAAATATAAATCAAATTGAGTCTGGAGTGTGGGAGTTCTAGGGTGATTGGCTAAATACAAGATTAAGAAAAGTTATTGGTAAGGGAAACAAAACCATATTTTGGAGTGATTGGTGGTGCAACAGAGGGCCTTTAAAAAAAGTATTTAACAATCTATTTGCACTAGTTAGGGATAAAAACATGAAAGTTGTTGATTGTGCCACGGGGGAGGGTGGATAGAGAAGGTGGATAATTAACTGAATTAGGGGTCTAAATCATAATGAGTGCAAATACTTGAAAGATTTGTTGAACGTATTGGAAGAGGTGGATATGAATGACATGGAGGAAGACCGTTGGATTTGGGAGGATGGAAATGATTGACAATATTCAATAAAATATGCATATAAGGTACTCATGTTTGACAATACAATCAACTCTAATTCAAGTCTCGCAATGGTCTGGCATAGAGAGATTCCAACAAACGGTTCAGTGCTATTATGGAAAGTACCACAGAACAAAATTGCTTCAAAAGATAACCTCTTTAAAAGATGCATTTTGAACCAAAATGAACTAAGTTTGAAGGAAAATTGTGATACAATGCGCAATAGAAAACACAAATTTTTCTTTAGTGAACCCTACGAATTGGCATGATTAGTGATAGAAACGGTTACCTCTTGTGGAGATTAAAACCTTTGATGCAGAGTCGAAGGAGTGATCACGAGCGTTGATGAAGAATAACGCTTCTACTCAATCCACACGAACAAATGTCTTTAGTCTCAGTACTAACTGATACGAATGAAGGTTTTGAGTAAGAGAGAAAGAAAATATGCCTAGGTTTTACAGACCAGATTTTCATCAAGACTGAATGCTTCTGCACAAGGGTTCTATTTATAGAACCACTTGTTGATCGGGACTTTATAAGTCTATCGGGATACTAACTGCAAGTATACAGTCTAGTCGTTTTAGTTTTAAAAGATATCGAACCCACAGAGAATGAGGATCAATATAGTACGATCTTATTTTACTATGTTAGCTAAAGCTATCGATTTCTTGGTTGTTGGGAACAGAAACTACATTATTTTGATTTGAAATCTCAATCCTAGCTGTGACATTTATAGCTGGTACATGTAACTTTGTTACTCTTTTCAAATCAGTAAATGAATCTGGCAATTGGTTTGCTAAATCTCGTAAGTGGACTATTTTCTTTACATTTTCTTCCCACAATCTATTATATGGGTCCAAATGTAGTAAATGAGGTACATTCCATGTTATGTCATTTTCTAGTTTTTTATCCTCTCCCCCTAGAGTTGGAAATATTGTTTCGTAAAAATGACAATCAACAAATCTTGCCTAAAAAACATCACCTATTAAAGGTTCAAGATATCTAATAATAGATGGTGATTCATACCCCACACATATAACTAACCTCCTTTGAGGTCCCATCTTCGTTCTTTGCGGTGGTGATATTGGGACATATACTGCACATCCAAATATCTTTAAATGAGAAATATTTGGTTCCCTACCAATTGCAAGTTGATAAGGGGTATGTTTATGATCAGCACTTGGCCCTAGACGGATAAGTGTTACAGCATGTAAAATTGCATGACCCCAAACAATAACTGATAGTTTAGTTCTCATTATTAATGGTCTAGTAATATATTGAAGACATTTAATTAATGACTCAACTAAACCATTTTGTGTATGTACATGAGGAACATGATGTTCAACAGTAATACCAATTGACATGCAATAATTATTGAATGATTCAGATGTAAATTCACCAGCATTGTCAAGTCTAATTTTCTTTATAGTATAATCAGGAAATTGAGCTCTAAGTTTAATTATTTGTGCAAGAAATTTTGTAAATGCCATATAACGACTTGATAGTAAGCATACACATGACCATCTACTAGATGTATCAATCAATACCATAAAATATCTAAATGGTCCTAACGGTGGATGGATAGGTCCACATATGTCTCCTTGAATTATTTCAAGAAATGCAGGTGATTCTGTCTGAATCTTGCCCGGTGAATGCTTTGTTATTAGTTTGCCAAGAGAGCAAGCTTCACACAGTCTATCTTCTTGTGTAAAATTTAAACTTTTCAATGGATGACCATGTGTACTTTCAACTATTTTACGCATCATTGTTGAACCAGGGTGAGCTAAATGGTCATGCCACAAAATCACAATTTTGGGATCTTCTTTTAGTACTAAATTGCATTCAATTTCATGTATATATGTGTAATGTAATCCAGAAGGCAATTTTGGTAGTTTTTCTAAAATTTTCTTCTTTTCCAAAACATTAGAAGTAATATTGATGTATTTCATATTAACTTCAGTTGCAGTTTCAGTATCATATCCTTGACGATATATGTCATTAAAACTCAACAAATTTCTCTTTGACTTTGGATAGTATAAAGCTTTATTAATGACAAATTTTGTCCCATTTGGTAATACGAACATAGCATTACCCGTTCCTTCAATTAAATCTGCAGGACCTGAGATTGTATTTATTAAACCTTTAGTGGGATTTATTTCAGTAAAATATTTCTTACTTTTGAGGATTGTGTGTGTAGTTCCACTGTCCGGAATGCAAATGTCTTTGACATGTTCCATGTCTAGCCTTCTTGAAAATAAAAATAAGATTAAATACAGTAAATTAACAACATATTTAACATTATTATTTCATACAAACTTAAGATACACCTTAACAACATACAAATTGTTAAGTAGATACATATTTCAAATATAAAAACAAGTACACCAAACATTATTCAAATACATATTTTAAATAGTTACCTAATCTGTTTCACCTCCAACAAAATCAGTAGTTTCAAAATAGGTATTATCATTTATGGGTTCAATCTCATTATAATTCACTTCTTTTCCCTTTTCTTCAACATATGCCATTTGTCTTTTACACAAATGTTCTGGTGTTCTACACACCTTAGACCAGTGACCTGTCTTTCCGCATCTGTAGCATATACCCTCATAATTCCTTGAGGGACCTTCTTGGATATACTTACCCTTTTCTTTGCGATTCCAATTATTTTGGTCATATCTGGGGGATGTATAACTATTCACATGACCTCTTCCACGTCCTCTACCATGAAAATGGTTTCGACCGTGGAAAAGGTTTCGACCATGATATCCTCCTTGATTGTGACTATCAAAACAAGCATAACCATTATTACCATCAAAATGAACATGACCACCACGTCTCTTGAGATGACTAAAGCCACCGCGCCCACGATTAAAGGTCATGGCATTAGTTTCAGGATATGGCATTGTTCCTGTGGGTCGTGCCTGGTGGTTTTTTATAAGGAGCTCGTCATTTTGTTCTGCCACTAGAAGGGCTGCAACTAAATGAGAATACTCAGTGTATTCCCTCATTTTATATTGTTGTTGCAATAATACCTGAGATGCATGGAAAGTCGAACAAGTTTTTTCCAACTTTTCTTTTTAAGTTATAATTTTGCCACAAAATTCTAGCTGTGATATAATCTGGTGCATATCAGAATTATATGCAATGACAATTTTATAATCTTGGAACCTTAACTTGTTCCATTGATCCATTAATGAGGGTAACATGAGTTTCTTCTGATGTCCAAATCTTGATTTAATTTTGTCCCATAAAATATTGGGATCTTTAGCATTTGAATATTCTGTTTGCAATCCATCATCAAGATGATGCTTGATTATTCTGTTTACTTTTGACTTTCTCTTTTCCATTTCATCTAGGTCGTCTGTCGATTTTTCAGAATTCTCTCCTTCAAGGATTTTGTTAAGTCCCTCACATGTAAGGTACTTTATTAAATTGTTGTTGGAGGTTATGAAGTTGTCCCCAATTATGCTTAGAATTTTGAATTGATGCTTAAGATTTGACATGATTATATCTATAATTCAGATGAACATAATCAATATTTAAAACTAAAAGAAATATCAATTTATTCAGTTACAAAATTCACGACTACATATTATTCAAAAACCTCTATTAACAAACCAAGCTAAGATCAGTAATGGTAAGATGATAATTATGATTAAATCTGAAAAATCATTACCTAATTCTTCACGCTTGATAATACTGACAGCAAACAACATAATTACAAGTAGAGAGATGAACAAAATGAGAAATTTAGCCACTTGAAAAATATGGAAAGATAGTTTGAGAATGGTGTGAAAGTTATGAAAGAAGTAGAAGTATTTATAAAGGTAATTTTGAAAAAAATGGTCGTTATATTACCGTTGGGGAAAAGGAAAAAGGAAAAAGGAAAAGTTAAGTGTGATAAAAAAATATTTAGCCAAATTTTAATTGTATTAAATATCATCTAGTAGTTACAAGTGTTAGAGTTAATTATAATCTATAATATATAAGGTAAATGAACACATATGAAAAAAAATAGAATATGCGCATGAGGTTTTTAGACCTCCACTGAATATAAAAGAATATTTGCATTAAGAGTCTCAGACTTCCATTAAATATAAAAGTTAGTAACTGCAAATGGGGCTATAAATCTCCACTAAAATATAAAGGTTAGTAACAACATATGGTGATTTTTAAACCTCCACTAAATATAAACGTTAGTAACAACATATGGTGGTTTTTAAACCTCCACTAAATATAAAAGTTAGTAACATCATAAATATAAATTTATGTTAGTAATTGCATATGTGGTTTTATACCTCCACACAAAATTATAATGAAAATAGTCAGACTTATTATAGAGCACTTGACAAGTTGTCAGTTTTCTATAACAAGGAGTAAAGTAATAACGATAATGATAATAGCCACTCTAGTTATAAATTACTTGACTGATTGTCAATTTTCTATAACCGGGACAGATGAAAAATAGTAGTAACAAAATTAAAGAGGTAAGTATAGAATATATACCTAGTGTATTGAAAACTTCAGATAAAAACGACCGTGTTGTTAACATGTTAAAGAAAAATAAATACAGAGAGATAGAAGAGATTGGTAATATCTTGTTTTATCTTTGAAGATGATTTTTGTGTGACATTACATAAACCAAAGAATGATATTTATAGTGCTAAAATTTGAGTACTAAATATAATGATACATGCTATTATACAAAAGTTTGAAATTTTATGTATAAAGTAGATATATGCTATTCATGAGTATTTCAAAATAGTAATAATAATAATTGCCGTGGCTTTCCCGCAATAAAGTCAGTTAATCTGCCGCCGTTATGCCTCTGCTCTGTGTTGCTGCTCAACCCTTCTCTCTTTCTATCTCTAAAATCTCAGGGCTTGGATTCTACCCTTTTCACAATCGCTACTCTTTGATTCCAGGTTCGATCCACTTCTCTTTGATTCTTGTAAAGGATCTCCTTGTTTCCGGCGTTGATTTCTGTTGTTATTATTATTGTTGTTGTGAATTTTAGGTTTATTTCCTTTTTGTAATTTGGCTTCATTGAGTTGGTTCTGCAATCTCTTTGTGCTTTGGTTTATCTAGTTTCTAATTCGGTTTTGTTTCAATTTATTTTTATTTGAATATCCGTTTCTACTTTTAGGGTTTTGATTTTATGACTTGGATAACTTAGAATAGTTGTTATTTGATTTTGTTCTGTTCTCTTCAATTTTTCTTGATCAGGGAATGGCTGGGGTGTTGAGTAAGGAGTCTGGAGTGGGTAAGTCTGTGGAGGGGATTTCGCGTGCCGAGGAAGCATTGGCGGGATGGGGATCTTCTGAGCAGGTGGAGAATAGAATCACATCTACTTCTCCCCCTTATTGGGACAACGACGAAGACGATGGTGGTAATTTCATTTTCCTTTATTTAATTCCACTTGATGGGCCATGGTTGATTGTAATTTTTTTCCATAAAAAGGTTAAAATTCTTATTTCTTCTCCTTGTAGGACTAAAACCTTCCGAGTTATATGGGAAATATACATGGAAGATAGAAAAGTTTTCCCAGATTACCAAAAGGGAACTTCGCAGTAATGCATTTGAGGTTGGAGGCTACAAATGGTATGAGGGTCTAGATAAACTTATGGAAATGTGTTGCTTCACTTTGATTGACAGTCTTACTCTTTTAGAACTATTTGTATGCATGAATGTTTTGTGGTCCTGTAGCATTAATTCTATCAAAACATCACAGACCAAATTATGTTTTGATTTGTCAACCTAATCATTCTCTGGTTATTGGCAGGTATGTTTTACTTTATCCACTAGGTTGTGATGAACGCAATCATCTCTCGCTGTTTCTGTGTGTAGCTAATCATGACAAACTTCTTCCAGGTAAAATCAATAATTTGTTTCTCAGTTTACATTAATAATTTATTGTTAGTTAACTTTTACGTATTTGACTTGTTTTCCCTTTTCTCATTGGGGTGATACAGGATGGAGTCATTTTGCACAATTTACAATATCTGTGGTCAATAAAGACCCAAAGAAATCAAAATATTCTGGTTTGTTAGCTAATAATTGGCTTCATTAATGGAGATGACAATTTTTTCTATCATTATTACTCATTAGTTGTTCTTGGTCATGAGTTTTTCAGATACATTGCACCGATTTTGGAAGGAGGAGCATGACTGGGGATGGAAAAAGTTTATGGATCTGTCAAAGATGTCTGATGGATTTGTTGACACTTCTGACAATTTGATGATAAAAACTCAAGTTCAAGTCATCAGGTATTCCATTCTTAAATTCATGTTATTTAAGACCCCCAGAGATTGACATTCATGTGCCAATCTTGTTTGCACTTTAACTAAGAGCATTTAATTCTGACGTGGTGACATTATATTTCTTATTGGTTGTTGATGCAGGGAGAAATCAGACTGGCCTTTCCGTTGCCTTGATTGTCTTTATAGGAGGGAACTTGTTAGGGTATATTTGAAAGATGTAGAACAAATTTGTCGGCGTTTTGTGGAGGAAAGACGGAGCAAGCTTGGGAAGTTGATTGAGGATAAAGCTAGGTGGTCGAGGTACTTTGTGCTCTCCTTTAAAACTGTTTTGCTTCTGACATACTATGCCTAATCTTTTTTATCACATGATGTATGCTGTAAATGTTATCTTACACCAAAGCGTCGCCTAATAAAAGCAAGGATCCTTACATTTTTCTTTGACACCCCCTATTAATAATAGCACTCCATACATCCACATGAAAACATGAAAAATCTATTTCTGGGTTGACCTATTTCCTTTTCAATCCAGAAAGGTGAAAAAGTTTGGACAATTGGGAAGAAAAGTTACAGAAGTGATTGAGTTCCTTTGTTAAATCAAGTCGTTGACCATGGTTTGATGTATTATAACAACCGCCTGTGTTTGGAAAATTCAACGTACCAATGAACCTCTTAATACAGCTTAAATATTTAAACCAATTTAATGGTATTACAGCGTGAAGCCATTAATATCTACACTTAATAATGGCTAGTTATTGGGATTGGGATGATAAACTTGTAGGGAACTCAGGTAAAATCACAGAAAATATTCAAACAATTATTTTTAATCTTTTTCTTCATCTCAGTCTTCACATTTGGCTCCTTTTCTTTTTTGTTAGTTGAATTTTGTTCATGTCAGTGTTTACTTTATAACTGAGTTGATGTTTTGAATTATCTATGCATTTATTTATTGTAAGATATAAGTATATCTGTCATGTATATATTATTTTAATGAGTTAAACTTGTGCATTTATTGTACGATATATATATATATATATATATATATATATATATATATATATATATCATGTGTATATATATAAAATAATATATATATATATCATGTATATATATTATTTTAATTAGTTAAACTTGTATTACTCGATTTCACATAAACAAAAAAGTTTGCTTTTGTAACCAAAACGAAAGTTTGCTTTAACTCTTGATTCTGGCAACCTTGGTTGTGGTTGTCTGATTTTATAAGTTAGTTAAACAGTAATTTTCAATATGCAGTTTCTTTGCTTTCTGGAGTGACATTGACCAAACATCTAGGCACCAGATGTCTAGGGAGAAGACAGATGTAATTTTAAAAGTTGTAGGGGAACACTTTTTTATTGAGAACGAAGTCACCTCTACTTTGGTAATGGATTCCTTGTATAGTGGATTGAAGGCTCTTGAGGGCCAGACTAGCAAGAAAGATTTGGTAAAATTGTTGGATTCTGAAGAAATAACAGCACCTATTGTCCGTGTTGAAAAAGACACGTTTGTACTGGTGGATGATGTTTTACCGTTTCTTGAAAGGGCTGCTATAGAACCACTCCCTCCAAAAGATGAAAAGGGTCCTCAAAATCTTACAAAGGTAAGATGTAGAGTAATATTTATTAAAGTAACTAAGGATTTATATGTTGACACCTAATAGATGGTGATATAGATCAGCACTGACCCAATTGACTTGTGATGATATTAATGGAACTTTGGCAAGGGATTTTCAGAGGACTGAGTTTTGAATAAAAGAGTATATCATATTTGTTGAAATCTGTAAAAAAGTTATACTGAAAACTTGGATACTGTATTCTGAATTGAGTATGTTTAGATTGAGGTTTTTCAATTCTTCTTCATCAGCTGGCCATCTAATTTGTCATCCCTATAAATTAATAATGGGTTCAAATATGGATTAGTTAGTTATTCTAAAATTAATAATGGGTTAAAATTAATAATAGTAGTGTACATTTTTACCTATATAATTTTAAAAAGAAACAAATCTAACCTACTGATAATTGAGACATATATATTAGACATTTGGAATGGTATCTTTAGTAGCCTGGTTTATTATTATAAGTACCAAAAGGGCTATGGTATATATGACACCTTTTGGCTTTATAGTTTTGGAATCCTTTTGTTTGCTTAAGAACCTGTTTTCTGTGTTTTTACAGGATGGAAACTCTGGGGAGGATTACAATAAAGATTCTATGAAGCATGATGAGAGGCGTCTCACAGAAATAGGGCGCAGGACTTTGGAAATATTTGTCCTTGCTCATATATTCAGGTAACTAAAACAATACTTTTGTAATTAGTTTCATTCTGTTTCTCAACTTAATGGCATGCTTATACACTACCGAATTTTATCTCTCTGGGTACTGTTTATTTATTTGCTAATATAGTGGGTTGGGTACTGTTATGCATGAGTATGAAGTAATCTTGTTACAAAGTAATCTTGGATACAATTAATTAGAAATCCTAATTCCTAATGTCATGTGTACAGCAAAAAAATTGAGGTTGCTTATCAGGAAGACGTTGCTCTAAAGAGACAAGAAGAACTCATTCCTGAAGAAGAGGCACCGAAGCAAGCTGAAAATGATCAGAAAACAAAAGGTAATAAGTGATTTTCAAGAAGCTATCATCATCCCCTCTTTTTTCAAGAATTATTGTGAGTGATATATAGGCTCCGGATGTAATAAGTGATAAATTTGCCTCAATAATATGGAACTATGGAAGTAACACCGAGGACACATACACATCAGATAATTTATTGTTTTTCTACTGGAGTATCATATAAATTAACTTGTCCATTGCAAAATCAGCCAGTAGAAGGTTTGCAAATGGAGTTAAGATCCTCTCCATTTCTCAAAAGAAATGGAGAATGCATTTACTAAAGTATTGGTGTATGAATATATATATTCTTGAAATGTGTGACATACTTTATATAATTTGACTTGTATTTATTGAAATCATTGGTAATGGTATTCTCCATTTCTCGAGAAATGGAGAGGATCTCAACCCTTGCAAATGACTAGAATCCAATTTATTGTACTTTTTAACATTAAAAGTTATTGGTTTAAGATTAATTATTTGGTAGAATTTGTTCATTATTTCTCAGTTTCAAAAAAATTTACAATTCCATAATTATAATTATGATTTCTATTGTTATTAATAAATACGTATCGAATCTACATAAAGACTCAAGTTAAGGAATAGTTGTATGACAAATTTTTTTAAAAGTTAAGGAATAGTTGTATGACAAATTTTTCTATTTTAAAATTTAATCATCTCTATATGGATAATATAATAAATATGGATAATATAATAAAGTTTATACAAAAAATATAAACTTTATTATATCCCCAAAGTACAACCTCACTTCTTGGTCATAAAGAAATTTAACCCAAAAAGAAATAGATGAACATCTCTAAATAGATGAACATCTCACTCTCACCTCGCGTAATAAGGTCTGTCGATTTACCATGTTGAAAGTATTCGAGAAATCTATCTTGAGCATAGGCAAAGAACAATCTATGTGTCACTTACTTAACACACTGCTGACACTGTGAAAAATGGCCTCAGCATCACTCGATATCCCAACCCCAAACTGAAAGTCATTGAGATAGCATGCCATGTTTTTAGTGACTCCTTTCATAGCATCCTTGAATATCAACTGCCTCCAAATAGAATCCACAACAATTGGTCGTATCTTAACACCAGACTTTAATAGCGGCGTCAAGGGTATAGAGGCAGCAAACTCTGCCAAACTCACATAACAGCTTCCTCCTTGACATAAGTTAATAACCAGTGTGACTGCATATAAAAGATCTCTTGCCACAACTGAACCTTCTCCACACACAGTGCGTCTAATATATGTTGAGCACGCAAACTGTTTCTACCACATGAAGTCCTTTTGAGAAATGATTTAATACACTTGAAGATGACAAGCCACTAGGGGAGCTTC
Source organism: Vicia villosa (assembly GCF_029867415.1). Classification (NCBI taxonomy): domain Eukaryota; kingdom Viridiplantae; phylum Streptophyta; class Magnoliopsida; order Fabales; family Fabaceae; genus Vicia; species Vicia villosa. The sequence goes on from NC_081180.1 coordinate 144,146,456, forward strand.
AGAGAACAAGGTGGTTAACATGGAGGGAGGTGGTTTGTACGGGTGCTTAGCCTCCAAAGCGTTTATTGTATGTCTATTATAGGGACCACTTCGAATGACCCCGACACTTTTACAGCCGCAGTGAAATAGTCATCTGCAACCTCGCGAAAGAATTGCTTGACATTATAGCTTTTCTTTTTATCTTTCTCCTTAATATGAACTCCCCGCGACCCAAGTTATCTTGTTCAGAGCTGCCTAACACACTATCAACTAACTTGGCAAGATCAATTATGTCTCTCAAAGTAGCTAAACACTCCTAAAAGTGGCGTTGTTTTAAAACCATAGATATGAAATTTTAATTTTAAATAATATTTTCTTCTTCTACAATTGATTATAAAAAAATCGACTGGAAAAAATAAATATATATATTTTTAAAATATTTTTGTAAAAACGTTTTCTAAAATATTAAAAAAATTATATTCGTTTTTATAAATTAAAAGACTAATTTTAACATCCAGTAACAAATATACATAATTAAAGATTAAAGCATAATCAAAATTACAAAAAGATATATCTCAAAAATATTTTTATGAAAGTATTTAAAGTAATTTTAAATTTAAGTGATTTTTTTAAAATTTTAATATAAAAAAATTATAGTAAAATATTAAAAATAATATTTTAAATAATAATTGTTTAAATTATTTTTTTTATTTAAAATTTTAAAAAATTCTATCATTTTTCTAAGCAATAAAATATAATACTATAAAAATCATTTTTAAAAAAATAGACTCTAAGGGCTTGCTTGATTACTTTTGGTTTTTTGTTTTCAAAATTTGTTTTATAAATTTATTTTGAAAAAGTGTTTTTGAAAAGAGAATAAGAAAAAAAATTGTTTAGTAATTTAATTTTATAAAACTGTTTTTAAAATGAAAATAAGAAAACTTGTTTGTTAATCTATTTTTTTAAAAACAATTTTTGAAATCTATTTTACTATATTCAATTCTAAAGTAAAAAAATAAAAAAATTCATGATATAGTTTATGAATTAAAAATTCATCTAATATATATTTATGAGTAAAAACTATAATAATATGCAATCAAATATTAATAAAATAGTTTTATGTACTTAATTTTAAATAATTAAATAATATCATCTAATCTAATATACATATATAAAAATTAAAATATCTGGAAAAATCAGGTTTAATCCCACTAATAAAAGTTTTAACTAATCTAATTTCAAGGACAGATAAGTTTTAATATGTCATACCATCATTTTTTTTTCTATATTTTTAATTTATTTTTATCAAACATAAATAGTAAATGGTGTGGGCCCAGTTTGAATTATTAGTTGTAAAAAAAATTTATTTATTTTTACGGGAAAAGATTAACTCATTTCATTAATAATAATATTCTGAATACATGTTGGAATATCATAGAAATTATGAAAACTAGCCATAAATGGAGCCACCCGTGCAAGAGCGTGAGCAAACCTCATTAGCTTGTCTTCTAACGAACTTAACATGAGAGTTCCTAAAGAAAAGGGCCATTAACCGGTTACATTCTCCCGTAATAGCTCAAAGATCCGAGTCATTAGGTCTCGGAATGGTCACACTATCCACAACCCGCTTAGCATCTAATTCAAAATTCATATTATCGTACCCCATATCATGGACCCAGTTAACAACTTTCAGAAGGCCTAGAGCCTCTCCAATAACAACATCGGTGCAAGGCGAAAACCATTCAGTCCGATAACAACCGCAGAGGGGAAGATATCATGGATCCATATTGTCTGCCCCTCTGCGGTTTTTCCCATCTGATAATAGCTGGCGGGGAATTAATAATCCCATTATTGGGAAGATATTGCTGGGCCTCTTTCCAATCTGTCAATAACTGATTTTCCCGCTGACAAATAAGCGTCAGAGAGTCTTCCACCTGATTCTAAACCTCCCTTTCCAGATACTCCATAAGGTAACTGAGAAAATCGCTTTTTGGTCTTGATTGGAAACTTGCAAAAAGGAGAAAACCACAAACGCAAATAACTCTCAAGTACTACTAATCCGCTGCAACAAAGGCCACATCAGCTGCTGTCTCCACAATATTCCACATCAGCAGCCTCAACCTTCTATTCTTCCCTCCATAACTTCCAACCCTTCTGCCTTCCAAGCCCTCCACCTTCCACACTCCAAAACGGTTTTATCATTACTATATATAACCGATCATACTTTCACATTCTCTATCATGTTCATCAAACCTAATCGTGGAAATTTTGGTTTATACTATTTTTGCAATTCCAGCCATTCCCACGACTATTCATGGACAGACCGGTATTTAAATTTTGGTTTATACTATTTTTGCAATTCCAGCCATTCCCACGACTATTCATGGACAGACCGGTATTTAAATTTTGATTTATACTATTTTTGCAATTCCAGCCATTCCCACGACTATTCATGGACAGACCGGTATTTAACATTTGTTCCTTTCTTTTCTTGATAGAAAATATCTTTCATATTATTTGCAGGTTGAATTTGTAGTGTATCATTCTGAAGTACCAATTGGCGTTTCATATTATTTGCAGGTTGAATTTGTAGTGTATCATTCTGAAGTACCAATTGGCGTCACTCCATAGTATATGGTTAGTTTTTTACATGCTTGTTTCCAATCCCTATTTTCTATTCTTTTATTCTTTTAGTAACAATTTAAATATTATCCTAATCCATGTGTTTTGGATTTTTTTCTGGTGCAGACAGTAGCAAACATCGTCTATTCTTTGACTGCCCTGAAAGTTTGAGCAATAAGGGTATGTTTGGTTCAAATGAGGGGAGGGGAGGGATTTTAATAGAGGGAAGGGGAGGGGAGGGGAGGTAAGGTAAGGGATTTTTTTTAATCAGATAAGTGTTTGGTTCAAAAGAAGGGAGGGGAGGGGAGGGATTTTAATTAAAAATAGGTTTGGTTCATGAGGGAAGGGGAGGGATTTTATTAATAAATTATATTTTTATCCTTATGATTTTATATAAGTGATATGATATTCAAATATGAAATATTCATACATATTTTTTTTTTGTTATAAAATTTTAATATTGAGGGACTAAAACGTTATAATTTACCATAACGTTAATAAACCGAGTACACTTGATTCAGATTATAACTCTCCGACACAAATAAAACTATAAGCTAATAATAAATTTTAAATTATGATGAATGATCTTTATACGTAAAATAAATAATTATTATTAAAAATAATAATTTAAAATTTTTATTAAATTAAATATACAAAATAAAATAAAGTGAATGATTTAAAATTTGATATAAAAGAAAATATAATAGAATAAATAACACTATTAGAATAAAAAATGAACATAAATAAACATTAAAAAAATTATAAAAATAATACAATAATTATGATTTATATTTAGTAAAAAAATTGAAAAAAATTTAAAGGTAGATAATAATTATAATAAGTTGATGGAAACAATCGAGAAAAGTTATATAGAAGAGAAGCAGTAACATGAAAAGAAAAAATAATTTGAAATATTAAAATTAAATTGAGGATATTTTAGTAACTATAATAATTTTTTACATATTAAAATTGAGATTCCCTCCCCTCCTCTCCAAATCCCTCCAATTTGGAGTGACGCAAAAAGTGTGGTTTGGAGGGATTTTGCTCCCCTCCCCTCCCTTCCCCTCTTAAAATTTGAACCAAACATATTTGGTTAGAAATTTCCCCTCCCCTTCATCTACCCCGAACCAAACACACCCTAAAAATAGAAATCAAGTCGGCTGGTGTCAATATACAATGGAGAATCTGCTTGAAATTACTGGGTTATGCTTGCGCTAGTTTTGTCAAAATTGTAGATATTATAATATGTAAATAAGATGATATTTTATATTAATTCATAGAATGAACTTTAATTTTTTATATTTTAAGTGCAAATGTTAATAAATAAATCTCATAGATTGATTGATTGATTTTATGTTTGAGTGATATTTATATTAAATCTTAGTAATTATCGAAATTGTAGATATTATAATATGTAAATAAGATAATATTTTAGATTAATTCATAGAACTAAAGAATATTTTAGTTAGGTCAAATTAAGAAATTAAGTTTATCAATATATATAAAGTTAGTTTTATAAAATATTATTTGATATTTATTTATCGTAAGGTCGAACAAAACAAATAAAAAATAAAGATATAATATAATAAAATATTACAAATTAAAAATGTATACATAATTTTGAAATGTATAAGAAAATAGAATCAAAGAATAAATAAAAAAATAGTATATTTTTTTAGGTAAATAAAGAGTTTTGAAATAAAAAGACATAAATCATTTACCTATAAAAAAAATTAAATATCATAATCATCTTTAATTGATTGCAACTTTAATTTTTTATTTAATTTGATTGCTTTGATTTATTATTTTGATTTTTGATTTAATGTGATTGCAATTTTTAACTTCTTATCCATATGGTCGATTTGAACGTGATTTTAAAGAATAGTTTGTTGAAATAATGAAGTAGCACACCTATTTTCTTGATATGGAAATAATTGGTATATTATTGCAAATTTTAATAAATAAATTTCTTTGATTAATTGATTTTATGTTTGAGTGATATTTATATTAAATCTTAGTAATTATAAAAATTATAGATATTATAATATATAAATAACATAATATCGTATATTAATTCATAGAACTAAAGAATATTTTAGTTAGATCAAATTAAAAAATTAAGTTTATCAATATATATATATATATATATATATATATATATATATATAATTTATAAAGTTAGTTTTATAAAATATTATTGATATTTATTTATTGTAAGGTCGAACAAAAAAAATAAATAAAGATAGAATATAATAAAATATTACAAATTAAAAATATATACATAATTTTGAAATGTATAAGAAAATAGAATCAAAGAATAAAGAAAAAAACAGTACATTTTTTAGGTAAATAAAGAGTTTAGAATGAAAAGACATAAATCATTTACCTATAAAAAAGTTAAATATCATAATTACCTTTAGTAATCATTGATTAATTGATTGCAACTTTTAATTTATGATTTAATGCATGTGATTGCAACTTTTGATTTCTTATTATTTTAGTACTTACAATATGTATTTTTAAATTATTAGATTTGAGAAAATATTGTACTTTTATATCTTACAAAATTATACTGTTTTTACAATATTGTATGATTTACCTAAAAAAATATAATTATGAGAAAATATTGTATTTTGTATGATTTACCTAAAATTATCTAATTTTGTAAGATATAAAAGCCTTTTTGACGACCCATACTTTAAAATCATTACGTTCGAAATCATTTAATTGATATAGAATCAATGCATTAAAATCATATCAATTACTTACCAATATCTTAATTGGTATAAAATAAATACGTTACAAATATATTTAGTACTCCAATTATATTGATGTTGTATCACCAAAAATTAAGTGAATCAAATTATCATTAAAAATAAATAAAAATAATTTATCTCACTTGATTTCCTTCAAAATTATTTAATAGAAACTTTTCAAAATAATGAATTTATCAACATAATTTTGAAACCAAATTTCATATGGTTAGAAGATTTCTAACCTCTCATTTAACAAAAAGATAAATATTATTAGATACATATTTTAATAAAGTGTTTCAGGCATATCATTGCTTTTATATATTGTATGGATTTTTTTGATAAAAAATGCATAATTGTTATTATAAAAATAAAGTATATTTTCAAAATATTTAAAATACAACATGTGCCATCGTCATTCTCTATATAGAAAAATTAACTACTATTTTCTATTTTCACTTTAATAAGATTTCTTACTAATACTACAAAATTATTTAAAATATAAAATCTGAAAGTTATATATATATATATATATATATATATATATATATATATATATATATATATATATATATATATATATATATATATATTAATGAATTTTTTTAGAGATTATTAAATAAAATAAATATATTAAATTTATTGACTATTTTTTAAAAAACATATTTAAAAATAACTACGGGTGTTAATAAGCATAAGTAATCGAATGAAACATAAGTATTGTATGAATAAATAGTAATAAAATGAAACATAAGTAATATATGAATAAATAATATCAAAATTGTATGATATTTTTTATTAATCATACAATTTGTTTGTCATTTATAAAATTTAAAATTTTAACTGGACAAGTTCATCAATAATCAATATATATTTATCTATATATAATATAATATAATTGAAATATTACCATTAAAACTTTAATGGGTCAATTCTATCCAAATACAAAATAATACATTACAGATACACACACGTAATTATATGGTACACGCATATGGTACTCATATTAACACATTTAATTAAATGTTGAATAATAACGAGAATAAATTTACAATTGATTTAAATAGTTTTATAAATAATTCCAAAACAAAAATATTTATATATAAGAATAATTAACTATTGATTCAAATATTTTTATATATGGAATAATATATTTGATTGTAAATTGAGTTTAATCAATTATATTAAATATTTATTATTAATTGTATTATATAATTTGATAGAATATTTCTTCATTATAAATTGTCTATTTAAGATTTTTGTTATTATAAAATATTTTAATTATCATCAAATATTTTTAAACAATGTTAAAATTAATTTATTTTTGTTTTAAAAATATCATCAAAATATTGAATATTAATAGAAACATGAAGTTATTGGTAAAAAAAGTTAAATATTAACGGGAACATGTAGTTTTTTTTTTGAGAGGGAAAAACAATTACTTCATTTCAATATCAATAAGAGAATGTATACATGTTGGTACATTAGTGAAAACCTGAAAACTAGCGAAGGATGTACGGGAACATGTAGTTATTAGTCAAAATATTGAATATTAATATATATTTTTTAATATTAATGGGTACATTAAGTTACTAATCAAAATATTGAGTATTAAAGGCAATATTAAATTACTGGTCAAAATATTAAATGTATTGAATATTAACAGAAACATGAAGTTACTGATAAAAAAATGGCAAGTTAACGAGAGCATAAAATTACTGATCAAAATATTGAATATTTACGAGAACACGAAGTTATTGATCAAACTATCGAATATTAACAGGAAAACAAAGTTATTGATCAAACTATATTGAATATTAACAGGAACATGAAGTTATTAATCAAAATATTGAATATTAACGAGAACATGAAGTTAGTAATCAAAATATTGAATATTAACGTGAGTATTAAATTACAGAGCAAAGTATATAATATTAACGGGAACAGGAACAAATTTGGAATATTAACGGAAACACGAAGTTAGTTATCAAAATAATGAATATTAACGGTGTAATATCCCAATGTTTTACTCAAGAGATTTAATAATAATAATTTCATTTAGTGGAGATGTAACTAAATGGCACTATGGTAAATAAGGAATAGTTGAGGGGTGTTTTGGTCTATGCACCTAATAACTAAGGCTTAAGGGATTGTTTGGCTATAGACTCATTTGAATTTGTGAACCAAAAACAGAATTTTGTGGAGACTAGAAGAGGGAGAACGTGAAACAAGAAGGAAAAGAGAAGAGAACCCATTTCAAACTTCATCATCAACCTTGCATGCATCCTTGATTCAACCATCTTCTTCTGATTTTCGCAGCTTCCCCAGCTTAATCAGGTGAGTCTCATAGATAGAGACTTTGGGGAAAACATTTTGGGGTTTATGCTAACTTTGGGGATTAAGGGTTTTTGAGTAAATGCTTTTGATCCTCATTCTTTCGCATGTGTTAGACCTTATTGGTAGTAATAATTCATTTGCATATTGTTCCCATGTTTCATTTTCGCTTAAGAATGGATGCATGTTGAAATTTGGGGCTTGGGGACCCCAAATGCGTTTCTGCGTTTTTGCTGTTTTGCAGAGTTCGCTGCAGCGAACTTTCTTTCGCTGTAGCGAATGGTTTGCTGTAGCGAACTGTGTAGCGAATAAACCTGGGAGTTGAATTGACTTATTCGCTGTAGCGAACTTCCCTTCACTGTAGCGAATCGGGGCTTCGCTGGAGTTCGCTGTAGCGAACAGACCTGGATTTGAAGAAGTTTGCTTCTGTTTGAGTTCGCTGTAGCGAACAGAAGTTCGCTGTAGCGAACTAGTCTGATGCAGAATTGATATTTCCCCTATTTGAGTGCAGTTTCGTTTCGTATCGGAATCGAAGGCCTCTCATGACTTGTATGGCATTCTGATGTGTGTTTTAACTATATAAGACCATGATATGACTGAAATCCCTTGGATATGCTTGTATGTTGTGAAATACAAATTGTATGGATTATATCATGGCACTATTATTATTAATCTCGTTTGTTCCGGTCGAACATTCGAGTGTGATTGCTGTGTGATGGCTTATACCGTGCTGTGTGATCTCGGTGATGTGTGTATGCTTGAATCGGAGTGGGCCTGACTAATAGATGATAAATCGCTTAAGACCACGACTATTGCTGTGTGACCTTTAGTTCGTGCCTTGCTGTGTGGTCTGGGATACCTTGCTGTGTGATCTTGGTATGTCTTACGCGCCTGAGCTACCATTGCGATGCGCTGAGAGGGTCTTTTACGGCGTTCCTCTAGCAGGTAAACATCCGCGTGCTTGGTATGGTGAGGTAGTGGTACCATATAGGATGCACTTCTCAGTAAACTCACCTCTAGTGATGTCATGTAGACCATATCACTAGGCTTTCGCCCGGTGAGCTCATGTAGTCTTGATGGCGTTTTGTACATTGTAGCGATCACATCTGCGTATAGTGATTGACGGGGCCGTGATGCCAAGTAGGCAAATCACCGCTGTAACTCGTCGCGGATAAACCATATAGGATTATTCGTTTCACTTGCGATGTGCATGTACAAGTCTCTCGACAATTAGGCATGAGAGGAAACTCATCGAGGGTGTGGATGCGTAGTCTATGTAGCAGGCAAGTAACTTACTCCTGGATTCCTCGTACATGGGTACGGGTCTGCATACTTGTTTGTGATGGCGTTGAGCCTGTTGTTGTTGATGCCTTCTTGGATAGTTATGGGACTTCCATTGAAGGTGTACCCTTGTTTGTATTTGTACCTGGCCGTGAGGACAACCTGGATTCTCGGTGAATCAGTTGATTGCATGTTCCCTTTAGAACTGAGTGAACCCGTAAGATAGGGAGACTCACTGAGATTTAGTAATCTCACCCCATTCCAATTATTATTTTTACAGGTGGTTCGAGGCAGGATCGTGGAAAGGGTAAGATGCCTTAGCTTCGAGATGGTGTTTCTTGGCGATGTGTTCTTTTGTAGTTCATGATCTTTTGTATTATCATCTTTTGTACTATGGATATGTATTTGTACCAGTCAGAACTTATGTATTTTGGCCATAACAGTTTGGGCTTTTGTACTTGTACTTATATATTATCCACTCCGCTGCTTATGTTTATGATTTTCGAGTACCATTTTAATGCCATATGCGTATATCCTAGGCAATGTATGTATGGGGTGTTACAGTTGGTATCAGAGCAGGTCGATTCTCGGCTTTGCCACGAAACATCATAAGTCAGCATAATTCTGCCTCATATGTGTAGTGTCGGCATGATTCCTTATGTCTTACTTATGGAATTAAGCCTGATCAACTTGATCCCGTGTGTAGGACAAACAGGAAGATGGCTGAACAACGCAGAGGTCCCGGAAGGCCCAGAACAAGGAATGTGGAGACTGAGCCTGAAACTGAGAATGCAGGTGTGCCTTGGGTGCAGATAATGCAACAGATGCAACAACAGAATCAGATGATGATGCAGATGATGCAAGGCATGCAAGGGCAACAGCCAACCGCTCCTGCTCCTACTCCTCAGGCTGCAGCAGGGCCTGACTTTCGTGCTTTCTTTCGGATGGATCCGCCAGAGTTCTTGGGTGGCTTAGACCCTGTGATTGCGCATGATTGGCTATATGCTCTGGAGATGATATTCCAGGCTATTCAGTGCACAGAGGAAGAGAAAGTGATATTTGCTGCTCAGAAAATGAAGGGACCGGCAGGTAGATGGTGGAATACAGAGTCTACGTATTTCACTAATCAAGGAATTCCAAAGGATTGGCAACATTTCAAGACAGCTTTCTTGGAGAAGTACTACCCCAACAGTGTGCGTGCTTTGAAGGAGCGTGAGTTTCAGTCCTTCAAACAAGGCAACATGTCGGTGTCTGAATATGCTGAGAAGTTTGAGGACATGGCTGCCTATTCCAGACAAGCGGCTTATGCACCAGATGAGTTGTGGAAGATTGATCAATTCCTCATGGGGCTGAATGCTGATATTGTGCACAGTGTGTCTCAAAGGGAGTTTACCACCTATGCTGAGTGTTTGAGGCAATGCTATGTTGCCGAGAACACATTGAAGAGAGTCCAAGATGAAAGAGAGCAGAATAAGCCGGTTCGTAGGGAACAAGGAAGGTCGGGACAGCAATTGAAACCCCGCAATTCTCCAGCTATGAAGAAACAGGTTTATGGGGATCGTTCTAGTCAACCTCCTCAGTGTGGAAAGTGCAATAGGAGGCACTATGGGAATTGCTCATTCGATGCAAAGAAGTGTTTCAAGTGTGGAATGACGGGTCACTTTGCGAAGTATTGTACAGCCCCAGATGTTCCGGAAAAGACTAAAGGGCGTGTTTACACCTTGGATGCTAGGAAGGCTCAAGGAAACACCAATCTTGTTGCTGGTACGTGTTATGTCAATAATCAGCCCTTGTTTGTATTAGTAGATTGTGGAGCGACACATTCTTTTATCTCTTATCCTTGTGTGCGGAGGCTTGGTTTTGAAACGAGTCTTCTTCCTAATCCTATGATTATCTCGTCGGCTACGGACGATATAGTGGAAGCTCGAGAAATTTGCAAGGAATGTTCTATTACCTTCAATGGTCGTAGGTTCGTGATTGATCTCATCTGTCTACCTCTTAAGAAGATCGATGTAGTACTTGGTATGGACTGGTTGTCAGCTAACTCGGTTTACATCGGTTGTAAAGAGAAGGCTATCTTCATTCCCGCTGAGGAGACTACACCAACCGATGCCATTGAACATCTTCTTGAAGGTACAGTTAACGTGATCAATTACCTTTTTGCTCAAGAGAAGTCTTTCCTTTTGGTTCTTACGTCGGACTCCAAGGACAAGAAGAGTGTATTGGAGATTCCGGTTGTGTGTGAATTTTCCGATGTATTTCCTGAGGATGTTACTTCTCTTCCGCCGGAAAGAGAAGTTGAATTCTCTATTGATCTTGTTCCGGGTACCGCTCCAGTTTCGATCGCCCCTTATAGGATGTCTCCTGCAGAGCTAAGAGAGTTGAAGAGTCAGCTAGAAGAGTTGTTGGCGAAACACTTCATTCGTCCTAGTGTTTCTCCATGGGGAGCTCCAGTCTTGTTAGTGAAGAAGAAGGATGGTAGTATGCGTTTGTGCATCGACTATCGTCAGCTGAACAAGGTAACCATAAAGAACAAGTATCCTCTACCACGGATTGATGACCTCCTGGATCAATTGAAAGGAGCCTGTGTGTTCTCGAAGATTGACCTCAGGTCGGGATATCATCAAATTCGGGTTAAGAGTTCGGATGTATCTAAGACTGCTTTTAGGACGAGATACGGTCATTACGAGTTCTTGGTTATGCCATTCGGGGTAACCAATGCTCCTGCTGTCTTTATGGATTACATGAACTGAGTGTTCCAACCGTATTTGGACCAGTTCGTGGTGATCTTCATAGATGACATCTTGATCTACTCTCGGACTATCGAAGAGCACATGGAGCATTTGAGGATTGTGTTGTCGGTTCTCAGAGAAAAGCAGTTGTTTGCGAAGCTTAGTAAATGTGAGTTCTGGATGTCTGAAGTCAAGTTTCTTGGACATGTCATATCTGGTGGCGGCGTAGCTGTAGACCCTTCAAAGGTAGAAGCAGTGATAAATTGGGAACGACCCAAGAATGCAACTGAGGTCCGTAGTTTCCTAGGCTTGGCAGGTTACTATCGGAGGTTTATTATGGGCTTTTCCAAATTGGCATTACCTTTGACCAAGCTTACAAGGAAGGAAGTTTCATTCGAATGGAATTCAGAATGTGAGAAGAGTTTTCAGAAACTCAAGGAGAAATTGACTACTGCTCCAGTGTTGGTGATTCCTGATCCAAACCGATCTTACGAAGTGTTCTGTGATGCTTCTAAGAAAGGCTTGGGTGGAGTGTTGATGCAAGATGGACAGGTTGTAGCTTATGCATCGAGACAGTTGAGATCTCATGAAGAGAATTATCCTACTCATGACCTCGAACTCGCTGCAATTGTGTTCGCGCTCAAGGTGTGGCGACATTATTTGTATGGAGTTCACTTTGAGATGTTTAGTGATCACAAGAGTTTGAAGTATCTCTTTGATCAAAAGGAACTTAACATGCGTCAAAGGAGATGGATGGAGTACTTGAAGGACTTTGACTTTGATTTGAAGTACCATCCCGGTAAAGCTAATAAGGTAGCGGATGCCTTGAGTAGGAAGGAGATTAAGGTTGCAGAGCTGATGATGTTAGAGTTTGACCTTATGGAGAAGTTCAGAAACCTGGATTTACAATTTGAGTGGGCACCAACGGGTGTGTTGATGAGTAACTTGCGTATTGAGAATGAGTTGCGGGAAAAGATCCGTCAAGCACAGTGGAATGATGTAGAATTGCAAGCTAAAGCAAACCTTCCAGATTTCGTTCGTACATCTGATGGACTCATTCTTTTTGGACAGAGGATGTGTGTGCCAAATGATGCGGAGTTAAGGAGGTTAATTCTGGACGAGGCTCACAAAAGCAAATTCACCATCCATCCCGGGTCGACCAAGATGTATCAAGACATGAAAGGGAATTTTTGGTGGCCTGGTATGAAGAGAGATGTGGCTGATTATGTAGAGCAGTGCGTGATTTGTCAACAAGTGAAGATAGAGCACCAAAGGCCCGGTGGTATGTTGCAACCATTGGATATTCCTGTTTGGAAATGGGACAGTATATCCATGGACTTCATTGTGGGACTACCACGGGTATTAGGTGGGCATGACTCGATATGGGTGATAGTGGATCGTTTGACTAAGTCCGCGCATTTCTTACCGGTTAAGACAACTCACAAGGTTTCTCACCTTGCGAGGCTTTTTGTAGTGGAGATTGTGAGATTGCATGGTGTACCATCTAGCATTGTGTCAGACAGGGATCCGAAGTTCACCTCCCGATTTTGGAAAGCTTTTCATCAAGAAATGGGTACAAATCTGAATTTGAGCACTTCTAACCACCCTCAGACAGATGGACAAACGGAAAGGACTATTCAGACCATTGAGGATATGCTAAGGGCATGTATCTTAGAAATTGGTGGAAGTTGGAAGGATAACTTACCTTTGATAGAATTCGCGTATAACAACAGTTATCATGCGAGTATCGGTATGGCTCCATATGAAGCCTTGTATGGGAGGAAGTGTCGGTCGCTGTTGTGTTGGTCTGAAGTGGGTGAGAAGGGAATTCTTGGACCGGAGATAATTCAAGAAACCACGGAGAAGGTTAAGATGATCCGAGATAAGATGAAACAAGCCCAAGATCGACAGAAGAGTTATGCGGACGAACGAAGGAGACCGTTGGAGTTTGATGTAGGAGATCATGTGTTCTTGAAGGTGACTCCGAGGTTGAGGTTGAAAGGACCGTTTAAGACTTGCAAGTTTAGCCCGAGATACGTAGGACCTTATCAGATCATGAGACGGATAGGTGAAGTCGCATACCAGTTAGCGTTGCCTCCTTCACTATCCGGGCTGCATGACGTTTTCCATGTGTCTCAGTTACGGAAGTTTGTGCTGGATTCATTTCATCCTATCCTGCCAGATACGATTGAAGTAGAACCAGATCTTTCCTTCCAACCGCAACCTTGTCGTATCTTGGAGTATGCTAGCAAGTCGTTGAGAAACAAAGAGATACCTCTTGTGAAGGTGTTGTGGGAGGAGTCGCGTCCAGACGAAGCCACTTGGGAGCTCGAATCAGAGATGCGGGAGTTGTATCCTCACCTGTTCTGGTAAGTTTTCGAATTCGAGGACGAATTCTATTTAAGGGGGGGAGAATGTAATATCCCAATGTTTTACTCAAGAGATTTAATAATAATAATTTCATTTAGTGGAGATGTAACTAAATGGCACTATGGTAAATAAGGAATAGTTGAGGGGTGTTTTGGTCTATGCACCTAATAACTAAGGCTTAAGGGATTGTTTGGCTATAGACTCATTTGAATTTGTGAACCAAAAACAGAATTTTGTGGAGACTAGAAGAGGGAGAACGTGAAACAAGAAGGAAAAGAGAAGAGAACCCATTTCAAACTTCATCATCAACCTTGCATGCATCCTTGATTCAACCATCTTCTTCTGATTTTCGCAGCTTCCCCAGCTTAATCAGGTGAGTCTCATAGATAGAGACTTTGGGGAAAACATTTTGGGGTTTATGCTAACTTTGGGGATTAAGGGTTTTTGAGTAAATGCTTTTGATCCTCATTCTTTCGCATGTGTTAGACCTTATTGGTAGTAATAATTCATTTGCATATTGTTCCCATGTTTCATTTTCGCTTAAGAATGGATGCATGTTGAAATTTGGGGCTTGGGGACCCCAAATGCGTTTTTGCGTTTTTGCTGTTTTGCAGAGTTCGCTGCAGCGAACTTTCTTTCGCTGTAGCGAATGGTTTGCTGTAGCGAACTGTGTAGCGAATAAACCTGGGAGTTGAATTGACTTATTCGCTGTAGCGAACTTCCCTTCGCTGTAGCGAATCGGGGCTTCGCTGGAGTTCGCTGTAGCGAACGGACCTGGATTTGAAGAAGTTTGCTTCTGTTTGAGTTCGCTGTAGCGAACAGAAGTTCGCTGTAGCGAACTAGTCTGATGCAGAATTGATATTTCCCCTATTTGAGTGCAGTTTCGTTTCGTATCGGAATCGAAGGCCTCTCATGACTTGTATGGCATTCTGATGTGTGTTTTAACTATATAAGACCATGATATGACTGAAATCCCTTGGATATGCTTGTATGTTGTGAAATACAAATTGTATGGATTATATCATGGCACTATTATTATTAATCTCGTTTGTTCCGGTCGAACATTCGAGTGTGATTGCTGTGTGATGGCTTATACCGTGCTGTGTGATCTCGGTGATGTGTGTATGCTTGAATCGGAGTGGGCCTGGCTAATAGATGATAAATCGCTTAAGACCACGACTATTGCTGTGTGACCTTTAGTTCGTGCCTTGCTGTGTGGTCTGGGATACCTTGCTGTGTGATCTTGGTATGTCTTACGCGCCTGAGCTACCATTGCGATGCGCTGAGAGGGTCTTTTACGGCGTTCCTCTAGCAGGTAAACATCTGCGTGCTTGGTATGGTGAGGTAGTGGTACCATATAGGATGCACTTCTCAGTAAACTCACCTCTAGTGATGTCATGTAGACCATATCACTAGGCTTTCGCCCGGTGAGCTCATGTAGTCTTGATGGCGTTTTGTACATTGTAGCGATCACATCTGCGTATAGTGATTGACGGGGCCGTGATGCCAAGTAGGCAAATCACCGCTGTAACTCGTCGCGGATAAACCATATAGGATTATTCGTTTCACTTGCGATGTGCATGTACAAGTCTCTCGACAATTAGGCATGAGAGGAAACTCATCGAGGGTGTGGATGCGTAGTCTATGTAGCAGGCAAGTAACTTACTCCTGGATTCCTCGTACATGGGTACGGGTCTGCATACTTGTTTGTGATGGCGTTGAGCCTGTTGTTGTTGATGCCTTCTTGGATAGTTATGGGACTTCCATTGAAGGTGTACCCTTGTTTGTATTTGTACCTGGCCGTGAGGACAACCTGGATTCTCGGTGAATCAGTTGATTGCATGTTCCCTTTAGAACTGAGTGAACCCGTAAGATAGGGAGACTCACTGAGATTTAGTAATCTCACCCCATTCCAATTATTATTTTTACAGGTGGTTCGAGGCAGGATCGTGGAAAGGGTAAGATGCCTTAGCTTCGAGATGGTGTTTCTTGGCGATGTGTTCTTTTGTAGTTCATGATCTTTTGTATTATCATCTTTTGTACTATGGATATGTATTTGTACCAGTCAGAACTTATGTATTTTGGCCATAACAGTTTGGGCTTTTGTACTTGTACTTATATATTATCCACTCCGCTGCTTATGTTTATGATTTTCGAGTACCATTTTAATGCCATATACGTATATCCTAGGCAATGTATGTATGGGGTGTTACAAACGGCAACATGATGTTATTGATCAAAATATTGAATTTTAACGGGAACATGAAGTTACTGAACAAAATATTGAACATCAACGAGAACACGAAGTTACTGATCAAAATATTAAATATTAAGGGGAACATGAAGTTACTAGTCAAAATATTGAATATTAACGGGAAATGAAGTTTATTGATCAAAATATTGAATATTACTGGGAACACAGAGTTACTGATCAAAATATTGAATATTAACGGGAGCACGGAGTTATTGATTAAAATATTAAATATTTAATGATCAAAAATATTATCGAAAACATTCAGTTACTGATCCAAATTTTAAAAATTAACGGGAACAAATTTTGAATATTAACGGGAAGACGAAGTTACTGATCAAAATAATAAATGTTAACGGGAACGCGGAGTTATTGACAAAATATTGAATGTTAACAGGAACACGAAGTTACTGATAAATTTTTGAATATTAACAGAAACATTAAGTTACTAATAATTTTTTTGAATATTAACGGAAACGAATTTGGAATATTAACGGGAACACGAACTTATTGATCAAAATAATGAATATTAACGGGAACAAGGAGTTACTGATCAAAATAATGAATATTAACAAGAACATGAAGTTACTGATCAAAATATTGAAAATTAACGGGAAGAAATTTAAAATATTAACGGGAATACGAAGTTACTTATCAAAATAATGAATATTAACGGGAACATGAAGTAACTGGTCAAAGTATTTTTCTATTAATTATGTATTTTGAATGAATCATTATTATAAATGGAGTTTGTAGTGGTTTCTCATTGGCCTACAAGGGAGAGCTGATAGTTTGAGATTGGGCTGATAGTTTGTAGTTATAATTGAGCCAAAATAATTAATTTTCTCCTTAGCTAGCAAAAAATAATCGATTCTCCTTAGCTGATAGTTTGAGATTGGGCTAATAGTTTGTAGTTTAATCAATTATATTAAATAGTTATCACAAATTGAATTATATAATTTGATTGAATATTCCTTCATTATAATTTGTCAAATAAAATATTATTATTTTTATAACTTTTTCAATTTTAACCAAAACTTAATCTTTTACTAATATCTTTTATTTTTCTCAATCACAATGCGCGAAAACGACGGGTACCCGTGCGAACGCACGGATAAGACACTAGTTTTCACTATCTTTTATGCAGATAGGACTTAAAGGTCACATTGAAAGTTGGACTAACAGGTTGTAGGAAGTTGGTTCCTTAACTATTTAAATCACTTTCTCACACTCCAAAATGGAAGTGTTCATTTTGAAGTTAATGTTTCCACGACTTATCCTAGCCATGATTCTTCTAAAACCTGGTAATAAAACATACATGTTCCAAAATATTTGAAACTGTTTCATTTTTCATACTTTTACAAATGTCTTTGGCTCTTTACTGCTTAATTTTCCTCCCTCTGTTGTGTATGCCTAATGTTAATCTTCAATAATATGTTACATGCAGAAAACGCCGAATTCGTCTAATTGAAAGAGGGAAAATAAAGATCTAAAAAATGAGAAAGAGGATAAGAGATTTTTTTTCTTTTGTCTGTGTAAGCTATTGCAGTGTGAGGAAGATATTTAAATTCGAAAATTTCTTTATCCACCTCTTTATGTGGGTACCCCCAGCGAAAACCCCAACTTGCCCTTGCTTCGGAGATGCATCTCCGAAGTATTTTTTTTCTAAATTTTCCCAGACTTCGGAAGTGCACTTCCGAAAACACCAAATGGGTGGTGTTTTCGGAGATGCACTTCCGAAAACACCTTTTTTCACATTTTGGGGGGTTTCGGATATGCACTTCCGAATTATGCAGAAATTGTGTTTTTTTTATGTTTTTCTTAACAGTCCCGTATTTTTAATTAAACGAAAACGCTGAACAAAATAAACGACATATCAACATAAAATACTAATATGATAAATAAAATCCAAATAATATATATATACAAAACGAGTAATAGTGTGAAAAATACAATCCGAATACAAGAAAAATAAACCCGAACCCCTACTGGGTATGCCTAACCCTCACTCCCTATGACCTCCTCTGCCTCCTATATGCCGCCGCATGGCCCGCATCAGCGACCATCCTCTCCACCACGGAGATTGCCTCTGGACCGCCCAGATCAATGATACCTCGCTCTAACGCGTCCCTCCCAAGCAGCTCTATCCGCTGGCAGATCGGCAGGAGATCAATGGCATGGTCATCCTCGGCCTGCTGGTTCTCTAGGACCTCCTCGTATGCTGGCCTAGGAGCGCCGGGAGCGTCGGGTGTCATTAGAGGATGTGACACCCGATAGAACCATGTGACATACCCCTCCACACTGTGCCAGTCCTGGGTGACCTGTATGCGACGATACTCCTCCGGGACCACATGACGCTCCCAATCTGCAAATATGCTAGTGAGCTCCACTCGGGTAACTGTGTCGGGAGCAGCCTCAAAAGGTGACCTGGGTATCATCTGCACAAATCCAAACTGCCACATGCACCGCTCAGGGAGTTACCTCACCATGGTGTTGGTCCCGCATGCCAACCAGCCAAAATATAACGAGATGCGGTCAAAGGCGACAACAGCAGTGTAGTCACTGAATGGCCTCCAACTAATGTCATCGTGAGCTGTGCGGTCGAGGTACCCACGATATGGTCCCACTGTATTGTTCTCCCTTTGGAGAACGTATTGGGCGGCCCTGGGCATGGCGTCCTTGTATGCCGGATCAATGTGGAAGCCGTGGATGCGGGGGAAGTAGGAGATGATCCAGCCCTGAAACACAAACACGATAATGTATTAAAAATAAATACGAACCATAAATAAATGTGAAACAATTAAAATGAAATGTACCGTCAAGAATGTGGCAGATCCGGTCAACTGCCTGGTCCTCCAGTTGGAGGCCTCATTCAGCTTCTGGTTTAGGTATACCAAAATAGCTGACCCCCAGTTCCACGGGTGAACGATAGTCAAGTCCATGAAGTAGCGGAGGTAGGTCACGTCGACGTATCTTGCACTCTTTTCCACAAAGAGTGCAGTGCCTACCAAAAACATTAAACAGCACCGGAGAGCGCAGGCACGGTGATACTCTATAAATAGGCCGTTCTCCGCATCCTCGGATTCGGCCGCCGCCACCAAGTGGTGCTCGTAATAATCGCTCAATGTGGAGAACCGGATATGAGGCCCATTTGTCGTCCGACACTCAAAATCAACCATATCTGATTCCATACCCAGATAGACCGCCATCCAGTTGATCGCATCGACCCTCTGGATCCGGGAATGGTTCAGCAGCATTCCCCTAATCGGCAAGTGGAGAAGACACTGCACATCGTGCAAGGTGATCGTCATCTCCCCAACCAGTAAGTGGAAAGAAGACGTCTCCCTATGCCACCGCTCCACAAAGCCCCCCTGTATGCCGTGGCTGATGGTGGTATACCCGGTCATGCACAACCCACCTAGCCCTGAAGCTGTCACCGCATCATTAAACCACTGCGCCTCTGGTTTAAAGAGACCAAAAATCTTTCGGGCGTGGTTCACCATTTTTAAAGTCACCCTTTCCTGTTACAACAAAAACAAAATCAAAAAACATTGTTAATCATTAAAAAGGAATAAAAAGCTAAATAAAAAACGATTAAAATAATAAAGTAGGACAAATTATAAAAAATACCTCTCCCTCTCAGACACGTCGAGCGACCTGCTCGTGGTAGGAAATCAGCACGGACGTGTCACTGGACCCTCCCGGGTAGCCCTCCTCCTCCTCCTTCCCGTGCGGAAGGTCAACATCCAGTACCTCCTCCTCCGCCTCCTGGTATCTAACTGCCTCTTCCTCCTCCCGTACCTCCTCCTGACGGGAAGAAGATACCTTAGCCAGCCGACTCCTCGATCCAGACGAGGAACCGGGCTCATCAGTATGTACGGGTGCTTGCACTCCACCCTGTCCCCGCGTCGATGCAAGCTGCGCCGCACGCTCGCGTCTAGCCGACGCTGTTTGTGTCTCTCTCCCCTGTCTGATACGTGCTGGGTTGCCTGCCATATTCTTGAAACAATTGAAATCCATAAAAATGCGAAATAATTAAAAAAATAAAAAAACCACTTCTGGACACATTTCGGAAGTTCATTTCCGAAACTGGTGTGGGAGGTGTTTTCGGAAATGAACTTCCGAAACACCCATGCGAACTCCATTTCTGCAGCTTTCATGGCAGACCCCAAAATTAGTAGTTCAAACATGTTATAATGCTTCTAAACAACCTAAATACTACTAACAACCTACCCCTATATCATTTTTGTAATTTCTAACAACCCTAACATGCATTTCAATCATGGATCTAAAGATTAAGAAACTTACAAATTGAAGTGATTGAGAAGCTTTTGAATGTAATAGAGCAAGTAGAAACAACCTTTGATGTAGCCTTGGAAGTTGGTTTGCAAAAAATCTCTTTGAGGTTGATTTTGAAATTGATTTAGGGTAAATGAATTGGGGGGAGGGGCTGTTTTGCTTAATCTGCTAAACGCGCAGTATTTCGGAAATGCACTTCCGAAATCCTGTTTTCGGAAATGCATTTCCGAAATAAGACAAATTTTGAAAAAAAAAGTGTTTTCGGAGATGCATATCCGAAAACAACATTTTTTTGCACTTCGGAAATGCATTTTCGAAACAAGGGGCATTTTGGGGTTTTCACCAGGGGTCACCAAAAAGACAGAGGGGGTGGATAAAGAAATTCTCTTAAATTCGGAAAAGTATAAACCGCTCAGGATAGATCATAGAGTGAAACTACTATTTTGACCATATGATTTTTAGTTATTCATCTTCCAGATGACATCGACATGTTAATTATTAATTTTAAAATTAGTTACTCTTTAGCTTTATTTTTCTTACAGAATAAATATTGGTTGTTCAATTTATTTCTTCCATCTCTGACAAAATTATCACATTTATTTTAGGTTGATTGAGAGAATTTGAGGATGATTGAGATTATTGTAGATTTTAATATGATTTTATTCTGTTTAGATCCTAATTTGATGATTTCTGAAGATTTAACTTGAAATATTATGGAGATTTGATTGATTCTTTTTTGGGATGATTTGATGTAACTTACTCATGAAAGTTTGGATGAAGTTCTTTGGTTAATAATTGATTGTTTTTTCTCCTCTGAAAATCCGATGCCTTTAAAATCTATGCAAACATGTAAAAACAAACTCCTCTTTTTTTATTCCAATTCTAATTTCTATTTAAATATTACGTATTTGTTAGACTTCGTGGAAACTTTGAAAAAATCTACTATGATTCTTAAATATTAATATTGGTTGTTGCAATAATTAAATTCTTTGAATGATGAGATTTCTATGGCTCCACTTTGATTCCAACATAATTTAACTTTAACTAAAATATATATTTTTTATTTATTTGATTTTTATCAAATCATATCTAATAAAAAGAGGGTTTCAAAAGAATTTATTGATATAGTATTCTAATTTTAATTTCTACTTAAATATTACGTATTTGGTAGACTTCGTGGACACTTTGGAAAAATCTACTATGATTCTTAAATACTAATATTCGTTGTTGCAATAATTAAATTCTTTGAATGACGAGATTTCTATGGCTCCTTTGATTCCAACATAATTTAACTTTAACTAAAATATATGTTTTTTATTTATTTGATTTTTATCAAATCATATCTAATAAAAAGAGGGTTTCAAAAGAATTTATTGATATAGTATAAGTAAAAGATAAATCAAAATTAGTGTTGATATTTATTAAAATATTAATCATATAGAAAACCTTTTATAAACAAAAGGGTTAAATATACAAATCCCCTGTAATAGTAGGGGAATTCGTTTTAAGCCACTGTAATTTTTTTTTTACCAAATTGCTTTAAAGATTCTTTCATCACCATTAATCACTAACCTACTAACCTTCCTCACACTCATAAGAAAACAACACCATTCAATTCGAATCCATCATCATCAACCTTCCTCACCAACACAGTACCATTAAAAGAGCCATTGATAATTAAGTATATTTTCTTTATTGTTTAACACAGCTTATTAATTTGTTCATAGTTTATGTTCCTTAATTTGTTCACAGTTTATGTACTTTCTTTTGGTTTGCAAAATGGAGCATTCAGCTCCGTCGCCGAAAAAAGAAGATGAAGACTTACACGAAGGCGACGATGAAGTGATGAGCGAAGTCCACCTCAGATGCCCACCCAGATTCTCCGGACCACACATTTCCCGTTTCATAATTTCCTTTCTTATTCAACCAATATTCCCTTTATACTTCACTTTACTCAATTCAATTTCAATTTTTCTGTAACTGAAACTGAACTCAGATGCAGCAACAATAAGCCACATACTGGAGGTGATATGAGATGGGATGCAATCAACATGGTTTTAAAAGGGTCAAAGGAACAGGAACATTGGAAGTGTTTAGGCTTGTGAAACGTGTTGGTTATGGTGACATTGGAAGTGTTTATCTTGTTGAGCTTAAAGGAACATGAACATTCTATGCCATGAAAGTTATGGATAAGGCTTCACTTTCTTACCAACCTTGTATTCTTATTTTGAAAATGAAAAGTATTACAGTTTGGTTATGGAGTTTTGTAGTTGTGGTAGTTTGCATTCACTCAGTTTCTGTAAATGAAAAGTATTACAGTTTCTGTAAATGAAAAGTATCTGTGTGTCAATATGACACCACCAACAATTAGTAGCATTCAACAAGCTGTAGAGGGATGTCATCACAGTTCTTTCTCTGTTGAAGATTTTGACTAAGTTTCATTGTTTCAGTGAGAGAAAGTAAGTACACTACACACAGATTCAAGATGTCCCACAACGTTTGATATACACACATAATTAGTATTTATATACCAATTAATCATAAGTCTACGCAAGTTGAAAATAATATGAGTGTATGTGTGGTGACTGGGCTTCTAGTCAAATCTAAATGGGTGTAGGCCCAAATGTAACATTTTGATAATTTCTAAAAAATGCCCAAATGTAACATTTTGATAATTTCTAAAACATATTAATAAAAATAATTTAAGAAAAAAATAATTTCTAAAAAATATTAATAAAAAAATTTAAGAAAACGTAAAAAAAATAAATATAAAATTATTTAAAAAAATTATTCCACGTGGAATTTAAATAATAGCTAAAAATTTAAACAAAAGTCCACATGGACTGCCAAAAATGGAATCTGTGCTGAAATAATGCATCTGGGCCATAGCGAAGGAATCTAAATATTACGAGGGATATGATTATAGAATAAATTTATGTCATAAAATGATTTTTTTAACATATACATACCTTTTTAATCAATATTTGTCACTTTGTATTCATCATTTATTTCTATATTTATAAATGTATTATGCATAATAAATTTATATGTTTTATATAAATTCATTTGTTTCATTATACATAATATTTTGTAAACATAGAGTTAATATAAAAATGGGTTAAGTATGTTTTTGGTCCTATAAATATTGGCTTAAGTATGTTTTTGGTTCCTATAAATATTTCAAATTTCATTTTTAGTCCCTATTAAAAAAATGACATATTTTAGTCTCTATAAAAGTTATATGCATGCAGTTTTAGTCCTTGTTATTTTTTAAAATTTTGAAAACTGTTTAATTACTCTTAAACTTTTAAATTTTTGAACAATTTTTTCATACGTGTTTAGAATACTATAAGATATTTCTTTTCCAAATTATAGAATTTTTTAAAATGAGAAAAATTAAATATGAATTTTTTAAATATCAAAAGATAATGATAAAAGTAATGTAAATTTCGACTTAGAAATTAAATTTTCAGTTCTTTTTTTCGAGAAACTTTTTATAAAGTTATAAACATGTTTGTAAAATAATCATTCAAAAATAGTTAACATACACCAGTTTAATAATAGGGACTAAAACTACGTGCATAATAATTTTGTGGGGACCAAAACATGTCATTTTTTTAATAGGGACCAAAAACAAAATTTGATAATTTTATAAGAACCAAAAACATACTTAACCCTGTAAAAATTGATAAATATATTTACACTAATATTATAAAAACTCAAAATATTTTTTTAAATTTTTAATAAATTTTACTCTATTCTTAAATATATATTAATAAATTTATACTTATATAAAAGCGAGCTAACAATAGTTTATATTATGTTGAATTTTTTAATTAAAATTAAAATTTTTTAGACTTATAAAATTACTAAAACAAAACATAATAGAATCTTAAAAAGTTATTAATCATAAAGTTAAAATTGACTAATAATTGTTTAGATCTTGAGGGAGAAATACATGGATGAAAGAGATAAGACAAATGTTAGACTAATACAAGTACTTTCTAACAATTTATCAAATGAATAATACTCTTGATACTTTTAATCTCAGTTTTAAATAAATTTAGCATGCATGCAAAATGAATTGGTTTATGGTGAAGGTATCAATGTAAAATGAATTGGTTTATTGTAAATGTATAGACAAATTAAATAATTGAAAATGCATAACCACTTTAATTTATCCTTTTGAGTTATGGTATAGTAGAGAAGTTGTTTGTTTATTAAACTTCAAGACTAGTTGAAAGTGTCTTGTTTTAAAACGAGATATATAAACGACATAAAAAAAAAATCAAAAGTGTCTCAAAACAAAATAAAAAGAAGAAAAAAAGAAGGAAGATAAAATTGTAAACTCCCATATTCACAAATACCGCAATCAAAGATAGATTAGAACTCAAGACAGAGAATCACTATTAAAGTAGCAACATCATCTTAAAGCAATTTAGAACTACCTGTAAAAAAACCATATCACACTCTTGAACTGCTGTTGGGTTAAACAAAGGTTTCAATTTACAAGTTAGCTAGAAAAAGAACAAGAATAAGTTGGTTCATACCAAGGTATCATTTATAGATGAGAGAGACACTCCTATCTTTCACGTCTTTCTCATTAATCGGCGTACCTAAAAAGATGAAGTCATTTATGGATTTCCAAATAGTCCACACCACCCTATAATTCTAGCCAAACCTTCCAAGGGAGAAAAACCCCAAACAACAAGATTAAATTTTACGGCAAGACCATTTTCTTATATAGTACATAAAAATCATATATCATAGACTAGCCAGCATTTTGCAAGTAATAAACAAATGAGAGACATATCTAATAAATCCATCACACAATCCACAAGATAGACCATCAGGGTCAATAATAATTTCTCTTTTAAACAAATTCTCTCTAGCTTAAAATTTATTTTGGAGAAGTTACCAATCTAGTATCTTGGAGCTCAAAAAAGCAATCACCACTGGCCAAATCAATTACCAAAGCTAAGTATCGAGTTCTATTAGAATTTGACCTAATTTATCCTTACAAAACCAACTTTAAACCAACTTATAATGTGAGCGGTGTCAGCCTATATAAACTCTTTCAATGCCATATCTCTAACCTATGTTGAATTTGGAATATTTCCAATACACGCCCTCACGTCCAACACTCTTTTTGGGTTTGGTGCGGGGATTTTAAATGGTGGAAGGCCCAAGGTCCGATTGATAGACTCTGATACCATATTAGAATTTGACTTAACTCACTCTCGTAAAATCAACTTTAAACCAACTTAAGTGAATAGTATCACTCTATATAAACTCTTCTATTACTTTATCTCTAACCTATGTGAAACTTGAAGATTTCCAATAGACTCTAGCATAAATTACATATGGCTTGAGTTATTTTTGTCTAAACTCCACATCAAATATTTATTTGCAACTTTGTTGTGTAATAATCTAAATGTAGTCATGCTATCATGCAATCTTATTTTACATACTAGAACCAAATACATTGAACTAAACATTCACTTTCTTCGTGAAAAAGTTGTTGCAAGTAAACTAAAAATTTAACATGTACCCGACCCAACTCTAATTGCATATGCTCTTACTAAAACTTTACCAACTCCTATTTTTCTAAACTCGAGAACCAAACTCGAGATTATTTCTCTCATATAACAATTAGTTTGTAGAAGAGTAGTATTAGAGTAAATATAACAATACAACTGTTTTTAGTGAAATTAATTAGAGTTAGTAAGGGTAGTTACATAAATTAGTTATATTGTATCTAACTCAATACTATTTCACACAATTAGGGTTGTTAAAAAAATTCAAGAACAGAACCGAACTGTCGAACTGAAGTTAAAATAACTGAACCGTTGTGTTTGGATAGTGAATCAAACCATTATGCACAAACATTTCTAGAACCAAACTGTAACGAAACTGAACCCAAATCGAACCAGAATTAAAAATGAAAAATGCTTAAAACAAGTTTAAAAAATTAAAAAAAATTGAAAAATAGCTAAACAGTTCGGTTTGGAAAAAATTATCTTCTAACGGTTCGGAATTTTGAAATGGTATACCAAATCAATAATTTTGGTTCAGTTTGATTCTTACTAAATTGAAACGGTTCAGTTTAGTTCAACGGAATTTTTACTATGGTTTAGTTCGGTTCAGTTTTTCTCACGAACCGTACCGTGAACTAGGGGTGTACATGGGTGGGTAAACCCAATAAACCCAGTAAAATCCACCCAAATTGACCCCAGGTTATTGGTGAACCCACACCTAACCCTCACAACCCATGGGTTATTAAGTGACTATTTTTTGGCTCTTTTTGGTAATTATATATGTGATGACTTTGATGTTTTTAATCTTGGTTGCTTCAATCTCGGCCTTTTGAACAACTTTTATTTTGTAAGTAATGATTTTAACTTATTTAAGATGCCGTACTTTAATTATGTGATGCTAATTCTTGTAAGTTATAAGTATTTTATACAACTTTAGGTATTACTTTAATGTAACTTTAATTTTCGCAAATATGTTTATGATGAATTTTATCATACATTTAGATATTTGATATTTAAATAAATAACGGTAATATGTTAAACTATTTATTAAGAAAAAAATATGACACATCATTAATAATTATATAAGAAAAAATTGGATAACCAACTAGCCAACCCATAAATTTGTGGTTTTAACCAAACCAATCTAATAATATCGTGGTTGATTATTTTACCTCACCCAAATCAACCTACCATCTTGTTAAGAAGTGTGGTTAGGCCTAACTCAACCCTACAAAACCGGCTTGTAGGGTGAGGATTGCCACCACTTATAAGGACATGTTCAGGCTATATATTGTCCGATGTGGGACTCTTAACACACCCCCTCACGCCTAGGACGGTGGGTGGCCCGATAGCGGAAACCATAGAAGGTGGTCCACCGGATCTTAAACGAGGCTCTTGATACCATGTTAAGAAGTGTGGTTAGGCCTAACACAACCCTACAAAACCGGCTTGTAGGGTGAGGATTGCCACCACTTATAAGAACATGTTCAGGCCATATATTATCCGATATGGGACTCTTAACACATCTTCAGCATATATATATATAGATATATATATATAAAAAGCTCTAGACACAACGGAATGTATAAGCCCTACACACACTGTATAAATAGAGTTATACCATGCTTTTGCAATGAAATGAACTCATATACAAAATAATAAAAGAAAGAGTGAAGACCCATTTTTGTCCCCCACAAATAACACATAAGTCAAATTAGTCCTTCACAATAAAATAGACCCAATTTAATCTTTTATAAAATTTAACCGGATCATATTAGTCCTTTTGTTAATATTTTTTTCAAATCTATTTTTTCCTAGTTTTAAACCGTGACTGGACTGCCACGTTGGATTTTATTTATTTTTATTTTTTAAATACTAATTTTTTTTTATTTTTAATTTCATTTTTAAATAATTATAAATTAATAATATAAAAAAGTAAAAATTGTTTCTTATAAGGAGTTGACCTCAGACTCATGTGGTTAATCTTAAATAATTCTAAATTTAAAATAAAAAATATAAAATTTGTATCAATATGGTCTCGAACCTAAGTCCCTTCAGATTAAATGACAGTCAATTTAATATAATAGAAATTGATTTGTGTATTTGTAAATGATAGTCACCTTATTAACAATAGAAATTAATTTGTCTAGTTGTTATTGATAGTCACTTTACTAACAATAGAAATTGATTTTTCTAGTTGTAAGTGATAGTCACTTTATTAACGATAGAAATTGATTTGTTTAGATGTAAAATAAAAATCATTTAACATGAAGGAACTTGGATTTGAGACTTCATAGATAAAAATGTATGTATAGAATTTGGTAATATTAGTAGAAAACATGGAAATTACTTATTTAAAATTTACTTTATAAGAAATAATTTTGCCTTTTTTATATTATTCATTGATAACGGTTTAAAAATAAAATTAAAAATAAAAATTAATTTAATATTTAAAAAATAAAAAATAAAAAAATCTAACGTGTCAGTCCAGTCACGGTTTAAAAGTATGAAAAGAACCGATTTAGAAGTAGGAAAAAACGGATTTGAGAAAAATATTAGCAGAAGGACTAATATGATCCGGTTAAATTTTGTAAAGAACTAAGTTGGGTCAATTTTTTTGTGAGGATTAATTTGACTTATGTGATATTTATGAGGGACCAAAATAGATATTCACTCTAAATGAAAATGAAAACGTGGTGGCATTTAAAACAACCCAAATAAAAAAAACCCGGTCCACTACTTGCATTGCAAGAACACAAGAATATTCTCCGCCGAAGAAAAAAACAATACCTCTAGTTTACATTATTTATTATTTGCTTTCGTCATTTTTGTGTTATACCAAATTCCATTCCATTCCATTCAATTTCAATCCTCTCATAGATCCCGCTTCGTTAGATCCACTTTCTTCCCCAATCATCATCATCATCATCATCATCATGGTTCTTCACAGAGATCTCGACCTTCTCCTTTCCTCCCATTTAATCAACAATCCCAGAGGTTGTTTTCTTACCTTCATTTTTATTTTCGAGTTTCACAAATTGAACTTCAGATCTATTTCTTATGTAAAAAATGTTGTAACTTTGTTTTTTTTTTTGTTATTGTTGTTGCAGGTGATGGTGCGAAATTCAATGCGAATTCAATTGAGAAGAAGATAGAGTTCCTTGAAAGCTTTACTGGAAAGGTACACGTGTGTCTAATACTTATGCTTATCTTGTTAGGGAAAAATTATAAATAAAAATTAGTTTTTTTTTGTTACCCTAGTTATATGAATTCATAATTATACTTATTCCAAGTGTGATAACAATCACATGGAATGAGTTATTTGATTTTGTTATTTTGTTGTGAATTAATTTGAGACTGATGTTAACTGTTTCAGGTCACAAATAGAAGATCTCGTAGGTGGTTGAATGATCGTCTCTTGATGGAACTCGTACCGCGTTTGAATGCCGAAGAAATTAGAGGCTTGTTTGCTCCACCACCTTTCGGTAATTCTTTGGTGCTGTCTGATGTGTGTTATTATTCGTTACAATAATAGATTCTTCTATGCATGAGAGTTTATTTTAAGTTTCGTTGTTTTGTTCTCTGTGTACATGCTTTGTTACCATTTAAGTGCATTGAAATGAAGGGGAATGGATCTAAAATATATATCAAATATCGAGTACATTGTGATAGTGAACTGGCTTCAAACTTTAAATGATATTATTATACTTCTACAGTCACTTTCTAATCTATTCTTTCTTTCTGCTCTTAGAGTACAATGGTCCCAATGATGTTTGAGCCTATGACCTCATGCAAATTGCCCAAGCTCATAACCACTAGCTCAATCCTAGTCGCTTTAATCTTTTTTTCAATTTTCTATGCATTGCCCGATGTTCCCTTTTTTATGTTGATAATATTCGGGTTCATAAAACAGGTGATGAAGTTCCACCTTCGACATTTTCCTTGACTAATGTGGAGGAGTGGGACAGGTTCAGGAATATAGATATGGACAAAGAGGTTATATTTCTTTCTCTCTTTTGCAGATACTTCAAAAATCTCCTCATTTCTTTAGTAGTTGTTTATGATGGGATGGGTTGTGATATTGTTTAGGGTGTGATTTGTTTTTATATTTTTATGTTGCTATAGTGCTTGAGAGTGTTAGTGTAATCATAGTTTTTATGACATTTACGCATGTAGTGGTTTATATGTGTATCATGTTCATGTGAAGCTATGTCTACATACATGAGGAGTGCAATTAGTTTAGATCAAGGTGAAAATGTAATCTCTAGGCTGACTGCTGACATGCTTGTTGTCATATGAAATTGCATTTTGATTATATCTTCATGCGACGCGGTATGTTCACAACTGACAAACATCTATATCTATATGTTTTATCTTTTTGCTAGGTTAATATAATTCATTCCCTTGAAAATTCTTTAGAAAAGAAAGAAGCTCACATTGATGCTGACAAGCTGGCAGTGTTGAATGGTTGGCGTAGAGTTGGTTGTAGAACAAGAGAGGCACTTCGCCGCAGCTCTCTTTTTGAACTCCTAGATGGTTACGAGGTATATCCCTGGTTATTCTGAACTCATAGAGGGTTATGTTATGCCTCATGAGGCGTTTTCCCGATCAAAATTATGCAGCTCTGTTGCACGGGAAAGGGGCTAAATAATCAGTGCTTGTTGTATTTCTCCCTTTCGTTTATAATATGTTTCTTGTCGTTTACATGGAAACATTGTTTACGGCTAGGAATGTCTACGGGCCTTCATAACTGAAAGCACAGATGGAGATGTTCTAGAACTAAGAATCAAGGATCCTTTTCATAGACTGTTGCTGCATGGAGTATGCGAGGTAATATCAGATTATCAGCTACCGATGTTAATGGTGAAAATATGATGCTCTATTATAGTAGAAGGAAAATATGATGCTAGTTTTGTTTTGATGTTTTGTAAACAGTTCTACAATCTGGCATCAGACACAGTGTCGGATATGAATGGCGGTGTGGAGACATCCAAGGCGACTATGATAAAGAAAAAGAAAAAGGGTTCTCCTGAACTCCCAAAGATCACTCTGTCTCATTTCCTGAGAATGTCCAAGGAGGGAAGTTGGTAGTTTGTTCGGGCAGAACTGTTGTCCATTGTCCATACAATAAAACCTTAACATTATTGGAGATTATAGTCTCTGCCTCTGTACCATGTTCACAATCTTGTTTAGTTTATTTTCCTAAATATTACTGTAAATTAGTTCTCCAACCTGTATTTTTAGTTGGTTGATACCATCAGTCAACAATAAAATGTTGGTTGTTGGCTTATATTGTTGTATCTTATGAAATAAGATTTTTATATTTATCACAAGTTTCGATTATCAAATTTTGTGTCTTTATGCATATCTAAATCAAGATGTTTAAGTAATACTTGGAATTTTTTTCCACTTTTTAGATACATTGAATAGTTAAAATGAATAAAAATGTTTACACTGCATACAAATTAAGATATTGATTGATAATGTTGACTAAATTAAAATGAAATAATCAATGTGCAATTACTTTGCAAATATAAATGATTAAAATACCAATTTGCAAAATCATAAAAAGTCTTGAAATTTGACTTGGCTACTTACCAAAACCAATAATTTTTTCCTTTAAAGTGAATAGGCGGAGTGTTACATGATTTGAACTTTATAACTACTATCAATTGAGTTGGTTTAAAAGAGATGAGGTGTTTGTATTATTTTTATTATTATATTATATTATATTGCAGAGCATGAATTGTCTCATGGGAAATGATTTAAAACTTTAAAAACCATTGACCAATGATTTAAAACCGTAACAACTATTGACCAATACATTTGTTTTATCTTGTTTTTGTGGAATCAATACTCTCTCTTGCTATACAAATTGTGAAAACGCGGTCCTTAGTCTAAACTCACCTAACAAGGGTATTGACCAGTGCTACAACCAGCAATATCATCAATGGCAAAGAAACCTGTGAAGTACTACGTGGTATGCATGTTTATTTGTTCGACTATTAAATGTTTTTCTATTATGAAAAATATTTGTTTTGGTGCATGTGAATCTGAGTGATGAGTTACACAGGTGGATGCATTCACAGATTCTGCTTTCAAAGGAAACCCAGCAGCAGTATGTTTGTTAGAACAAGACAGAGACGATGATTGGTTGCAATTATTGGCGGCTGAATTCAATATTTCTGAGACATGTTTTTTGACTCCAATTCATGGTACTTCTGTTCCTCGTTTTGGTCTCAGATGGTTCACTCCTACTACTGAGGTTAGGATCTAGCTTTTAATTATCTTAAACATGGCTTATTACTATTATTAACATCATTTGGATCCTATTGTACTCCAGGTTAAACTTTGTGGTCATGCCACATTAGCAGCTTCACACACGCTTTTTTCATCTGGTTTGGTGGATAACAATGTTATTGAATTTGAGACACTATCTGGAATTTTAACTGTCAAAAAGATCCCTTCGAACGATGCAACCGGTACACCGAACTCGCAGAATGGTGAAGCTCCGGTTGGATTTTATATTGAATTGGATTTTCCTGCAGATCCTACCACAGAATCCAACTCTGAATACACTTCACTCATTTCTTCGGCATTGAATGGTGCTTCAATCATTGATATAAAGAAGACACAAATTGGAGACAATTTAATTGTAAACCCTAAGTCTTCTCTCTTCCATTGATATTAGTTTGTACTAATGGAAAGAACAACATTAACATGTCTGTTTTTCTATTATTAATCTTATTACTTCTCCTAGGTTGTTGTCGCGTCTGGAAAAAATGTGACAGAAGTACAGCCACAACTTGATGTGATTGCTAAATGTCCTGGAACAGGAATAATTCTTACCGGGATTGCTCCTCCAGAGTCCGGATTTGACTTCTACAGTCGATATTTCAGTCCAAAATTTGGAATCAATGAAGTAAGTGACTAAGAACTAAGATAATAATGTTCCTTTAGTTGAATTGATAATGTCTCCTAAGCTATGCAATGAATGAAGAGATGAATACAGAAAATCTGAGATAGTGTTGTTAATAACTCATATTTGCTTTCAGGATCCTGTTTGTGGAAGTGCACACTGTGGCTTGGTACCCTATTGGAGCAAGAAGCTGGGAAAGTTTGATTTAAGGGCTTATCAGGTATCACTATTATTACTATATTTTCGTTGATCTTCATTGGGATTATCTATGTAATTGTTGTACTAATATGTGGTTTACATTTGTGCAGGCATCAGCTAGAGGAGGAATTCTCGATCTTCATCTTGATGAGCAGAAACAAAGAGTGTTTTTGCGTGGGAAAGCTGTTACGGTGATGGAAGGGTTTGTTCTGGTCTAGTCTTGTTCCTAGAATTGCAGTGAAAGTACTTGCATAAATATTTGTAATAAATATAGCAGATTACAAAATTTGTTATTGAAATAGCACTTAGTTATTATGATACTTTAGCACAGAAGTGCTTTTAAACAAAGACTTAACTGTTTAATAAATTGATGTGGTGGTTACTTTTGATTGATAAATATCCAAATTCTCCTTGAAGTAGATGGATGATTTGTATAAATCTGTACTTCATGTTTCATATATTTTTTTTTTTTGTATGAGTAGTCTGTGTTTGGTTCAATGTTCTTGTAATGCAAAGTTTTATTGTGAGTCATTATTATTTAATTCATCTCTTGAAAATTCTTGTATGAAAAGTGATATCAAAACAATGTTATTGCATTTATACATATATGCATACGGGTTTAGATTAAGATCAGGATGAGAAATGTCACAAGGCCATAACTTTATTAATATTTTTAGAACTCAAGTTCATCAGTACAGCACATCCAAAATTTATTTTATTATTATTTTGTTACATAAGATGGCCACCTCGACATTGCATTGCATGAGTTTATTGAGATTGAGGCTGAACCAACGAGCCACGATTTCCATTATACTTAATTTGAGTAACTTCACTCTTTCGAAGTCCGAAAGCATTTGCAAGAACCTCAGCAGGAGTCGCCCTAAACACCTGTTTTACATGGCTAACAGCAGCTCTATCATTTGTCTTGAACACTACATACTCAAAAGCTTCTTCATTTCCTGCTTGTTCAGCCACCACAAAGTTTTGTGGCACCACCACCAATTGTCCCTTTCTCACTTTGTCGTCGAACACTGGATTTCCTTGACTGTTCACTATTCTAACTCTTCCCTGTCCTCTAATCACGTACAAGAGGCTGTTGGCATTGATGTTCCAGTGTGGAGCATATATACCATTCTGCACAGAAATATACACATTAATCATATTATGGAAATATACACATAGGTTAAAAAATTACTAGTACTATGCATACCCTGTAGAGAAGAACATATTCTGCACTGAGGCGTAAATTGCGGAGGATTGGGAGGGTTAAACTGTTAACAGTGCTGATGCGACCAGCACGCGGGTTGTAGAGATCAGCACGTGAAGGGCGAGCGATGTTTTCACGAATCTTTGTAGTGCAAATAGTTTCTTCCAAACCATTCTTACTTCCTTTGCTGTGTTCCCTATGTACTTCTTC
The DNA here is from genome assembly GCF_029867415.1 of Vicia villosa. Taxonomy (NCBI): domain Eukaryota; kingdom Viridiplantae; phylum Streptophyta; class Magnoliopsida; order Fabales; family Fabaceae; genus Vicia; species Vicia villosa. The sequence goes on from NC_081180.1 coordinate 144,181,148, forward strand.
CTCTTCCTCCTTTTCTTCTTCCTCTACTTGTTCTTTTTCTTCTCCTTGTCCGTGTGATTCCCGTTTCTTCTCTTCGGTGTGTTTTTTCCACTTTCGACGAGTCTCATGGCTGCGAGGTTCATCCTCATCCTCCTCTTCTTTTTCGCTATGTTTGCGGTATCTTTGTTCTCGTTCTTCTTCATCCTCATCTTCCTCTTCTTTTTCACTATGTTTGTGATGTCTTTGTTCTCGTTCTTCTTCCTCTTCCTCCTCTCTTTGACTGTGACTCTGTTGCTGTTCTTCTTCTTGTAACTCAGGACTGATAATGTCAAGACCATCCTCTATTTTTACGATTTGACCCCTTTTGTCCTGTGGAGATCGAAGTCTCTTGGCTGTATGCTCATTGGTGTTGAGTGATTGTGCTAAAAATTCTGCACCGAAGCCACTCAACACGCTATTACCTTCGTTTTGTTCCTCGGACTCCTCCTGTTTTTGGTTCTGTCCACCTCTACGTCCAAAAGGTACTACGCGTCTTGGTCGTTCTTGTTCCTGTGTTTCGGGGAACTCTGCCTCTGGGTTTCCGCCAAGATAGAATACCTGCAAACACATATTTACATATAATTAGTTGAGTAGAAAATATAATACATTAAAAAAGTTATAATTCTCTGCAACGGCAAGACACTATCAAAATTTGGATAATGTAACAGTTACTTACTCTAGGGGTTGAATCGAGCTGGTTTAGAGTGTTGGAAGTGTCGAGAAGACTAATGGCAACAAGAGGTTCATCACCGTGGTTATAGGTCCAGTATGGAATTCCAGGTGGAATGGCAATGACATCACCTTTAGAGAAGCGTCGAATCTTCTGGTGGCTGTCACGTTGTTGTTGTTGTTGTTGTTTCTGTCTAGATTGTGAGCGTGGTTCTTCATAAGTTTCGGGACAACCAGGAACTGCAAGCCCAAGTACTCCCTTCCCTATATAGAAGAAAAAACATTAATCAGTTACAAAACAATTCAACAAATGCATAGAATATTTAGCAAATAATGAATATTTGATCATATAATAACCTTGGATGATGAAAATCAACTGTGGGGATGGTGAATAAGAAGGCAAGTGAAGGCCATTAGGATCAATGGTGGTCGGATAAGAGATACACCAGCACATTGTAGTTCAGGGTGATTGGGGTTCCATGTTTCAGTGAGACCAGCTTCTGACTCAACGCGGTGATCTGGTTCCAATGCATTGATACTGTCAAGCTGGCACTGGTTGAACCTATCTAACTCAGAGTGATGTGCTAAGCACGCACTCGTGAAGAGCAGCAAGCACAAGGAAAATAGAAAGTGTTTGGCCATTGTGAACTAATGAGATTGATGAAGTGAAGAACCTGCGGTGTGGTTATTTATAGAGATGGGAGAAGGGTGAAGGAGAGACACGTAAGGGTGACATTCATCACCATGCATGGTTTCCAGTTCTTAACTTCTTACACCTCAAATGATGATATATATGTTCACAGTGACAGCACAGAATGAATATTTGCTGTTATCCTTACATATGTAAATGGTCCCAATGCATCTGCTTCTATTCTTTACAGTCTTGTCTTTATTAAGCAACAAACCATTTTGCTCAAACTCATATACATAAAATAGATGCAGACTGTAATCTTTACTGGAAAAAGAGCATGGTATAAGCGGTGATATTTACCTTCAAGTTGCCATTGATGTTTAAATCAATATGTTTGGATATTATCTAGAAAGCTGATTTTTACCTTTATAAAAACTAACTTAAAATATGAAATTTGAGGCTTTGCCTCATGATATAGTTAGCTGCTTCTCTTGTTGTTTTCATCTCTTTAAGGAAAAAATTATGTCATTAGAAAAATAGAAAACAGATAAAAGTTTATGTTTTTGCATTAGAAAATAGGAAACAACTAAGTCATTCAAATTACTTATAATGCAAGGAACCCTTTCCTAATGGTGATGCACGGTCATTGCAAGAAACTAAAAAGCGATTTGAGTCAATCATATAATGCAAACCTTCTATATCATGACTGCATGTACATTCGACCACTGAAGTAGTTGGGGAGGTTTTGTTTAGAACCCATCTGGCCTTTTCTGAATCATTATTGTTATCATTATTATTTAATTGATCTATTGAAAAGTTATTGTTTGAAAAGGGATATTGAAATAATGTAGGGTGAAAGTTTAGTTTAACTGCTTATGCCATTAAGAATTAGGTTTTAGCTCATTGGAGACTCAATGCTATGGGGTTGACATTCAATACACCATCCTTACCTACTTTGTAGATGGATTCACGTTGAGAGTTTGGATGCATATTGAACTTGAGTGTTATAACTATCAAGTTAATGTTGTCTCTACTATGTTGAAGTGTAATCTTAAATTTAACATTTCAACATTTTCATTTCAATTTAATTTGAGTTTTGTATAGTTGTTTACGGTGGTATAAATACTTAACTCAAATTTTAGTTTGGAATAGAATTCACTTTGCTACCGCTTTCAGTTTGAAAGAGAAACTTAATTACAATTCTCTCTCTTCTTCATCTTCATCTTCAATCTCGTGCACTAACAATTAGTATTTAAAGCTCTGGTTAGATTCACAGGGAATACGAGTGTATGAGAGGCATGTGTGATTGATTCCTACACATTCAATTCATAGTGAATTGAATATCAAAATTGAAACAGAATCACATTTATTAATTCTGGGGGATTGGGAAACACGAGCGTGGGGGATATTTGAGTGAATTTGCACAAGAGCAAAGATGAATGAAGGAAACGGTAGCTTGAACACAAAGCTTTTAGTATATGATGGACAAAACTAAAATTAGTGGATGATTCAGGTGCATGTGTTGTTTGGCGCTCAAGATGTTCTTGATCTCGCCATTGATGATTACACGCCGGTTGCAGCAAATATATCTGAAGTGCAAAGAAACGCGCAAAGAGAAACGAGGAAGAAGGATCATGAGGCGTTGTTCTATATCCATGAGTGTGTGGATACAAATAAGTTTGAGAAGATCGCCGATTCAATGACGAAGAATGTTGCGTGGCACACTAGTACGGTGTTACAGCAATGATGCATCAGTGAAGAAGGTGAATCTTCATAGTCTATGTAAGTAGTATGAGAATCTCAACATGAAAAACAATGAGAAGGTACCATATTACATCTCCAGAGTGATTATGATCACCAATGAGACGAAGGCTTGCGAAGAAACGCTCTCTGAACAAGTTAATGTTGAGAAGGTATTGAGATCACTAACTCCTTAGTTTGATTACTTTGTTGTAGCAATTGAACATTCTATAAATCCCAGCTCTATGAGAATTGAAGTGTTGCACGTATTTTAGAGGCACAAAAGTTGCGTCTGACTGAGAGAAACTCTGAAAGAGAGATAGAGCAAGCTCTGAAAGCGTCTTCAGATAAGAAGAATCAGAAGTAGTATTGGCCAGAGGCCAAGAAGATAGATGGTGGTTCTTAGAAGTTAGAAGCCTCCAACTCTGATGAGAAGAAACATCACAAGAGACAAGAGAAAGGTTCAGTGTTACAACTGTAATAAGTTTGACCACTTTGCTTCTGACTGTTGGTCAAACAAGGAAAGGAAGTCACAATAAGCAAATATAGAAAGAGGAGATTCTGATGATGAACCTGTACTATTGATGACTTTTGAATCTGATGGTGGATATTTGGTAGACTGGTGGTATCTGGACAGTGACTGCTAAAATCACTTAATTGGAAACAAATAATGGCTGATTGATTTTGACTCTAGAAAGAGGACAAAATTTTCCATCCTTTGTTTTCTTTCTCATAGTGCATCCCTTCCTTTTTGTTCTCAAGTCTTATTTTCTTTCTTTTCAAAGAACTCACTATACCACCAGATTTTTTCTTTTCTCAAATGAAACGCGCTCCCCAACTTTCAACATTTATGTCTATTTAAACAAGAACATGCTCTTCTACAAGGTTAATTTATAAATGGGTTTAGTGTTTACAAACAAGAAAATTTAGAATGAATTAATATTGACTTTCTTTGATCAAGAACAAAATTACTAAGCGGTCTACTTAACAATTTGTTGACTTTGGATTAATTCATTCAAATTTTTTTGCAAGGCTCAAAAGGGTTACAAATGATGCACACACTATCAAGGTAAAATGAAAATCTTTTGAAATTGTGGTTATTCTCATAATACAAAAAATATTTCTTGATCATTTCTAAGTTTCCATAATTTCTACAAGCAAACAAGATTAAACATGAATCAAACGAGTTAACAACCATTACCAGAAAATCTCTACATTCAGTGAACAATGGAAGCTAATCACTTTTTGTGGTTTTGTCCTAATTGATTCAAATATGAACAAAATTTGCACAATGATACATGATATGATTTTTGCATAAAGCACAAAGTTCATAAACATGCTAACATTCTACAAAGCAATTAACAATGTACCTTTCATGCGCATCTCGTCAATATTCATATAATCACCACCACATTTTTGAGTTGAACACGCTTTGAACTTAATCACCTTTTGCTTATTTGAGCATCTAAAACCAAGAAAAGAAGGACAAACAAGAACAATAATTTGTACAACCACAATATTAAACAAAGTGATTAATAAAATAAAGTACTTACTTAACTATTAGAACATACGTTTAAAACACGTGGGCCTCCAATGGATTTGGCCCAATTAAGAAATCTTGGCCCATCGCTGGGGCTATAAATACCCTCTTTCACTAGAGGGTCAGCTATTCAGTATTCATTCTATCTCACCTTTTCTGTACTTGCTTCATTCTGTAAAAAACTGACTGCTACTTCTATTCAGCAGTTGTAACAATTTTGGACACTTTTAACACTATACTTCCACTGGTGGAAGACTTGCTTTAAAACTGCACTTTTTACTTTCTTGTTGAAAATGAAAATACAAACAAGTATTTATATAGACTTAAAAGACTTCTGCTATACTAAGAAATTAAAGCAAATAAATACTCTTAATATGCCACTGTCTCTTGACCTTCCAACTACAAGAGACCTTATTAATAAAAACTCATTTAACATAACATTAAAGTTTGTTCAACAAAACTCCTCTGTAAACTTAAGTGTTTCTACCATCCATCATTCCTATCAATTTCTTTCGATAATGGTTTTGTGAAAATATCTGCTGCTTGATCCTTGCTTTCTACATGCCTCAATTCGACACTTCCTTCCTTTACATGTTCTCGAATGAAGTGGAAGCGAACGTCGATGTGTTTGCTTCTTTCATGATTCACTGGATTCTTTGCTAACTCAATTGCTGACTTGTTATCCACTAGAATTATTGTTGCACCTACCTGCTTTAGCTCCATTTTGCTTAACAATCTTCTAAGCCATATTGCATGACAAACGCACCAAGATGCTGTTATGTATTCAGCTTCACATGTCGAGAGTGTTACAATCGGCTGTTTCTTTGAAATCCATGTAAAAGCGGTATTTCCCATAAAGAACACATATCCTGAGGTGCTTTTTCGATCGTCTACATCTCCGCACCAATCGCTGTCGGAATAACCAATCAACTTGTAATCTTCTGCTCTTGAATAAAACATTCCAAGTGACACAGTTCCTTGGATGTATCGAAGGATTCTTTTCAATGCCTTCCAATGTGTATAGACTGGTTCCTCCATGACACGACTTACAATTCCGACACTAAGCGAAAGATCTGGCCTTGTACATGTGAGATATCGAAGACTTCCTACCAAACTTCGATATTTGCTTGCTTCAATGCGTTCTCCTCCATCAAATTTCGACAACTTTGCACCTGGTTCCATTGGCGTCGAAATCGGATTATAGTTTTCCATCTTATATTTTTTCAAGATTTCTTTTGCATATTTCTCCTGCGAAATGAAAATTCCTGTTTCTTCTTGTCGAACCTCCAGACCAAGAAAGAATCTCATCAAACCTAAATCTGTCATCTCGAATTCACGTGTCATTGTGCCCTTGAATTCTTCTATCATCTGACTGTTGTTACTCAAGAAAATTAGATCATCGACATAGAGAGCAACGAGTAACAAGTTACCTCCATTCTTCTTTACATACAGAGTATGTTCTTATGGACATTGCTTGAAACTGTTCTCTTTGAAGTATGTGTCGATGCGTGTATTCCATGCTCACGGTGCTTGCTTCAACCCATAAAGCGCCTTTTTCAACTTTAGCATTTTTTCTTCTTTTCCAACTTTCATGTATCCGGGTGGTTGTTCGATGTAAACTTCTTCTTCGAGCACACCATTTAGAAATGTTGTCTTGACATCCATTTGAAATATCGGCCATTTGAATTGAGCAGCTTGTGAGATAAGTAATCGAATTGTCTCCATTGTTGCAACAGGAGCAAATACTTCGTCATAATCAATTCCAGCTTTCTGTTTATATCTCTTCGCAACAAGCCGCGCTTTATACCGTTCTATTTCGCCTTGAGCGTTCATCTTTTTCTTGAACACCCACTTCACACCGATGGGTTGACTTCCTTTTGATAATTCTGCTAGTTCACATGTGTTGTTGCGTTCAATGGCCTTGATCTCTTCGTTCACAGCAGTTTTCCATTTTTTGTCTCGCATCGCCTCTTCGAGGTTAATGTTTTTAGTATCTGTAACACCCCATATTTTCTAATTTTAATTTAATCGGAAATTAAATTATTATTTAGAATTATTTGGTATTTTGTTAAATTATTGGAGAATTATGGATTAAGGGCCATTGGGCTGGAATGATGAGATTAGTAGTATGGGGGTGCTAAGTGAGTAAGCCCGCTACTAATTATTTTATGTTTTCATAAAATAAAGGAAATAAAGAAAATTGGGAAAAAGGAAAAAGGAACGTGAAAAACAGAGCAGAGGAGATGAGAGATTGGAAAGCTGATACGTGAAAGAGGAACAGAAGAGGAAGAGGGCTAATCAAGATCTTTGGCTAAGGTAAGGGGGGACTCTTCCGGTTAACATCTTTTATCGTATTATAGATGATGGGACTGATTTAGATGCATTGTTTGTGTCAATTGGTTATATGTTAGGTTGGGGTTTTGGGATGATTTTGATGGGAATTGTTTGACGTGATGAATTGTATGATTATATGGTTGTTATGATGATTGAATGATCCTCTTTGTGTGTTATATTTGTGTTATAACATGTATGTGGCTGATATGGTGGTATTTGAGGTTCATGATATAACTTGATTTGGGTTTTGGGGATTTTGGGAAGAATCCCGTAATGCTGTCAATCGATGTGAGATCTCTGGTTTTTGCCAGTTCGCGCCGCGAAGGTGGGTGCGCGCCGCGAAGGCGTAACTTTTCTCGTTCCGCGCCACGAACCTGTGTTTGCGCCGCGAAGGCGTGTTTTCTATTCGTTACGCGCCGCGAACTGTGTGTGGCGCCGCGTGCTGTAGCGATAATTATTTTCTTTGAAAAATGTAAAAATGTGTAACTTTCAAACCGTAAGTCCGTTTTAGACGCCGTTTTGGACGTTGTTCCTTAAATTGAATGTTCTACCATATAAAATAAATATAACAACAATAACTTGATTTTATTTTGAAAAGTATCGTTTTCTTCAAATCTGGTTTACTCTTGTTTTGCATAAATGATGAGGTGCAATGGGTTGTTGTTTGCATAATTGAATGTGTGCAATGATGGTGTTGTTATAATATGATTGCTCCTGTTTGTTATACAAATGGATGTTGTTCATGGTAAATATGGTTATCATGTATTTTGATGAATGATGAGGTAAATACTCTATCGTGGATGAGTTGCTTTGTCGTACTTGGTATGCGATTGTGAGGGGTGCTATTGTTGTGCACTATATAATGAATGATTTACCTGCTATGATGCTGTGGTTGTAATTGGTGTTTGTTATACATATATTGTTGATGTAAAATATGTATTTTATTATGGTTGAGAAACAACATAACTGTGTGTGGCTGTTGATTATTGTGGTGGTTGATGATTATGATATCTGGTTGATTAATGTTGATGATGAGCATGTTATGGTTGATACATGCATTTCATAATCATGTTGTGGGCTGTATCCCTTATGGTGGTGGGACTGCGGTAGCTAATTCCCATTGTGTAGAATTGGTGAGAGAAGTAGCCAAATCTTTATGGTGGTGGATCGGTGAGATGAGTTATCCCATGTTTGGTACCACATGCATATAGTTGCATTTGCATTAGGTTGTTGTGTATAATTATAACATGAATGGAAGATTGTCCAATATTATAATATTTGATGGTGGTGTAATTGTTATGGTGATGTCTTTTTGTAATGTATTCTATTGTTGTTGTGTGTTGATAAGTACTCCCTGACAATCTGAATATAATGAAATTGGATGAATAATGTGACTATGATGTGTTATTGTTTATGATTCGATAACATTTATTAATTGTGAATGAGACTCACCCTTACTTTGATGATTTCAGATTGGCGAGTAGCGGCTTTTGGCTCTGGTGAGGATAGCTCATAGGCCAGTTTGTTTAAGTATAGTGTCGGTGTCATGCTCTGATATTGTAACACTGGGGAAACGTTAGATTAGAGTTTATGATGATACTCTATCGTGTTGTTATTGTATTAAATTATGTGGGATATTGCATATATGATGTTATGCTTATCCGTATGATGAATTTTCCGCTGTGTAAACATGAGATGTTTATGTATTATGACAAATTGTTCCTTAGTGAAAGCATGACAATGAATTTATGATAAATTTGTTATAATTGGAATTGTGGCACCCTTGTTTTCATGTTTTACTCTGAGTTATTTTATTAATTTCCGTGGGGTTTAGAAGGGTGTTACAATAGTGGTATCAGAGCAGGTCGGTCCGTCCGGCCAATTATCGAGTCAGTTGAGTTGCACGACGGTTGAATACTGTCGGCATATTATCCCTTGGTACGCGACATGTGAGTGAATCACTGTCGGTACTTTGTTGTTTGTTGTGGAAGTTGGTTTGAAACAAGTGGGGGAGAAGTTTCACTTCTCAGTTATGTTTCAGTTGTAAGATGATTGAGTCAGTCGGCTGTTGTTGGCAACAATGCAAGCATTATTGGGGTTGTTGTTTTCCGAATCGAAGGTGACTTAGAATTAAGACTTGGCTGATAATTAAGTTGGAGCATCTTGAAGGAGGATGATTATATGAAATTGATGATTATTTGTAGGAGAGGAAAATTAGAAAGTTGCAATGTATCAGCTCTGCTGGTGTGCTGCGAAGTTGTCAGTTGTGTAGCCTTACACCTCGGAAGAGAGTCAGCTGCAAGTTGCAAAGAGGATTGATGTTGTAATGTTTCAGAAATCGCACTTCGGCGATAGGATGTGTTGCTCAAGTCATAAGAATGTTTGAAAGTGAAGAGATACGATAAGGGGCTGTTTGGAATGTGATAGAGTTGAAGAGAATGAGTTTTGGAGAGAGATTTTCGTAAGCAAAACGCAGGAAAATTGCTGAATAGCTGCGGAACTTCGAAAATTCATAACTGGAGTTCTGGACATCCGAATTGAGTTCCGTTTGAAGCGTCGGAAAGCTAACGAGATGAACTTTGTTATAAAAATGGTTGCAGCAGCTGTAACATAATTAATTGTGACAGGATGACGTTGGAAGGAGGCGAAGTTACGGTTACTCTTGTTCTTATAACTAGACTTGTTTATTGGTACTGCACGGGATGTCAGTGTCAGTGTTGAACGGATTGAAGGAACGATTAGAAGGTTGTTGAGAAGTGATTTTAAGAATTGAATATGCCATTTGAAGAGATTTAAGAATACCGTATAGAGAGTGTCGGGGCATGATGTCGGTGTTGGATTTTCGGACAACGATTGGAAAATTCATATCTTGAGTTCCGAGTGTCGGATTAACGTGCCGTTTGAACCTATGAAGAGGAGGGATTATGTTCTACATTATGGGAGATTTATAAATACAGTAGAGGTGATCCTATGAGAAGATATTCTGAATTCAGTTAAGGAAGTGTGAAATTTGTTGAATAGGAATGCCTACTACCGTGATCATTCGAACGGAGTTGAGTAAGACATGTTGTTGATGAATAAGTCGATGAGATATTCGGTAATAAAGATGATTTGAGTACCGATGGATTTTAGTGAGAAGCGAATTAGTAGTAAAGATGGGATAAACTTTAGAACTATTGGAATCGTATTTGTGATGGCCAGGTAACGATAAGTATAAAAGAAGAATTTTAGAGAATTTCTGACACTTATTGAATGTAAGGAAGACCTTGTTGAGATGTTGAGTGGGATGATATTTGGGCATGAAAGATGTCATAGAATTTGGAGCAAAACCACGAGTTATGAATGTTGAGTTACTGCTTGAGTAGGAAGTCTTTAAATATGTCGGTGCTAATGGTGAATGAGTTGGATTTGATTGGACAATTTTGAGACTTGAGTTGGTATGTGAAGGCACTCCTAATAGTGTTAGATTGGGTATGCTAAAGATGACTAATGGCATTCTTGACGAGATTAGAGAAGGTCAGCAAGATGATGTGAGTTGATCGATAAGTTGACTTTGAATTACCAAGGTAAAGGCGGTGAATTCAGAATCGACGAGAATAATATAATGAGGTTAGTGATTGGACTGTGTTCCTGATGTTTTTGAGCTTCGGAAGAATATTCTAGAAGAAGGACACCGTAGTGGATTATTGAACTACGACGATGTTAATGAGTTGGGTGCAAACTCGGAAAGGACACTGTTATGTAGTAACGACAGTTTATGCTTAAATATGGATGACGACTATCTATTGACAAATTGAGGACTTGATCACCCTTAATCTCTTGTTGGTAGTAGACGGAAATCATATAAATGAGATGAACTTGTTTTGTTACCTTAATGGTATAAGATGTGATGAATACTAAGCCGTGAAGAATAATCACTCGCTATGTGTGTGAAATTATGAAGAAGTGAATATGGAAGAGTGCAACATGATGGGCAAATGACTTAAAACGGGTAATCAGAGTCGCGCAGCGAAAGTGCGATGTGGAGTAGTGTTATGAGTACTACTCGCGGGAAGCAAGGAATTAATATGTCGGAAGCCTACATAGAGAATATGTATTGATCTATATGTTGGATTTAGAATCCAGTGGATGTAAGGATGTCGTGTCGAAGGATTATAACTCTTTTGAATAATTGTCGAGATGATGAAAATGTTATTACGGTTGTACGTAGTTAACGAGTATGTATTCGGCGAAATTAAAACGAAGAGTTGATACTATATGATGCTGTAATAATTTTGTGTTGTTATTAAGGTGATATTGTAAATTCCAGATATAATGAGTAATTACACTCTATGAAGGACGAAGTGGATTTAATTCTTAAAGAAGAGTGGGATTCGGTTTGAACTAGTATGTAAGCAATGGTATATCGAGGCTGATGAGTGTGATTATAACTACTTGTGCGTACTCGTTCCGATGGACGGAATGTTTAATAGATGTAGTAACGCAGGAATTTGTTTTTGAGTGCGAGTAAGTATTACTGAGTGGTAAAATGGTACCATGAATGATGATGGATGATTCTTGGACGAATGAGTAAAGAGAGTCAGAATCGGGTGAAACTCAGAAATCCATTTGGTATAGATGATTGTAATCAGTAATCAGAGTAGTGCGGAAAAACGGAATGTAACGTGTTGGATAATTACTGGTGTGACTTAAGAGGAGTCAGATAACTGGAATTCAATGGTATAGGAATATGAGTATTGGGTTTCTTGAAGGAAGCGGTTGGTGAAAAGTGTAAGTATTACCTTATCGCTCAGATGGAAAAGCGTGTCTAAGGTTGGTATGTTCGGTAGAAGGGATCCATTACTGTATTGTTGATCAAGTGTGATCATACTATACATTGTGTAATTGCATTACTCGGTTGTTGAGCGTATTGTATAGGTTGTACCTCAATGTTCTGTTGTTGTTAACCTTTTGGAGATATAGCGAGTGGTATATTTTTGGATAGCCAAATGCGACGTAAGAACTGGGATTTAAATGTATGAAACATGTTTCCTGTTGATTATGTCAGATGGATTTTTGGGGATTGACTGATGGTAATATTAATTGAGAGCTGGAGACTCAGGTAAAGGACTCTTTTACGAGCTGGTTACTTGAGGTATGTTTTCGAGGACGAAAACTCTTTTAGTGGGGGAGAGTTGTAACACCCCATATTTTCTAATTTTAATTTAATCGGAAATTAAATTATTATTTATAATTATTTGGTATTTTGTTGAATTATTGGAGAATTATGGATTAAGGGCCATTGGGCTGGAATGGTGAGATTAGTAGTATGGGGGTGCTAAGTGAGTAAGCCCGCTACTAATTATTTTATGTTTTTATAAAATAAAGGAAATAAAGAAAATTGGGAAAAAGGAAAAAGGAACGTGAAAAACAGAGCAGAGGAGATGAGAGATTGGAAAGCTGATACGTGAAAGAGGAACAGAAGAGGAAGAGGGCTAATCAAGATCTTTGGCTAAGGTAAGGGGGGACTCTTCCGGTTAACATCTTTTATCGTATTATAGATGATGGGACTGATTTAGATGCATTGTTTGTGTCAATTGGTTATATGTTAGGTTGGGGTTTTGGGATGATTTTGATGGGAATTGTTTGACGTGATGAATTGTATGATTATATGGTTGTTATGATGATTGAATGATCCTCTTTGTGTGTTATATTTGTGTTATAACATGTATGTGGCTGATATGGTGGTATTCGAGGTTCATGATATAACTTGATTTGGGTTTTGGGGATTTTGGGAAGAATCCCGTAATGCTGTCAATCGATGTGAGATCTCTGGTTTTTGCCAGTTCGCGCCGCGAAGGTGGGTGCACGCCGCGAAGGCGTAACTTTTCTCGTTCCGCGCCGCGAACCTGTGTTTGCGCCGCGAAGGCGTGTTTTCTATTCTTTACGCGCCGCGAACTGTGTGTGGCGCCGCGTGCTGTAGCGATAATTATTTTCTTTGAAAAATGTAAAAATGTGTAACTTTCAAACCGTAAGTCCGTTTTAGACGCCGTTTTGGACGTTGTTCCTTAAATTGAATGTTCTACCATATAAAATAAATATAACAACAATAACTTGATTTTATTTTGAAAAGTATCGTTTTCTTCAAATCTGGTTTACTCTTGTTTTGCATAAATGATGAGGTGCAATGGGTTGTTGTTTGCATAATTGAATGTGTGCAATGATGGTGTTGTTATAATATGATTGCTCCTGTTTGTTATACAAATGGATGTTGTTCATGGTAAATATGGTTATCATGTATTTTGATGAATGATGAGGTAAATACTCTATCGTGGATGAGTTGCTTTGTCGTACTTGGTATGCGATTGTGAGGGGTGCTATTGTTGTGCACTATATAATGAATGATTTACCTGCTATGATGCTGTGGTTGTAATTGGTGTTTGTTATACATATATTATTGATGTAAAATATGTATTTTATTATGGTTGAGAAACAACATAACTGTGTGTGGCTGTTGATTATTGTGGTGGTTGATGATTATGATATCTGGTTGATTAATGTTGATGATGAGCATGTTATGGTTGATACATGCATTTCATAATCATGTTGTGGGCTGTATCCCTTATGGTGGTGGGACAGCGGTAGCTAATTCCCATTGTGTGGAATTGGTGAGAGAAGTAGCCGAATCTTTATGGTGGTGGATCGGTGAGATGGGTTATCCCATGTTTGGTACCACATGCATATAGTTGCATTTGCATTAGGTTGTTGTGTATAATTATAACATGAATGGAAGATTTTCCAATGTTATAATATTTGATGATGGTGTAATTGTTATGGTGATGTCTTTTTGTAATGTATTCTATTATTGTTGTGTGTTGATAAGTACTCCCTGACAATCTGAATATAATGAAATTGGATGAATAATGTGATTATGATGTGTTATTGTTTATGATTCGATAACATTTGTTAATTGTGAATGAGACTCACCCTTACTTTGATGATTTCAGGTTGGCGAGTAGCGGCTTTTGGCTCTGGTGAGGATAACTCATAGGCCAGTTTGTTTAAGTATAGTGTCGGTGTCATGCTCTGATATTGTAACACTGGGGAAACGTTAGATTAGAGTTTATGATGATACTCTATCGTGTTGTTATTGTATTAAATTATGTGGGATATTGCATAGATGATGTTATGCTTATCCGTATGATGAATTTTCCGCTGTGTAAACATGAGATGTTTATGTATTATGACAAATTGTTCCTTAGTGAAAGCATGACAATGAATTTATGATAAATTTGTTATAATTGGAATTGTGGCACCCTTGTTTTCATGTTTTACTCTGAGTTATTTTATTAATTTCCGTGGGGTTTAGAAGGGTGTTACAGTATCTGCCAAAAGACATACAAGGTGTACTTCTTCTGTCATATCATACAAATCTTGAAGACTTCGCATTTTGGGTTCTAGAGGTTCATCTTCATTGTCAGAATCTTCAAGTTCTGTTGAATTGCTTATTGTTACAGCGACTGATGTTTCTCCAACTTCGACGATAACTTCTGTCGAATTATTCCAGTCCCACTTGCTCATTTCGTTTACTCGAACATCTCTACTCACTATCACCTTCTTGCTTATGGGATCAAACAACCTGTACCCTTTTGTCTTCTCATCATATCCAATGAATATGTATTTATGACTTTTGTCTTCAAGCTTTGTTCTTCCTTGATCCGGTACGTGTGCATAAGCCACACTACCAAATACTTTGAAATGAGAAACTGTTGGCTTCTGTCCGCTCCATGCTTCTTGTGGTGTTTGATCTTCTAACTTTGAATGTGGACATCGATTCTGAACATAAATGGCACATTGTACAACTTCTGCCCAAAATTCCTTCGACATGTTCTTGTTCTTAAGCATTGATCGAACCATGTCGAGAATTGTTCGATTCTTCCTTTCAGACACACCATTTTGTTGAGGTGAATATGGTGCAGTTAGAAATCTCCTTATGCCCTGCTCTTCACAATACTTCATAAAGGCTGTCGAAGTATACTCACCACCTCTGTCAGATCGAATGGCTTTGATGTGTCTATCAGTTGCCTTCTCCACCATTACTTTGAACTTTTTGAACACCTCAAATGCTTCAGATTTTTCTTTCAAGAAATAAACCCAGGTCTTTCGTGAGAAATCGTCGATAAAGGAAATGAAATACCTTTTGCCACTGAAAGATTCCGGAGTGATTGGTCCACATATGTCGGTATGAATCAGTTCGAGAATATGTTTAGCTTGATATTCTGCCTTCTTTTGAAATGAGGTTCTTGTTTGTTTGCTAAGCACACATTCTTCACAAAATTTTCCTTCATAGTCCATGTCTAGTAGCCCGTGCACCATGTTCTTTGCTAACCTTCTCAGACTAGCATGATGTAGATGACCAAAACGTAGATGCCACAACGATGCTTTGTCTTCAACAATGGCTTGCAAACATTTTCCTCGAACGCTTCTCAAGTTCAGTTTGTACATTCGATTTTTCCCCTTTTCGACTTGAGCAACCAGATGCCCTAGCTTGTCCTTCAAGTGTAATATCTGATCTTTCATGAATATCGAATAACCCTTTTTTGTGAGTTGCCCCAAACTAAAAATATTTGTCTTGAGATCTGGTACATAGTACACATCTTGGATTGACCCAGTCAAGTCATCCTTCTGCAAGTAACAAATTGTACCTTTGCCTTCGACCTTCACTTTCGATGCATCTCCGAAAGACACATGACCATCTTCAATCTTTTGCATTTCTTTAAATAGTTGTTTGTGACCACACATATGGTTACTTGCCCCTGAGTCAAGATACCACATATTATCATTATTCGCGTCTACTTCTTTTTTAGTCATCAGCAGAAAGCCTTCATTCGCTTCGGCTTCCAAAGCTAGATTGGTTGTTTCTTCTACCTTCTTTTCGACTCGACAATCTTTTGCAAGATGTCCCATTTTATCACAGTTATAGCATTTGTAGGAGTTGCAATCCTTTGCATAATGACCATGTTTGTTACATTTGTCACATTCGATGTTGGAGTAGTTCAATCGACCACCTCTTTGACCACGTCCTTTGCCACGCCAATTTTGCTGGCTCGACTGTCCTCTCTCAAAGTTGCTGCCTTGACCACTTCGACCACTGTCACAACCTCCACGGCCACGTCCTCTTCCTCGAAAGTTTTGAGAAAAGAGCACCTTTTCGTCTTTGGTGGACTCCTTGGTCTGAACTGCTTCGTCGTTTGTCTCCTCCTTCTTTTTGATCTTACGTTGTTCGTGTGCCTCGAGAGAACCAGCTAGCTCTTCGACTGTGAGCGTTGCAAGGTCCTTCGGCTCTTCTATCGCGCACACAACATTCTTAAAGTTATCAGTTAAAGATCTGAGAATCTTTTCGACAATACGAGCATCAGTCATCGTTTCTCCATTTCGATTGAGTTTATTCACCACTGTTTGCAAACGCGTGATGTATTCTGATACATTTTCCGACTCCTTCATCTTCATTCTCTCCAGTTCTCTCGAAGAGTTTGAAGACGAACTTGCTTGACTCGGTCAGCTCCTTTGTATACTTTTTCTAACGTGTCCCATGCTTGTTTCGAAGTCGTTGCACCTGCAATCTTTTCAAAGCCTAATTCATCAACAACTCGGAACAAGATGTACAGTGCCGTCTTATCCTTCGAACGCGTCTCTTTCAACGCCTTGGTTTGAGCTGCTGTATACCCTCCGGTATTATCTGGTTCTGTTAAACCAGTTTCGACTGCCTCCCACGAATCTAGAGATCCAAGAAGAGCTTTCATTTGGATACTCTAGTTTTCGTAATTCGCCTTCGTTAATCGTGGTAGCGGCATTTGACTCATCGTATTCGCCATTAGCTCTGATACCAATTTGTAAAAACTGACTGCTAATTCTATTTTGCAGTTGTAACAATTTTAGACATTTTTAACAGTATACTTCCACTGGTGGAAGACTTGCTTTAAAACTGCACTTTTTTACTTTCTTGTTGAAAATGAAAATATAAACAAGTCTTTATATTGACCTAAAAGACTTCTGCTATAATAAGAAATTAAAGCAAATAAATACTCTTAATATGCCACTATCTCTTGACCTTCCAACTACAAGAGACTCTTTGTTTTTTCACTAACTTATTAATAAAAACTCATTTAACATAATATTGAAGTTTATTCAACACATTCTATCTCACCTTTTCTGTATTTGCTCTCCCTGCTCTCGTACTTACTTTAGCATCGAAGTACCACGACGATACTTCTGATGTAAGATCAAATTGTCTCATTGGAAATGATTTAAAACTTTAAGAGCCATTGACCAATGATATAAAACCGTAACAACTATTGAACAATACATTTGTTTTATCTTGTTTCTGTGGAATCAATACTCTCGCTTTACAAATTGTGAGAACCTGGTCCATAGTCTAAACTCACCTAACAAGGGCTTTGACCAGTTCTACAACCAGTAATATCATCAATGGCAAAGAAACCTGTGAAGTACTATGTGGTATGCGTGTTCATTTGTTCGACTATTAAATGTTTTTTTGTTATGAAAAATAGTTGTTGTGGTGCATATGAACCTGAGTGATGAGATACACAGGTGGATGCATTCACAGATTCAGCTTTCAAAGGAAACCCAGCAGCGGTGTGTTTATTAGAACAAGACAGAGACGATGAATGGTTGCAATCATTAGCTGCTGAATTCAATATTTCTGAGACATGTTTCTTGACTCCAATTCATGGTACTTATGTTCCTCGTTTTGGTCTCAGATGGTTTACTCCTACTACTGAGGTTAGGATCTAGCTTTTAATTATGAACTTTTCAATTCTCTTAAACATGGCTTATTACTATTATTAACATCATTTGGATCCTATTATAATCCAGGTTGAACTTTGTGGTCATGCCACATTAGCAGCTTCGCACACACTTTTTTCATCTGGTTTGGTCGACAACAATGTTATTGAATTTGAGACACTATCTGGAATTTTAACTGTCAAAAAGATCCCTTCAACGGATGCTACCGGTATACCGAACTCACAGAATGGTGAAGCTCCGGTTGGATTTTATATTGAACTGGATTTTCCTGCAGATCCTACCACAGAATCCATCTCCGATGACACTTCACTCATTTCTTCCGCATTGAATGGTGCTTCAATCATTGATATAAAGAAGACACAAAATGGAGATAATTTAATTGTAAATCCTATATCTTCTCTCTTCCGTATTTATTGATATTAGTTCGTTCAATTTATGCTCATTCAACCTTATTAATCTTATTACTTCTCGTAGGTTGTTGTCGCATCTGGAAAAAATGTGATAGAAGTACAGCCACAACTTGATGTGATTGTTAAATGTCCTGGAATGGGAATAATTCTTACTGGGATTGCTCCTCCAGAGTCAGGAATTGACTTCTACAGTCGATATTTCAGTCCAAAATGTGGAATCAATGAGGTAAGTGACTAAAAACTATGATCATAATGTTCCTTTAGTTGAATTGATAATGTCTCCTTAACCATGCAATGAATGAAGTGATGAACACTGAAAATCTAAGTAAAGTAAGGTTCAGATTTCGAGTTTTTTTAACACAATTCAGGATCCTGTTACTGGAAGTGCACACTGTGGCTTGGTACCCTATTGGAGCAAGAAGCTGGGAAAGTTTGATTTAAGGGCTTATCAGGTATAACTACTACTACTATCTTTTCGTTGATCTTCATTGGGATTATCTATGTCATTGTTGTACTAATATGTGGTTTACATTTGTGCAGGCATCAGCTAGAGGAGGAATTCTCGATCTTCATTTTGATGAGCAGAAACAAAGAGTGTTTTTGCGCGGGAAAGCTGTTACGGTGATGGAAGGGTTTGTTCTGGTCTAATCTTGTTCCTCGCATTACAATGAAAGTAGTTGTAGAAATATTGGTAATAAATATAACAGATCACAAAACTTGTTATTGGAGAGCACTTAATTGTTTCGATACTTTACCACATAAGTGCTTTTAAGCAAACACTTAACTATTTAATAAATTGGTGTGGTGGTTACTTTTGATTGATAAATATCAGAATTCTCATTGAAGTAGATGGATGAGATGTATAAATAAGTACTTCACGGAATGCAAAGTTTCTCTATCATGACTTCAAAGAAATTCGACCATTGATGGAACCAGTGGAGATTTTGTTTTGAAGCCACAGGGCCTAGCTGTGCATCATTATTATTTAATTGATCTCTTGAAAAATTCCTGTATGAAAAGTGATATTGAAACAATATTATTGCACTTAAACATATATGCATACCAGTTTAGATTAAGATCAGGATAGAAATGTCACAAGGCCATAACTTTATTAATATTTTTAAAACTCAAGTTCTTCAGTACAGCACATCCAAAATTTATTTTATTATTATTTTGTTACATAAGATGGCCACCTCGACATTGCATTGCATGAGTTTATTGAGATTGAGGCTGAACCAGCGAGCCACGATTTCCATTATACTTAATTTGAGCAGCTTCACTCTTTCGAAGTCCGAAAGCATTTGCAAGAACCTCAGCAGGAGTCGCCCTAAACACCTGTTTTACATGGCTAACAGCAGCTCTATCATTTGTCTTGAACACTACATACTCAAAAGCTTCTTCATCTCCTGCTTGTTCAGCCACCACAAAGTTTTGTGGCACCACCACCAATTGTCCCTTTCTCACTTTGTCGTCGAACACTGGATTTCCTTGACTGTTCACTATTCTAACTCTTCCCTGTCCTCTAATCACGTACAAGAGGCTGTTGGCGTTGATGTTCCAGTGTGGAGCATATATACCATTCTGCATAGAAATATACACATTAATCATATTATGGAAATATACACATTGGTTAAAAAATTACTAGTACTATGCATACCCTGTAGAGAAGAACATATTCTGCACTGAGGCGTAAATTGCGGAGGATTGGGAGGGTTAAACTGTTAACAGTGCTGATGCGACCAGCACGCGGGTTGTAGAGATCAGCACGTGAAGGGCGAGCGATGTTTTCACGAATCCTTGTAGTGCAAATAGTTTCTTCCAAACCATTCTTACTTCCTTTGCTGTGTTCCCTATGTACTTCTTCCTCTTCCTCCTTTTCTTCTTCCTCTACTTGTTCTTTTTCTTCTCCTTGTCCGCGTGATTCCCGTTTCTTTTCTTCTGTTTCTTTCTTCCACTTTTTAATAATCTCATGGATGAGAGGTTCATCCTCTTCGTCCTCCTCTTCTTTTTCACTACGTTTGCCATGAGCTTCTTCCTCCTCTCTTTGACTGTGACTTTGTTGCTGTTCTTCTTCTTGTAACTCAGGACTGATAATGTCAAGACCGTCCTCTACTTTTACGATTTGACCCCTTTTGTCCCGTGGAGATCGAAGTCTCTTGGCTGTATGCTCATTGGTGTTGAGTGATTGTGC
This sequence comes from Vicia villosa, assembly GCF_029867415.1. NCBI lineage: Eukaryota > Viridiplantae > Streptophyta > Magnoliopsida > Fabales > Fabaceae > Vicia > Vicia villosa. Next base: position 144,201,487 of record NC_081180.1, read on the forward strand.
TAAAAACTCTGCGCCGAAGCCACTCAACACGCTATTACCTTCGTTTTGTTCCTCGGACTCCTCCTGTTTTTGGTTCTGTCCACCTCTACGTCCAAAAGGTACTACGCGTCTTGGTCGTTCTTGTTCTTGTGTTTCGGGGAACTCTGCCTCTGGGTTTCCGCCAAGATAGAATACCTGCAAACACATATTTACATATAATTAGTTGAGTAGAAAATATAATACATTACAAAAGTTTATAATTCTCTGCAACGGCAAGACACTATCAAAATTTGGATAATGTAACAGTTACTTACTCTGGGGGTTGAATCGAGCTGGTTTAGAGTGTTGGAAATGTCGAGAAGACTAATGGCAACAAGAGGTTCATCACCGTGGTTATAGGTCCAGTATGGAATTCCAGGTGGAATGGCAATGACATCACCTTTAGAGAAGCGTCGAATCTTCTGGTGGCTGTCCCGTTGTTGTTGTTTCTGTCTAGATTGTGAGCGTGGTTCTTCATAAGTTTCGGGACAACCAGGAACTGCAAGCCCAAGTACTCCCTTCCCTATATAGAAGAAAAAACATTAATCAGTTACAAAACAATTCAACAAATGCATAGAATATTTAGCAAATAATGAATATTTGATCACATAATAACCTTGGATGATGAAAATCAACTGTGGGGATGGTGAATAGGAAGGCAAGTGAAGGCCATTAGGATCAATGGTGCGTCGGATAAGAGATACACCAGCACATTGTAGTTCAGGGTGATTGGGGTTCCATGTTTCAGTGAGACCAGCTTCTGACTCAACACGGTGATCTGGTTCCAATGCATTGATACTGTCAAGCTGGCATTGGTTGAACCTATCTAACTCAGAGTGATGTGCTAAGCACGCACTCGTGAAGAGCAGGAAGCACAAGGAAAATAGAAAGTGTTTGGCCATTGTGATAGTGATCATTAACTGATTACTAATGAGATCGATGAAGCGGAGAACCTGCAGCGTGGTTATTTATAGAGATGGGAGAAGGGTGAAGGAGGGACACGTAAGGGTGACATTCATCACCATGCATGGTTTCCAGTTCTTAATTTCTTACACCTCAAATGATGATATATATGTTCACAGTGACAACACAGAATGAATATTTGCTGTTATCCTTACATATGTAAATGGTCCCCATGCACTCTGCCTCTATTCTTTACAGTCTTGTCTTTATTCAGCAACAAACCATTTTGCTCAAACTCATATACATAAAATAGACGCAGTCACTGGAAAAAGAGCATAGTATAAGCGGTGATATTTAACTCAGCTAAGCACTAGAGTATATATTCAAGTTGCCATTGATGTTTAAATCAATATGATTGGATATTATCTAGTAAAATGATTTTACCTTAAAAAAAACTCTAATTTAAATATGAAATTTGAGGCTTTGCCTCATGATATTTAGCTTCTACCTGACGTATAAGTTTGCTGCTTCTCTTGTTGTTTTCATCTATTTAAGGAAAAAAATTAAGTCATTAGAATAATAAAAAACAGATAAAAGTTTATGTTTTTGCATTAAAATAAATACTATTTAAGGGAAACAGCTTAAGTCATTAGAATCACTTATAATGCGAACCTAATGCACACAGCACAACAGTAAAATGGTCATTGCAAGAACTTTTATATCATGACTGCACGTAAATTCGACCACTGAATTAGTCAGGGAGGTTTTGTTTACAACTCATTTGGCCTTTTGGGAATCATTATTATTAACATTAATATTTAATTGATCTATTGAAAAGTTATTGTCTGAAAAGGGATAAAAGTTATTGATCTATTTTGCCATTCAGAATTACGTTTTAGCTCATTGGATACTTAATGTGTCAATAAATTTTATTGGCTTCTTCCTTTTTCCTTGTTATTTCTTGTATATATAAAAATATTAGAATTTAATAGAAACTTTATTTTTCTCATGAACAAATTAATCTATCCTCTACAGTTTTTGTGAAAGATTAAAATGGATTTTCACTATTATTATTATTTTAATGATTAATTTAAGATAATTCAATTTAATATAATATAATTCAGAAAAAAAGATAGAAAATTTAAAATGCAGAAAGATATGAGGATGTGATTTACTCTGTATACTATCAAATAATTATATATTTTTATTTTAATAGAGAATGATACAATAAAATGAAATATAAGGAGTACTTCAACCAAGTCGATCCTGGCATTTTAGAGGTCGCGGGCAAATATTAATTTTTTTTTAATTTTAATTTATTGTTATAAAATAGAGTTTAATAATATATTTTTTTATAAAATAAAATAAAAATAATAAAACTAAACATAAATAATAATATATATTATTTTATTATATAAATATAAATTCACCAGCAGCGCTAAATAGAAGAAAATTCAGAATTTAAATATTTGTTAGTTTTTTCTATGAGAAAAGGGGTGATGCACTGACAGTGTAAAATATTTTTACACGGTCAACCAATCACCACCCATGTATTCAATTAAATCATTTTTTTATTTAAAACAAACTTAATGACATGACACATTTATGATTTTCTATTGGATGACAGTGTCAATGCACTACCTTCTATTGGTGTATATAAATCCCTAAAATATATCCTATTTTAGTTGACGTCTATATAATACGAAAAGAGAATAAGAAAACTTGTACAAAATCTTCACAACCACTGGCATTCAACTATGGCATCAGAGAAGGGAAGTTGTCTCAGTTCTTCACAACAACAACATATTTCAAAAAGGTATTGGTCATGTTTTAAGTAGATGTGGTAAGGTTAGAAATTTAAACTTGACAGAATGTCATGAAGTGAGGCTACTTAAAATGAACTTTGTGGTTCCTCAGCTGGAGGTGTTAAACTTGTCATATACAAGAGTTGATGATAAAACACGAGATCTCGAAGAGTTGTTATGGACTTTTGAAACTATTATTGACACATTGTAATTATGTCACGAAAAAGGGACTGATAAGTGTGGTTGAAAACTGCATAGGTCTTAAGGAGATCAATTTGAGATATTGTAATAAAGTGGAGGCTGATGTCGTTGTCTAAGAGGTTTTATCAAGGCCATCATCAAAAAAGAGGAAACTCTTCTCAGAAGATGAGTGTATTTTCTTCTACTGAATTTTAACTTTAAATTGTTAGATGTTTTTGGTTTTTAGATTTGCTTCATTTACAAATTACTCTTTTATTTTTAAAATACCAATGTAATGCACACAGTTGAGTGTTATATGAAGTTTTGTATTTTAATGTTTTTCCTTACTATTCCTGGAATTATATTTACTTGGATTAGATTTTTGTGTCTCTAGTCTTAAATGACAGACTTATGTTCTTCATACAGTGACTAACTTGACACATTAGTTGCCACAGTAGGATTACATGACAGACTTTGTATTCAAAGAAAGACTACAAACATCCTAATTAATATGGATAGATACCAAACATTCTTCCGTTTTGCATCTTAACTAAGACACCCCATTGCAGAATTTTCTCATTGATCAGGCAAGAGCATTAACATTATCATTAAGTTCTTATTTCATGCAGCAATGAAGTGATCAAAAGATCATACATATTAAGTAGAAATGACCTGGTACAATAATGGTGCATACTGAAACTAGCTTAGGAGAACTTGCCAACAAGGTTGATGCAAGCCGTGAAGAAGTAAGTGTTAAGTCTGGAACAAGTAAGTGTTAGTCTGGAACAAGTAAGTGTTAAGTCTGGAACAAGTAAGGTTGATCCACTATAATTTTTAAATTTAACTCTTTCAATCCTCTGCAATTTCCTATTACTTCCCTCACCCCCTTAGTTGTGATATAGGCATATAGCAACAATTGCGACTATCCAGAAGCAATATTCCATTGCACCACTTTGATATTATTAATAGAGATTCATCTTCAATTCTTGACCTTGACAATTTCAACACCGTAAATTGTGAAATTTCAAACTTGATTTCTCCGAGTGAATGATAGTATCCTTTGAGTATGAAAAAGGTTGAGTTCCTCAGCTAGCAACAACCACTAAGGTTTATAGAGGTCAAGTTTAGAAGAAACATAGATAACTTGTTGATACATTGCTCGGATAGAAAGCCTGCTTTTCAAAGATCTAATCGTTGGACATATTGACATTTGGACAACACATAAAAGATTTCCAGATATGTTTTATTTTGAATTTTAGATTTATTACTACATGGTATGAAGAAACATATGAATATGATCATCAAATTTTCAGATTCAAAAGTGGTTTTAATTTTGTTTTATTTTAGTTTTTGTTTGGAACTTTTTTAGACAGTGATAACATTTTGTTACACATAAAATTTAAGTTTTGCCTGGAAAAAAATCAAGTCTAATCCAAACAAGAGGTTCCTACATGTTTTCTATTCACCATACCACAGTTCTCCGTTTTTGGAGATAGCTTAAATTTAGCAAGAAAAATCAAGTATATTAGATTTATGAATATTTAGTTAATATGTTTCTACTCATTCATGTATTACTGTAGTGTTCTGTTTTTGTTTGAATTTAATTTCTACCTGACATAAGTTTTGTTTCAACATTCCTTTTTTTATATTGGGATGTCTTAAGATATTGTTTATGTCTTTGAGAAAAAGTGATGTTGAACTAAATGTGTTTGTTAAATGAGTTGTTGTAATTGTTTGACTGCTTCATATTTGAAATTAGTCTTGACATTACTGTTTCTTTGCCCAGATTCCGACACAATCCGGAACAATATGAACATTATGACATCGATAAAATATATTTGGTCATGTATCGGACACTCCGATACCCCGCCTAATGTTATCTTAGAGGTGTCCGTGCGTTGCTATTTACTTCCAAAAATTGTAGCTTCTTTACTAAAATAGTTCAGAAATATTGGTTACACATTCAAATTTTATAAAAATTCAATTCTAAATATTTATATTTATACTATATAAATAGATTTACTCAAAAAAGTTTTCCTTTTCTACAATACATACATTTATGATACTTTTAAAATAACCAACTTTAACAAACGAAATGTTGAATTAGGAGACTATGGTTTCAAACAACATCTCCTATATCATCAGTAAATCCATAGCTTGTATTGGCATGATTCGTAGAAACCACATTGTCATTCAAAACATTTGATGCCAACTCAAGATGGAGAGCCTCTTCTAGTTGACATAGTACGTACCCCATGGGTGGTCTGTTCACCCGACGCTCCTCCAAGCACTTCCAAGCCAACTCTAAAACCTTGTTTAGAGAATCCATATTCACTTTTCCAATCAAACTTGGGTCAATCATTTCATTGAAAGTGCCTTTTTTATGGCTGCTTAGTGCCCATAATGCCAAATTCATCTGTTGCGTTGGAAGGGCATCATCTAAAGCAGGCTTCCCACATATAACTTCAATCAACACCACCCCAAATGAATAAACATCTGATTTCTTAGTGAGAAACTTAGTCCTAAAATATTCTGGATCAACATAGCCAAAACTACCCTTCACATTGGTTGTAACATGGCTCTTATCAAGAAGAGGGCCCTTTTTTGATATGCCAAAATCAGCAACTTTTGGCACAAGATTTTCATCCAACAGAATGTTTATTGTCTTCACATCACGGTGAATTATGCTCTGTTTAGCTCCAGTGTGAAGATAAAAAAGACCCTTTGCAGCCCCTAAACATATCCCAAGGCGTTGCTTCCAAGAAAGAGGAACAAAGTCACTCCCATATAGATGACTGCTGAGAGATCCATTTGCCATGTAATTGTACACCAGAATCAGTTCTGAGTCTTCATTACAACAACCTACAAGAGAGACAAGGTTTTGATGACCAAGACCGGACAACAACTCAATCTCATTATTGAATTCACTGAGACCTTGTCTAGATTCAGCATTTGCTACTTTGATGGCTACTATTTTCCCATTTTCAAATGTTCCTTTATATACCTTACCAAATCCTCCTTGTCCAATAAGTAGCTCAGCATCAAAATAGTTCGTTGCTTGTTGGATCTCATGCAAAGTAAAATGTCTTTGATGTTTGTAAGCATTTGGCGATATTTTCTTCAACCACCACGATTTTAGGTAACAAAACGTTAGTCCAAGAAATGCTAGAAATGTTAAAACAAAGACACTAGGTCCAATTATAGTGCCTAATTTCAATTTGAATTTCTTGCTTGTTTTTGAAGATTTTGCTACAACATGGTCAAATTTGTCAACGAACTTCATTATCTCTATCCCATTCATGGTTGCATTTGGAATACTAGATATTGTAGCAGGAGCAACACTTACAGTGAGCGTATCGGCTATGGCATTGAACACATTGTCCTTGTAATACGGCTCGGCAAGGTCACCAGAAACACTTACGAGGTCAAGACTTTGTAAGGCAATGTATCCATTCACAAACAGATCCATAACCAAAGAGTTAGTAGAGTTGCTAATTATGTCACAGAAATGCAGACGAACAAAGTAGAGAGAGTTTGAGCTTACATGGAACTCCCAACTTAAATTGTAGCCTCCTGAGACACTTCCCAAGGCTTTAGCAGTATCATAAACCATTGGCGGTGCTGTATATTCTAAGAAATCAGGATGCTTTATTGTAGATATGTTTGTTGAAATATTCGTAGCAGTGATGGTAGACCGAAAGTAAGTCTCGTCACTCTCCCAATTCCTACTTAGTGTGTCATTTTAAGCATTGATACTTGCACCTCCCACGTTCAATCGATACACTGTTTCAAGAGCGGGTTCTGTGAAAGAGATGGATGGGTTTAGGTATAGGATCTGAGGAAAGAGCACATCAGGCATCGAGACAACTTCAATGGCATTAATAAAAACAAGTGAATTGTGTTGAGGGATGAATGTGATAAGCAATTCATAAGATGTAACAGTGATTGCATACTCCTTCATCAAGTGAGAGCTAGTATAGCTTACAAAAGTGAAGTTATCGACAAGCATGAAACTATCAGCGATTACTGTTATTGAGGCGCGTGTCATGTTGAGGCTGGAATCGGGAAAAGGGTGAAAATAGAGACGGATCCAATGTCTCCCTTGTTGTTGAATTTTGAATTTATATGATGTCTCTTGAAAGAAGATTCTAGCCGAGTTATAGAGTGGTGAAAGGGTGGTGTTGAGTTTTGAAGTAACAACCAAAGATTTGTTGTGTTGAAATTGAAAGTCAGGTATGAAAGTTCGACCCTCAAACGTGATATTGTGGGAAGAACCACAAGCAACCAAATAATTATCAATGGGAATGAATGCTAAGGTAAATGATTGTTCACACCAAGTGTATAGTAAAAGAATTAAAACAAAAGGAGTATACTTGGGAACTATTAGCATAACCATCTCTGTTTGTTTTTATACAATATATATTTTATGCAATCAAGCAAATGAATAGCATTGCTTGAAACTTCCAACCCAACTCCCAAGTTATTACCTAGCCAATCTCTTGCTATATATAGACTTGGTTTCATTCAACTTTCAACCACTTCATTTAATAATCATACACTCTTCTCAAAATAATTTTCTTTAAACACCAAATTACATCTCATACTTCTCTAATTTATTATTTAGATGGAACTAGTCGTATTTTGATTTTTCTATCATCTAGGACTTCATCATTTTGGTGCTTACGCGTGAAACATACATTTTTTTTAAATATAATTTTGTAGAAACAATCAAACAGCTGGAATTTTGATAGAAACCACTTGATATAGAATATAAAATAGGGAAATTATCCACTAACTCTCCTAATAATTTAATATCAGTTACAATTTGAAGAGTCTAACAATACTCCTCCCTAAACTATCACCTTGTCCTCAAGGTGAAAGAAATACACGGTAGGAATTGGATGTGTTGAGATTATGCACAGAAAAGTCTTTGAACTTCATAAATTTTGTCCCACAGATGCAAGTCTGTAACAGCACGCACCCGTTACTCTTGGAGTTTGATTCAATGTGGCTCTGAATTTAAATAAAAAAACTGCAAATCCTCAACAAAAAAAAAAAAAAAGAGGTTCCATGAGATGGCACAAATCAGAATCCTGCCATATTGAAACCGAGTGTGGGCATGTCATAAACAGGGGCCAAAAGACTTGTCTTGGCTGTTTATAGGATAACGTACCTGTGTAGTTAGCCAACTTTGAAGAATGTGTGAAATTTTTTTTTAGGCTTAATACTCAATTTGGTCCTCTACCTTTACATTAGGGTCCAATTTGGTCCTTTACCTTTTAAAAGTTTCAAAATGGTCCCATACGTTACCAAAAAGTATGCACGTTGGTCTTAACCGTTAAAATGCTTCAAACGGTGTTAACATTTGATGACATGGCACGTGAGATGGATCAATCACTGTTCATCATCTCTATTATAATTTGGGTTCTTACTGCAATTTTCAAAAAATCCCAAATCCTCTAACCTAAAATCCTGTAACTCAATCTTGTTACAAATTGACTACAAAATTGCACAAGAAAGCATGAGTTCTGGGCGCATTTCATCCTCAACATCTAGAAATGTGATTGATTCACAAGTTTACACAGGGTTTGCGAAGCTTCTATGCGCGTGTGGAGACAAAGCAATATTGCGTAGGGCGAAAACCGTTAACAACTATGGAAAGCTATTCTGGGGATGCAAGCATTTTAAGGTACTACGAGTTCTATTATTGTTCTGAAGTGTCTTTTTTTCTGTAACCATAACCATCGTTCCCAATATCTTCATAGGGTCATTCCAGTTCTGGGTGTGGTTTTTTCGAATGGTTCCATGAAGAATGTAGAGATGAGAAGGAAGACACCTTGATGAAGCATGAATGGAAGATTCAGGTGCTGAGCCAAGAGATGGATGCTGTCAGGAAAGAGACAGAAGATTTGAAGTTGAAAACATTGGAATTGGGGGAGCTAATTGAGAAGACAAAGAAATGGAAGAGCATTTGGAATTGTTTTGTCTGTTTCATGTTTTTAGTTCTTGTAATTAAGATGGTCTAGTTATGTGTTCTAATGTATTTTGGAACTGTTTTGTCTTGAATTGTTTTGAGACATGTAGTTTGCAAGATGTGTTGCTTGTAAACATAGTATCTTGCTAGAAATAATTGTAATGTTATTAGTGTATTGAAATGTATTTTGAGACAGTATTTTGAGACATGTATTTTGCAATATGTTATTAGACTCAAGTCATTTGCAAGATGTTTATGAGGTACTCAAAACAGACTGCCCAGGTCAAGTCATTTGCAATATGTTCATTAGAACATGACACCAACAAACAGACTGCCCAGGTCAAGTCATTTGCAATATGTTCATTAGAACATGACACCAACAAACAGACTGCCCAGGTCAAGTCATTAAAACAGACTGCCCAAATTATTTGCATCTAAAAGATGTTCAAAACAGACATGGAATCAAGAGTAATAGGTGCATCTCAATAAAGGCAATAACAACAACAAACAAACTGCAATCAAGAGTAATAGTTTTCATCACAACACCAAACTGTTTCAGCTTCATCCATGACATTTAAACAACCCAACATTCAGCTTCAACCCAAAATATGTTCAAAATAGAACAACCCAAAATATGTTCAAAGTATACTAGACAGAACCAAAATATACTAGTCAAACATTACATTAATTCAACCCAAAATATAGTTAACAGACCATAAGAAACTAAATGCCCTTCTTAGTATTGTTTCTTTTTGTGGGAGTGGTCCTCCTAGTGGTAGGACCAACTGCATTTTGAGATGCACTAAGCCTTGTTGTTGGACCCACATGTGCTGGTTTCCTAAATGGTATTATGTGTGGCCTAGCTGTTGGCATCTTTTTATGAGTCCCTAGTGTAGGTGGTGCCCTTGAAGCTTGTGTTGGTTGAGTTCCTTGTGTCATTGAAGTTTGTCTTGATTGAGATCCTTGTGTTGGCTGAGATCCTTGTGCCCTTGAAGATTGTCTTGGTTGTGACCCTTGTGTTGGTTGTGATCCTTGTGTCCTTGAAGCTTGTGTTGGTTGAGACCCTTGTGTTGGTTGTGATGTTTGTGGTGGTTGAGTCATCTTGCAGGTGGATTTGTTATGCCCAATTTGCCTACACCTTGTGCACCTCATTATCATACCTGTCTTCATCATTTTTCTGTCTGACCCATCAATTTCACCAGCCTCACGATTCCTCCTCTTCTTAGGCCTTCCAGGCATTTTCTTGTACTTTGGTGGTTGGACATCTGGGAACTCTGTTCTGACCCATAAATTTGTTCCATTTAATGGATAAATTATAGGATCATAAACAGACATATACCTAGCCTTTTTATAAATGTCAGAAATGTAGTCTTCAATAGGTAAACCTCTGCTCTTCAATGCAGCAATAGCATGCACACAAGGAAGCCCTGTTAGTTGCCACTTTCTACACATGCAGTTGTATTCCTTTAGGTTGACAGAAAAAATGTCACCTGGGTTCTCAATGTGCCTAACCTCATAAATGTATTCAGCTGACATCCTATGTACACAAAATACAACAGAAAATGAATAACAGAACAATACAACAAAATATACATAATTAGAACTTGTTAGGGAATCAATGAATAACAAAAGATACCTAACAATCCATGAATTTGTGTAGGAACTTGTTCTCTCCACTTTTTTCTTTATGTTTGGCAATACATCTTCATTACTTAAGTTGGGAAATTTCACCCTATTTGTTGCCCATTTCTCCATTATGTAGCCCCTAATTTCTTCTAGCATTGTCACAATTGGCTTACCTCTAGATTCCACAATGACACTGTTGAAGGCTTCAGACATATTGTTCAACACAGTATCAGACTTTGAAGTAGTCCTAAAATAAGACTTACTCCAAAATCTAGGTGGAGTCTGCATCATATGCTTGTATGCCTCTTCATTTATCTGCCTCATACCTCTCATCTCCTTTTCCCATGCTTGTGGGTAAGTTGCCCTAGCTGCTCTCCAGATTATCTCCTTCAACATTTTTCCTGGGAACTTTTTTCTAAAGTTGTTGTATAAGTGCCTAACACAGAACCTTTGTTCCACATTTGGAAGCAACTCATCCATGGCAGGAAGTAGACCCTGTAACATAAAGAACAACATAGATATAATCTCATAAATGTGAATACAAATTAAAAAATAGATCAATTATAGAATGGTACCTTTTGCTGGTCAGAAATGAATGTGTAGGTTCTACATTCTTCTCTGCCACCTAGGTCATCAATGAGTAGTTGCAAGAACCATAACCAACTGTCCTTTGTTTCCCCTTCTACAACAGCAAATGCAATAGGTAACATCTGATCATTTGGATCAGTCCCAATAGCTGCTAAGATCTGACCTCCACATAATCCTTTTAGAAAGCAGCCATCAAGACCAATAATAGGCCTACACAGTTTGAAACTTTGCTTACAAGCAGCATAGCATACATATAACCTCTTGAAAAAAGGCCTTGTATCTTCAGCACCCTCTTGAACTGGTGTGACACTTAGCTTGACAGTAGAACCAGGATTTGTCCTTAGTATCTCATGACAGTAATCATATAACCTTGTGTAATCTCCTATAAATGAACCATCAACCATATCCCTAGCTAAACTTCTGGCCCTAATTGCCTTTGTCTTACAAACCCCCACATTCCATTTCTTTATAGCCTTTTCCTTAATGTCTTTAACTTTCAACTTAGGATTAGATTTCAATGAATTTTGTAACCTTGTGCTAAGCCATTTAGTAGACATCAGTGGTACATTGAATTCTCTAGAACAAGTGTGTGTATCAACAAGTTTTCTAATTTGCCAAGTCTCCTCATTAGGCAACTTCCCACAATAAGCCTCCCATTTGCAGCCTTCTTTACATTCAACCTTCACTCTCAGCTTGTCATTTTTTACAAACTTAAGAGCTCTACCAGTTTGAACAGAATAGGTTCTTATAGCTTCTTTAAAATCATTTTTTGAGTTAAAAAAAGTTCCCAATTCCCATTTATATTGAGACATGTCTTTTAATAACTTGAAAGTAGGATACCTTTTCTTTCTTATGTTACCACTATCCTCACAATCAGACTCCTTAGAATCACTATCACACCCACTATCTAATTCCTCACTATCATTGTTCAACTCTTTGTCATCACCACCATTAACTCCTTCCATAGGCTTCTTACTTTTGCTTGTTGCTCCTTCCATAAGATTGGCAAGATCCTCATCAGAATAATCCATACTAGCATCAGAGTCACTAAAATCAACCTCCATAGCACTATCACAATTATATGTCTCATCCTCACTATCATCAGAGTCATCCTCACTATCATTCACACCTGCATTATCTGCTTCAGTCTCCTCATTAATCAACAATTCCTCACTTGCAATCATAACCTCATCAATCAGATTGTTCAGGACTTCTTCATTTGAATTTAGGACCTCAACACCCTCATTGTCCATGTTTCCTTGACCTGCACTCACCCCTCCATCAGCCTCACCCTCACCCTCATTGTCCATGTTCCCTTGACCTGCACTCACCCTTCCATCAGCCTCACCCTCACCCTCATTGTCCATGTTCCCTTGACCTCCACTCACCCCTCCATCAGCCTCACCCTCATTAAGTACTTCATTAACAATATCCTGAATTGTATCATAGTTTTCTGTATCAACCCCATTCAAAGGTTCTTCAACAGTGGCTTCTTCAACAACATTAGGACTACCAATAAATTCTGGTTGGGATAAGGGGTGTTCTATGTAAATATCCACTTTAAGATGTACCCTAAAGAGGTCAGCTATATCCAAGGCACCCTTATCATCTATGAGAAGGTTCATCCCAAATGTTGGGTCATTGTAATATATACTACAAACTTCACTATAACCAAACTCTTTCAAAAGACCCAACAATTCAAAGTAAGACCACCTATCAGCATCTACTACCAGTTTGTCACACATGCCCCCCTCATAAACCGTTTTTTCCGAGTCCAGAAAGCTACCACTATGGTGCACAATAAAGGTCAAAAATTCATCCATTTCAACCTAATAGATGAAAATACGTAGTTTTAGCTTGATTTCTAACAAAACGTAAACCAGAAAATCCAGTAAAACAGGAAAAATGAAGAAGGGGAAAAACCCTAATTTTCATACGATACAGAAACCCTAACCTATAAAGAAGAAGAAGAGATTGAAGAAATAAGAAATCTGACCTTCGTATATTACTTCGCAATGTGATGATAAGTCGTCTTCTTCGTCTTCGCACACTCCTCTTCGTCTTCGCACAAGTCTTCGTCTTCGACACTTCTCTCCAGAAAACTTCTAACCTTGCTGAACGAAAAATGGAACATGGATAATGAGGGTACCCTATTTGCAAATGAAAATGACAGGTCATCAATATTATTACCCTACCCATGACACCTAGGAGCCACGTTGGAATATATTTAACGTTTCAAACGGTTAAGACCAACGTGCATACTTTTTGGTAACGTATGGGACCACTTTGAAACTTTAAAAAGGTAAGGGACCAAATTGGACCCTAGTGTATAGGTAGAGGACCAAATTGGATATTAAGCCTTTTTTTTAATAATTGATGGTGTTTCTAAATCTTGGAATCAGGCCACCAAAATCTATATTCTGTTTGAATCACTGGAATGAAGAGCCACAAATGTCTAATTACTAGCCCATGGTTTATAGGATAAGTACTTGGCTGAGATGTGAGTTTATGCATTTATCATTCCAAACTCGAATGTGCATCCTTTTCCCGATAGTTCATCTTAAACCTTCTCGCACAATAGCCTATAGCCACATTATTCCAAGAGACATCACGTCAAAGACAGGACTATAAACAGTATCACTCTGGGTATACAAATCATCAGTCTCATTGTTTAAGTCATCAGAGTGAGTAAGCATAATGCCATTGAGTTAACAAGTGAGCTAATAGTGTTGTGTTTCTTTCTAGCAGTAGCAGCAACAGGGAAGAATTTTGTGTTGAGATCACAATCCGGGAGCCAATAAGAAAGCAAATAGTCTTAGTTTCTTCTTTACATGGAATATTGCCGCATTCCTGTCCTAGACTGAAGAAAGCCAATTGGCTCTAATTCCTTTATATATCCACCAATCTCATGCGTCATTCGCCCATTCAACTCATTTGAAGGTAATGAACTTGGGTAAGAGTAGGACTTCATAAAGTATTTTCATGACAAATGTGTTTGCATTTTGTGGAAGTTTTTATTCTGCCTTTGATGTTCGTCTAAACTTCATTGGGTCTGTATTATTATGGACAGTCACGGGAAACGGGGCCACTTGAGTGTTTTTGGATTCTATTATGAACACAATCATTTCATCACTTATGTCAATCTATGTTTAATTAATCAGTGGTGTACATGTTTTATCATGAGTTCAAAAGTGTCAAGACGTTAGTGGATTGAGATAATAATCAACTTTTTGGTGTGATATATGATAACACATGCATGTGTATTTGTAATTCCGTGTTTTGCAGAAAAGAGGAGGTGTAGCCGTTGTTAGTGATGAAATTCTTCATGACTCTGGAGCCTCTCAGAAACTTCACTCACGTTGGACTCATGTTGGGTGGGATGTCACTCTCTTCCTCTACATGAGTCAACAAGTCACGCTGCACTTATGTATGAAACGAATGCACTTGTATTTAACTTCAAAAAGAACATTTGCAATTTGAGTTGGCATGAATACAACAAATAATCAAAAAGGGCTAAAAGAATATCAAATAAGCTACTCAAATAATCTAAGGCATGGTTATGACTTATGAGGTTACCATCTATGGGAATGTAATTTAGAGTTAGCTGGCAAGAGTACACATCAATCTGTAACTTTTCAAGGATGTTTTTGAAATATTTGAGCATTGTAACTGAGTTGGTGTTGGTTACTGTTGAGAATCGGTTACAAATCAATTAGTATTGATTTGTATTCAATTAGTCATAAGTGTAAATTATATCGTTACCTATTGTGTATACATATTTTGCATATAAATATACAGCATGTGTGATCATATTCGACACACAGAAATACAATCACAACATGGTATCTAGAGCTGGTTGACCCACTGTCTTCCAGAGAATTTTTTTTTTTTTCGTTTCCGCAAAACATCCGGCCATTCACGGCACTACACGAGCGCACCACCGCTCCTGACGAATTTTCCGGCGAAGTAACCATACTGTCGACATCGTCTCCTTCCAATCGGCAGGTATCACAAATCGCCGCCGCGGTCCGCCTTACAACGCGCCCTCACACGCCTCTGTCGTCGCCGTTTTCGCCGCCGACATCGCCTTCCTGTGCTTTTTCCAGATTTGCTCTCGGTTTTTGCATCCAAGCAACCAAAAATCATGGGAGATACCGATTCCGCCACTTTTACGAAGGTTCCACTTATCCCGTGTGAGAAACTCACCGGAACAGCCAATTATAATATATGGGCTGGTGCTGTCAAAATGTGGTTTCATGGTCAAGGACATGAAGATCACTTAACTACAAAAGCAGAAAATATTACCGCCGCCAAATGAGATAAGTGGAAACAAACAGATGCTTCTCTATGCACTGTGTTATGGTTTTCCATAGCAACTAATCTTCAAGCACAATACCAAGCCTTTACCACTTGCTATGAGGTTTAGGAAAAGGCTAAGAAAGTGTTCTCCAATGATGTCCATAATCTTTACAGCGTCATCACCAAACTCAACTCTTTGAAATTGGAGAATATGGATATGCAAGCCTATCTGAGTAAGCTTGACGCGTTAAAGGCAAATTTCACAACCCTAATGCCCTTTACCAAAGATCCAACAACTTATGCTGAACAACAAAGTAAGTATTTCATGATCGTGGCACTTGCCGGACTACCATCAGAGCTTGATTCTGTCCGGAACCAGATTTTATCAGGATCCAATGTTCCAAACTATGAAGCAGTTAGTGAACAACTATTGCGTTTGGCTACACCTCACGCCTTTGGACCGGTCTCCACTCCTTCTCCCACTGAATCATCTGCTCTTGCTTCCAACTATCATGGTCGTGGTGGACGAACCGGCGGAAGGGGTGGACAACGTCATGGTATTCGTTGTAACTATTGTAATCGTTACGGTCACATTGAAGCTGATTGTCGTACAAAGGCAAGAGAACAACAACGACAACCACGGGTCGCTGCCGTTGCTCAACTGGACAACACTAAAGACATTACAATTTCCGCCGCTGATTACAATGATTTTCTCCAATTCAAAGCAGCCCATCAACCATCATCATCTGTTGCTGTTGCTCAGTCGGGTAATCCTGTAGCCTTTGTATCTACATCTTCTCTTGGTCCTTGGGTCCTTGACTCTGGTGCCTCTGATCATATGACTGGTAATAAATCACTTTTATCTCACTTGTCTTATTCTGATTCTTTGCCTTCTGTCACTGTGGCTGATGGTTCTAAAATCAAAGTTCAAGGCCTCGGTCAGGCACACCCACTTCCAAACCTGTCTTTAGAGTCTGTTCTTTACATTCCTGGTTGTCCTTTTAACCTGATATCTGTTCATAAGCTTACTCATACTCTTGATTGTTCAGTCATTTTTAATAATAATTCTGTTTATGTTCAGGATCGACGTACAGGACGGACGATTGGAGCAGGGAGTGAATCTGGAGGATTATATCATCTATCTCTACCGGTGGCATGTTCAATTTCTTCTCAAGACCTTACACATCAACGTTTGGGTCACCCTAGTCTTAATAAAATGCATCTTTTAGTTCCTGGTTTTTCTAAGCTTTCATCTTTTGAGTGTCAGTCGTGTCAATTAGGCAAACATATTCGTAGTACTTACTGTCAACGAGTAAATAAAAGTGTTGCATCACCATTTGCTTTAGTTCATTATGATATTTGGGGTCCTAGTCGTGTGAAGTCTACCTTAGGATATTACTATTTTGTAACTTTCATCGATGATTTCTCACGATGTACTTGGTTATTTCTAATGAAAAATCGTTCAGATGTTTTCCAAATATTCCAAGAATTTTATGCTGAAATTAAAAATCAATTTAACACTTCCATTAAAATTTTACGTACTGATAATGCTCGTGAATATATGTCATCCCAGTTTCAATCTTTTTTAACATCACAGGGAATTATTCACCAATCATCATGTGCTCATACACCACAACAAAACGGTGTTGCCGAACGGAAGAATCATCATTTAGTTGAAACCGCTCGGACTCTTTTACTTCACCATAATGTACCTTCTCGTTTTTGGGGTGATGCCATCCTCACAGCTTGTTATCTTATCAACCGAATGCCTTCATCGGTCCTTCAAGATCAAATTCCATACTCTATCTTGAATCCACAACATGACCTCTATCACATTCCGCTTCGCGTCTTTGGTTGCACATGCTTTGTTCAAGATCTTAGTCCAGGTAAAGACAAACTCTCTGCCAAATCTCTAAAATGTATTTTTCTAGGCTACTCTCGTATACAAAAAGGATATCGTTGTTTCTGTCCTCAACTTCAACGGTACATTGTTTCCTCTGATGTTACATTCTTTGAAGGTTCCCCATTTTTCTCTGCCTCTGTGTCACCCGATGAGACTTGTAACTTAGATGCTCAAGATGTCCCTTCTGTCATTCCCACACCCATTAAACCTCCATTGCAGGTCTACCAGCGTCGGACACCCCGTCCATCGGAAGTTAGAGATGATATTAATCCACCAGCACCATCTCCTACTCCAACTGTTCCTCCAGCTACGTCACATGAACTTGACCTCCCTATAGCATTACGAAAAGGTATTCGATCTCATACTCCAAATCCTAAATATGTTTGTGTTTTAAATTATGACCGTCTTTCTACTTCCTATGTGTCTTTTGTGTCTGCTTTGGATTCTGTGTCTATTCCTAAGTCTACAGGTGAAGCTATGACTGATCCCAATTGGCGTCAGGCGATGATGGAAGAAATGGCTGCATTGCATTCAAATAACACTTGGGATATTGTTACTTTACCTTCCGACAAAACTACAGTAGGATGTCGATGGGTTTATACAGTGAAGGTTGGACCAGATGGTCAAATCGATCGTTTTAAAGCTCGTTTGGTAGCCAAAGGATATACACAAATATTTGGTCTTGATTATGGTGACACTTTTTCTCCAGTGGCCAAGATTAGTTCAGTCCGTCTCTTCCTTGCAATGGCTGCTATTAATCATTGGCCGCTTCATTAATTAGACATTAAAAATGCCTTTTTACATGGAGAATTGGAGGAGGAAGTATATATGGACCAACCTCCAGGTTTTACCGTTCCCGACAATTCTAGACTTGTCAGTAGGCTTCGTCGGTCTCTTTATGGGCTGAAACAGTCTCCACGTGCTTGGTTTGGTCGCTTCAGCTCTGCCTTGATACAATTTGATATGACTAGATGTGAATCAGATCACTCGGTTTTCTTTCTTCTTTCCTCTACCGGTCAACGCATCTTTCTTGTGGTCTATATTGATGACATTGTTATCACTGGAGATGATACAGAGGGTATCCAACGGCTCAAAACGCATCTTTTCAACAACTTTCAGACAAAAGATTTGGGTCCACTCAGATACTTCTTGGGTATTGAAGTTGCTCATTCCTCGCCAGGCATTGTAATTAACCAACGTAAGTATGCATTAGACATCCTCAATGAAACTGGTATGCTTGATTGTCGTCCAATTGATACTCCTATGGATCCCAACGTCAAGCTACTTCCGGGTCAGGGGGAGCTGTTGAAAGACCCGGGAAGATATCGACGTCTAGTGGGTAGACTCAATTATCTTACCGTCACCAGACCAGATATTACTTTTGCAGTGAGCATTGTGAGTCAATTTCTGAATGCTCCTTGTGATACTCATTGGAATGCAATTATTCGGATTCTCAGATATATAAAGAATGCACCAGGAAGAGGCCTATTATATGAAGATAAGGGTGATGCTAAAATCACGTGTTATTCCGACGCAGATTGGGCAGGATCACCGTCGGATAGGAGATCCACTTCTGGATATTGTGTTCTTATTGGAGGAAATATGATCTCATGGAGGA
The DNA here is from genome assembly GCF_029867415.1 of Vicia villosa. Classification (NCBI taxonomy): domain Eukaryota; kingdom Viridiplantae; phylum Streptophyta; class Magnoliopsida; order Fabales; family Fabaceae; genus Vicia; species Vicia villosa. The sequence goes on from NC_081180.1 coordinate 144,220,401, forward strand.
GCAAGAAACAAAACACAGTTGCACTATCTAGTGCTGAAGCTGAATATTGTGCTATGGCAGCAGCATCAAAGGAACTTGCTTGGCTCAAGAATTTACTCTCTGAACTTAAGTTGGGAGACCTTCAGGACACAAGACTCATATGCGACAATCAAGCGGCACTTCACATTGCATCCAATCCGGTATTCCATGAACGGACCAAACACATAGAAATAGATTGTCACTATGTAAGGGAAAAAGTACTATCAGGAGAAATAACCACAGAGTTCGTCAAATCTGAAGATCAATTGGCTGATATGTTTACCAAGTCTCTTAAGGGTTCTCGAGTGAATTATATTTGTAACAAGCTCGGATCATACGATATATACGATCCGGCTTGAGGGGGAGTGTTGAGAATCGGTTACAAATCAATTAGTATTGATTTGTATTCAATTAGTCATAAGTGTAAATTATATCATTACCTATTGTGTATACATATTTTGCATATAAATATACAACATGTGTGATCATATTCGACACACAGAAATACAATCACAACAGTTACATTGTAATTTTGAAATATTCACCTAGTTCTCTATCTCAAAATTGATGAAATAGTTTCAATACTTGTAGCTTCTGATGCTTTGAAGCTTCATTCATTATTCAGTATATCGAAAAAAGAGTTATAAACATAGAACAAAAAGGAAACACTTTACCATGAAACTAGTATTCATCATGTTGTAACACTAGTTTACAAATTTCTTACTAGTGTCAATAATTTACCCCCTATTTTATGAGGGGTAGCCAATAATTTACCTTAAGAAAATAGTAGCATGTGGTACTTACTAGTAATGAGCATCACATTTTTCATTTTGAACGCCTTTACATAACTCTCTTGTGTGGCTTATAAAAAAATGGTTGAATAAACCCCTTGTTGCTTGTCTAAATGGAAATATATGAAAAAGCCTAAACTTAAAGTGTACAAGTTAACGTGTGAAAGTTTTGTCGGTAACGTAATGTTCGTTTTTGAATGTTGATAACACATAAAATTAAGAAAAGTAACTGCAGAGAAAAGTGTACTGCAACAAATATCCAAATTAATTCATGCTTCCAGGACACAATAATATTATCCAAGTAATCTAATTCAAGGCAAACCAATAAAAACAAAAAACATCTTACATGTTAGAGTTCGAACATCAGCGGCTTAGTTTTACTTGCAGAAAAGACATCCTTGACACGACAAGAGTTTCAACTCTTTGTTGCTGAAAAGAGACCGAGTCGGAACAATTATCTTCCTCAACGATGGCCTTGAAAATACCATCGAGTGAAAAACATCTTTGTGCACTTTAAGACAACCTCTCAAATTGATCTGTCTCAATTGCGAGCAGTTTTCTAGCACGTGTTTCACACCCTTGTCCGTGACATCATTACAATGTTCCAACAACAATTGCAAAAGCCTACGACAAGTCTTTGAAATCACATAGAGTGTCTTGTCATCAACATGTGTACGTGACAAGTTTAACACTTCTAGTTTGGGAGTTTCAAAGTTCATTCCAAGTAGCTTAACTCTTAAGCAGCCGGATAAATTCAAATGTTTAATCTCACAACATCTCTTTAAAATATGAAAAATACCTTGTTGAGATATGTTAGTGCAATAACTCAAATCAAGTAGCTGCAAATTGGGGAAAACGGAAGCAAATGCTATGATGCTTTCATCTCTCAACCGTGAATTGTGAGCCAGGCGAAGGGACTCTAATTGAGGTCTTACAAAAAAGTCCATAAAAGAAATAGAATTTTGTACAATAAAGTTGAGGCTGTATTCCATTCGGATTTCAGTAAGTGAAAGATTGTTCCTAAGGATATCAAACAAAGTTGAACCATCTTGTGGCTCAGAATAATTGGTAAAGGATAAAAACCTCAGTGTTGGTCTCTCAGCTAGAGCAGAAACAATACCAGAGTTGGTTAGTCGATGACAGTCCAATAGGATGGCCTGTTCAAGAAATTCACAATTCTTGAACAAGTGGAAGAGAGATGGATCATTGATATAGCTATGACCGGCGAGATTAACCTTTCGGAGTTTGGAAAGCGCCAATGAAAGTGGTTCAAGTGGTTGTAGTGGCCCATTTAGGATGTTGTAGCTGCATTTTTTTAGGAAAACTGAGGTCGAGTTCTTGAAGCAAAGGAAAACATTGTGCAATGAGAATTATGTGACTAGTATCGAGAAAGCGAATGCCGGAACAGGTGAGTGAAGTTAATGTTGTAATTTTCTGGGAAAAACGTATCAAGCCAGTTGAAATTTCAGATCGATAAGTGGAGAGATTGAGTGATGTGATGTTTAGTGAGAAACGAGAGATTTCATGGAGAAGATAGCCAATACAATTGGTGTAGTAAGGGAAGTGAAGAGAGTTGAGGTTGGAGAATCTACGGAAGAGACGACGACGCATGAGAGAGCTTGTTCCGTCGCGGACAGGGAGTGAGTATTGGAGACGACTGGTGATGGATAGTAATTGTTTGGAGACAAGGGAGAGAGATTTAGGGTTGTAGTAATCATCCTTCATGAGAAATTTGAACACATGTTCCCAACAATCATCAGGTAAATAAAGATAAGTTGCAATCCTTCTTTTGTTTGAAGAAGAAGCCATTGATTTGATACAAGTTTGATTCGGCAGCCCTTGTTTTAGTTGAAGAACAAGTCGTTGATGTGATGGATTTAAATCTCCTGCATGAAAGTGCATTGTGTGGGCTAATTATGTCATTTACTCTTTAATTTTTCTCTTTCCAACCCATCTTGTATGCAGGATCTGCGGAGAATCCAAAAATCATAAATAATAGTATCTTCAATTTCCAAAAATATTTAACTGATTGAATAAAAATTTAATATGACTTATGAAAAAGGTTCTACTATAATAAATAATATTAATAATTAAATAACAATTAATAACCTAAACCCTTTTTTGAAATGCCAAAATTTGCTCAAACATAATAAATAATAATTATTAATTACTAACTTTTAGAACCGTTCAAAATGACAATTCTTGTAAAATTTTAAAAATTATACTAGTAATAATTAATCTCCCATATTTCTAATCAATTAATAAAATTTATAAATTTAACCAATGTTCCCATTTTTCTAATTAATTAATAAAATTAAAAAAAAATTAAATACATATTTAAAATTAAATGCTTCTATTAGAAATTTGGCTAAAATATAGCCATTTAAATAGGACTTTTTTTACCCTTTAAAGTTGCATTCGATCATTCAATGTCAAATTTTGCTTAAAATAATAATAATAATAATAATAATAATAATAATAATAATAATAATAATAATAAATTAAATAACAAAAAATGTCAACCCCATATTACCAGTTAATTATTAAAATTAAACGTTAAAAATAATTTAAAAATAATTACTAAAAATAAACTTTAAAATATATTTAAAAAGTATACACATATTATAAAGAATAAAAATAATTATCAATTAACTAATAATTATTAAAATTAAAAGCAAAACATTCAAGATTTATTTATTTATTTTTGAAAAGCAAGATAGAATATATGAGAGAATTGAGGGTTCTCCAGTCTGTTTACACAGAGACGCGGTAAAAGCTCGACAAAAGAAATTACTAACTAATTATATTTACGATAAAAAAAAGTAAAGACTCTTTATTAAATTCGTAAAAAAAATAATTAGAATGAGTAATGTCTATACAAAACGACCACCTCCACACCATAATTTTCATATTCCAAACCAAATCATCAAAACTCCAATCCTCCTCCCGAAAACAAACTTCATTCCGAACCAATCAAATAGACCAAGTCGTAGCTAGTCATATGACATCTAATTTTTTCACATCCATCTCTTTAGATTTACAAAATGAGTGTCAATCTATAAAACTCTACAAACACCCCTTTTTCCTATCCATAAGGCTATCTCCCTCCAAATATTCTTTACCAAAGGACAACAAAAAAAAAATCTGATTTTCCAAATCAATTCCACAAAAACAACACTTCAAAAGCTCAAAAGGAATAAAAATATTTATATACACCAAAAGATCTTTAGTTGAAAGTCTATTAGCTTGAAGCCTCCAACCAAAAGATCGAGATTCTTTATTTCACTATATTCCTGAGTATTCTTTTGTGCTATTGATCAAAAGCTAAAAGATCGAGATATTTTATTTCACTATATTCGTGAGTATTCTTTTGCGCTATTGATCAAAAGCACCATTTATCACAATTGATAGCCAAAACAAAACTATAAACATTGTTTTTAAGTTGTTCATAGAAAGATTATTAATATTAGTCAAAGAAAAGTATATGATAGCCAAAACAAAACTATAAACATCGTTTTTAAGTTCTTCATAGAAAGATTATTAATATTAGTCAAAGAAAAGTATTCTTTTGATTGGGTGATAGGGATTGCTGTGATAAAACTAATGGAAAAGAAAGTTATGGCTATGTCTTCAAATTCCACATGATTATTTACTCATTAAAAGTTCAAGTGATTCAACTGTATTTATTTTTCATAACAATTTATCCTTCTTTGTTGGATAACATGAATGATTCCTTTTCCTTAGCCCAAAAAAATAATATTGTGGATGTCATTAATTACTATAGGTCAGTTTGTTTTATTTTTTTTAATGATTTTTATAGTGTTAAATATTTTAATTTAAAATCTTTTTATAAAAAACTTTTAAAATAAAAATTTGATTTTAATAGTTATTTTTAAAATATTATTTTATATATTTTATTATCTTTATTACTAAGAAGGAGAATTTTTATTACCAAAAACACCAGATTTCAATAAGTCATGAAGTACATATGAATTTGGGTGACCAAGACGCTTATGCCATATTTGAAAATCAACAGTAGCTGAATTGCAAGAAACAAAATGTAATAAAGAGCGTGGAGACAAAGATAAATAAAGAGAAAAAAGATGTCCAACTCTAGGCCCCTTCGCAATCAGTTTCCCTGAGTGTTGATCCTGCACAAGACAACCAGATTTTGAGAATTCAACTCTGCAATTATTATCAACTAATTGTCCGACATAAATAAGATTACTAGTGAGACTAGGGGAAATATAAACATTGGTTAAAGAGGAGGAACTATCACCAATTTATGTGATAGGTAAATTATTCTCATCAGTTGTGTGAATTTGAAGATCACTAGAATATTTTGTAACGTTTGTAAGAGTATCAACATTGTTGGTTATATGATTGGAGGC